>NC_088917.1:68353609-69013609 GCF_963576675.1 Euphorbia lathyris
CCATTTGGATTTAATCCTTGAGACATAGATCCTATAAATTCTTTAAAGTCTCCTTGTTGGCCTATAGGTATATGTTGTGGAATCGTAGGTACTCTTTTAGTTACTACGTCTAAATTGGGGTCTATCATTTCTTCTTCTGGATAATTATCGGCATCTTCGTTTATTATATTTTCTGATCCTATATCTGATTCTTCATACCTAGTGTATTTGTTGTTGTATTCGTTGTTTTCTATATCACTTTCTGGTTCTTCTTCTATTATTGCATTAATGTTCTTCATTTGTTCTAATGCTTTCATTATTTGATGATTTTCTTCTATTAATTTTGTTTCATCTTTATTTTCTTCTTCTATATACCCAATGATTTTTAGTTTATTTTCACTTTGAGTATCTGAACTATCTGAACTATCACTACTACTGTTACTGATGTGAATAGTTTTCCCTTTTACTTCTTTAACCATTGTTCTTAAGACTCTTACTTCTTCCTTTAATTCTTTTAATTCATCTGTAATGTGGATTAGCTCTGTTTTTGTTTGTTTTAATTCTAGCTTTGTTTCTTTTAATTCTTTTTTAGTATTTTTAAATTTGTGTTTATATTTTTTATATTTTTCGACCCATTCTGTACTCGAATTTATGACTAATTTTATGTTTTCTTTTTGTAGGTCTTTGATTTCTTTATGTTGTTTTTCGATTTTTAGTTGAAGGTATTCGGCTTCGGTGCTTACGTCTACATTGGATGGTTTAGCATCATTGTCTTTGAGTTTGCTGTTTTTTAGCGGTTCATATTTGTATTTTTCCTTTTCAATAATTTCTTGGGCGTGATTTTTAAGAAATGTTATTACACTATGTTCTTGTTCGGCCATTAGATTAGAATTGTCCTTTTTTGTGTAAATCGGTTAACAGATCTAAGGTTTTATTTACGGTTGTAGGGATTTTAGGTTTTATTTCACTTATATCCATCATTATTGGGTCCTTGCTTCGTCTCCAAGCATCTATGGGTACTATTTCTGGAGTTTTAGTTTGTGTTATAGTAATGTTTAGATTTTCTCCTGAGGTAATGCTACAGCTTTCTTCTATGGGTCTTTTTCTTTTGTCTATATTAGCTACTAACATGTTTAATTTTTCCAAAATTATCTTAAACGTTGGTATTTCCGATGTATTCCACAGTTTTGTTAATTCATGTGTTATCATTTCTTGGATTTGAATATGGTTTTCTTGTATTAAACTAAGAGTATTCTTTAATTGTTCTTTTGCTACAATCTCTATCCATATTTGGTCCAATTTTTGGTTAGGATCACTCATCTTTGTAGATTCTTTTTATCCATCCGTCTTCAAGTTTGATCCATTCTTTCTTAGGTGGTTCTAATAAAGAGTTTAATTGTTTGATTTCACATTCTAGTCTCTGTTGTTTAGATTCAATTTCTAAATATTTTAGTTGAGATTCTATGATTGTCTCTGCCATAATAGTTTTTATTATTTGTAATTTTTTCTCTTTTTTATCAAGTTGTTGTCGTATGTTCATATTTTATTTATATACCGTATTTTGTTTTGGTCCTCTATCGTAATTCCTTCATTATTTATCTTATATTTTATTTTATTTAAAAAGTCGTATCCTAATAATAGTGCATATGTACTATCATATTCTGTTACTCCTACAATTATCTCATATTCTAGATCTTGAATTTTAAATCTAATTCTTATGCTTTTAGTTATGATTATTTCTCTTGTACTATTTGGACAGTTATAAGTTTGTGGTTCGATTAGTTCACATTTATTCTCATTTATTTGGCTAATATGTACTAAACTTTTGGTTCCTGTATTAATTTCAGCTATACAGTCAGTTGCTCGTAGCTCATTAAATAATATTACTTTTATTCGTAACTTATCTTCATAATATGTATGTAATAAATCTAATGTTCTCGGTTGTCTTATTATGTCTTTCTTAAAACTTAACCTTCCTCCTTCTATCCTAGGTAATAATTTCTGGATTGGTTGTAGTTTTCTAGAATTAAAATCTATACATATTTCGTCTGGTATTGTTATGATGGAATTTTCCTTATGTTCTAGTGGTTCTAATATTTCCTGATATAATTTTGGTACTAATATATCCCTATCATTTTGTTTTCTGATATGATGATTACCTGTAAGGGCATATATCATTTTTGTTTCTATACTAATTACTTTACTTCCTGGGGGCATTCTTATTCCTTCTAATTTATAATAGAGTGTTAAAGCTAGATCTTTATGTTTATCTTCTAATGAGATACTAAAATCTGGTTGAATTGTGAATTTAAGTTTCTGATAAATTAAGTTTCCTCTTACTACTGCTATTAAGGCATCTTGGATATTATCTAATATTCTATCATCTAATACATATATTTGAATAGGAGTATCGATATTTTTCTGAAAATATGCTTTTATAGTGAATTCTATTCCTCCAAAGTAAATATTCCTATATTTCTTTGCTTCTTTATGTGATAATTTGGATAATTCTCTTTTTATTACGTCATTTGTTATTAAATTTATCCTTGCTCTACCATTTATAGTAGTTGTATCTATAATATTCTCATGCTTCTGAACAATATATCGTATATTTTTATTTCTCTCAAACCATTTTGTTTTAAATATCTTATTTACAGATAGCTCTTCAGTTTCATCTTGTATTTTCTGATAAATATCTGGTTTAAAACTTAAAGTTTGAGTTATACCACCTTCATAAGTATCCATTTGATAGTAGATATTAGTATTTTCTGTATGGGTTTGTTCTGTTATTTCTTTATTCTCTTCCATTGATTAAAACTTGAATATGTCTGTAACTTTCAGTAATTATTTGTTTTTGAATTTCTATTGTCTCTTCTTGCTCTCTATGTTTTTCTTCTAATCGTTTTACTTCATCTTCTAAGTCAAAAACTCTTTTTTGTAATTTTATCTTTTCAATACGCTTAGCATCTAAAGCACCTTGTGCTACTTCTAATTGTCTATCTTTTAATTCCATAATTTGTAATGCTCTTCTACAACTTATAATATGTTGATTGATATCCTGATTATAAATTAATGGTTTTTCAGCAATAATCCTAAGACTTTCAACTGGTATATCCATTATCTAGTGTGTATAATTCTGAAAAATCACGATTGTGAAATTAATTAGGCATTTAATCATTTCTACTTTTCTTATTAACATTATATGCCTATTTAGATCACTAGTTCCTATATTAAGGAGATGTTGGTAATATTCTAATAATATAATTAATTTGCCTAATAGAATAGAAATTTCTAAACTATTGTTTAAATCTAATTCAATTATGCCGCTTGTAATTTTATCAACTGCTTTCCTATGAATATTAAGCTGTGATGCAAACATACTGGTATATGAAGATGACATAGTGATTTCAAAAAGTTCTAACTATTTGTGAGATCCTTTGAAGGCTCTGATACCATTTTATGTGGACCGTTTTTTCTGATGTGTATAATGTGTGCAGGATTATAGAGGAACTCTAGTATACCTTTCAAAGCAATCCTCAGTGGAGACTTCTGAACTCTGCCTGACACCCTCTCATCATCATCATGGGTTATGGCTGTGTTCCAGCATCTCTACACACCTCTTGGATTTGTCTGAAGGCTAACTATTGTTGCTTTATAACTCTGGATCTTTTTAAACTAATATGCTATACGGAAGTTAAACTTAAGTAGTTAACAACTATGGATGCTAAAAGGGGAAGTTTAGAAAGCCATGGATATAGAGAGAAAGAAAGCTTTTATTGCTCAAAGCAAGTTATATCTCATACATCATATGTCTTCTCCTTATATAGGTAGAAGATCAAAGGTGAAATTACCAAAAAGGAGATTACATCATCACAAAAGTTAAAAGTACAAACTTTTAGGTTACACGTGTCGAATGCTTCTTATTTTGCTCTTCCACCTCAAGCTTTACATCTTGCCACTAATCTCTAATGTTTCCACCTCATGCTTCTTCTTTGGACACATGTCTCTTCATATCTTCATGTCTTGCCACGTGTTGATCTTATTGCCACCTTTTCTTTAGGTATTGACACCTCGTTCTTATATTTCTTATTTTTCTTATCCATTTTTATCTCATTTTCTAAATAAATGGATCCTCCTCTTTTCTTGGATGGGCTTCTTCTTTGGGCCTTATGGAGTCAATTCTAATTAAACATGATTTTCTTGGGCCATATATAGATTCATAATGGGCTAATGTATCTGAACTATGTTTATATTTCTTATCCATCAATTTCGTATGCATTTCTATCAAAATTTGTTGACTCGTTTCATCACCCATTTCCATTAAATAGTTGATAGTTATCATTTCTTCAACTTCTCCATGATTCGATCTGGCTATTATAGCCACCTTTTTATTTCTAATATAGTCTTCGAGTCTACATTTGATCGTATGGATTCCATGTGCTCGTTTTTCTCCTAACCAAGATTTAAAATTTTCTAATTTGCATGGAATGTCCCATTGATGGTCGGAATTATCTACATCAATCTTAGTGTTTCTACCAGTCTTAAAAATCTGAGCAATTATTATCGGTTTCCCTTCTAAGTCCATAGCAGCATCAAAAATTTGAACACAAAATATTCCTCTTCCAAATCTTAATCCAAGTTCGTCAATGGATCTGGGTATGATAGATGGGAGTTTTGAAACACTATTAAGGCTCTCATCAGTCATGACTTTGTCCAGAAATCCATATCGAAATAGTTTCTGAACAACATCTGGACTGCAGTCTTCTGAGCATATATACCTAGGGTATTTGGTCATCTTAATGGTTCTATATACGGTTTGACTCTTCTTATATGTAAAAAATTTCATGATATTCTTATATGCTTCTGTCATTTCTGGAGGGAATTGTATAACCTGGGAGGTTGTGATTTCTGATGAGTTCTGATTAATCAGCTTAGAATGGTTCAAGGTGGTGGCTCCTGAGAGTCCACTAGATGAAGTTGGCAGCTCAATTGGCTTCTTATGAAGATCTCCTAACAACTCATAAGATGATCTAGGAGTCATGGTTCGTATATTCTGATTGTTCTGAGACTGGAGTTTCTTGAGTTCTTCCTCAAGGTTGTCCAGAAAGTTCTCATGATTTCTGATCATTGCCAGCATCTGGCGGTTCTGATTTCTGATTTCTGATATTCGCTGGATCATTATCTCCATTCCTGCTCAAAAAATCAGCTAAGATATTTCGTTTTCCAGAGATAGGTTTAACAACAAAATTATAGCAATTGAAAAAACTTTGCCAATGCCTTCTTTTGTTCAATTCTGGTAGGGGATCTATTTTATTTCTGATAAATGCTCCTACTTGTGTATTATCTGTTCTTATGATAAATTCTATAGGTAACAAATGATACCTAAATCCTTTAATTCCATTTTTAACAGCTAGTAATTCTTTTTCATTGATATGATAATTTTTCTCTGAGGGTTTCCAAGTTCCTGATCTATAGCCACATATTAAAGGAGTTTCTTTGTCTATATCTTCTTTTCTATATGCGATGAGTACTGCTCCCCACCCGATATTACTAGCATCTGTATATAATTCTAATTGATCATTATCTTTAGGTAGTCTTAATTTTGGGAGAACTTTTACTGCTTCTTTTATTTTTCTTATAGTATCAGTGTGAGTTGTCGTCCATTCAAATACTTTATGTTTCTTAATTAGCTCTTGCAAGGGTTGTCGTAATTTTGGTAAGTCTTTTATATAATCTGATGCATAATTTATTATTCCTAGAAATTGTTGGACTTCTTTCTTAGTATCTAATTTTTCTTTAAAATTTTCGATTCTAGTTACGATATGATCTTGTAGTTGTAATCCTTCACTATCTATTATATATCCTAAATATTCTATTTTATTTTTAAAGATTTCTGATTTCTTTTCAGATAAAAGGATTCCATGTTGTCGTACTGTTTTTATAAATGCATCTAGGTGCTGTAAATGGTCTGCTATATTATTGCTATAGATTAATATATCATCGACATAAACTACACAGAAGTCATTTAATTTTCTAAATATCGTATCCATTCGTCGTTGAAATATCTGGGGTGCATTTTTCAAACCAAAAGGTAACACAATCCATTCATAATGTCCTTGTGGTGCACTAAATGCTGTTAAAGGTCTTGATTCTTTAGTAAGCTTAATTTGCCAAAAGCCACTTTTACAATCAAATTTACTAAACCACTTTTTTCCTGATAATCTATTAATTAAATTTCTCTTATAAGGTAAAAAATATCCATCAAAAATCGTTTTCTTATTTAGTTCTCGATAATCTATTACCATTCTTGCTTTGCCTCTCTTTTGTTCGCTATGTTTTCTTACTAAGAATGCCGGGCTACTATGAGGGCTTTTACTTTCTTGAATTAATTTTAAGTCTAATAATTCTTTTATTTGTATTTCAAATTCCTTTTGATCATCAGGACTATATCTTATTGGTCTAGTGCGAACAACATCATTAGGGTTTATGAGTTCTATCTTAGCATATATCTTTTCTTTTTCCCACAACGTTATAGGGTTTTCTCCAAAGTTGATCTTTAAATGGTCTAAATATTTTTGTTTTAAAAGTTCTAAATTAGTATCTCTATTTGTTTTGATATTATGTATTGTGAGTGGATATAAAGGTAGGACGCGCTTAAGGATAATCCATTTATTACAAGGAGTTAAAAGACTTATGGTTTCAGGTTTGATTAGCTGGACTTTAAAGAAATCAAGAAAATTATTTCCTAATAATATATGTTGTTTCATATTATTTTCTTGATAAATTATGGGTAATCGAAAGATTGTCTTGTTAAGTATTAATCTCATATTTTCGGCTATAATATCTAATTCTTTCATTTGTTCATTAAATCCTGTAACTCTGACCTTATGTCCTTTAGATCTTTTCCATTTATGGGAAACTAGTACATCTTGCTTCGCTAAACATATATCAGCTCCACTATCTATAAATATGCGGCGTTTTATAATCTTATTAGGTTTATATTCTACCGGTGCTTCTACATATATGGCTACCATTAGTTATTAGTTTCACTATCTTCATATTCTATTGGTTCTAATTCTTCTGAGTTCTCACCTTCTGTTTCAGTAATATAAAATTCATCTTCTTTATGCCATTTATCATCGCTGGCTCTTATTTGTTCTAGACTCATTATAAATTCTGTTGTTCCTATATATTTGACACCTTTTTGTTTTAATTTAGGGCATTTATTAGCATAATGTCCTTTCTCATTACAATTCCAACATTTACATTCTGTAAGTTTAGTATTTTTATCCCTTAGTGGTCTTTCTCGTCTTTTCCTAAATTTTCGTTTATATCTAAATCTGTTCCGATTTTCGGGATTATTTTTATATCGTCTAAATCGTTTTCGTCGAAATCGTCCATTATCATACTTGTTAGTATAAGACTTCTTATATGTCGGATTATGTCTATAAGTGCGATTAGGAGTATATCGTCTATATTTTCTCCTAATTTTATCATCACAACCAAAAACTAACCGTTTTTCCGTGAATCCACATATTTCTCGTAACCCGAGTTTCTTATCCTTTTTAACCTTTTGTTGAACTCTATATTCTTCACATTTTCGCATAAGATAAGCTCGTAGTACTCTAATTCTTTCTCCTAATGTATTTTCTTTTGGTTCTAATTGAGTATATTCTTTTGAAACTTCTACGTTGTATGGGTTTGGTAAGTGGTCATAATATAGTTGTTGGTATATCAATCCTTCTTGTGGTAAAAACCTAGCTTCATAAAAGAACTTAGTAAAACTGATAGTATATTCTGGTAATTTACTAATTTTACAACATTTCATGTTATTCAAATTCATTATTATTTCAGCTTTTCTTTCAGCAAATACTGTTTCTCTAGCCACTAACCATCTTTCTCCTAAAAATTCTCTTTTTAATACCATATCGAATAATAATAACATTGATTTCCAATCATGAGCACAAGCTTCTATTTGTGGTCTTAACTGATGAGTTATTGATTCCATCCAAAATCCTACTTTTCCTATCATTGTTTTAGATATTAGGTCATACATATAGTCTAAATTTTCAGTGTGAGATGAATTCATTAAGGCTATGTACATTCCTAAATTCCAATCATTTATTCGTCTACTTATTTCTTGTTCATCATAGACATTATCTAAGTCTAAAAAATATCCATTTGGATTTAATCCTTGAGACATAGATCCTATAAATTCTTTAAAGTCTCCTTGTTGGCCTATAGGTATATGTTGTGGAATCGTAGGTACTCTTTTAGTTACTACGTCTAAATTGGGGTCTATCATTTCTTCTTCTGGATAATTATCGGCATCTTCGTTTATTATATTTTCTGATCCTATATCTGATTCTTCATACCTAGTGTATTTGTTGTTGTATTCGTTGTTTTCTATATCACTTTCTGGTTCTTCTTCTATTATTGCATTAATGTTCTTCATTTGTTCTAATGCTTTCATTATTTGATGATTTTCTTCTATTAATTTTGTTTCATCTTTATTTTCTTCTTCTATATACCCAATGAGTTTTAGTTTATTTTCACTTTGAGTATCTGAACTATCTGAACTATCACTACTACTGTTACTGATGTGAATAGTTTTCCCTTTTACTTCTTTAACCATTGTTCTTAAGACTCTTACTTCTTCCTTTAATTCTTTTAATTCATCTGTAATGTGGATTAGCTCTGTTTTTGTTTGTTTTAATTCTAGCTTTGTTTCTTTTAATTCTTTTTTAGTATTTTTAAATTTGTGTTTATATTTTTTATATTTTTCGACCCATTCTGTACTCGAATTTATGACTAATTTTATGTTTTCTTTTTGTAGGTCTTTGATTTCTTTATGTTGTTTTTCGATTTTTAGTTGAAGGTATTCGGCTTCGGTGCTTACGTCTACATTGGATGGTTTAGCATCATTGTCTTTGAGTTTGCTGTTTTTTAGCGGTTCATATTTGTATTTTTCCTTTTCAATAATTTCTTGGGCGTGATTTTTAAGAAATGTTATTACACTATGTTCTTGTTCGGCCATTAGATTAGAATTGTCCTTTTTTGTGTAAATCGGTTAACAGATCTAAGGTTTTATTTACGGTTGTAGGGATTTTAGGTTTTATTTCACTTATATCCATCATTATTGGGTCCTTGCTTCGTCTCCAAGCATCTATGGGTACTATTTCTGGAGTTTTAGTTTGTGTTATAGTAATGTTTAGATTTTCTCCTGAGGTAATGCTACAGCTTTCTTCTATGGGTCTTTTTCTTTTGTCTATATTAGCTACTAACATGTTTAATTTTTCCAAAATTATCTTAAACGTTGGTATTTCCGATGTATTCCACAGTTTTGTTAATTCATGTGTTATCATTTCTTGGATTTGAATATGGTTTTCTTGTATTAAACTAAGAGTATTCTTTAATTGTTCTTTTGCTACAATCTCTATCCATATTTGGTCCAATTTTTGGTTAGGATCACTCATCTTTGTAGATTCTTTTTATCCATCCGTCTTCAAGTTTGATCCATTCTTTCTTAGGTGGTTCTAATAAAGAGTTTAATTGTTTGATTTCACATTCTAGTCTCTGTTGTTTAGATTCAATTTCTAAATATTTTAGTTGAGATTCTATGATTGTCTCTGCCATAATAGTTTTTATTATTTGTAATTTTTTCTCTTTTTTATCAAGTTGTTGTCGTATGTTCATATTTTATTTATATACCGTATTTTGTTTTGGTCCTCTATCGTAATTCCTTCATTATTTATCTTATATTTTATTTTATTTAAAAAGTCGTATCCTAATAATAGTGCATATGTACTATCATATTCTGTTACTCCTACAATTATCTCATATTCTAGATCTTGAATTTTAAATCTAATTCTTATGCTTTTAGTTATGATTATTTCTCTTGTACTATTTGGACAGTTATAAGTTTGTGGTTCGATTAGTTCACATTTATTCTCATTTATTTGGCTAATATGTACTAAACTTTTGGTTCCTGTATTAATTTCAGCTATACAGTCAGTTGCTCGTAGCTCATTAAATAATATTACTTTTATTCGTAACTTATCTTCATAATATGTATGTAATAAATCTAATGTTCTCGGTTGTCTTATTATGTCTTTCTTAAAACTTAACCTTCCTCCTTCTATCCTAGGTAATAATTTCTGGATTGGTTGTAGTTTTCTAGAATTAAAATCTATACATATTTCGTCTGGTATTGTTATGATGGAATTTTCCTTATGTTCTAGTGGTTCTAATATTTCCTGATATAATTTTGGTACTAATATATCCCTATCATTTTGTTTTCTGATATGATGATTACCTGTAAGGGCATATATCATTTTTGTTTCTATACTAATTACTTTACTTCCTGGGGGCATTCTTATTCCTTCTAATTTATAATAGAGTGTTAAAGCTAGATCTTTATGTTTATCTTCTAATGAGATACTAAAATCTGGTTGAATTGTGAATTTAAGTTTCTGATAAATTAAGTTTCCTCTTACTACTGCTATTAAGGCATCTTGGATATTATCTAATATTCTATCATCTAATACATATATTTGAATAGGAGTATCGATATTTTTCTGAAAATATGCTTTTATAGTGAATTCTATTCCTCCAAAGTAAATATTCCTATATTTCTTTGCTTCTTTATGTGATAATTTGGATAATTCTCTTTTTATTACGTCATTTGTTATTAAATTTATCCTTGCTCTACCATTTATAGTAGTTGTATCTATAATATTCTCATGCTTCTGAACAATATATCGTATATTTTTATTTCTCTCAAACCATTTTGTTTTAAATATCTTATTTACAGATAGCTCTTCAGTTTCATCTTGTATTTTCTGATAAATATCTGGTTTAAAACTTAAAGTTTGAGTTATACCACCTTCATAAGTATCCATTTGATAGTAGATATTAGTATTTTCTGTATGGGTTTGTTCTGTTATTTCTTTATTCTCTTCCATTGATTAAAACTTGAATATGTCTGTAACTTTCAGTAATTATTTGTTTTTGAATTTCTATTGTCTCTTCTTGCTCTCTATGTTTTTCTTCTAATCGTTTTACTTCATCTTCTAAGTCAAAAACTCTTTTTTGTAATTTTATCTTTTCAATACGCTTAGCATCTAAAGCACCTTGTGCTACTTCTAATTGTCTATCTTTTAATTCCATAATTTGTAATGCTCTTCTACAACTTATAATATGTTGATTGATATCCTGATTATAAATTAATGGTTTTTCAGCAATAATCCTAAGACTTTCAACTGGTATATCCATTATCTAGTGTGTATAATTCTGAAAAATCACGATTGTGAAATTAATTAGGCATTTAATCATTTCTACTTTTCTTATTAACATTATATGCCTATTTAGATCACTAGTTCCTATATTAAGGAGATGTTGGTAATATTCTAATAATATAATTAATTTGCCTAATAGAATAGAAATTTCTAAACTATTGCTTAAATCTAATTCAATTATGCCGCTTGTAATTTTATCAACTGCTTTCCTATGAATATTAAGCTGTGATGCAAACATACTGGTATATGAAGATGACATAGTGATTTCAAAAAGTTCTAACTATTTGTGAGATCCTTTGAAGGCTCTGATACCATTTTATGTGGACCGTTTTTTCTGATGTGTATAATGTGTGCAGGATCGCTCTTATGACCCTAAAAAGGGTAGGAAGACAAACGACTGCTGAAGTAAACATTGTTAAATAATATGAGATTAATACTTAACAAGACAATCTTTCGATTACCCATAATTTATCAAGAAAATAATATGAAACAACATATATTATTAGGAAATAATTTTCTTGATTTCTTTAAAGTCCAGCTAATCAAACCTGAAACCATAAGTCTTTTAACTCCTTGTAATAAATGGATTATCCTTAAGCGCGTCCTACCTTTATATCCACTCACAATACATAATATCAAAACAAATAGAGATACTAATTTAGAACACTTTTAAAACAAAAATATTTAGACCATTTAAAGATCAACTTTGGAGAAAACCCTATAACGTTGTGGGAAAAAGAAAAGATATATGCTAAGATAGAACTCATAAACCCTAATGATGTTGTTCGCACTAGACCAATAAGATATAGTCCTGATGATCAAAAGGAATTTGAAATACAAATAAAAGAATTATTAGACTTAAAATTAATTCAAGAAAGTAAAAGCCCTCATAGTAGCCCGGCATTCTTAGTAAGAAAACATAGCGAACAAAAGAGAGGCAAAGCAAGAATGGTAATAGATTATCGAGAACTAAATAAGAAAACGATTTTTGATGGATATTTTTTACCTTATAAGAGAAATTTAATTAATAGATTATCAGGAAAAAAGTGGTTTAGTAAATTTGATTGTAAAAGTGGCTTTTGGCAAATTAAGCTTACTAAAGAATCAAGACCTTTAACAGCATTTAGTGCACCACAAGGACATTATGAATGGATTGTGTTACCTTTTGGTTTGAAAAATGCACCCCAGATATTTCAACGACGAATGGATACGATATTTAGAAAATTAAATGACTTCTGTGTAGTTTATGTCGATGATATATTAATCTATAGCAATAATATAGCAGACCATTTACAGCACCTAGATGCATTTATAAAAACAGTACGACAACATGGAATCCTTTTATCTGAAAAGAAATCAGAAATCTTTAAAAATAAAATAGAATATTTAGGATATATAATAGATAGTGAAGGATTACAACTACAAGATCATATCGTAACTAGAATCGAAAATTTTAAAGAAAAATTAGATACTAAGAAAGAAGTCCAACAATTTCTAGGAATAATAAATTATGCATCAGATTATATAAAAGACTTACCAAAATTACGACAACCCTTGCAAGAGCTAATTAAGAAACATAAAGTATTTGAATGGACGACAACTCACACTGATACTATAAGAAAAATAAAAGAAGCAGTAAAAGTTCTCCCAAAATTAAGACTACCTAAAGATAATGATCAATTAGAATTATATACAGATGCTAGTGATATCGGGTGGGGAGCAGTACTCATCGCATATAGAAAAGAAGATATAGACAAAGAAACTCCTTTAATATGTGGCTATAGATCAGGAACTTGGAAACCCTCAGAGAAAAATTATCATATCAATGAAAAAGAATTACTAGCTGTTAAAAATGGAATTAAAGGATTTAGGTATCATTTGTTACCTATAGAATTTATCATAAGAACAGATAATACACAAGTAGGAGCATTTATCAGAAATAAAATAGATCCCCTACCAGAATTGAACAAAAGAAGGCATTGGCAAAGTTTTTTCAATTGCTATAATTTTGTTGTTAAACCTATCTCTGGAAAACGAAATATCTTAGCTGATTTTTTGAGCAGGAATGGAGATAATGATCCAGCGAATATCAGAAATCAGAAATCAGAACCGCCAGATGCTGGCAATGATCAGAAATCATGAGAACTTTCTGGACAACCTTGAGGAAGAACTCAAGAAACTCCAGTCTCAGAACAATCAGAATATACGAACCATGACTCCTAGATCATCTTATGAGTTGTTAGGAGATCTTCATAAGAAGCCAATTGAGCTGCCAACTTCATCTAGTGGACTCTCAGGAGCCACCACCTTGAACCATTCTAAGCTGATTAATCAGAACTCATCAGAAATCACAACCTCCCAGGTTATACAATTCCCTCCAGAAATGACAGAAGCATATAAGAATATCATGAAATTTTTTACATATAAGAAGAGTCAAACCGTATATAGAACCATTAAGATGACCAAATACCCTAGGTATATATGCTCAGAAGACTGCAGTCCAGATGTTGTTCAGAAACTATTTCGATATGGATTTCTGGACAAAGTCATGACTGATGAGAGCCTTAATAGTGTTTCAAAACTCCCATCTATCATACCCAGATCCATTGACGAACTTGGATTAAGATTTGGAAGAGGAATATTTTGTGTTCAAATTTTTGATGCTGCTATGGACTTAGAAGGGAAACCGATAATAATTGCTCAGATTTTTAAGACTGGTAGAAACACTAAGATTGATGTAGATAATTCCGACCATCAATGGGACATTCCATGCAAATTAGAAAATTTTAAATCTTGGTTAGGAGAAAAACGAGCACATGGAATCCATACGATCAAATGTAGACTCGAAGACTATATTAGAAATAAAAAGGTGGCTATAATAGCCAGATCGAATCATGGAGAAGTTGAAGAAATGATAACTATCAACTATTTAATGGAAATGGGTGATGAAACGAGTCAACAAATTTTGATAGAAATGCATACGAAATTGATGGATAAGAAATATAAACATAGTTCAGATACATTAGCCCATTATGAATCTATATATGGCCCAAGAAAATCATGTTTAATTAGAATTGAGCCCATAAGACCTGAGCCCATGAATATTGACTCCATAAGGCCCAAAGAAGAAGCCCATCCAAGAAAAGAGGAGGATCCATTTATTTAGAAAATGAGATAAAAATGGATAAGAAAAATAAGAAATATAAGAACGAGGTGTCAATACCTAAAGAAAAGGTGGCAATAAGATCAACACGTGGCAAGACATGAAGATATGAAGAGACATGTATCCAAAGAAGAAGCATGAGGTGGAAACATTAGAGATTAGTGGCAAGATGTAAAGCTTGAGGTGGAAGAGCAAAATAAGAAGCATTCGACACGTGTAACCTAAAAGTTTGTACTTTTAACTTTTGTGATGATGTAATCTCCTTTTTGGTAATTTCACCTTTGATCTTCTACCTATATAAGGAGAAGACATATGATGTATGAGATATAACTTGCTTTGAGCAATAAAAGCTTTCTTTCTCTCTATATCCATGGCTTTCTAAACTTCCCCTTTTAGCATCCATAGTTGTTAACTACTTAAGTTTAACTTCCGTATAGCATATTAGTTTAAAAAGATCCAGAGTTATAAAGCAACAATAGTTAGCCTTCAGACAAATCCAAGAGGTGTGTAGAGATGCTGGAACACAGCCATAACCCATGATGATGATGAGAGGGTGTCAGGCAGAGTTCAGAAGTCTCCACTGAGGATTGCTTTGAAAGGTATACTAGAGTTCCTCTATAACTCTTGTTCTAATTAAATTAATTTGTTATCATTAGTTACACTTAAAGGTTTAATATATTATGGATGTTAAATTTCATTTAACAATGTTTACTTCAGCAGTCGTTTGTCTTCCTACCCTTTTTAGGGTCATAAGAGCGATCCTGCACACATTATACACATCAGAAAAAACGGTCCACATAAAATGGTATCAGAGCCTTCAAAGGATCTCACAAATAGTTAGAACTTTTTGAAATCACTATGTCATCTTCATATACCAGTATGTTTGCATCACAACTTAATATTCATAGGAAAGCAGTTGATAAAATTACAAGCGGCATAATTGAATTAGATTTAAGCAATAGTTTAGAAATTTCTATTCTATTAGGCAAATTAATTATATTATTAGAATATTACCAACATCTCCTTAATATAGGAACTAGTGATCTAAATAGGCATATAATGTTAATAAGAAAAGTAGAAATGATTAAATGCCTAATTAATTTCACAATCGTGATTTTTCAGAATTATACACACTAGATAATGGATATACCAGTTGAAAGTCTTAGGATTATTGCTGAAAAACCATTAATTTATAATCAGGATATCAATCAACATATTATAAGTTGTAGAAGAGCATTACAAATTATGGAATTAAAAGATAGACAATTAGAAGTAGCACAAGGTGCTTTAGATGCTAAGCGTATTGAAAAGATAAAATTACAAAAAAGAGTTTTTGACTTAGAAGATGAAGTAAAACGATTAGAAGAAAAACATAGAGAGCAAGAAGAGACA
Organism: Euphorbia lathyris; assembly: GCF_963576675.1. NCBI lineage: Eukaryota > Viridiplantae > Streptophyta > Magnoliopsida > Malpighiales > Euphorbiaceae > Euphorbia > Euphorbia lathyris. Next base: position 68,369,441 of record NC_088917.1, read on the forward strand.
ATAGAAATTCAAAAACAAATAATTACTGAAAGTTACAGACATATTCAAGTTTTAATCAATGGAAGAGAATAAAGAAATAACAGAACAAACCCATACAGAAAATACTAATATCTACTATCAAATGGATACTTATGAAGGTGGTATAACTCAAACTTTAAGTTTTAAACCAGATATTTATCAGAAAATACAAGATGAAACTGAAGAGCTATCTGTAAATAAGATATTTAAAACAAAATGGTTTGAGAGAAATAAAAATATACGATATATTGTTCAGAAGCATGAGAATATTATAGATACAACTACTATAAATGGTAGAGCAAGGATAAATTTAATAACAAATGACGTAATAAAAAGAGAATTATCCAAATTATCACATAAAGAAGCAAAGAAATATAGGAATATTTACTTTGGAGGAATAGAATTCACTATAAAAGCATATTTTCAGAAAAATATCGATACTCCTATTCAAATATATGTATTAGATGATAGAATATTAGATAATATCCAAGATGCCTTAATAGCAGTAGTAAGAGGAAACTTAATTTATCAGAAACTTAAATTCACAATTCAACCAGATTTTAGTATCTCATTAGAAGATAAACATAAAGATCTAGCTTTAACACTCTATTATAAATTAGAAGGAATAAGAATGCCCCCAGGAAGTAAAGTAATTAGTATAGAAACAAAAATGATATATGCCCTTACAGGTAATCATCATATCAGAAAACAAAATGATAGGGATATATTAGTACCAAAATTATATCAGGAAATATTAGAACCACTAGAACATAAGGAAAATTCCATCATAACAATACCAGACGAAATATGTATAGATTTTAATTCTAGAAAACTACAACCAATCCAGAAATTATTACCTAGGATAGAAGGAGGAAGGTTAAGTTTTAAGAAAGACATAATAAGACAACCGAGAACATTAGATTTATTACATACATATTATGAAGATAAGTTACGAATAAAAGTAATATTATTTAATGAGCTACGAGCAACTGACTGTATAGCTGAAATTAATACAGGAACCAAAAGTTTAGTACATATTAGCCAAATAAATGAGAATAAATGTGAACTAATCGAACCACAAACTTATAACTGTCCAAATAGTACAAGAGAAATAATCATAACTAAAAGCATAAGAATTAGATTTAAAATTCAAGATCTAGAATATGAGATAATTGTAGGAGTAACAGAATATGATAGTACATATGCACTATTATTAGGATACGACTTTTTAAATAAAATAAAATATAAGATAAATAATGAAGAAATTACGATAGAGGACCAAAACAAAATACGGTATATAAATAAAATATGAACATACGACAACAACTTGATAAAAAAGAGAAAAAATTACAAATAATAAAAACTATTATGGCAGAGACAATCATAGAATCTCAACTAAAATATTTAGAAATTGAATCTAAATAACAGAGACTAGAATGTGAAATCAAACAATTAAACTCTTTATTAGAACCACCTAAGAAAGAATGGATCAAACTTGAAGACGGATGGATAAAAAGAATCTACAAAGATGAGTGATCCTAACCAAAAATTGGACCAAATATGGATAGAGATTGTAGCAAAAGAACAATTAAAGAATACTCTTAGTTTAATACAAGAAAACCATATTCAAATCCAAGAAATGATAACACATGAATTAACAAAACTGTGGAATACATCGGAAATACCAACGTTTAAGATAATTTTGGAAAAATTAAACATGTTAGTAGCTAATATAGACAAAAGAAAAAGACCCATAGAAGAAAGCTGTAGCATTACCTCAGGAGAAAATCTAAACATTACTATAACACAAACTAAAACTCCAGAAATAGTACCCATAGATGCTTGGAGACGAAGCAAGGACCCAATAATGATGGATATAAGTGAAATAAAACCTAAAATCCCTACAACCGTAAATAAAACCTTAGATCTGTTAACCGATTTACACAAAAAAGGACAATTCTAATCTAATGGCCGAACAAGAACATAGTGTAATAACATTTCTTAAAAATCACGCCCAAGAAATTATTGAAAAGGAAAAATACAAATATGAACCGCTAAAAAACAGCAAACTCAAAGACAATGATGCTAAACCATCCAATGTAGACGTAAGCACCGAAGCCGAATACCTTCAACTAAAAATCGAAAAACAACATAAAGAAATCAAAGACCTACAAAAAGAAAACATAAAATTAGTCATAAATTCGAGTACAGAATGGGTCGAAAAATATAAAAAATATAAACACAAATTTAAAAATACTAAAAAAGAATTAAAAGAAACAAAGCTAGAATTAAAACAAACAAAAACAGAGCTAATCCACATTACAGATGAATTAAAAGAATTAAAGGAAGAAGTAAGAGTCTTAAGAACAATGGTTAAAGAAGTAAAAGGGAAAACTATTCACATCAGTAACAGTAGTAGTGATAGTTCAGATAGTTCAGATACTCAAAGTGAAAATAAACTAAAAATCATTGGGTATATAGAAGAAGAAAATAAAGATGAAACAAAATTAATAGAAGAAAATCATCAAATAATGAAAGCATTAGAACAAATGAAGAACATTAATGCAATAATAGAAGAAGAACCAGAAAGTGATATAGAAAACAACGAATACAACAACAAATACACTAGGTATGAAGAATCAGATATAGGATCAGAAAATATAATAAACGAAGATGCCGATAATTATCCAGAAGAAGAAATGATAGACCCCAATTTAGACGTAGTAACTAAAAGAGTACCTACGATTCCACAACATATACCTATAGGCCAACAAGGAGACTTTAAAGAATTTATAGGATCTATGTCTCAAGGATTAAATCCAAATGGATATTTTTTAGACTTAGATAATGTCTATGATGAACAAGAAATAAGTAGACGAATAAATGATTGGAATTTAGGAATGTACATAGCCTTAATGAATTCATCTCACACTGAAAATTTAGACTATATGTATGACCTAATATCTAAAACAATGATAGGAAAAGTAGGATTTTGGATGGAATCAATAACTCATCAGTTAAGACCACAAATAGAAGCTTGTGCTCATGATTGGAAATCAATGTTATTATTATTCGATATGGTATTAAAAAGAGAATTTTTAGGAGAAAGATGGTTAGTGGCTAGAGAAACAGTATTTGCTGAAAGAAAAGCTGAAATAATAATGAATTTGAATAACATGAAATGTTGTAAAATTAGTAAATTACCAGAATATACTATCAGTTTTACTAAGTTCTTTTATGAAGCTAGGTTTTTACCACAAGAAGGATTGATATACCAACAACTATATTATGACCACTTACCAAACCCATACAACGTAGAAGTTTCAAAAGAATATACTCAATTAGAACCAAAAGAAAATACATTAGGAGAAAGAATTAGAGTACTACGAGCTTATCTTATGCGAAAATGTGAAGAATATAGAGTTCAACAAAAGGTTAAAAAGGATAAGAAACTCGGGTTACGAGAAATATGTGGATTCACGGAAAAAACGGTTAGTTTTTGGTTGTGATGATAAAATTAGGAGAAAATATAGACGATATACTCCTAATCGCACTTATAGACATAATCCGACATATAAGAAGTCTTATACTAACAAGTATGATAATGGACGATTTCGACGAAAACGATTTAGACGATATAAAAATAATCCCGAAAATCGGAACAGATTTAGATATAAACGAAAATTTAGGAAAAGACGAGAAAGACCACTAAGGGATAAAAATACTAAACTTACAGAATGTAAATGTTGGAATTGTAATGAGAAAGGACATTATGCTAATAAATGCCCTAAATTAAAACAAAAAGGTGTCAAATATATAGGAACAACAGAATTTATAATGAGTCTAGAACAAATAAGAGCCAGCGATGATAAATGGCATAAAGAAGATGAATTTTATATTACTGAAACAGAAGGTGAGAACTCAGAAGAATTAGAACCAATAGAATATGAAGATAGTGAAACTAATAACTAATGGTAGCCATATATGTAGAAGCACCGGTAGAATATAAACCTAATAAGATTATAAAACGCCGCATATTTATAGATAGTGGAGCTGATATATGTTTAGCGAAGCAAGATGTACTAGTTTCCCATAAATGGAAAAGATCTAAAGGACATAAGGTCAGAGTTACAGGATTTAATGAACAAATGAAAGAATTAGATATTATAGCCGAAAATATGAGATTAATACTTAACAAGACAATCTTTCGATTACCCATAATTTATCAAGAAAATAATATGAAACAACATATATTATTAGGAAATAATTTTCTTGATTTCTTTAAAGTCCAGCTAATCAAACCTGAAACCATAAGTCTTTTAACTCCTTGTAATAAATGGATTATCCTTAAGCGCGTCCTACCTTTATATCCACTCACAATACATAATATCAAAACAAATAGAGATACTAATTTAGAACTTTTAAAACAAAAATATTTAGACCATTTAAAGATCAACTTTGGAGAAAACCCTATAACGTTGTGGGAAAAAGAAAAGATATATGCTAAGATAGAACTCATAAACCCTAATGATGTTGTTCGCACTAGACCAATAAGATATAGTCCTGATGATCAAAAGGAATTTGAAATACAAATAAAAGAATTATTAGACTTAAAATTAATTCAAGAAAGTAAAAGCCCTCATAGTAGCCCGGCATTCTTAGTAAGAAAACATAGCGAACAAAAGAGAGGCAAAGCAAGAATGGTAATAGATTATCGAGAACTAAATAAGAAAACGATTTTTGATGGATATTTTTTACCTTATAAGAGAAATTTAATTAATAGATTATCAGGAAAAAAGTGGTTTAGTAAATTTGATTGTAAAAGTGGCTTTTGGCAAATTAAGCTTACTAAAGAATCAAGACCTTTAACAACATTTAGTGCACCACAAGGACATTATGAATGGATTGTGTTACCTTTTGGTTTGAAAAATGCACCCCAGATATTTCAACGACGAATGGATACGATATTTAGAAAATTAAATGACTTCTGTGTAGTTTATGTCGATGATATATTAATCTATAGCAATAATATAGCAGACCATTTACAGCACCTAGATGCATTTATAAAAACAGTACGACAACATGGAATCCTTTTATCTGAAAAGAAATCAGAAATCTTTAAAAATAAAATAGAATATTTAGGATATATAATAGATAGTGAAGGATTACAACTACAAGATCATATCGTAACTAGAATCGAAAATTTTAAAGAAAAATTAGATACTAAGAAAGAAGTCCAACAATTTCTAGGAATAATAAATTATGCATCAGATTATATAAAAGACTTACCAAAATTACGACAACCCTTGCAAGAGCTAATTAAGAAACATAAAGTATTTGAATGGACGACAACTCACACTGATACTATAAGAAAAATAAAAGAAGCAGTAAAAGTTCTCCCAAAATTAAGACTACCTAAAGATAATGATCAATTAGAATTATATACAGATGCTAGTGATATCGGGTGGGGAGCAGTACTCATCGCATATAGAAAAGAAGATATAGACAAAGAAACTCCTTTAATATGTGGCTATAGATCAGGAACTTGGAAACCCTCAGAGAAAAATTATCATATCAATGAAAAAGAATTACTAGCTGTTAAAAATGGAATTAAAGGATTTAGGTATCATTTGTTACCTATAGAATTTATCATAAGAACAGATAATACACAAGTAGGAGCATTTATCAGAAATAAAATAGATCCCCTACCAGAATTGAACAAAAGAAGGCATTGGCAAAGTTTTTTCAATTGCTATAATTTTGTTGTTAAACCTATCTCTGGAAAACGAAATATCTTAGCTGATTTTTTGAGCAGGAATGGAGATAATGATCCAGCGAATATCAGAAATCAGAAATCAGAACCGCCAGATGCTGGCAATGATCAGAAATCATGAGAACTTTCTGGACAACCTTGAGGAAGAACTCAAGAAACTCCAGTCTCAGAACAATCAGAATATACGAACCATGACTCCTAGATCATCTTATGAGTTGTTAGGAGATCTTCATAAGAAGCCAATTGAGCTGCCAACTTCATCTAGTGGACTCTCAGGAGCCACCACCTTGAACCATTCTAAGCTGATTAATCAGAACTCATCAGAAATCACAACCTCCCAGGTTATACAATTCCCTCCAGAAATGACAGAAGCATATAAGAATATCATGAAATTTTTTACATATAAGAAGAGTCAAACCGTATATAGAACCATTAAGATGACCAAATACCCTAGGTATATATGCTCAGAAGACTGCAGTCCAGATGTTGTTCAGAAACTATTTCGATATGGATTTCTGGACAAAGTCATGACTGATGAGAGCCTTAATAGTGTTTCAAAACTCCCATCTATCATACCCAGATCCATTGACGAACTTGGATTAAGATTTGGAAGAGGAATATTTTGTGTTCAAATTTTTGATGCTCCTATGGACTTAGAAGGGAAACCGATAATAATTGCTCAGATTTTTAAGACTGGTAGAAACACTAAGATTGATGTAGATAATTCCGACCATCAATGGGACATTCCATGCAAATTAGAAAATTTTAAATCTTGGTTAGGAGAAAAACGAGCACATGGAATCCATACGATCAAATGTAGACTCGAAGACTATATTAGAAATAAAAAGGTGGCTATAATAGCCAGATCGAATCATGGAGAAGTTGAAGAAATGATAACTATCAACTATTTAATGGAAATGGGTGATGAAACGAGTCAACAAATTTTGATAGAAATGCATACGAAATTGATGGATAAGAAATATAAACATAGTTCAGATACATTAGCCCATTATGAATCTATATATGGCCCAAGAAAATCATGTTTAATTAGAATTGAGCCCATAAGACCTGAGCCCATGAATATTGACTCCATAAGGCCCAAAGAAGAAGCCCATCCAAGAAAAGAGGAGGATCCATTTATTTAGAAAATGAGATAAAAATGGATAAGAAAAATAAGACATATAAGAACGAGGTGTCAATACCTAAAGAAAAGGTGGCAATAAGATCAACACGTGGCAACCTAGCTTCATAAAAGAACTTAGTAAAACTGATAGTATATTCTGGTAATTTACTAATTTTACAACATTTCATGTTATTCAAATTCATTATTATTTCAGCTTTTCTTTCAGCAAATACTGTTTCTCTAGCCACTAACCATCTTTCTCCTAAAAATTCTCTTTTTAATACCATATCGAATAATAATAACATTGATTTCCAATCATGAGCACAAGCTTCTATTTGTGGTCTTAACTGATGAGTTATTGATTCCATCCAAAATCCTACTTTTCCTATCATTGTTTTAGATATTAGGTCATACATATAGTCTAAATTTTCAGTGTGAGATGAATTCATTAAGGCTATGTACATTCCTAAATTCCAATCATTTATTCGTCTACTTATTTCTTGTTCATCATAGACATTATCTAAGTCTAAAAAATATCCATTTGGATTTAATCCTTGAGACATAGATCCTATAAATTCTTTAAAGTCTCCTTGTTGGCCTATAGGTATATGTTGTGGAATCGTAGGTACTCTTTTAGTTACTACGTCTAAATTGGGGTCTATCATTTCTTCTTCTGGATAATTATCGGCATCTTCGTTTATTATATTTTCTGATCCTATATCTGATTCTTCATACCTAGTGTATTTGTTGTTGTATTCGTTGTTTTCTATATCACTTTCTGGTTCTTCTTCTATTATTGCATTAATGTTCTTCATTTGTTCTAATGCTTTCATTATTTGATGATTTTCTTCTATTAATTTTGTTTCATCTTTATTTTCTTCTTCTATATACCCAATGATTTTTAGTTTATTTTCACTTTGAGTATCTGAACTATCTGAACTATCACTACTACTGTTACTGATGTGAATAGTTTTCCCTTTTACTTCTTTAACCATTGTTCTTAAGACTCTTACTTCTTCCTTTAATTCTTTTAATTCATCTGTAATGTGGATTAGCTCTGTTTTTGTTTGTTTTAATTCTAGCTTTGTTTCTTTTAATTCTTTTTTAGTATTTTTAAATTTGTGTTTATATTTTTTATATTTTTCGACCCATTCTGTACTCGAATTTATGACTAATTTTATGTTTTCTTTTTGTAGGTCTTTGATTTCTTTATGTTGTTTTTCGATTTTTAGTTGAAGGTATTCGGCTTCGGTGCTTACGTCTAGATTGGATGGTTTAGCATCATTGTCTTTGAGTTTGCTGTTTTTTAGCGGTTCATATTTGTATTTTTCCTTTTCAATAATTTCTTGGGCGTGATTTTTAAGAAATGTTATTACACTATGTTCTTGTTCGGCCATTAGATTAGAATTGTCCTTTTTTGTGTAAATCGGTTAACAGATCTAAGGTTTTATTTACGGTTGTAGGGATTTTAGGTTTTATTTCACTTATATCCATCATTATTGGGTCCTTGCTTCGTCTCCAAGCATCTATGGGTACTATTTCTGGAGTTTTAGTTTGTGTTATAGTAATGTTTAGATTTTCTCCTGAGGTAATGCTACAGCTTTCTTCTATGGGTCTTTTTCTTTTGTCTATATTAGCTACTAACATGTTTAATTTTTCCAAAATTATCTTAAACGTTGGTATTTCCGATGTATTCCACAGTTTTGTTAATTCATGTGTTATCATTTCTTGGATTTGAATATGGTTTTCTTGTATTAAACTAAGAGTATTCTTTAATTGTTCTTTTGCTACAATCTCTATCCATATTTGGTCCAATTTTTGGTTAGGATCACTCATCTTTGTAGATTCTTTTTATCCATCCGTCTTCAAGTTTGATCCATTCTTTCTTAGGTGGTTCTAATAAAGAGTTTAATTGTTTGATTTCACATTCTAGTCTCTGTTGTTTAGATTCAATTTCTAAATATTTTAGTTGAGATTCTATGATTGTCTCTGCCATAATAGTTTTTATTATTTGTAATTTTTTCTCTTTTTTATCAAGTTGTTGTCGTATGTTCATATTTTATTTATATACCGTATTTTGTTTTGGTCCTCTATCGTAATTCCTTCATTATTTATCTTATATTTTATTTTATTTAAAAAGTCGTATCCTAATAATAGTGCATATGTACTATCATATTCTGTTACTCCTACAATTATCTCATATTCTAGATCTTGAATTTTAAATCTAATTCTTATGCTTTTAGTTATGATTATTTCTCTTGTACTATTTGGACAGTTATAAGTTTGTGGTTCGATTAGTTCACATTTATTCTCATTTATTTGGCTAATATGTACTAAACTTTTGGTTCCTGTATTAATTTCAGCTATACAGTCAGTTGCTCGTAGCTCATTAAATAATATTACTTTTATTCGTAACTTATCTTCATAATATGTATGTAATAAATCTAATGTTCTCGGTTGTCTTATTATGTCTTTCTTAAAACTTAACCTTCCTCCTTCTATCCTAGGTAATAATTTCTGGATTGGTTGTAGTTTTCTAGAATTAAAATCTATACATATTTCGTCTGGTATTGTTATGATGGAATTTTCCTTATGTTCTAGTGGTTCTAATATTTCCTGATATAATTTTGGTACTAATATATCCCTATCATTTTGTTTTCTGATATGATGATTACCTGTAAGGGCATATATCATTTTTGTTTCTATACTAATTACTTTACTTCCTGGGGGCATTCTTATTCCTTCTAATTTATAATAGAGTGTTAAAGCTAGATCTTTATGTTTATCTTCTAATGAGATACTAAAATCTGGTTGAATTGTGAATTTAAGTTTCTGATAAATTAAGTTTCCTCTTACTACTGCTATTAAGGCATCTTGGATATTATCTAATATTCTATCATCTAATACATATATTTGAATAGGAGTATCGATATTTTTCTGAAAATATGCTTTTATAGTGAATTCTATTCCTCCAAAGTAAATATTCCTATATTTCTTTGCTTCTTTATGTGATAATTTGGATAATTCTCTTTTTATTACGTCATTTGTTATTAAATTTATCCTTGCTCTACCATTTATAGTAGTTGTATCTATAATATTCTCATGCTTCTGAACAATATATCGTATATTTTTATTTCTCTCAAACCATTTTGTTTTAAATATCTTATTTACAGATAGCTCTTCAGTTTCATCTTGTATTTTCTGATAAATATCTGGTTTAAAACTTAAAGTTTGAGTTATACCACCTTCATAAGTATCCATTTGATAGTAGATATTAGTATTTTCTGTATGGGTTTGTTCTGTTATTTCTTTATTCTCTTCCATTGATTAAAACTTGAATATGTCTGTAACTTTCAGTAATTATTTGTTTTTGAATTTCTATTGTCTCTTCTTGCTCTCTATGTTTTTCTTCTAATCGTTTTACTTCATCTTCTAAGTCAAAAACTCTTTTTTGTAATTTTATCTTTTCAATACGCTTAGCATCTAAAGCACCTTGTGCTACTTCTAATTGTCTATCTTTTAATTCCATAATTTGTAATGCTCTTCTACAACTTATAATATGTTGATTGATATCCTGATTATAAATTAATGGTTTTTCAGCAATAATCCTAAGACTTTCAACTGGTATATCCATTATCTAGTGTGTATAATTCTGAAAAATCACGATTGTGAAATTAATTAGGCATTTAATCATTTCTACTTTTCTTATTAACATTATATGCCTATTTAGATCACTAGTTCCTATATTAAGGAGATGTTGGTAATATTCTAATAATATAATTAATTTGCCTAATAGAATAGAAATTTCTAAACTATTGCTTAAATCTAATTCAATTATGCCGCTTGTAATTTTATCAACTGCTTTCCTATGAATATTAAGCTGTGATGCAAACATACTAGTATATGAAGATGACATAGTGATTTCAAAAAGTTCTAACTATTTGTGAGATCCTTTGAAGGCTCTGATACCATTTTATGTGGACCGTTTTTTCTGATGTGTATAATGTGTGCAGGATCGCTCTTATGACCCTAAAAAGGGTAGGAAGACAAACGACTGCTGAAGTAAACATTGTTAAATGAAATTTAACATCCATAATATATTAAACCTTTAAGTGTAACTAATGATAACAAATTAATTTAATTAGAACAAGAGTTATAGAGGAACTCTAGTATACCTTTCAAAGCAATCCTCAGTGGAGACTTCTGAACTCTGCCTGACACCCTCTCATCATCATCATGGGTTATGGCTGTGTTCCAGCATCTCTACACACCTCTTGGATTTGTCTGAAGGCTAACTATTGTTGCTTTATAACTCTGGATCTTTTTAAACTAATATGCTATACGGAAGTTAAACTTAAGTAGTTAACAACTATGAATGCTAAAAGGGGAAGTTTAGAAAGCCATGGATATAGAGAGAAAGAAAGCTTTTATTGCTCAAAGCAAGTTATATCTCATACATCATATGTCTTCTCCTTATATAGGTAGAAGATCAAAGGTGAAATTACCAAAAAGGAGATTACATCATCACAAAAGTTAAAAGTACAAACTTTTAGGTTACACGTGTCGAATGCTTCTTATTTTGCTCTTCCACCTCAAGCTTTACATCTTGCCACTAATCTCTAATGTTTCCACCTCATGCTTCTTCTTTGGACACATGTCTCTTCATATCTTCATGTCTTGCCACGTGTTGATCTTATTGCCACCTTTTCTTTAGGTATTGACACCTCGTTCTTATATGTCTTATTTTTCTTATCCATTTTTATCTCATTTTCTAAATAAATGGATCCTCCTCTTTTCTTGGATGGGCTTCTTCTTTGGGCCTTATGGAGTCAATATTCATGGGCTCAGGTCTTATGGGCTCAATTCTAATTAAACATGATTTTCTTGGGCCATATATAGATTCATAATGGGCTAATGTATCTGAACTATGTTTATATTTCTTATCCATCAATTTCGTATGCATTTCTATCAAAATTTGTTGACTCGTTTCATCACCCATTTCCATTAAATAGTTGATAGTTATCATTTCTTCAACTTCTCCATGATTCGATCTGGCTATTATAGCCACCTTTTTATTTCTAATATAGTCTTCGAGTCTACATTTGATCGTATGGATTCCATGTGCTCGTTTTTCTCCTAACCAAGATTTAAAATTTTCTAATTTGCATGGAATGTCCCATTGATGGTCGGAATTATCTACATCAATCTTAGTGTTTCTACCAGTCTTAAAAATCTGAGCAATTATTATCGGTTTCCCTTCTAAGTCCATAGCAGCATCAAAAATTTGAACACAAAATATTCCTCTTCCAAATCTTAATCCAAGTTCGTCAATGGATCTGGGTATGATAGATGGGAGTTTTGAAACACTATTAAGGCTCTCATCAGTCATGACTTTGTCCAGAAATCCATATCGAAATAGTTTCTGAACAACATCTGGACTGCAGTCTTCTGAGCATATATACCTAGGGTATTTGGTCATCTTAATGGTTCTATATACGGTTTGACTCTTCTTATATGTAAAAAATTTCATGATATTCTTATATGCTTCTGTCATTTCTGGAGGGAATTGTATAACCTGGGAGGTTGTGATTTCTGATGAGTTCTGATTAATCAGCTTAGAATGGTTCAAGGTGGTGGCTCCTGAGAGTCCACTAGATGAAGTTGGCAGCTCAATTGGCTTCTTATGAAGATCTCCTAACAACTCATAAGATGATCTAGGAGTCATGGTTCGTATATTCTGATTGTTCTGAGACTGGAGTTTCTTGAGTTCTTCCTCAAGGTTGTCCAGAAAGTTCTCATGATTTCTGATCATTGCCAGCATCTGGCGGTTCTGATTTCTGATTTCTGATATTCGCTGGATCATTATCTCCATTCCTGCTCAAAAAATCAGCTAAGATATTTCGTTTTCCAGAGATAGGTTTAACAACAAAATTATAGCAATTGAAAAAACTTTGCCAATGCCTTCTTTTGTTCAATTCTGGTAGGGGATCTATTTTATTTCTGATAAATGCTCCTACTTGTGTATTATCTGTTCTTATGATAAATTCTATAGGTAACAAATGATACCTAAATCCTTTAATTCCATTTTTAACAGCTAGTAATTCTTTTTCATTGATATGATAATTTTTCTCTGAGGGTTTCCAAGTTCCTGATCTATAGCCACATATTAAAGGAGTTTCTTTGTCTATATCTTCTTTTCTATATGCGATGAGTACTGCTCCCCACCCGATATCACTAGCATCTGTATATAATTCTAATTGATCATTATCTTTAGGTAGTCTTAATTTTGGGAGAACTTTTACTGCTTCTTTTATTTTTCTTATAGTATCAGTGTGAGTTGTCGTCCATTCAAATACTTTATGTTTCTTAATTAGCTCTTGCAAGGGTTGTCGTAATTTTGGTAAGTCTTTTATATAATCTGATGCATAATTTATTATTCCTAGAAATTGTTGGACTTCTTTCTTAGTATCTAATTTTTCTTTAAAATTTTCGATTCTAGTTACGATATGATCTTGTAGTTGTAATCCTTCACTATCTATTATATATCCTAAATATTCTATTTTATTTTTAAAGATTTCTGATTTCTTTTCAGATAAAAGGATTCCATGTTGTCGTACTGTTTTTATAAATGCATCTAGGTGCTGTAAATGGTCTGCTATATTATTGCTATAGATTAATATATCATCGACATAAACTACACAGAAGTCATTTAATTTTCTAAATATCGTATCCATTCGTCGTTGAAATATCTGGGGTGCATTTTTCAAACCAAAAGGTAACACAATCCATTCATAATGTCCTTGTGGTGCACTAAATGCTGTTAAAGGTCTTGATTCTTTAGTAAGCTTAATTTGCCAAAAGCCACTTTTACAATCAAATTTACTAAACCACTTTTTTCCTGATAATCTATTAATTAAATTTCTCTTATAAGGTAAAAAATATCCATCAAAAATCGTTTTCTTATTTAGTTCTCGATAATCTATTACCATTCTTGCTTTGCCTCTCTTTTGTTCGCTATGTTTTCTTACTAAGAATGCCGGGCTACTATGAGGGCTTTTACTTTCTTGAATTAATTTTAAGTCTAATAATTCTTTTATTTGTATTTCAAATTCCTTTTGATCATCAGGACTATATCTTATTGGTCTAGTGCGAACAACATCATTAGGGTTTATGAGTTCTATCTTAGCATATATCTTTTCTTTTTCCCACAACGTTATAGGGTTTTCTCCAAAGTTGATCTTTAAATGGTCTAAATATTTTTGTTTTAAAAGTTCTAAATTAGTATCTCTATTTGTTTTGATATTATGTATTGTGAGTGGATATAAAGGTAGGACGCGCTTAAGGATAATCCATTTATTACAAGGAGTTAAAAGACTTATGGTTTCAGGTTTGATTAGCTGGACTTTAAAGAAATCAAGAAAATTATTTCCTAATAATATATGTTGTTTCATATTATTTTCTTGATAAATTATGGGTAATCGAAAGATTGTCTTGTTAAGTATTAATCTCATATTTTCGGCTATAATATCTAATTCTTTCATTTGTTCATTAAATCCTGTAACTCTGACCTTATGTCCTTTAGATCTTTTCCATTTATGGGAAACTAGTACATCTTGCTTCGCTAAACATATATCAGCTCCACTATCTATAAATATGCGGCGTTTTATAATCTTATTAGGTTTATATTCTACCGGTGCTTCTACATATATGGCTACCATTAGTTATTAGTTTCACTATCTTCATATTCTATTGGTTCTAATTCTTCTGAGTTCTCACCTTCTGTTTCAGTAATATAAAATTCATCTTTTTTATGCCATTTATCATCGCTGGCTCTTATTTGTTCTAGACTCATTATAAATTCTGTTGTTCCTATATATTTGACACCTTTTTGTTTTAATTTAGGGCATTTATTAGCATAATGTCCTTTCTCATTACAATTCCAACATTTACATTCTGTAAGTTTAGTATTTTTATCCCTTAGTGGTCTTTCTCGTCTTTTCCTAAATTTTCGTTTATATCTAAATCTGTTCCGATTTTCGGGATTATTTTTATATCGTCTAAATCGTTTTCGTCGAAATCGTCCATTATCATACTTGTTAGTATAAGACTTCTTATATGTCGGATTATGTCTATAAGTGCGATTAGGAGTATATCGTCTATATTTTCTCCTAATTTTATCATCACAACCAAAAATTAACCGTTTTTCCGTGAATCCACATATTTCTCGTAACCCGAGTTTCTTATCCTTTTTAACCTTTTGTTGAACTCTATATTCTTCACATTTTCGCATAAGATAAGCTCGTAGTACTCTAATTCTTTCTCCTAATGTATTTTCTTTTGGTTCTAATTGAGTATATTCTTTTGAAACTTCTACGTTGTATGGGTTTGGTAAGTGGTCATAATATAGTTGTTGGTATATCAATCCTTCTTGTGGTAAAAACCTAGCTTCATAAAAGAACTTAGTAAAACTGATAGTATATTCTGGTAATTTACTAATTTTACAACATTTCATGTTATTCAAATTCATTATTATTTCAGCTTTTCTTTCAGCAAATACTGTTTCTCTAGCCACTAACCATCTTTCTCCTAAAAATTCTCTTTTTAATACCATATCGAATAATAATAACATTGATTTCCAATCATGAGCACAAGCTTCTATTTGTGGTCTTAACTGATGAGTTATTGATTCCATCCAAAATCCTACTTTTCCTATCATTGTTTTAGATATTAGGTCATACATATAGTCTAAATTTTCAGTGTGAGATGAATTCATTAAGGCTATGTACATTCCTAAATTCCAATCATTTATTCGTCTACTTATTTCTTGTTCATCATAGACATTATCTAAGTCTAAAAAATATCCATTTGGATTTAATCCTTGAGACATAGATCCTATAAATTCTTTAAAGTCTCCTTGTTGGCCTATAGGTATATGTTGTGGAATCGTAGGTACTCTTTTAGTTACTACGTCTAAATTGGGGTCTATCATTTCTTCTTCTGGATAATTATCGGCATCTTCGTTTATTATATTTTCTGATCCTATATCTGATTCTTCATACCTAGTGTATTTGTTGTTGTATTCGTTGTTTTCTATATCACTTTCTGGTTCTTCTTCTATTATTGCATTAATGTTCTTCATTTGTTCTAATGCTTTCATTATTTGATGATTTTCTTCTATTAATTTTGTTTCATCTTTATTTTCTTCTTCTATATACCCAATGATTTTTAGTTTATTTTCACTTTGAGTATCTGAACTATCTGAACTATCACTACTACTGTTACTGATGTGAATAGTTTTCCCTTTTACTTCTTTAACCATTGTTCTTAAGACTCTTACTTCTTCCTTTAATTCTTTTAATTCATCTGTAATGTGGATTAGCTCTGTTTTTGTTTGTTTTAATTCTAGCTTTGTTTCTTTTAATTCTTTTTTAGTATTTTTAAATTTGTGTTTATATTTTTTATATTTTTCGACCCATTCTGTACTCGAATTTATGACTAATTTTATGTTTTCTTTTTGTAGGTCTTTGATTTCTTTATGTTGTTTTTCGATTTTTAGTTGAAGGTATTCGGCTTCGGTGCTTACGTCTACATTGGATGGTTTAGCATCATTGTCTTTGAGTTTGCTGTTTTTTAGCGGTTCATATTTGTATTTTTCCTTTTCAATAATTTCTTGGGCGTGATTTTTAAGAAATGTTATTACACTATGTTCTTGTTCGGCCATTAGATTAGAATTGTCCTTTTTTGTGTAAATCGGTTAACAGATCTAAGGTTTTATTTACGGTTGTAGGGATTTTAGGTTTTATTTCACTTATATCCATCATTATTGGGTCCTTGCTTCGTCTCCAAGCATCTATGGGTACTATTTCTGGAGTTTTAGTTTGTGTTATAGTAATGTTTAGATTTTCTCCTGAGGTAATGCTACAGCTTTCTTCTATGGGTCTTTTTCTTTTGTCTATATTAGCTACTAACATGTTTAATTTTTCCAAAATTATCTTAAACGTTGGTATTTCCGATGTATTCCACAGTTTTGTTAATTCATGTGTTATCATTTCTTGGATTTGAATATGGTTTTCTTGTATTAAACTAAGAGTATTCTTTAATTGTTCTTTTGCTACAATCTCTATCCATATTTGGTCCAATTTTTGGTTAGGATCACTCATCTTTGTAGATTCTTTTTATCCATCCGTCTTCAAGTTTGATCCATTCTTTCTTAGGTGGTTCTAATAAAGAGTTTAATTGTTTGATTTCACATTCTAGTCTCTGTTGTTTAGATTCAATTTCTAAATATTTTAGTTGAGATTCTATGATTGTCTCTGCCATAATAGTTTTTATTATTTGTAATTTTTTCTCTTTTTTATCAAGTTGTTGTCGTATGTTCATATTTTATTTATATACCGTATTTTGTTTTGGTCCTCTATCGTAATTCCTTCATTATTTATCTTATATTTTATTTTATTTAAAAAGTCGTATCCTAATAATAGTGCATATGTACTATCATATTCTGTTACTCCTACAATTATCTCATATTCTAGATCTTGAATTTTAAATCTAATTCTTATGCTTTTAGTTATGATTATTTCTCTTGTACTATTTGGACAGTTATAAGTTTGTGGTTCGATTAGTTCACATCTATTCTCATTTATTTGGCTAATATGTACTAAACTTTTGGTTCCTGTATTAATTTCAGCTATACAGTCAGTTGCTCGTAGCTCATTAAATAATGTTAAATTTCATTTAACAATGTTTACTTCAGCAGTCGTTTGTCTTCCTACCCTTTTTAGGGTCATAAGAGCGATCCTGCACACATTATACACATCAGAAAAAACGGTCCACATAAAATGGTATCAGAGCCTTCAAAGGATCTCACAAATAGTTAGAACTTTTTGAAATCACTATGTCATCTTCATATACCAGTATGTTTGCATCACAGCTTAATATTCATAGGAAAGCAGTTGATAAAATTACAAGCGGCATAATTGAATTAAATTTAAGCAATAGTTTAGAAATTTCTATTCTATTAGGCAAATTAATTATATTATTAGAATATTACCAACATCTCCTTAATATAGGAACTAGTGATCTAAATAGGCATATAATGTTAATAAGAAAAGTAGAAATGATTAAATGCCTAATTAATTTCACAATCGTGATTTTTCAGAATTATACACACTAGATAATGGATATACCAGTTGAAAGTCTTAGGATTATTGCTGAAAAACCATTAATTTATAATCAGGATATCAATCAACATATTATAAGTTGTAGAAGAGCATTACAAATTATGGAATTAAAAGATAGACAATTAGAAGTAGCACAAGGTGCTTTAGATGCTAAGCGTATTGAAAAGATAAAATTACAAAAAAGAGTTTTTGACTTAGAAGATGAAGTAAAACGATTAGAAGAAAAACATAGAGAGCAAGAAGAGACAATAGAAATTCAAAAACAAATAATTACTGAAAGTTACAGACATATTCAAGTTTTAATCAATGGAAGAGAATAAAGAAATAACAGAACAAACCCATACAGAAAATACTAATATCTACTATCAAATGGATACTTATGAAGGTGGTATAACTCAAACTTTAAGTTTTAAACCAGATATTTATCAGAAAATACAAGATGAAACTGAAGAGCTATCTGTAAATAAGATATTTAAAACAAAATGGTTTGAGAGAAATAAAAATATACGATATATTGTTCAGAAGCATGAGAATATTATAGATACAACTACTATAAATGGTAGAGCAAGGATAAATTTAATAACAAATGACGTAATAAAAAGAGAATTATCCAAATTATCACATAAAGAAGCAAAGAAATATAGGAATATTTACTTTGGAGGAATAGAATTCACTATAAAAGCATATTTTCAGAAAAATATCGATACTCCTATTCAAATATATGTATTAGATGATAGAATATTAGATAATATCCAAGATGCCTTAATAGCAGTAGTAAGAGGAAACTTAATTTATCAGAAACTTAAATTCACAATTCAACCAGATTTTAGTATCTCATTAGAAGATAAACATAAAGATCTAGCTTTAACACTCTATTATAAATTAGAAGGAATAAGAATGCCCCCAGGAAGTAAAGTAATTAGTATAGAAACAAAAATGATATATGCCCTTACAGGTAATCATCATATCAGAAAACAAAATGATAGGGATATATTAGTACCAAAATTATATCAGGAAATATTAGAACCACTAGAACATAAGGAAAATTCCATCATAACAATACCAGACGAAATATGTATAGATTTTAATTCTAGAAAACTACAACCAATCCAGAAATTATTACCTAGGATAGAAGGAGGAAGGTTAAGTTTTAAGAAAGACATAATAAGACAACCGAGAACATTAGATTTATTACATACATATTATGAAGATAAGTTACGAATAAAAGTAATATTATTTAATGAGCTACGAGCAACTGACTGTATAGCTGAAATTAATACAGGAACCAAAAGTTTAGTACATATTAGCCAAATAAATGAGAATAAATGTGAACTAATCGAACCACAAACTTATAACTGTCCAAATAGTACAAGAGAAATAATCATAACTAAAAGCATAAGAATTAGATTTAAAATTCAAGATCTAGAATATGAGATAATTGTAGGAGTAACAGAATATGATAGTACATATGCACTATTATTAGGATACGACTTTTTAAATAAAATAAAATATAAGATAAATAATGAAGGAATTACGATAGAGGACCAAAACAAAATACGGTATATAAATAAAATATGAACATACGACAACAACTTGATAAAAAAGAGAAAAAATTACAAATAATAAAAACTATTATGGCAGAGACAATCATAGAATCTCAACTAAAATATTTAGAAATTGAATCTAAACAACAGAGACTAGAATGTGAAATCAAACAATTAAACTCTTTATTAGAACCACCTAAGAAAGAATGGATCAAACTTGAAGACGGATGGATAAAAAGAATCTACAAAGATGAGTGATCCTAACCAAAAATTGGACCAAATATGGATAGAGATTGTAGCAAAAGAACAATTAAAGAATACTCTTAGTTTAATACAAGAAAACCATATTCAAATCCAAGAAATGATAACACATGAATTAACAAAACTGTGGAATACATCGGAAATACCAACGTTTAAGATAATTTTGGAAAAATTAAACATGTTAGTAGCTAATATAGACAAAAGAAAAAGACCCATAGAAGAAAGCTGTAGCATTACCTCAGGAGAAAATCTAAACATTACTATAACACAAACTAAAACTCCAGAAATAGTACCCATAGATGCTTGGAGACGAAGCAAGGACCCAATAATGATGGATATAAGTGAAATAAAACCTAAAATCCCTACAACCGTAAATAAAACCTTAGATCTGTTAACCGATTTACACAAAAAAGGACAATTCTAATCTAATGGCCGAACAAGAACATAGTGTAATAACATTTCTTAAAAATCACGCCCAAGAAATTATTGAAAAGGAAAAATACAAATATGAACCGCTAAAAAACAGCAAACTCAAAGACAATGATGCTAAACCATCCAATCTAGACGTAAGCACCGAAGCCGAATACCTTCAACTAAAAATCGAAAAACAACATAAAGAAATCAAAGACCTACAAAAAGAAAACATAAAATTAGTCATAAATTCGAGTACAGAATGGGTCGAAAAATATAAAAAATATAAACACAAATTTAAAAATACTAAAAAAGAATTAAAAGAAACAAAGCTAGAATTAAAACAAACAAAAACAGAGCTAATCCACATTACAGATGAATTAAAAGAATTAAAGGAAGAAGTAAGAGTCTTAAGAACAATGGTTAAAGAAGTAAAAGGGAAAACTATTCACATCAGTAACAGTAGTAGTGATAGTTCAGATAGTTCAGATACTCAAAGTGAAAATAAACTAAAAATCATTGGGTATATAGAAGAAGAAAATAAAGATGAAACAAAATTAATAGAAGAAAATCATCAAATAATGAAAGCATTAGAACAAATGAAGAACATTAATGCAATAATAGAAGAAGAACCAGAAAGTGATATAGAAAACAACGAATACAACAACAAATACACTAGGTATGAAGAATCAGATATAGGATCAGAAAATATAATAAACGAAGATGCCGATAATTATCCAGAAGAAGAAATGATAGACCCCAATTTAGACGTAGTAACTAAAAGAGTACCTACGATTCCACAACATATACCTATAGGCCAACAAGGAGACTTTAAAGAATTTATAGGATCTATGTCTCAAGGATTAAATCCAAATGGATATTTTTTAGACTTAGATAATGTCTATGATGAACAAGAAATAAGTAGACGAATAAATGATTGGAATTTAGGAATGTACATAGCCTTAATGAATTCATCTCACACTGAAAATTTAGACTATATGTATGACCTAATATCTAAAACAATGATAGGAAAAGTAGGATTTTGGATGGAATCAATAACTCATCAGTTAAGACCACAAATAGAAGCTTGTGCTCATGATTGGAAATCAATGTTATTATTATTCGATATGGTATTAAAAAGAGAATTTTTAGGAGAAAGATGGTTAGTGGCTAGAGAAACAGTATTTGCTGAAAGAAAAGCTGAAATAATAATGAATTTGAATAACATGAAATGTTGTAAAATTAGTAAATTACCAGAATATACTATCAGTTTTACTAAGTTCTTTTATGAAGCTAGGTTTTTACCACAAGAAGGATTGATATACCAACAACTATATTATGACCACTTACCAAACCCATACAACGTAGAAGTTTCAAAAGAATATACTCAATTAGAACCAAAAGAAAATACATTAGGAGAAAGAATTAGAGTACTACGAGCTTATCTTATGCGAAAATGTGAAGAATATAGAGTTCAACAAAAGGTTAAAAAGGATAAGAAACTCGGGTTACGAGAAATATGTGGATTCACGGAAAAACGGTTAGTTTTTGGTTGTGATGATAAAATTAGGAGAAAATATAGACGATATACTCCTAATCGCACTTATAGACATAATCCGACATATAAGAAGTCTTATACTAACAAGTATGATAATGGACGATTTCGACGAAAACGATTTAGACGATATAAAAATAATCCCGAAAATCGGAACAGATTTAGATATAAACGAAAATTTAGGAAAAGACGAGAAAGACCACTAAGGGATAAAAATACTAAACTTACAGAATGTAAATGTTGGAATTGTAATGAGAAAGGACATTATGCTAATAAATGCCCTAAATTAAAACAAAAAGGTGTCAAATATATAGGAACAACAGAATTTATAATGAGTCTAGAACAAATAAGAGCCAGCGATGATAAATGGCATAAAGAAGATGAATTTTATATTACTGAAACAGAAGGTGAGAACTCAGAAGAATTAGAACCAATAGAATATGAAGATAGTGAAACTAATAACTAATGGTAGCCATATATGTAGAAGCACCGGTAGAATATAAACCTAATAAGATTATAAAACGCCGCATATTTATAGATAGTGGAGCTGATATATGTTTAGCGAAGCAAGATGTACTAGTTTCCCATAAATGGAAAAGATCTAAAGGACATAAGGTCAGAGTTACAGGATTTAATGAACAAATGAAAGAATTAGATATTATAGCCGAAAATATGAGATTAATACTTAACAAGACAATCTTTCGATTACCCATAATTTATCAAGAAAATAATATGAAACAACATATATTATTAGGAAATAATTTTCTTGATTTCTTTAAAGTCCAGCTAATCAAACCTGAAACCATAAGTCTTTTAACTCCTTGTAATAAATGGATTATCCTTAAGCGCGTCCTACCTTTATATCCACTCACAATACATAATATCAAAACAAATAGAGATACTAATTTAGAACTTTTAAAACAAAAATATTTAGACCATTTAAAGATCAACTTTGGAGAAAACCCTATAACGTTGTGGGAAAAAGAAAAGATATATGCTAAGATAGAACTCATAAACCCTAATGATGTTGTTCGCACTAGACCAATAAGATATAGTCCTGATGATCAAAAGGAATTTGAAATACAAATAAAAGAATTATTAGACTTAAAATTAATTCAAGAAAGTAAAAGCCCTCATAGTAGCCCGGCATTCTTAGTAAGAAAACATAGCGAACAAAAGAGAGGCAAAGCAAGAATGGTAATAGATTATCGAGAACTAAATAAGAAAACGATTTTTGATGGATATTTTTTACCTTATAAGAGAAATTTAATTAATAGATTATCAGGAAAAAAGTGGTTTAGTAAATTTGATTGTAAAAGTGGCTTTTGGCAAATTAAGCTTACTAAAGAATCAAGACCTTTAACAGCATTTAGTGCACCACAAGGACATTATGAATGGATTGTGTTACCTTTTGGTTTGAAAAATGCACCCCAGATATTTCAACGACGAATGGATACGATATTTAGAAAATTAAATGACTTCTGTGTAGTTTATGTCGATGATATATTAATCTATAGCAATAATATAGCAGACCATTTACAGCACCTAGATGCATTTATAAAAACAGTACGACAACATGGAATCCTTTTATCTGAAAAGAAATCAGAAATCTTTAAAAATAAAATAGAATATTTAGGATATATAATAGATAGTGAAGGATTACAACTACAAGATCATATCGTAACTAGAATCGAAAATTTTAAAGAAAAATTAGATACTAAGAAAGAAGTCCAACAATTTCTAGGAATAATAAATTATGCATCAGATTATATAAAAGACTTACCAAAATTACGACAACCCTTGCAAGAGCTAATTAAGAAACATAAAGTATTTGAATGGACGACAACTCACACTGATACTATAAGAATTGAACAAAAGAAGGCATTGGCAAAGTTTTTTCAATTGCTATAATTTTGTTGTTAAACCTATCTCTGGAAAACGAAATATCTTAGCTGATTTTTTGAGCAGGAATGGAGATAATGATCCAGCGAATATCAGAAATCAGAAATCATGAGAACTTTCTGGACAACCTTGAGGAAGAACTCAAGAAACTCCAGTCTCAGAACAATCAGAATATACGAACCATGACTCCTAGATCATCTTATGAGTTGTTAGGAGATCTTCATAAGAAGCCAATTGAGCTGCCAACTTCATCTAGTGGACTCTCAGGAGCCACCACCTTGAACCATTCTAAGCTGATTAATCAGAACTCATCAGAAATCACAACCTCCCAGGTTATACAATTCCCTCCAGAAATGACAGAAGCATATAAGAATATCATGAAATTTTTTACATATAAGAAGAGTCAAACCGTATATAGAACCATTAAGATGACCAAATACCCTAGGTATATATGCTCAGAAGACTGCAGTCCAGATGTTGTTCAGAAACTATTTCGATATGGATTTCTGGACAAAGTCATGACTGATGAGAGCCTTAATAGTGTTTCAAAACTCCCATCTATCATACCCAGATCCATTGACGAACTTGGATTAAGATTTGGAAGAGGAATATTTTGTGTTCAAATTTTTGATGCTGCTATGGACTTAGAAGGGAAACCGATAATAATTGCTCAGATTTTTAAGACTGGTAGAAACACTAAGATTGATGTAGATAATTCCGACCATCAATGGGACATTCCATGCAAATTAGAAAATTTTAAATCTTGGTTAGGAGAAAAACGAGCACATGGAATCCATACGATCAAATGTAGACTCGAAGACTATATTAGAAATAAAAAGGTGGCTATAATAGCCAGATCGAATCATGGAGAAGTTGAAGAAATGATAACTATCAACTATTTAATGGAAATGGGTGATGAAACGAGTCAACAAATTTTGATAGAAATGCATACGAAATTGATGGATAAGAAATATAAACATAGTTCAGATACATTAGCCCATTATGAATCTATATATGGCCCAAGAAAATCATGTTTAATTAGAATTGAGCCCATAAGACCTGAGCCCATGAATATTGACTCCATAAGGCCCAAAGAAGAAGCCCATCCAAGAAAAGAGGAGGATCCATTTATTTAGAAAATGAGATAAAAATGGATAAGAAAAATAAGACATATAAGAACGAGGTGTCAATACCTAAAGAAAAGGTGGCAATAAGATCAACACGTGGCAAGACATGAAGATATGAAGAGACATGTGTCCAAAGAAGAAGCATGAGGTGGAAACATTAGAGATTAGTGGCAAGATGTAAAGCTTGAGGTGGAAGAGCAAAATAAGAAGCATTCGACACGTGTAACCTAAAAGTTTGTACTTTTAACTTTTGTGATGATGTAATCTCCTTTTTGGTAATTTCACCTTTGATCTTCTACCTATATAAGGAGAAGACATATGATGTATGAGATATAACTTGCTTTGAGCAATAAAAGCTTTCTTTCTCTCTATATCCATGGCTTTCTAAACTTCCCCTTTTAGCATCCATAGTTGTTAACTACTTAAGTTTAACTTCCGTATAGCATATTAGTTTAAAAAGATCCAGAGTTATAAAGCAACAATAGTTAGCCTTCAGACAAATCCAAGAGGTGTGTAGAGATGCTGGAACACAGCCATAACCCATGATGATGATGAGAGGGTGTCAGGCAGAGTTCAGAAGTCTCCACTGAGGATTGCTTTGAAAGGTATACTAGAGTTCCTCTATAACTCTTGTTCTAATTAAATTAATTTGTTATCATTAGTTACACTTAAAGGTTTAATATATTATGGATGTTAAATTTCATTTAACAATGTTTACTTCAGCAGTCGTTTGTCTTCCTACCCTTTTTAGGGTCATAAGAGCGATCCTGCACACATTATACACATCAGAAAAAACGGTCCACATAAAATGGTATCAGAGCCTTCAAAGGATCTCACAAATAGTTAGAACTTTTTGAAATCACTATGTCATCTTCATATACCAGTATGTTTGCATCACAGCTTAATATTCATAGGAAAGCAGTTGATAAAATTACAAGCGGCATAATTGAATTAGATTTAAGCAATAGTTTAGAAATTTCTATTCTATTAGGCAAATTAATTATATTATTAGAATATTACCAACATCTCCTTAATATAGGAACTAGTGATCTAAATAGGCATATAATGTTAATAAGAAAAGTAGAAATGATTAAATGCCTAATTAATTTCACAATCGTGATTTTTCAGAATTATACACACTAGATAATGGATATACCAGTTGAAAGTCTTAGGATTATTGCTGAAAAACCATTAATTTATAATCAGGATATCAATCAACATATTATAAGTTGTAGAAGAGCATTACAAATTATGGAATTAAAAGATAGACAATTAGAAGTAGCACAAGGTGCTTTAGATGCTAAGCGTATTGAAAAGATAAAATTACAAAAAAGAGTTTTTGACTTAGAAGATGAAGTAAAACGATTAGAAGAAAAACATAGAGAGCAAGAAGAGACAATAGAAATTCAAAAACAAATAATTACTGAAAGTTACAGACATATTCAAGTTTTAATCAATGGAAGAGAATAAAGAAATAACAGAACAAACCCATACAGAAAATACTAATATCTACTATCAAATGGATACTTATGAAGGTGGTATAACTCAAACTTTAAGTTTTAAACCAGATATTTATCAGAAAATACAAGATGAAACTGAAGAGCTATCTGTAAATAAGATATTTAAAACAAAATGGTTTGAGAGAAATAAAAATATACGATATATTGTTCAGAAGCATGAGAATATTATAGATACAACTACTATAAATGGTAGAGCAAGGATAAATTTAATAACAAATGACGTAATAAAAAGAGAATTATCCAAATTATCACATAAAGAAGCAAAGAAATATAGGAATATTTACTTTGGAGGAATAGAATTCACTATAAAAGCATATTTTCAGAAAAATATCGATACTCCTATTCAAATATATGTATTAGATGATAGAATATTAGATAATATCCAAGATGCCTTAATAGCAGTAGTAAGAGGAAACTTAATTTATCAGAAACTTAAATTCACAATTCAACCAGATTTTAGTATCTCATTAGAAGATAAACATAAAGATCTAGCTTTAACACTCTATTATAAATTAGAAGGAATAAGAATGCCCCTAGGAAGTAAAGTAATTAGTATAGAAACAAAAATGATATATGCCCTTACAGGTAATCATCATATCAGAAAACAAAATGATAGGGATATATTAGTACCAAAATTATATCAGGAAATATTAGAACCACTAGAACATAAGGAAAATTCCATCATAACAATACCAGACGAAATATGTATAGATTTTAATTCTAGAAAACTACAACCAATCCAGAAATTATTACCTAGGATAGAAGGAGGAAGGTTAAGTTTTAAGAAAGACATAATAAGACAACCGAGAACATTAGATTTATTACATACATATTATGAAGATAAGTTACGAATAAAAGTAATATTATTTAATGAGCTACGAGCAACTGACTGTATAGCTGAAATTAATACAGGAACCAAAAGTTTAGTACATATTAGCCAAATAAATGAGAATAAATGTGAACTAATCGAACCACAAACTTATAACTGTCCAAATAGTACAAGAGAAATAATCATAACTAAAAGCATAAGAATTAGATTTAAAATTCAAGATCTAGAATATGAGATAATTGTAGGAGTAACAGAATATGATAGTACATATGCACTATTATTAGGATACGACTTTTTAAATAAAATAAAATATAAGATAAATAATGAAGGAATTACGATAGAGGACCAAAACAAAATACGGTATATAAATAAAATATGAACATACGACAACAACTTGATAAAAAAGAGAAAAAATTACAAATAATAAAAACTATTATGGCAGAGACAATCATAGAATCTCAACTAAAATATTTAGAAATTGAATCTAAACAACAGAGACTAGAATGTGAAATCAAACAATTAAACTCTTTATTAGAACCACCTAAGAAAGAATGGATCAAACTTGAAGACGGATGGATAAAAAGAATCTACAAAGATGAGTGATCCTAACCAAAAATTGGACCAAATATGGATAGAGATTGTAGCAAAAGAACAATTAAAGAATACTCTTAGTTTAATACAAGAAAACCATATTCAAATCCAAGAAATGATAACACATGAATTAACAAAACTGTGGAATACATCGGAAATACCAACGTTTAAGATAATTTTGGAAAAATTAAACATGTTAGTAGCTAATATAGACAAAAGAAAAAGACCCATAGAAGAAAGCTGTAGCATTACCTCAGGAGAAAATCTAAACATTACTATAACACAAACTAAAACTCCAGAAATAGTACCCATAGATGCTTGGAGACGAAGCAAGGACCCAATAATGATGGATATAAGTGAAATAAAACCTAAAATCCCTACAACCGTAAATAAAACCTTAGATCTGTTAACCGATTTACACAAAAAAGGACAATTCTAATCTAATGGCCGAACAAGAACATAGTGTAATAACATTTCTTAAAAATCACGCCCAAGAAATTATTGAAAAGGAAAAATACAAATATGAACTGCTAAAAAACAGCAAACTCAAAGACAATGATGCTAAACCATCCAATGTAGACGTAAGCACCGAAGCCGAATACCTTCAACTAAAAATCGAAAAACAACATAAAGAAATCAAAGACCTATAAAAAGAAAACATAAAATTAGTCATAAATTCGAGTACAGAATGGGTCGAAAAATATAAAAAATATAAACACAAATTTAAAAATACTAAAAAAGAATTAAAAGAAACAAAGCTAGAATTAAAACAAACAAAAACAGAGCTAATCCACATTACAGATGAATTAAAAGAATTAAAGGAAGAAGTAAGAGTCTTAAGAACAATGGTTAAAGAAGTAAAAGGGAAAACTATTCACATCAGTAACAGTAGTAGTGATGGTTCAGATAGTTCAGATACTCAAAGTGAAAATAAACTAAAAATCATTGGGTATATAGAAGAAGAAAATAAAGATGAAACAAAATTAATAGAAGAAAATCATCAAATAATGAAAGCATTAGAACAAATGAAGAACATTAATGCAATAATAGAAGAAGAACCAGAAAGTGATATAGAAAACAACGAATACAACAACAAATACACTAGGTATGAAGAATCAGATATAGGATCAGAAAATATAATAAACGAAGATGCCGATAATTATCCAGAAGAAGAAATGATAGACCCCAATTTAGACGTAGTAACTAAAAGAGTACCTACGATTCCACAACATATACCTATAGGCCAACAAGGAGACTTTAAAGAATTTATAGGATCTATGTCTCAAGGATTAAATCCAAATGGATATTTTTTAGACTTAGATAATGTCTATGATGAACAAGAAATAAGTAGACGAATAAATGATTGGAATTTAGGAATGTACATAGCCTTAATGAATTCATCTCACACTGAAAATTTAGACTATATGTATGACCTAATATCTAAAACAATGATAGGAAAAGTAGGATTTTGGATGGAATCAATAACTCATCAGTTAAGACCACAAATAGAAGCTTGTGCTCATGATTGGAAATCAATGTTATTATTATTCGATATGGTATTAAAAAGAGAATTTTTAGGAGAAAGATGGTTAGTGGCTAGAGAAACAGTATTTGCTGAAAGAAAAGGTGAAATAATAATGAATTTGAATAACATGAAATGTTGTAAAATTAGTAAATTACCAGAATATACTATCAGTTTTACTAAGTTCTTTTATGAAGCTAGGTTTTTACCACAAGAAGGATTGATATACCAACAACTATATTATGACCACTTACCAAACCCATACAACGTAGAAGTTTCAAAAGAATATACTCAATTAGAACCAAAAGAAAATACATTAGGAGAAAGAATTAGAGTACTACGAGCTTATCTTATGCGAAAATGTGAAGAATATAGAGTTCAACAAAAGGTTAAAAAGGATAAGAAACTCGGGTTACGAGAAATATGTGGATTCACGGAAAAACGGTTAGTTTTTGATTGTGATGATAAAATTAGGAGAAAATATAGACGATATACTCCTAATCGCACTTATAGACATAATCCGACATATAAGAAGTCTTATACTAACAAGTATGATAATGGACGATTTCGACGAAAACGATTTAGACGATATAAAAATAATCCCGAAAATCGGAACAGATTTAGATATAAACGAAAATTTAGGAAAAGACGAGAAAGACCACTAAGGGATAAAAATACTAAACTTACAGAATGTAAATGTTGGAATTGTAATGAGAAAGGACATTATGCTAATAAATGCCCTAAATTAAAACAAAAAGGTGTCAAATATATAGGAACAACAGAATTTATAATGAGTCTAGAACAAATAAGAGCCAGCGATGATAAATGGCATAAAAAAGATGAATTTTATATTACTGAAACAGAAGGTGAGAACTCAGAAGAATTAGAACCAATAGAATATGAAGATAGTGAAACTAATAACTAATGGTAGCCATATATGTAGAAGCACCGGTAGAATATAAACCTAATAAGATTATAGGTAGAATATAAACCTAATAAGATTATAAAACGCCGCATATTTATAGATAGTGGAGCTGATATATGTTTAGCGAAGCAAGATGTACTAGTTTCCCATAAATGGAAAAGATCTAAAGGACATAAGGTCAGAGTTACAGGATTTAATGAACAAATGAAAGAATTAGATATTATAGCCGAAAATATGAGATTAATACTTAACAAGACAATCTTTCGATTACCCATAATTTATCAAGAAAATAATATGAAACAACATATATTATTAGGAAATAATTTTCTTGATTTCTTTAAAGTCCAGCTAATCAAACCTGAAACCATAAGTCTTTTAACTCCTTGTAATAAATGGATTATCCTTAAACGCGTCCTACCTTTATATCCACTCACAATACATAATATCAAAACAAATAGAGATACTAATTTAGAACTTTTAAAACAAAAATATTTAGACCATTTAAAGATCAACTTTGGAGAAAACCCTATAACGTTGTGGGAAAAAGAAAAGATATATGCTAAGATAGAACTCATAAACCCTAATGATGTTGTTCGCACTAGACCAATAAGATATAGTCCTGATGATCAAAAGGAATTTGAAATACAAATAAAAGAATTATTAGACTTAAAATTAATTCAAGAAAGTAAAAGCCCTCATAGTAGCCCGGCATTCTTAGTAAGAAAACATAGCGAACAAAAGAGAGGCAAAGCAAGAATGGTAATAGATTATCGAGAACTAAATAAGAAAACGATTTTTGATGGATATTTTTTACCT
The DNA here is from genome assembly GCF_963576675.1 of Euphorbia lathyris. NCBI lineage: Eukaryota > Viridiplantae > Streptophyta > Magnoliopsida > Malpighiales > Euphorbiaceae > Euphorbia > Euphorbia lathyris. Next base: position 68,400,538 of record NC_088917.1, read on the forward strand.
TATAAGAGAAATTTAATTAATAGATTATCAGGAAAAAAGTGGTTTAGTAAATTTGATTGTAAAAGTGGCTTTTGGCAAATTAAGCTTACTAAAGAATCAAGACCTTTAACAGCATTTAGTGCACCACAAGGACATTATGAATGGATTGTGTTACCTTTTGGTTTGAAAAATGCACCCCAGATATTTCAACGACGAATGGATACGATATTTAGAAAATTAAATGACTTCTGTGTAGTTTATGTCGATGATATATTAATCTATAGCAATAATATAGCAGACCATTTACAGCACCTAGATGCATTTATAAAAACAGTACGACAACATGGAATCCTTTTATCTGAAAAGAAATCAGAAATCTTTATTACCGGGCAACATCCCTCCCCCCCCCCCCCCCCCCCCCCCCCCCGCCTGGTCTTTCCTTAGGTATGTATGACTTTCCTCTTTAGTGTCCAGTTGTTGTTGGCAGTCTTCTTAGAAAAACAGTTTCTGTGTTTCCATTTTGGGTGTTCTTTCTTGCTCTAAAATAAAGTTTATTATCTGTCAAATGGTCATTGAACCCGACACCAACTCTAATACAATCGTTGAACATCACTATTAAAATGGCTGTTGTCTTCATTTTCTGTTTGTGATCTTTCTATTCCGATAACTGCATTGAAATGAAAATTAGGGTTCAAATGCCAATTTTATAAATAAGTACATACTCCATTTGATCCTGTATCTGTTCTCAAGTTAAGGATTTTTGTTTGCAAGTTTAACTAAGGTGACTCTGATGTAAATACAAGTTTGATGAACCTGTTTACCTTTGTTTTAGGGCATTCAGATTATCATGATATCAACAATAAACTTCTTATGATTGTTATCCTTGTGTCATTATCCACGGAAAGGAAATGTAGGTCAGGTATAAATTGGAGTAAGACTTGATTATAACAATTATTTGGGTTAACTGGTGAAATTTGTCAGAGGATTGATGTTGAGGTCTGCAATTGAGATTTTAAGTGCTAAAGGTCATGTAGATACCTGGAAAACTCAGGATCCTAAATGAAAAAAAGACAAAGTGAGAAATGTGAGTTTGATAGTTTCGGTATCCTTAAACTTGAGCAATCTGATGGTGTTTGCCATGCCTGTAATTTATTGGACAGTTTTAAAATGCTATGTTTAAGGTCATAAAGATTTCTATAGATATTTCCAATCAAACAATATGTAGAATCTCACAAAGCATGCCTTGCCATTGGATATAACAGTACTGGAGTAGCAAGAGCTATAGGCTCGAGGCAGACGCTTTGTACTTGGAAGATGCTAATTCCATCTAGAAGTTCACCTCAGTGAATTGGTATTTTGTAACTGTGTTATTCACCTTTGTTGCATAATTCTTGATTCATTATTTTCCTTAATTTTCTTTCTTTTATGTGTGTTTAAATAATGAGTTGAAAAGAAGCTGGGATCATGAGAACTTGTTTATACTCGATTTGACTATCGTGTCTAACTTGAAATGATTTGTTTTGATTCTGCAAAACACAATAAACTGTAGCATTGGTAGTCACATGTATCTGTTTTTGTATATTTTGTTGTATTATAATTTTCCTATATGTGAAGGACTTTGTTTCTTTCTTAGTATACTTATATGCTATTGCAGTTCATGTCAAGAACACAAGTGTTTTTATTGTTTGGTTATGGTTTTGGACAAAAGAAAGGAAATAACCAACTCTGGAAAATTTCTGTAGTGATAAAAGCAAAATCTTCCATTGAAAAGATGGAGTTGAATACAATATTTTGAACTATGTTAAAGACAACAATATAGTTCAAGTGCTTGTGAATCAATAATAAACATACTACTTGGAAACCATATCAATCATCAGAAGCAAACACAAATGTTTATATACTTCAAGTGCTTGCTGACACAAACTGAAGAAGCTCCTCACTGCTCTCAAACTTGACCATGTCATTTTCATTTAAGGTTATCCATGCCTCTATCCCATCACCAGAACGAGTGGCCATTAAGATAACACAGTTCCTAACAGGAACAGTTAATGTACAAGCTCTGATTGGCTTTCCCCATCCAAAATCAATCTCATACAAAGGGAATCTTGTCCAACTACTGAAAGTGAACACTTCAGCCCCTTCTCCTCCTGAAGCCAGTTGCCTTAGTTCTCTCAGAGGTTCTATCGCCTTCGCCAAGCCATCAACACCTTGCAGTTTTTCCAGGTAATCACCATCGATCTTTCGTATTGATTTTCGAAGTATTCCAACTAACTCTTGTAATTCCATCTCTTTATTTACATCTATATATGCTGCTACAGCAAGCCGGCAAAGATTACCAAGAGAATTCCCTGGTAACGGTGGGTTCATCCTTTCACGAAAGTTCACTTGGTGAGTAATAATAGAAGAGGGAAGGGTATTTTTGCCTGAATTCACTCTCACTACTTCCATTGCAGACTTCCAAATAAGTACCGTCACAGCTTCCACACGCGTAGGATTAACATTAACATTTCCATTTCCATTTCCAATCTTTGATTTTAGATTAGCTAAGTTTTTTCTCTCGAATATGAATCTTCTTGTTACAACTTTTTCGTTTCTGATCAAGTCGCTTGGTTTGATAAGATTTAAACCTCTAGGTGGGAAGAGAACAGCAGAATCGAGACGCGGAGCAAGTGTTTGATCAATCCCAGTTGTAGTTGCGGCCCAAGCTTGAAGAAAATAAGACAAGGAAGCAGCATCTGCAATCTTGTGGGAAACACAAACACCAATTGCAACACTACCACAAGCAAAAACATTGACCTGAACACCGGTGATTGTTGTTTCGGTCTCTTCTGTCGGTTTATAAGGATCCAATGGGAAGAGTTGATGCAGCATTTCAGTCTGTGGATTGTTGATGATTTCTGAAGCTGCAATGTTTACTTTAGCCTCGACAAAGAGAACACCTTCACCGTTACAATCAAATGAGATGTTTCCTTTCAACTTTCCAGCCAAAGGGTGAAAGCGAACCAGAGTTTCGGACAATGATTTCTTCAAATTGTCTGATGTAAAGTCAGCAGGAGGAGGATAGAAAAGAAGAATAGGGACATACGAAGGAGGAGCTAACTCATCTAACATGCAGATTTTGAAGTCTTTAGCATGATCAGGAGTTGGAGAATATGGCTTTATGATTTCCTTAGAGATAATTTCAACTTTCATGGCCATTTTAGCTTGAAGTCTTGCTCTTTCTGTTGTTTTTAATTTGGTAATAACTTGCTGCTATTTATAAACATACTTTAGCATTAGCAATAGTAAATTAGATTTTTTTTTTCTTTTTATTTATTAGATGATAAGACAATAATTTTGAAAATTACAATGGATGGTAAGCATATAACAAATACAATTTCAGATTAAAAAATCTGGCTGTTTTGATTGGCTTTGGGATAAAACAGGCTCAGCATCTATTATATTATGACAAGAAATGGCACATCTTTTACATTTACAGCAGCCTGACAAATGATGGTATATTAGAGGACAGATTTAACCACTATAAAACATTATAATTTAATTCTAATTTAAACTTCATTCATAGAAAATGATTTTTTTTTTTTTTTTTTTTCAATTTCATTTCATGTTTTGAGCATCCTCCGGGCTCTAGCATTCTAGTCACTAATAAGTTTTGAAATTGCACACTTTTTATTAAAGAAAGAAACTCATTTCCCTCATTAAAGATGAATTTGCACCATCTAATAAGCGTTAGATTTAAAATTGTATTATTTTATGTGGATGCTAAAACCCCTATTCCGTAATGATAATAAGCTAAATTTATAATGTATTCATCCTCCAATTAGCTAGTCACTTTGTTTTCTTCATTATATATATAAATAGGCTTAATACATCATTTGCTTCCTGAGCTTGTCTAAAAAGTTTGATTGGTCCTCAGAACTTTTAAAGTATCCCGATAACCCATCAACTTGCATAAAATGTTCATTTAGCCAATGAACTTACGTAAAATATAATCAATTAATCACTCGGATGCAAAAAGTAAGTTAAATACGAAAGATGTATTGCACACGTCTTTGAATGTTGTTACATAATTCATAGAATAGATTAAAAAAAGAGTTCTTAGTTGTTCAACTATAAAACTTTTCTTCTCTAATATTAGAACCACATATCCCGACTTTAATCGTTTTACTTTTTTCTAAGACGTGTCCAATACATCTTCCGCATTTAACTTACTTTTTGTATCCGATTCATCAATTGATTACATTTTACGCAAGTTCAGAAAGCTAACTGAACATTTTATGCAAGTTGAGAGACTATTAGGATACTTTGAAAATTCAGATATTCAATCAAACTTTTTGGATAGAAATGATGTATTATTATTATTGTACTTTCCATAGTAAACTTGACATTGTAATATTTATTAAAAAATGATTAATTTATATACATTCCTTGTTATTATTATTTGGAGAAACCTCTATTTAATTTTCCAGAATTTATTTATTCACTATACTGTTATTTCTGGAATTTTATTTATTTCCTCAACTCCTTTTTTCTTCGTGATTTTATTTAATAAGCTAAAAATAGAAACCTCTAACATTAGCCAAAACTAAAATTGACTAAATAAAATCAATCTAAACGATATTACAGCAAACACCCAAAGAACAGGCAATAAAAAAGATCTGAATTCAAGCAATACCATACAATTTATATTTACTAAAAAAAATTCATGGTGTAAATTTTTTTTAAGAGTACATATAAGACCCTCAGCCTCCTCATTGTATAATCAGCCTCAGGCATTCCTTTCCCATGGTCGAATTAACCATGGCTACACATCTCACACCACCAGCCTTTGGCTATTTTTTCATCTTCTTCATAGCCTTTTCTTCATTCTCTACCTTCACTTCCGCCCTGACCGAAGCCGAACAATCCTACATTGTTCATCGACAACTCTTGACGTTAAAGGAGAACGACAAACTCCCCGACGAATATGAGTACGAAGTCGACGTTAAAATCACCTTTGCCAACCAAAGGTTGAAAAGGGCTTACATTGGCCTTCAAGCTTGGAAAAAGGCTATGTATTCTGACCCTATGAACACTACTGCCAATTGGGTTGGTGCTCATGTTTGTAATTACACGGGCGTTTTCTGTGCGGAGGCTCTCGATGATCCCAAGCTTAGTGTCGTGGCCGGTGTTGACCTTAACGGTGCTGACATCGCGGGTTACCTTCCCCCGGAACTCGGCCTCATGACCGATGTTGCTTTGTTTCATATTAATACTAATAGGTTTTGCGGTATCATCCCCGAGAGCTTCCGAAAACTTACGCTTATGTATGAGTTTGATGTAAGTAATAATCGGTTTGTTGGCGGGTTTCCCGGTGTGGTTATAAGTTGGCCTAGTGTGCATTATTTTGATTTGAGGTATAACAACTTTGAAGGTTGTATTCCTCCCGAACTTTTCCACAAGGAACTTGATGCTTGTTTCTTGAATAATAACCGGTTTAGCTGCAATATTCCCGAGACGATTGGTAACTCTTCGGTTACCGTTGTGTCATTTGCAAACAACAATTTCACCGGATGCATTCCTCATTCCGTTGGCCAAATGAAAAATTTGAATGAGATTCTTTTCTGTGGAAATAGTCTCAGCGGTTGTTTCCCGACGGAACTCGGGAAGGTCAGCAACATGATGGTTCTCGACGTGAGTATGAACAAGTTTACGGGGTCGTTACCTCCGAGCTTTTCCGAGTTGAAGACCATTGAGGAATTGAACCTTGCTAACAATAGGCTAACTGGGAAAGTGTCTGAAGGTGTTTGCAATTTGGCATCTATGACTAATTTCACATTTTCTTACAATTATTTTGATAGTGAGGCTTCGAGTGTGCATTCAAGGAAGGACATTGTGTTGGATGATTCTCACAATTGCTTGCCTGATAGGCCTAATCAAAGGCCTCCTAAGGAATGTCAACCAGTGGTTAGCAAACCTGTGGATTGTAGCACGGATAAGTGTTCTGGTGGCGGAAAGCCTTCATCGCCAATGTCGTCGCCAACACCATCTTATACTCCTTCCAAATCACCGACGGAATCAGAATCAGAATCAGAATCGCCATCTTATTCTCCATCATCGTATTCTCCACCGACAACACCAACACCGGAAATTGAAACACCAACAATGGCTCCTGTGCCATCACCTGATGGGCATAAACCTGGGCCTGAGGGTCGACCGATTCCACCAGTAGCATCACCGGTGGGAGAGGAATTTGAACCTAGTCCAGCACCAGACTATTCATCGCCTGAATCAGAACCTACATCACCATCGCAGTCTCCATCATCACTACCACCATCATCATCTTCTTCACCACCATCTGAGTCACCAGCTCCTTCAGTTGGCTCACCACCAGTTAAGTCACCTCCATCTCAATCACCAACTCCTTCAGTTAAGTCACCACCATCCGAGTCACCAACTCCTTCAGTTAAGTCACCTCCATCTCAATCACCAACTCCTTCAGTTAAGTCACCACCATCCGAGTCACCAACTCCTTCAGTTAAGTCACCAACTCCTTCAGTTAAGTCACCACCATCCCAGTCACCAACTCCTTCAGTTAAGTCACCTCCATCCCAATCACCAACTCCTTCAGTTAAGTCACCTCCATCCCTGTCACCAACTCCTTCAGTTAAGTCACCTCCATCCCTGTCACCAACTCCTTCAGTTAAGTCACCACCATCCCAGTCACCAACTCCTTCAGTTAAGTCACCACCATCCCAATCACCAACTCCTTCAGTTAAGTCACCTCCATCCCAGTCACCAACACCTTCAGTTAAGTCACCTCCATCCCAGTCACCAACTCCTTCAGTTGGCTCACCACCAATTAAATCACCTCCATCCCAATCACCGACTCCTTCAGTTGGCTCACCACCAGTTAAATCACCTCCATCTCAGTCACCAACTCCTTCAGTTGGGTCACCTCCATCCCAGTCACCAACTCCTTCAGTTGGCTCACCACCAGTTAAATCACCTCCATCCCAATCACCAACTCCTTCAGTTGACTCACCACCAATTAAGTCACCTCCATCCCAATCACCAACTCCTTCAGTTGGCTCACCACCAGTTAAGTCACCTCCACCCCACTCACCACCTCCTAAGTCACCTCCACCTCACTCTCCTCCTCCACCAGTCCACTCACCACCTCCTCCAGTCCACTCACCTCCTCCACCAGTCCACTCACCACCTCCTCCAGTCCACTCTCCTCCTCCACCAGTTCACTCACCACCTCCTCCAGTCCATTCTCCTCCTCCACCAGTTCACTCACCACCTCCTCCAGTTCACTCACCACCTCCACCATCTCCACCACCACCAGTTAAGTCACCTCCTCCTCCAGTTCACTCACCTCCTCCTCCAGTTCACTCTCCTCCTCCACCAGTTCACTCACCACCTCCTCCAGTTCATTCACCACCTCCACCATCTCCACCACCACCAGTTAAGTCACCTCCACCACCATCTCCACCTCCTCCAGTTCACTCACCACCACCACCATCTCCACCCCCACCAGTTCACTCGCCACCTCCTCCAGTTCACTCACCTCCACCCCCATCCCCACCTCCACCAGTTAAGTCACCTCCACCACCATCTCCACCTCCTCCAGTTCACTCACCTCCACCTCCATCCCCACCTCCACCAGTTCACTCTCCTCCACCTCCATCCCCACCTCCACCAGTTAAGTCACCTCCTCCACCAGTTCTCTCTCCACCTCCACCAGTTCACTCTCCACCTCCACCAGTTCTCTCACCTCCACCACCAACTCCCTCTCCACCTCCACCCGTCAAGTCACCTCCACCACCAGTCAAGTCACCTCCATCTGGTTCTCCTCCTCCTACTACTACTACACAAAGTCCTCCAACACCATATGTGGTCCTCCCGCCAACCATTGGATTACAATACCAATCGCCACCTCCACCAGTATTCCAAGGCTATTAATTGATGTATCATTTTTATGTATTTTATTGATGTAATTTTATTTCATCTTAATAATTAATAAAGTTATTGAATTATTTAATATTTTTGAGTTTGAATTGTCAATGTTAGGGTTTCAAAGCTCAAAAGCTTGGCTCCTGAAAAAAATTTCTTATTTTATTTATAATAAAAATTATTAACGATTCAAGTAGTGATTATTTTAAATAAAATACTAAAATATTCAAGTGATAATTTAAATTGTAAATATAATTTTGTTTAAATATTCATTATAGTATATATGTTTTGGAATAATGGCTAAATTTGACCATAACGTTTTAGAGAAAGTGCAGCTTTAACCCCTAACATAAAAAAAATGGTGTAAATTTAACCCTAGTGTTTCTAAGAAAGATCAATGTTAGCCCTACATTACCAAAAATTTAAAAATACTGGTTTAATTGTTATTTAATTGTCACTTCAGACCTTTTAAACATCAATTATGTCTAAGTTATTTAGTGTGCTACTAACACAACTACAAACAAATCTGTTAAAATGTTTTTTTGATCAGACAAGGAAGGCACAAGGCCCTAAGAACTATAAACACAAGGAGGAGAAAATGTATTAGCAACTAAGTCTCGACATATAAGATAATCACATTTTTTTTATCAAAGTATCTAAAATATTTACTGTATTACTAATATAGTTAAACCAACACAAAATTTATGAAGTTGCTCAAGTTTATTGATAAAACTTATTCGGAAGGTCCCATGTGATAGTTAAGTAACAGTCAAACCTAAATTTTCAGTAACATAAGACTAAAATTAATTTTTCTTAGAAACATTAGGGTTGAATTTACATCATTATACGTTAGAGCTAAATCAGCACTTCCTAAAACCTTAAGATTAAATTTGACCCGTATCCCATGTGTTTTTCATACATATTGATATAAGACAAAAAAAAACATATATTTGAAATTATTCACATCAAATTTAATGTAAAATGATGTCATCTGCATGACATCAGCATCATCCTCTTTAAAACCCAAAAAGCATGTGTAGAGCTAGGGGACCAAGTCCAACGACGACAACCCAAACATGTCTATGGCGGCCCAAGCCCAACGATAACGACCTAAAATAGCCATCGAAGTTCTAACCTCCAAATACAAAGGAATCCTTCGGAATCCTATGAGACAAAAGGTTCCTCCCAAGATTCAGACTCCTTAGGGGACAAGAAATCCTAGCTCCATAAGGATTCCTAAAAAGGTGACAAACCTTAAACCTAAACAAACACTATAAATAGACATGCATTGGCACAAGGTTCGATACATTAACTATTATCTCTCAACCTGTTCTTACCCTTCAATTCGATCCTAAATAATAACTGACTAGGCATCGGAGCGGGTTCGTTGGACTCCGGGCCTGTCTGACCTACCACTACTCTGATAAGCCCTTCAAACGATGGTTCAAAACCATCATCTCGTAAGAAATAAAATTATCACGGGGCTTGCTGTTGTCTGATGGACCTTCAGACGACGGTTGGATTTTGTCATGTGAGGGAATCTCACATGACATAAGCCTATTGGTACGTTGTCATATGACTCATGTTACGATGACAACTTATTTATTATTATCGTCACCTATATAGGCATTGAATGACATCCTACTAATTAAAAACGTCAAGATATATTTAAGAAATTGGCATATTGGTAACTATGATAACAGTTTGAATAATAATTTCTGTCAGATGGCATAGGTCTTAATCAATTATGTCAATGGATTTATTTTCAGATGACAGATTCGTTTCTTTTTGTGTCTTCCTATTGTTGTTTAGATGATATTTTTTTAATTTAATGTGGCTCTTTGCTTTCTCCTTCGAATGAGTTTATGATTTTTACCTGAATAATGAACTTAACATACTCAATGAACATGGAATTTTGTACATCAATGCTTTTAAATTAATTGAAAACTAATGCTCATAATATGTTTACATGAGTTCAAATAAATTTCTAAATGTATTATAAAAAATAAAAGCAATACATATCCATGCGAACAACAAAAGGTCGTACTTTGATATCTCTGCCATATTAAAAAAGCAAGTCCTTGAGTAATCCCCAAGTCTTGATAAAAGCATGACATTAATTACAAAACATCATTTCAATAACCTTAAACCCATTTAACCTTTCCCCTTCCATGACCTTTCACTTACCCACCTCAAACTAGTATAAATATAGCGCCCCTCACTCTCTAAGTTTTACCACATTCTGTAAAAAGTTCAGACTAAGAAAATTTACTACAATGGCTTCCCTTGGACGTGTACAAAGAATGTGATAACATCCGCCATAAAACATGAAGGATTAAACAAGAGATATTCCCTAGCGAAGAGGGCTTAAGGGGAATAAAGGCCCGCCTCTAAGATATATATGGCGTACAGATAGGAGTACGGTGTCGTCTTGAGTATTCCCTCTTACGATCCGCCACGCGGCACATAGCAGGAGTACGATGCCGTCTCGTAAGAGCTCCACTTATGATCCACCATAGTTGAAGATACGGTGTCGTGTCAGGGATCCTTATAAAGACCCGCCCAAGAGGGGATTCGCCTCATATGGCAATCCGCCTCTAGAGGAAACAGATGATTGTAAGGCGTAACTCACTATCACTTAAATAGCATTAATGATAGCTCAAAACCTGCCAAAACCTGGAGGTTAGAGGATGGAGTTAAACTACATTGAAAGAGCATTACTCTTCATTAAAGGGATATTAAAGAGAAGGTTATTACAGTTTTCACTCAAACCTGTATAAATACCCTTGTAACATGACAAGGAAGGTACACTTACACACTCTTCTTAGCTTTGTTTTTTCATTACAGTTTATTCTTTTAAGAAGTTTACTGACTTAGGCAGTGCCTACGGCCGATCCCAACAGCGCCACACAAGGACGGTCTACGGTGTTGCTAAATCTCAATAATATCAATTGGTGCGGTGAGCGTGGAATCCTAATAATAATAGGGTTACACGACGAACATTCAAAACATGTCTTCAGATAATCCCATTGGGAATATCTCCACTACAAGAAACACAAGGAGTACCCCTGCCAACGACAGTCCTCTTGAACAAATTGTACCACCTCCTGATGGCCTGGTACAAACTTCACACGAATGGTCTCCTGAGTCATTTTTTGATAAAATGGTGGAATCCGTCCAACGGGAGCTAGGCAACGAATCGACTAATAAAGCACGTGATATCCTCAATGGGAACGATGTAATAGAACGGGCTAAAAGGGTGTTGGCACAATAGCAACCACAGGGAGATGCTGCCGACGCTATCCCAGTCAACACAGCGTCGAATAATTCTAAATTGAGAGATAGATCAAGATCGCGTCATAGACATTCTCCTAGAGCACGAGGAAATGCCAATAGAGATCGAGAAGGAGAATCTCTTTCCCCAAACAGGTTTATGGCTGCAGTAGAGGCGCGGTTCCAGGAGGAATCTCGAAAGCAAAAGCAGAATGAAGAGCGATACGCCCATCAAGTAAATAGGCATTCGCCTTTCACTGCCTATATTATGGGATTCAAAACAGATGGCCTCTACAAAATCTCTAACTTGCCGCAATATAAGAAGGCGGAAAACCCTGAAGCACACGTAAGAAAGTACAGGGAGTTGATGGACCTGGGAGGAGCGAATGAAGGGATCCTTTGCCGAATGTTTTCTACAACACTGAGCGGATCAGCCTACGGGTGGTTCGAATCCCTAGCGGCTGGACCCATTAATAGATGGGAAGAATTAAGCCGAGAATTTTGTGCAAAATTTGCAGGTAGTATTCCTTGCAAGGTGTCTAGCAGAACACTATACGATCTAAAACATAAGGAGGGCGAACCATTGAGAACCTATATCAATCGATTCAATGATTTATGCACGAATATAACGGACATTGACGTGAATACAGCAGTAGAGGCCATAATAAAAAACATGAGGTGTAAACGATTGCAGGAAAAATTGGTTATCCACAAACCAAAAACAATGGTGGAATTAGTGGAACGCTGCAAAAGATTCATGGAAATTGATGACATCAACAGAAATAATGAATCGTCAGGCCATAATTCACCAGAAAGAAGAGATCGTGGCGGATCTAGCAGTCGTGAAAATAGATGGGCGGATACCAGATCCAGTGGATGAGATAGCAGGTGGACTGATAGCCGGTGGTCAGATCAAAAGGGCAAGCGTCCCTCCAATGGCGGATCTTATTTCACGCCTCTTAACACTCCTAAAAATGAAGTCTTATTATGGCTAGAGAAGAGTAGATTCAAAAGGGACGTCACATACCTTGATTTTAAAGGGGAACAGCACATCTCCATGGGGAAAAATACAAAAGCAAATTGCAGGTTCCATAGAAGGCAGGGACATGACACGAATCGATGTCTTGCGCTAGATAAAGAGATTGAGAAATTAATTGAACGAGGGGTGCTCGATAGGTTCGTCCAAAACGAACAAGGTGAAGGAAAAGAAAAAGAGGGCGCCAAAGGCAAGGGCAAAGGAATGATCAACGTTATTGTAGGAGGACCCGGATATCAACCACTTGCTAAAAAGGCAAGGATGCAGGACTCCGATAAAATGGCTCTCAATAAACCTTTTGCCGAAGTTGGATCCACTAATGGTCCTCATGTCGATGCGTTAGTAATCATGATGAACATTGAAGGATGGGATATGAAACGTGTCATGATCGACACCGGGAGCTCGTGTAATGTGATCACAAGAAGCGCATTCGCCAAGTTAAAAATAGATCCAATGCAGGTTGAAGCTACTATTGTGGACATCCTAAGGGTAACCGGACACACCGTCCAAACTAAGGGACATGTAATGATGGAATGCGAGATCGCAGACGGAAACCAGGCCTGGAAGGGAGAGCAAGAATTCACCATCCTGGATGGCCGGCTGGCGTATAACGTTATCTTAGGAAGGCCTTTTCTCTCAGAAGCTGCCGCCCTAATATCGGTACATCATTTAACTATGTACGTGCCAACTGAAAAAGGCGGGATAATGGTCAAAGGGAGCCAGAAAACGGCTCAAGAAACCTACACGGCGTCTCTAACCATACGCCCACAAGAAGATAATGATGAACAAGAAGAGGAGGAGAATATGAACACATCCGCTCTAGGAGAGACCGAGACATGCCTTATCTCCGAAGGAAAAAGAGTGAAAATTACAAAGGGGCTGCACCTAGAGATCAAAGAGGCAATTATGCAAACACTTGTTGAATGCCAGGGTTTTTTTTGCCAGTGATAGTGAAATACTAAGAGGAGTAAGCCCAAATCTCATTACTCAGAAACTCAATACAATGGATGAAGTTACACCGGTCACACAAAAAAGAAGAAATCACGGGCCGAAGAGATAGAAGGCGATAAAGGAGGAGATCACAAAACTCAAGAAGCGGATGTGATAGAAGAAGTCATTTATACTGACTGGCTAGCGAATGTGGTTCTAGTTAAGAAAGCTGGCAGAGCATGCCCGAAGGACAATTACCCTCTACTATGTATTGACATTTTGGTGGATGGAACGGTAGGGCACGAGGTCTACTCTTTCACAGATGTGAAATCCAGCTATCACCAAATACCTATGCATCCTGAAGACAGAATCAAGACATCATTTATCACACATCAGGCCACATATTGTTTTAAAGTGATGCCTTTTGGCTTAAAAAATGCAGGGGCCACTAATAAGTACCTAAAATGGCAAGTTTACTAGGTTCTTTTTATGGTTATTTCCTCTTTGGCTGTGTCATTTTGGGACCTTTTCACTTGTTTTCTTGCATAAGTGCTTTCAGGGATCAAATTGGAGAAAAGAAGGCTTGGAAGGCTATTTTGGACCTTTTTCACTCAAAGTTCAGCTTTGCGGTCGCCACTGGCTTAGTCTTGCCCAAGACTAAGGGGGTCGACTTATTCGAGTCGCCAAGTCAGCAGAATCAGAAACTAACTTATCTCCACAGTCTCAACAACATATTTTGAACGAAGGAAATCCCTGAAATCAAGGAATGAACTCAGAAGATTGAAGATTTTTGTAATCAACACTATAAAGGAACTCCATCATTGTCTTTGGGGGATACTTTTTGATTGACAATTTTACTTTCCTTGTTAGGGTTTTTGTAAGCTTTAGCATCATTTTCCATTTTACTTTACATTCACCATTTTTGTCTTTGTAAGCTATCATAGTCGATTCATAACTATGCGTAGCTAACTTCCTCCATCGATTAAGGGATTAATCAAAGGCTAGCATTATTTCCAATTATGAGATTGTTGTTCTTAATTTCAGTAATCTAATTTTATGTGATCTGTTTATATATTTATCAATCTATGAAATCAGACCTTCGATGAAAGTTTAAGCTACAGTTCGGCCGGGCTTCGACTTTTTCATTCATTGAAACAACGTTAGGCCATAGGATTTGTAATCATCTGAAATCCTAACTATGTTCAAGCGCATAAACGTGTGATTTGGTTTAAATCGGAATCACTAAGAATTCGGTTAACTTAGATTGGGTCCTTCTAATCTCTAATGCTTTCGACAGATTAAATTCTAAGCGCTAAGCTAGAACTGTCTGGCCGAATAGGGGCCTATCTTTAGGTGCTCTAGGATTTACTTTACAATTAAGGAAGGATTAGGTCGGGAATGAATAAGGAACGACTATAACCAATCCGGATCATGTCAATTATGATATCATCTCACTTTCAATGATCAACAAGGAAATAATTGTTATGCCTGCGGATATCCCTTGATCGATATTCTCTCATATAATAATCGCCGAATATAATATTATTTCAATTTTGCAAAACTTATTCCAAGATAACTACCAAACAATCATTTCCCCCCAGTTTATATTTATTAGATTTAGTTATATATATAATCAATCGGTATTAATCCTTCGGGTACGATCTTTACTTACCATTTCTACAAACCAGTAGTTCGGTCTGTAACAATTATTTATCTGGTGGATTCGACACCCATCAAATTTTGGCGCCGTTGCCGGGGATTAATCTAACTTGATTTTATTTCGTATATGACCAGGTCTGAACTTTCTAAACAACTCCTTTTCGACTCCGAGATAGAGTTATTGGCGAGAAAACTTCGTAAGGAAGTGAGGTTACAAAAATCACAAGCCATTGGAATTCCTAGTTCTAGCGAAGAAGAGGAATTTTCCGACGAAGAAAGTGAGATACCTGAAACTGAAACGATGGCGGAAAGAACCCTCAGACAACTTCACGCGCCCCAAGCTGATCAGCAGCTTCTATGCGTGACATATCTGAATCTGGACGCAGCATTCAAACTTAAATCGGGACTGATCCACTATTAACCTAAGTTCCACGGGATGGAAAGTGGAAAATACACAATCATTTAAAGGAATTCCATGCTGTTTGTTCAGGTATGAGCCCACAAGGAATCACTGAGGAAGAAGTTAAACTGAGAGCTTTTCCTTTTTCTTTGCAGGAAGCAGCAAAAGATTGGTTCCTCAACCTACCTTCAGGGTCCATCACAACATGGGTCGGAATGACCCAAGCATTTCTGGAAAAATATTTCCCAGCTTCGCGGGCAGCAATGATCCGAAGAGAAATCAGCGGCATCAAACAAAAAGATATAGAAACACTCCATGATTATTGGGAGAGATTTAAGAGGCTTTGTGCAAGCTGCCCCCAACACGGAATCACTGAACATTCTCTTGTTCAATATTTTTATGAGGGAATGTTGAGCATGGAAAGAAGAATGGTAGACGCTGCCAGTGGGGGAAACCTCATAGATAAAACACTAGCAGCAGCTAAAGAACTGATCTGAAGCATGGCGGCAACATCACAACAGTTCGGGAAACAACAAGAGAGCCCAGGGAAAACATATGAGGTAAGTACCTCAGCCGTTGAGGAAAAACTTAATTCTCTGACCTCTCTTGTTCAAAATTTGGTTTTAGGAACAACGGTATAGGTAAGGTATGCAGAATCTGTGCGGAGGCCGGACATGCTACTGACGAATGCCTTACGTTGCAAGAGGGAACCCTAGAATAGATCAATGCTGCTCTCGGGTATCAAGGACAGCCTCAGCGGAGGTATGATCCGTACTCTAACACGTACAATCTCGGATTGTGTGATCAGCCGAACCTTAGTTATAAACAACATAACAATGTTCTCCAACCAAATGCCCCACAACAGTACCATCAGCCTCCATAATATGGGCCCCCTCAGGCAGATCCTAACTCAGGTATGGCATCTAGTTCTAATGATCAGTCTGTTATCGCTAACTTAGCTAAATTTCAGAAAGAACAAGGCAAGGTTAACGTCAGTCTTCAAGCAAATTTACAAAATTTAGAGAAATAGATGAGTCAAATTGCAACCTCGTTGAGTGCAATACAGTCTCAAGGGAAGCTGCCTTCACAAACCGAAACAAACCCTAGACAGAATGCAAGTGCGATCACACTACGCAGTGGGAAAGACTTGGTCTTGCCCAAGACTAAACCACCCTGCACCCTGTTGAAACACCTTTCCACATGATTTTGATTTGACAAAATTATTTATGTGATTGATAAAAATATTCTAACAATAAAAATATTCTAACACATTAAATTTAAATGCTTTGATTTATTCACACTAATGTGTTTGTTCAATGTTGAGTTAATTTGATTTATAAGACATTAAGATAAAAAGCCTAAAGGCCCATAAGGGAAAGTCAAGCCCAAGTCATCAGATCAAGACCTCACGGCCCAGGAAGACAAAACGCAGTCGTTCTAAGCAAAGCACTAGCTCAGCGTGAAGAAGGATCGAGAAGCCTTCTATCAATTGCTTCAAGATGAAGCTGCTGAGTTGAACGACAAGAAGTACAAGTCAGCGGTAGAATAGAATCAACTTAGAGACAAAGTATTTCCACTTTGGGTAAAGCTCAGAAGACGCAGTAAGCTGTTTGGAAGACTTTACTATAAATGTCAAAACATTTTGTTCATCTGACGAAAAGCTGCTGAGCACTGCCGTAAACAGAAGATACAAGAATTTCATTGGCCAACGACACTGAGTACGTCCAGAATGAAAGTGACAGGAAGCCGTTAGCCTCCAACGGTTATTTCGAAATTCGAAATCACCGGTGCTTGAAGTGTCACTATAAATGGGCCTTTCAAATGCTTCATTCGATGCAGATATTTATTCAAGTCGAAACGCTGACCAAATTCATACTTGAAGTTCTGTGAGAAAAGCAAAGCAAATCTTACACCAATTCCAATCATTGTGTAAAAGTCTAGAGTGATTTCATATCTAAAGTGTCTTAGCAATTGTTGTTTAGGACAAACACTTATCATTTCTAGAAGAATAGAAAGGAGAAGCTGAGTACTCGGTTATAGTACTCAGCGATAGTTATAGGAGTGAGTAGAGGAATAAAGGAAGGTACTCTTGTATACTCAGCTTCTGTTGTAAAGGGTTTCGTGCTCTACCTTTAAAGAGCTCAGTAGAGGATTCAAAAAGCTCGGAACGAGTTCCGGGGACTGGACGTAGGCGGAGAGGCCGAACCAGGATATGTCTGTTGAGTAACATATTTCTAACCTTTAAACTCCTTTATATATTGCTTGCTATAAAACTGACTAAGTAACGAACATACACTGAGTTGAGTGCACTAAGAAGCTGAGTTCAGGAATAGACTTAAGTGCTATCTCCTGACTCAAGGAAAGAAGCAGACTTAGTCACCAATTGACTAAGCTTGTGTCTTAAAACTACTTAGTGCCGCTGTGTAAACCTTTTCTAAAAGAAAAGAAGTCAGCCTTAACGGATAAAATTTTAAATAGTTCCTATCCCCCCCTTGGAACTAACCTTGTCACGTTATACGGGATCAACACGCCCCTCAGCAAGCCGTTACGAATGAAAGCAAAGTGTCTGGAAAAGAGACTGAAAGTTCCACGAATGACAAATCTCCAGAAGAAGGAATTACGGACCAGGACCCACCTCTAGTGATCATACCACCATTTCCTAGCCGTCTAGCCAAGTCGAAGAGAGAAAAGGAAGAAAGGGACATCTTCGAAACCTTTCGAAAGGTGGAGGTAAACATTCCCTTACTTGATGCAATTAAGCAAATACCTCGGTATGCAAAAAATTTGAAAGAATTATGTGTAAATAAGACTAAGCTAGCCGGCCATGAGAAAGTAGTTGTGGGAGAAAATGTCTCCGTTGTTTTACAAAGAAAAATACCCCAAAAGTGCAAAGATAAGGGTATGTTTGCTATTTCTTGTCTAATCGGTAATACCAGTATTAAAAGGGCAATGTGCGATTTAGGTGCGTCAATTAAAGTCATGCCTATGTTTATTTACTCTACTTTAAATGCTGGTCCACTAGAGGAAACAGGAGTAGTAATTCAACTTGCCAGTAGGGCTTTAGTCTATCCGAAGGGTGTTTTAGAAGACGTTTTAGTTCAGGTCAACGATCTAGTTTTTCCGGTAGATTTTTATGTGTTGGATATGTAAAATGATGACAATAACTTGGAATCTTCTAAAATATTGCTTGGGAGACCTTTTCTAACCACAGCAAGAACGAAAATTAACGTCCATAAAGGGATGATGGCCATGGAATTCGATGGTAAGGTTGTGCAATTTAACGTTTATGATGCTATGAAATATCCAATTGACGTATCTTCTGTGTGTGGAATTGATGTAATCGAACCTGTAACCCAAAATATGTTAAATTTGAGTGGAAAAGATGAGTTGCAGGTTGCGCTAAGCGAAAGCTTGACAATGGACAACGAGTACATAGAGGAGAGCGTAAGAGAAATCGTCGACGCTTTGGAAAAATCTGATCAGCAGGTAGGAAATACTCTTCATGTTAAAACAATTAAAGCTAATCAGCGCCCTTTACCATCTGTTGTGCAGGCACCTAAATTGGAGCTGAAAGAGCTACCTAAACACCTGAAATATGCCTATTTAGGAGCTGAAGAAACATTGCCGGTAATAATTTCGAACAAATTGAGTCCGGACGAAGAGAGACAGCTAATTGAGGTGTTACGACAACATAAAAAGGCAATAGGATGGACAATCGCTGATATCGAAGGTCTGAGCCCATCAACATGTATGCATAAAATTCACCTCGAAGAAGGAGCAGCCCCGAAACGTGATGCTCAACGACGACTGAACCTGCCAATGATGGAAGTGGTAAAGAAAGAAGTTCAGAAAATGTTGGATGCAAACGTGATATTCCCAATTTCGGACAGCAAATGGGTAAGCCCAGTCCATGTGGTACCAAAGAAAACAGGGATTACGGTGGTTCAAAACGAGAAGGGAGAGATGGTCCCCACTCAAGTGCAAAAGGGATGGCGTGTCTGTATCGATTATAGAAAGTTGAACGCTTCTACAAGAAAAGATCACTTCCCGCTCCCTTTTATCGATCAGATGTTAGAAAGGTTGGCTGAAAAAAAAATTCTATTGTAATATGGATGGTTATTCGGGTTTTTACCAAGTTCCGGTGTCACCCGAAGATCAGGAAAAGACGACCTTCACATGTCCCTTCGGTACATTTGCCTACCGACGGATGCCATTTGGACTATGCAACGCTCCGGAAACATTCCAACGATGTATGGTAAGCATTTTTTCTAATTATGTCGAACAAGTTATCGAAGTATTCATGGATGATTTCACTGTTTACGGTGACTCCTTCGATGAATGCTTAGCTAATCTTGGTAAAGTGCTGAAACAGTGTTTAAAGTTTAATCTGGTCCTGAATTATGAGAAGTGTCATTTTATGGTTAATCAAAGTATAATTCTAGGACATGTGGTTTCAGCTAGAGGCATTGAGGTAGATAAAGCAAAAATTGATGTAATTCAGTCTTTACCTTACCCCGGAAGTGTCCGGGAAGTCCGTTCTTTTCTTGGCCATGCAGGTTTTTACCGGCGCTTCATTAAAGATTTCTCCAAAGTAACACAACCCATGTGTAAATTGCTGCAAAAAGAGGTCGCGTTCGAGTTCGATCAGACTTGTAAGAACGCATTTGATGAACTCAAAGATAAGCTAGTGTCGGCACCCATCATCCAACCACAAAATTGGAATTACCCCTTCGAGATTATGTGCGATGCTAGCAATTACGCGATTGGTGTCGTTCTAGGACAAAGGGTGGATAAGCTACCTCACGTTATCTACTATACATCGAGAACACTTGACAACGCTCAAAGCAATTATTCCACCACAGAAAGAGAGCTTTTAGCTATTGTGTTTGCTTTAGAAAAATTCCATTCCTATTTGCTTGGCACTAAGGTTATTGTGTTTTCTGACCATGCAGCGTTGCGGTATCTAATGAAGAAGAAAGACGCGAAACCTCGCATAATCCGGTGGATACTTCTGCTATAGGAGTTCGACCTTGAAATACGTGACAAAAAAGGATCTGAAAACTTAGTAGCGGATCACCTTAGCCGACTTCTTTCACATGATGATGACACTGAACAACTCAAAGATGAATTGCCCGATGAACACTTGTTTAGCATTAACACAATTGTACCTTGGTATGCTGACTTGGTAAATTACATGGTTGCAAGGGTAATGCCGGAAGAGTTCACCCAGAACGAAAGAGATAAATTGAGAAAGGAAGCCAAATACTATATCTGGGATGAGCCTTATATGTAGAAACATTGTTCTAATCAGATGATTCGGTGATCCATTCCAAAAACCAAAATCGAGTCCATACTTCAGTTCAACCACTCAGGCTCGTGTGGTGGTCACTTCGGACCAAAGCGAACAGCACGTAAAGTACTCGAATGTGGTTTGTTTTGGCCCAACATCTTTTGTGATTCATATTTATTTTGTAAGTCTTGTGCCAATTGTCAGAGAACGGGAAATTTAAGCCAACGGAGTCAAATGCCACTTACGTCGATTTTGACTTGCGAAATCTTCGACGTATGGGGTATTGATTTCATGGGCCCATTCCCAAATTCTTTTAGTTATCTTTATATTTTATTGGCAGTGGATTATGTTTCGAAATGGGTGGAGGCGATTGCTACCAAGTCTGATGATGCTCAAACAGTTGTTAAGTTTTTGCAGGGAAACATATTTTGCAGGTTTGGCATGCCCCGAGTATTAATCAGTGACAAAGGGACTCATTTTTGCAATCGACTGATGGTATCCCTGCTAAAAAAGTATGGAGTCAATCATCGTATGTCCACAGCTTATCACCCACAGACCAATGGTCTGCCTGAAGTTTCGAACCGGGAGATAAAATCTATCCTAGAAAAAACGGTGAATTTCGCAAGGAAAGATTGGAGCGTCAGACTCGAAGACGCCCTATGGGCATACAGAACACCGTACAAAACCCCAATTGGGATGTCTCCCTACCGAATGGTTTACGGAAAACCATGCCATCTCCCCGTGGAATTGGAGCATAGAGCATTTTGGGCAGTAAAAAAATGCAATATGGCCTATGATGAAGCAGGGGAAGAGAGAAAATTACAGCTACAGGAGTTAGAGGAGATGAGAGGTGAAGCCTATGAAAGTTCAAGAATCTATAAACAGAAGTCCAAAAATTACCACGACAGCCTACTCACACGGAAGCAATTCCAAGTTCGGCAAAAAGTCCTTTTGTACCATTCTCGACTCAAGATATTTGCAGGAAAATTAAGGACCAAATGGATTGGTCCTTTCGTGGTAAAACAGGTATTCTTACATGGTGCAGTGGAAATTAAAAGCTTGAAGGACGACAAATGTTTCAAGGTAAATGGGCATCGCCTAAAGCCGTTCTACGAAGGATTCCAAGCTCAGGGGACCGATGAAGTTTGCTTTGAAGTTCCCAAAGACTGAGCACTGAAGTTCAGTTACGTCTAGCGTCAGACGAAAAATAGCAGCGCTACAGGGAGGCAGCCCTAGGACTAATCTTGCCCAAGACTAGCCACTCTTTTCATATCAGTTTTTCTTACTGTTTTCTTCTCTAACTAATTTAACTAACTTCATCCATTCCCTTGTATGATTTCTGGGTTTCATTTTGTTGATTGCAAGTATAGGCAATGGCTTTTATGGCATTGGGCTAAGAAGCTAAATGAGATAAGGTTAATGAGCCTAAAATAGGTTAAAAATTTAAATGAAAGGTAAAAATATACCCTCTTTTTACCCCACTTAAGTTTAAACACCATTTAAACCCTTTACCCTTAAACCCCTCCCTCTCCATCGCACATTTATCCAAAACCCCAAAACCCTACATCGCCCTCAAGCTTCAATGGACGGCTACTTCAGCGATTTTCCCAGACGAAGCCGCTACAACTCACCGCCTTCTCCTCCCCGCTAGTACCTCACGGACGCAGAGTCCCCTTCACCTCCGGCGAACCTTTACCGATATTCAAGAAAGGAGAAAGGGAAGGCACCGTAAATGGCAGACCAAACTCCTCCACCACCGGTGGTTCCCGACTCTCCATACCGCTTCCATTCTCCCTCCACCTCTAAGATCACCGCAATGTTGGAAAGGACTTAGGAGACCGACTCCACCGACGACATACCAATGGCCGACAACCAATCGCCGCCCCGTGCAAGTTCGAACTTGTCACTACCAACGACGAGCCACCACTCGCCACTTCCTGCAGGCTCGGCACCTTCACCGCCAGTGGCTCCCGACTCTCCATACCGCTTCCATTCTCCCTCCACCTCCGAGATAGCCGCAATGTTGGAGAGAACATAGGAAACTGACTCCGTCGGTGACATACCTATGGCGAGCCTACACTCACCACCTCGAAAGAGTCCGAACTCTTCACCACCGACGGTGAGCCACCACTCGCCACTTCCAGCAGACCCGACGTCTCCACCACCTACGGCGAGTCACAACTCACCACTTCCAGCAGACCCGGCACCTTCACCTCAGGTATCCGACCACCATCCTCCACCACCAAGACCCCAGAGAAAGAGGAAGCCTCCGCCACCCAAGAGACCGGCTCCGTCTCGGAAGTCCCAGCGACTTGCACCTCCTCCCAAAAGGACCATCTCCATTGAACTCTCCGAGTCAAGATCCACTGACTCCATAGAGACCGATTCTAGCTCGCACAACAACTCATTCGAACAAGCAGAATCGGAGTCCTCGAAAACTCACAGTGAACAACCTGAATAGCCCGAAGCTCCAACCTGCTCCACACGACCAAAGAAAAAGACCAGGGCTCGCCTAGAGAAAGGACCGCAACGATCCAAGCCTATAGTCATCGACACCGAGATGACTTTCGACTTGCTGGCACACCAACAGAGGTACAATTCCTTGAAACTTAAAACCTTTGTTAAGGGTCGTTGGTTGCATGAGCCTACTCTAGTTGCTTTAAATATTAAGTCTGATGTGCATGATTTGATGGATAATATTGGTTGGAAGCCGTTTTTGCAGTTAAATTATCCTGTTTATAACTGTCTAATGCATGAGTTCTTTAGCACGTTTACTTTGGATAAGAAGAAAATGAAGAAATCACAAGCCTCGTGCATTCAATTTCAATTGAATGATAAGATGCATAACCTGTCTGTAGCTGAATTTAATGTGGCTTTGGTTCTATTTGATAAAGAATTCTGCTCAACTAATGCATATTCTAACATGCTTTGTGATTATCCTGCTGAGTTTAATGCTGTGAATGTTTATTCTGAGTTAACTGGTTTAGCCAACACCATTTTTAGCCCCTCAAAATCTAAGGCAAATCTAATTTTAAGCGAGCCTTTACGTTTCATGCATAGATTTTTGGCTATTAACTACTCAGCCAGGAATGAGGACCCAACTGTTGTGTCAAAACAGGAACTGTTTTTCCTGTGGTGTATGGTGACTGAAAGACAGGTTAACTTAGGCTATTGGCTAGCCTTGAAATTTTCTGAGATGGTCAAGAGGGTAGCTAAATTTCACTTAGGACATATCATCACATGCTTAGCAGTTAACCTATGTGAACTTGACGTGGATGAATGCCATTTGCATATTCCTTGTCGAATGCTTCCTTTTGATTTAAACTTATTAAAAGCCATGAAGCTAATTCGGAACGAGGAAGGAGGTTCTGTTTCTTTTATCCCTGCAGGCGACTTACCCTCCCACGCAGGTCAAATTCCTAAAAAGTTTGCATCCTCAGCCGCACCTCCTCAAGAACAAGGCGAAACTTCAGCTCCGAACCGGCACTCTGATGACCCAACCAAGCAACTAGCTTCCTTGGCTGCCGTTGTTGGCACAATGGCTGAGACAATTCAGAAAATATACCAGAACCAGGCAGCCTATTTCAAGGAGGTTGGATTCACACCTCCGCATCCCTTCGCCCCTTGATTCAGTTGGATTCACTCCTCCACAGGGCAGTTATTCTTCTCATTTCTCCTTTCAATTTCAACTGCTGCTCTTAGTTCTTCATAATTACGTTCTCTACATCGAGACGATGCATAATAATAGTGGGGGAAGGACAATTGAGTCTTAAAGGAAGGGTTTGCTAGTGTTAGGATTTTGTGTTTTTGTTTTTGTTGGAGTTTTGTGAATCTTATGTGCTGAACTTGTGCAAATTTTTGCTTTTTGCTTTTGACTAAGTGTGAGGTGCCCACCAATTTTGTTTATAAATACAGTTTAAGACTAAGTGTGAGGTGCCCACCAATTTTGTTTATAAATACAGTTTAAGACTAAGTGTGAGGTGGGCGCTTAAATGCATGTTCCTAAGTGTCATTGTTGTCCTTATTCTACACTTGGAGTTGTTGACAAGCGAAGCTAGTCTAGTACGTAGACCCGCTCGTTTTATGAAAATTCGTAACCTTTGATTTGAAAAGATCCGGGATGAGTAGATAACCCATTATGCTTTGTTAAATTGTTTAATTGGTTATGAAGTCTTTCAACCCAGACTCGAAAAACGTTTTGAAACTTATACCACCATTTCACCCTGAATTTTTGGAAAGTTTTTTGAGCCTAAATGCGAGAACAAAAACATTACACTTTGTTCTATTCTTTCCGAGTGTTATCCAATTCTAGGTTGGAATTCTAGAACTTGCCATGTTATGCATTTCGAGACCACATTGATGAATCCAAGTACTAACCATGATAAGAGCAGTAGGTTTTCTTTCTTTCAGCCACTTCAAATAAACTTTGAACCCTTAGTCTTGCCCAAGACTAACGATGAAAAAGACAGAACCAGCCCTTAGTTAGCCACCTTTGAGCCCTTCTTCCCATTTCTTGACACAACCCCTGTTTTAAGTCCCTTGGCCAGGGACATTTTAGCCATCAGAGTTTGTATATTCTTTGTTGATTTGGGTAATGTGCATAAAAAGACCACAATACAAGGACTCAATTAATAGTCCTTTGATTATGAATGGAGTGTGCTTCAAGGATCCCTAAATGGACATTATCCTATGAAATAATAGTCCCCTTGTTCTGGTTTGAAGAATTATTTTTCTATTTCCAAAAAAAAAAGAAAAAGAAAAGAAGTCTGTTTATAGTTGGTCTTGTTCATTCATTCTGAAGTTAGAGTCGTTTGTTTGATTTCCATTTTGGCCACCTTTAGGAGTAGAATGTATGTTGTCACTACTCTCAGTTCCCCTTTTCTCGTTCTTCCCTTCCAAACCTCGCCCCTAACCTATGTTACACCCTGTTTTAAGACCCTTTGATTTAGTATCTTGGAATCATACTAGGTGGTGGAGATTTGATATATTGGCAAGCTTATGGTAATTGCATTCTAGGATTGTGACTTGAGTGATTCCTCAAAAATTAATCGTTGCCTAAACACTTGAGCGATATGAGAGAAATCCGGCGAGGGTGGTACTTTTTTTAAACTATTTTTCTTAAAGGATTGACTGTTTTATTCTTTGTCATACATGAAGCAAGCATGCTTAGGATAACGAAAGTCCCTTTCTACTTAATTTGACGGTTTGTGATCTTCATAACGCTAGGGGGGCTTGGAAAGATTAGTAAGTGCATTTCATTTGAAAAGAGGGATATTGACTTAAACATAGACATGCTTAGGGACAAGCATTTGGCAAGTGTGAGGTAATTTGATAAGTACCCAAAATGGCAAGTTTAATAGGTTCTTTTTATGGTTATTTCCTCTTTGGCTGTGTCATTTTGGGACCTTTTCACTTGTTTTCTTGCATAAGTGCTTTCAGGGATCAAATTGGATAAAAGAAGGCTTGGAAGGCTATTTTGGACCTTTTTCACTCAAAGTTCAGCTTTGCGGTCGCCACTGGCTTAGTCTTGCCCAAGACTAAGGGGGTCGACTTATTCGAGTCGCCAAGTCAGCAGAATCAGAAACTAACTTATCTCCACAGTCTCAACAACATATGTTGAACGAAGGAAATCCCTGAAATCAAGGAATGAACTCAGAAGATTGAAGATTTTTGTAATCAACACTATAAAGGAACTCCATCATTGTCTTTGGGGGATACTTTTTGATTGACAATTTTACTTTCCTTGTTAGGGTTTTTGTAAGCTTTAGCATCATTTTCCATTTTACTTTACATTCACCATTTTTGTCTTTGTAAGCTATCATAGTCGATTCATGACTATGCGTAGCTAATTTCCTCCATCAATTAAGGGATTAATCAAAGGCTAGCATTATTTCCAATTGTGAGATTGTTGTTCTTAATTTCAGTAATCTAATTTCATGTGATCTACTTACATATTTATCAATCTATGAAATCAGACCTTCGATGAAAGTTTAAGCTACAGTTCGGCCGGGCTTCGGCTTTTTCATTCATTGAAACAACGTTAGGCCATAGGATTTGTAATCATCTGAAATCCTAACTATGTTCAAACGCATAAACGTGTGATTTGGTTTAAATCGGAATCGCTAAGAATTCGGTTAACTTAGATTGGGTCCTTCTAATCCCTAATGCTTTCGACAGATTAAATTCTAAGCGCTAAGCTAGAACTGTCTGGCCAAATAGGGGCTTATCTTTAGGTGCGCTAGGATTTGCTTTACAATTAAGGAAGGATTAGGTCAGGAATGAATAAGGAACGACTATGACCAATTCGGATCATGTCAATTATGATATCATCTCACTTTCAATGATCAACAAGGAAATAATTGTTATGCCTGCGGATATCCCTTGATCGATATTCTCTCATATAATAATCACCGAATATAATTTTATTTCAATTTTGCAAAACTTATTCCAAGATAACTACCAAACAATCATTTCCCCCCAATTTATATTTATTAGATTTAGTTATATACGTAATCAATCGGTATTAATCCTTCGGGTACGATCTTTACTTACCATTTCTACAAACCACTAGTTATGTCTGTAACAATGATTTATCTGGTGGATTCGACACCCATCATCCACATATCAACGCATGATGAACAGGATCTTCGAAGATAAAAAGGGTGATAACTTCTCCATATACATTGATGACATGATCATCAAAAGAAAACCCATGAAGGAACATGCGGCGGACATCAAAGAGGTACCGATGTATTAAAAATTCATAATATTAAGCTTAACCTGGAAAAATGTACGTTTGGGGCCACATCTGGCAAATTTCTGGGCTATATCATTAATCGCCAAGGAGTCGCGGCCAACCCTGAAAAAGTAAAGGCGGTGTTAGAAATGAAGTCACCAAAGAACCTTCGAGAGGTGCAGTGCCTGAATGGGCAGATCATTGCTCTGGGAAGATTCATATCTTGCTCCGCTAGACGATGCCTCCCCTTCTATGAAGTAATTAAGAAGCAAAAATCTTTCGATTGGAATGATGATTGCCAACAAGCTTTCGAAGGAATAAAAGAGTTCATGTTTAAGCCACCACTGGTGAGTAGACCAACTAAAGGTGAGGACCTTTATTTATATGTCTCAGTTACAGAGAAAACCATATGTACGGTCATAATCAGGGAGGAAGAAGGACAACAATATCCTATATATTATGTGAGCAAGGTGTTGAAAGATGCTGAGACAAGATATTCAAAACTGGACAAAATGGCATTGGCAGTAGTCACTTCTATCCGCCTGCGTCCGTATTTTAAAGCACACACAATCATAGTGCGAACGAGTATACCAATGAGGAAGGTGTTGCAATGGCAAGAAACATCTGGCAGGTTGATGGAGTGGTCCATACGGCTAGGCAAATTTGACATTCGGTACGAGGGAAGGGTGGCGTTGAAAAGCCAGGTTTTGGCAGACTTTATTAACGAATTCACAGAAGAATTCACAAGCTAGCCAAAAGTCAGAAAAGAGGAATGGACCATGCATACAGATGGGGCCTCTTCAGAAGAAGGAGCGGGAGCAGGAGTAGTAATAAAGGGGCCAGAATATATCCGAATCTGCTATGCAGCCAAATTAGATTTCTCCACAACTAACAATGCAGCAGAATACGAAGCCCTGATCCTCAGATTACAACTATTGAAGGAAGTTGTACCAGAGCATGTAGTGATATACATCGATTCAAAGCTGATGGTGAACTAGATAACGAAGAATTTCCATGTCAAAGATGAAACCTTAGTAAAATATGTGGAAGAAGCAAAGCGAATCCTATCTATACTGGAGGGCAATGACGTGAAGTGGGAAATAATACACATCCCGCGAGAATCAAATACAGAGGAGGATCACCTAGCCAAAGCAGCCTCCACCAAAAGTCAGTGGCAAGACCCCACATGTCCATTTTCAATCAAAACGAGACCGGCATTTGATAAAAAGAAGTGGCGGTCGTCCAGTTGGCTCAGAATGACTGGCGAACCACCATAGTGAAGTACTTAGAGGAAGGAATTTTACCTGAGGACAAATGCTATTATGGAGGATCAATTGTACAAAAAATCCTTTAGCCAGCCTTGGTTAAAATGTGTAACTACAGAAGAGGGACAAGATGTTCTCTAGGAGATCCTCACCAGGAGCAGCATCGTCATCCTCTAAGGCATCCTCTGTATCCTGAACAACATCCTCCAAGTCAACAATCTCTTCACTCTTCTTTGATATGGCAGGAGGGGCAAATGCTTCCTTGAAAATGACTTCCCTAGCATCCTCTAAAGAAGCATAAAAAACTGCTTCATTCTTAAAAGGCACTTCCACTTGGGGATTGTCAATACCAGCGTTTGGGAAGTCTCTCAGAAGAGCCGCCAGGATACGTTCGCCATAATAGTAGGCACAAAGTTCGCATGCCCCCTCTAGACGCTCCCAGTCTTTCTCCCGTATATCTTGCTCTGTCGTCAGCTCCTCAGCTAATTTGGCAGCCTCTAAGGTCTTCTCCTCTAACTTCTTCTCCAGGTCAGCTAGCTTCTCCTTCAAACCATCCACTAAGGCGCTGGCCGCCCGAGTATCAGACCTAGCAGTGGATGCTTCATTTTCTAGCTCCTTGAGATGGGCTTCATTCACCGCGTTTATAGCGATATCCGCCTCCACAGCATTACAATGATCAATGGTCTGAAACAGGTAATGAAAGAAAGAGTAAGTTAGAGAAGGAAATTATAAAAATATGTCAAGATCAAAGATAGCACCTACTGCCAAAGCCCGACGCTTGATCATTTTAAGATAAGTTAGGGTCTTGTACTTGGCCTTCGTCTCCAGAACAACAGGGAGCTTGCTGATAGCTTCTTCAATGTCATGCATTACATGCTCTGAAGCCAGAACCAATCTCGGCCCATAAGTGGACAACCAATAACCCCCAAGATCAGGCTTCAAGGACTGAAAATTTGAAGAACAGATTAAAGACAAAGGTAAATTCCAATATCCCCTGTAAAAAGCATATAGAAAGAAAAGTCATACCTGAGAAAAGGAAGAGGAGAATAAGGAGACCTTAGGAGTCTTGGCCGGCTTGTGAAACCCGCTCCTGAGAACAGGTCGCCCTGACCTTTTTCGAAGAAGGAGGAGATTGAGCTCCAGAGGTTGCAGGATGCTTCCCATCCTTCTTGCTAAGCACAACATTCGCCTTCTCTTGAGCGACCAGAGCTGCTTGAAGCTTTCGCCTCTCTGCAATAACATCCTTGGCATTAATTATCCCCCTACAAGAAGGGGCGAAGGACAAAAACAAGTCAATAAGGCGAATCAAAAAAAGGCAGAAGATACCTTCAAAAGCATAGAAATTATTGTAGCGAATCTCTTCGTCCCGTATTGTTTCTAAGGGTTCACCGGACTTCATAATGGCCAAAGCTTGGTCATACGTTCAAAAGTCATGCTTGAGAGACCGAAGAATCCGCAGAGTACTCTTCTCCTCCTGGGCAAGGTAAAACTTTTGATTCGCCCTCTCTTTTGGATTATAGTTCCATCCGGCAGGAAATCCGAGAGGTACGCCTTCCACTATCTTCACAAAGAAAAATCTTTGCTCCCAACGATGGACGTTCGACATTTTACTATGAAAAGGCGAATACCCTTTCAATTTGGAAAAGGTAATGTGACTTTCCACCCCACTTGGACATGGTGTGAAGAGTTCAGAAAATGCGAGGGCTCAGAATTAAGCCCAGATTCACCGCCAAGTAAGTATCCAATATTAAGTCTAACCAACCATTTGGATGCAGTTGACAAATAGGGATGCAGAAAAATTCAAGAATATCCCCAACCATTTTGGGAACCGGATAACTAAAGCCCCTTTCAACGTGGCTTTGATAGACTGCAAAATAACCCTGAGGAGGGGACGCAGGTCTCTGATAAGGCGTAGGAACTAAGCAAGAAGCCGCTCGAAGCCAAGGGTATAGAGATTGAAGAGTTATCAGGAGAGTGAAGCTGAAACTAGAAGAGGTCACCTCCATTTTAGGGGATTTTGCCCCTTTCTTTTTAGGAGCAGAAGAACTGGCTTCTTTTCCAGAAGTAAGGTTTTGAGCCTTCATAGTCGCAAAAAGAATACAAGACGAAGAAGGCACCAAGGAAGAATTTAAGTTCAAGCTCAAGGTTCTCTCGGAAGAAGAGGTAGAAGATGAAAGAAGCATTCAAGTAAACAAAAATTCAAGGATGAATGGAGAAATTACAGAAGAAAGATAAACTTACATGAAAAATCGAAAGGTAGAGGAATTAAGCTTCTGCAAATGATTGAAGAGAATCGTAGAGAGCAAAAGTGAAGATGAAAGAAGTTGAAAGGAAAGCCTCATCTATTTAGTGAAATGATTAAATAATTTCGGAGTCCGTGTCAAAAACTGCCACCTGTAAAAACGTCATCAGCCTAGATAAAGGTGCCTGTCAGATGCAATAAATGCTAAATAGCACGCGAAGAAGCTGAGAAGTCCTAAAGAACTTAAAAGAACATTTAGGGGAGGCTTCTGATAACATCCGCCATAAAACATGAAGGATTAAACAAGAGATATTCCCTAGCGAAGAGGGCTTAAGGGGAATAAAGGCCCGCCTCCAAGATATATATGGCATACAGATAGGAGTACGATGTCGTCTTGAGTATTTGATAGGGGTCAAAAACCCCTATCTTTGGGTACGGTTTTAGGACGGTTTTTAGAGTAATTTGGTTAATAAGCGAGCAATTCTCGCATTTAAATGCTTTTGTGTGAGTTAGTTAGAAATTGGAAACGTTCTATTTACTTTTCGTTGTTTAGGCTCGTTTTGTGATCAATTTAGGCAAATACGGCCGAAATAACATGCATATTAGAATTCCGTTATCTTTTGAAGCTAATTGGTCCGTCAAAAGTCGCACCAAACGAAGCGTTTGCTCAAAATAAGCGATTGACGGATCAATTTGGCTTTTAGACTAATGTTTCTTGGAGTTTTTATGCGTGTGCAGGTGTAAGTTCGGACGAAAAAGGGTATAGAAGTCATCCGGCACGGATCGAGCGCGTTTCGGGCGAAAACGCTCGGCGAGCAGGACCCCCCGGCAGCCGCTCGGCGAATTGAGCATCGGCACGCAGCCCGGGCAGCAGCCCAGGCAGCGCCCAGGCACTGCCCAGGCACTGCCCAGGCAGCGCCCAGGCACTGCCCAGGCAGTGTGCCTGCTCGCCGAGCAGGCAGTGCCTGCTCGCCGAGCAGGCACCCAGGGGCCTGCTCGCCGAGCAGGCACCCAGGGGCCTGCTCGCCGAGCAGGAAGTTCCTGCTCGCCGAGCAGGCCACCAGGCGCCTGCTCGGCGAGCAGGGGCTGCTCGTCGCAATTCTGCTCGGCGAGCAGCCTTTCCTGCTCGGCGAGCAGACCTGCGGGAATTGGTCAAAAAGACCAATTCCGCCCCCACGAAGCCACGTTCGGCCCCACATCTTCCTACACCAACAAGGACACGAAATTAGGTCAAAACGAGGCCCGAGACGCGTCTATAAATAGAAATTTTCAATTGTAAATTAGATATCTTTTACTTTTGTAATTAGCTTAGCTTCCACCTTGAGAAATCCTCTTCACCTCCTCCATAACCTTCAAACCTCCATTGAAGACACCTCCGAAGCTCCATTCACCGAGGATTACTCAAGCTCCATCCTTAAATCCTAGAAAGACGCCTGCATTGGTAGACAGGTTCCCTGAAAGGGATTTTTCTTCTTTTATATTTTGTCTAGCCTCTGATACATGCTATGAATTCTAGGTTTATTGTAACTTCGTGACAATTCCTTCATCTTTGATATATAATATAGATTTTGCTTATTCAACTGTTTTGATGTTTTATCTTTGTCTTACGCTTTGTCTGATTGGTTTAACTCATTCGATAATCCCAAAATTAGGTTGGCACATATTGCGAGCTGAATCTGACCTAGTCAGTGCCTATAGGATTGACGACCCTATAGAAGATTAAGCCCAAATTACTGAGCCTTAGAGCTAGTTTCGGCCTTACAAGGGAATCACGAACTAGGGACTTTAGGAGGATAGGTCGGGTTAATCGCCTTGGACATAAGCGACTTAGTTTCAATTCAATTGCTTAAACACTCTATCATTGTTATCATCGTATTCCTTCATGTTCATTCAGTTAATTGCTTTGGTAAAAGATCAATTAGGGGTAGAGTAATTTAGTTAGGGTTAGAATAACTTAGTCAGAATTAGATAATCTAGTTAGGATTAGTGCAAACCAACCTAGGAGTAGATTAATTAAACAAAACCAACTCAAACCCCTTAAGCCTAGATAACATCCGAGACTTAGTAATTCGGTACTTGCAGAAATAAATCCTGTGGACGATAACCTGGACTTAAACCCAGAAATTTATTACTTGATAACGACGGGGTACACTTATCCCTCAGATCGGGTTCTTCACGGAATCCGCATCAAGTTTTTGGCGCCGTTGCCGGGGATTGTAGATTAATTCTATAAATACCCGACAACCGCCAATAATCAAGTTTTTGGCGCCGTTGCCGGGGATTTATTTCTTCTGCAATATCGAACCAAAGGTTGATTTGTTAGTTTAGGCATTCATTGTGAATATCTTTGTTTATATCGTTTATACTTGTTGATATATGATTTCTTTATACGTTTCTATACTTGTTCATATCTGTATACTGTTACTTATCAACTTTTGTGCTAGAACTTCACTTTTTCTCAGCATTCTCTGATCAATGAATTGGCAAGAAAAAGTCGAGTGGCAAGCTCAAAAGTTTACTATCCCATCAAGACAATACATTCATACCCTGGAGAATGAGGCTCCCAATCCCTCCATGGCCGACTTAAATGAGAAAATGGATATCTTGATGGCAAATCTGAGCCTCAACACCAATGAAAGTGTAAGTTTTGTGGGTAATCACCAAAGGTATAATTCTAACCCCAATTCTTACAGCTTTTATGGTAGTGATTGGAGGAGACCTCAACACTCAAATCTGTCCTACGGGAACCCTAACATATTGAGGCCTCCAAATAGGTTTGTTAATGAGCACAGGGAAAACGAATTGGGAATGTTCCCTTACGAACAAGCAAGCCAAGTTCCTCCACAACCCTCTAGCTCACGAGATGAGGTGCTGTCCCTTTTGAAAGGAATATCAGCCCGACTTACAATCAACGAGGAGGTTTGCAAGGACTTGAGCAACCAACCGGCTCAAATAAACCAAGAGATGCAAAAGCAATCCCGAGATGCTCTCCCAAGCATAAAGGAAAACATAGAAATCCCACAAAGGGAATCAGCTCAAGCCATCTCTTTGAGGAATGACAAAAAGGTAGAACCAAGTCCACTATCACATGCATCACTCGAGGTAAGTGAAGAACCGGAAGCGGTAAGCAACCCCGGTTCAAAATCTGAAATTCTAAATCATGTGGTAGAGATAAAAGATCAAATCAAAACTTGTGTATCTCAAGTACCTTTTCCTCAAACATTAGAAAAGTTTAGGTTTGTTTCATGCTCAGAAGTTTTCATTCTCTTCGACCTACCAAGAGAATCCAAAAGGGAGCAAACCAAACTTTTTCATAATATGTTTAAATTCGGCCTCCTGCTTTCATTAAACTTATTAGAGGCTCTTAATCCGTTTTGTAGGTACGGATTATTTATTCAGGAATTTGAATTTCTAACGCGAGTAGAAGCATACACCTAGGCGGGAATTCTATGTCGAGCTCACCGACTATAACGTAGCGCTTCTTGGGAGGCAACCCAAGTTTCAATAAAACTTTTCAGGTTTGTTTTATTTAGATTATACATTGATCCTTTAGTTTAGTCTTTTTAGTTTTCTTTTACGTTTTTTTTAAAGTGTTCGTTAAAAAAAATAAATAAAAAAAAATAAGAAAAAAAAAATAAATAAATAATTAAATAAATAAATATTTTTTTTAGTTGTTTAGTTTTATTTTATTTTATTTATTTTTATTTTTATTTTTTATTTTTAAGTTTTTAGGTTCAAAAAAAAAAAAAAAAAAAAAAAATTTTTTTGGCCCCAGGAGGCCCAGCTCGGCGAGCTGGGCACTGCCGCCCAGCTCGGCGAGCAGGGCCCTGCTCGCCGCGCGCCGCTGGGCACTGGCGCCCAGCACGCCGCTGGGCACTACGCCCAGCCCGCCGCTGGGCACTGCTGCCCAGCGGCGGTGCTCGGCCGCGATAAGGAATTTTTTTCGAGATTTTTTTTTTTTTTTTCTCCCGAACGAAGCTGAAATAAATAAATAAAAAAAAAAATTTGCCACCGCAAATCGTCAAGCTTTTGCGATTGCGATAAAATCCGTAAGTTTTCTTCTCCACCCTAACTTTTTACACTCGTACTTCATGATTTATGATGCAATGTTGGAACTTATTGCATAATTTTAGTGTGAGGAGGAGGGGTAGACAAACTTACAAAAATTGTATAAATTTTTAATTTTTGTTGCGTCGTGTCTAGTTTAGGTTTGCGTTTTGGTGTTTTGTTTATGTTTTTGCATGTTTAGGACCTAAAACCGTGAACCTCCTTCGAATCTGAACTTCGTTATTTGTCTTTGAGGGCTGAGAACCGAATCTAAAATTGCATGACAACTAGTTTAGGTGTAGGACACAACTCTTGTATCTGTAAAAGCATGAGCTAAGGTTTGCATTTAGACCATACTTTTGAAGAAATGCTAAAATCATTACTTAGGTAGATAATTTAAGAATTGAAGGCATGTGATGTTAAACTTGAGTTTGGGGAAAACTAGTAAACACAAAATTGAAACCCAAAGAATTGTGAGCTGAATTTGAGCCTAAGAGCGAATATCGAAAAGCTTTTTTTTTTTCTTGACATTTTTGTGTGAATGCTTTGACTTGTGGAAGATTACAGATTTTGCACCTAATACTGTGTTGAACCTACATGCAATGATTTGAGATGATAAACGATGAATCAGCCTCATTAGAATTAACCTTTTCTTTACCTTATTTTCTCTTTTTCATTCACTCTAGGAAGCCCCTTTGAGCCGACATTTTTGTAGTTTGTAGATTTTTCTTTCGTTCTAACCCGTTTTTGCGAACCACAACTTGGTTCGCTACTTAACCTTTGTTTTTGCAAAGCTCGAATTGAGCCTTTGTTTTTCTCTAGCGCTTTATCGTTGTTTATGGCATTATAGTAGCAAGCCAAAAGGCTAAGAGGTGAATGAGCATCACTATCCCAAAAGAAAAAAAAGAAAAAAACAAAAAACAAAAAACAAAAAAACAAAAAACAAAAAAATCACAAAAAAGAGAAAAGAAAAGAGACGAACAGAAGGGAAGAACTTCATTCCCCAGTTCCTAAAAATAAAAACGTCTCAAAAAGAAATCCAAAATAAGGGATGAATAAAAAGCTCAGTCACTCCGTATTTGCTAAAGCCATTTTAACCTTGTTTTTTTAGCGCTAGAGCTTTTAACCTTTGTTGTACCTTTAACCCTCTAACCACATTACAACCCCAATTAGAGGCTGTTTTTGATATCATCGGAGTCATGTAGCATAGTAGAGGAACTCGGATGAACGTGCAAAATCAGCGTAATCCTAAGCAAGAACATAAGCCGAGAGTAAACACCTTAGCCACCAAAAATTGTGTGAATGAGTGAACTACCTATGGTGAGGTGTTTTACTTAGCAATCCCCTTAAACTCGTTTAATTGAACATGTGTCCATTTGCTTAAAACTATGACCCATGATAATTGAAATGCGGCTTTTGGATATCGTGTCTCTACTTTGTATTTCCGAATCCATGTAATTACAGATGTTCGAAGTTGTGTCAAGCACCCAGTCAAACCGGGAGGTTTTCTAGCTTGCTTGTGGTGGAGGGTTTAGTTTTTTTAGTTTACTTGGGGACAAGTAAAGTTTTAAGTGCGAGGAGGTTTGATAGGGGTCAAAAACCCCTATCTTTGGGTACGGTTTTAGGACGGTTTTTAGAGTAATTTGGTTAATAAGCGAGCAATTCTCGCATTTAAATGCTTTTGTGTGAGTTAGTTAGAAATTGGAAACGTTCTATTTACTTTTCGTTGTTTAGGCTCGTTTTGTGATCAATTTAGGCAAATACGGCCGAAATAACATGCATATTAGAATTCCGTTATCTTTTGAAGCTAATTGGTCCGTCAAAAGTCGCACCAAACGAAGCGTTTGCTCAAAATAAGCGATTGACGGATCAATTTGGCTTTTAGACTAATGTTTCTTGGAGTTTTTATGCGTGTGCAGGTGTAAGTTCGGACGAAAAAGGGTATAGAAGTCATCCGGCACGGATCGAGCGCGTTTCGGGCGAAAACGCTCGGCGAGCAGGACCCCCCGGCAGCCGCTCGGCGAATTGAGCATCGGCACGCAGCCCGGGCAGCAGCCCAGGCAGCGCCCAGGCACTGCCCAGGCACTGCCCAGGCAGCGCCCAGGCACTGCCCAGGCAGTGTGCCTGCTCGCCGAGCAGGCACCCAGGGGCCTGCTCACCGAGCAGGAAGTTCCTGCTCGCCGAGCAGGCCACCAGGCGCCTGCTCGGCGAGCAGGGGCTGCTCGTCGCAATTCTGCTCGGCGAGCAGCCTTTCCTGCTGAGCGAGCAGACCTGCGGGAATTGGTCAAAAAGACCAATTCCGCCCCCACGAAGCCACGTTCGGCCCCACATCTTCCTACACCAACAAGGACACGAAATTAGGTCAAAACGAGGCCCGAGACGCGTCTATAAATAGAAATTTTCAATTGTAAATTAGATATCTTTTACTTTTGTAATTAGCTTAGCTTCCACCTTGAAAAATCCTCTTCACCTCCTCCATAACCTTCAAACCTCCATTGAAGACACCTCCGAAGCTCCATTCACCGAGGATTACTCAAGCTCCATCCTTAAATCCTAGAAAGACGCCTGCATTGGTAGACAGGTTCCCTGAAAGGGATTTTTCTTCTTTTATATTCTGTCTAGCCTCTGATACATGCTATGAATTCTAGGTTTATTGTAACTTCGTGACAATTCCTTCATCTTTGATATATAATATAGATTTTGCTTATTCAACTGTTTTGATGTTTTAATCTTTGTCTTACGCTTTGTCTGATTGGTTTAACTCATTCGATAATCCCAAAATTAGGTTGGCACATATTGCGAGCTGAATCTGACCTAGTCAGTGCCTATAGGATTGACGACCCTATAGAAGATTAAGCCCAAATTACTGAGCCTTAGAGCTAGTTTCGGCCTTACAAGGGAATCACGAACTAGGGACTTTAGGAGGATAGGTCGGGTTAATCGCCTTGGACATAAGCGACTTAGTTTCAATTCAATTGCTTAAACACTCTATCATTGTTATCATCGTATTCCTTCATGTTCATTCAGTTAATTGCTTTGGTAAAAGATCAATTAGGGGTAGAGTAATTTAGTTAGGGTTAGAATAACTTAGTCAGAATTAGATAATCTAGTTAGGATTAGTGCAAACCAACCTAGGAGTAGATTAATTAAACAAAACCAACTCAAACCCCTTAAGCCTAGATAACATCCGAGACTTAGTAATTCGGTACTTGCAGAAATAAATCCTGTGGACGATAACCTGGACTTAAACCCAGAAATTTATTACTTGATAACGACGGGGTACACTTATCCCTCAGATCGGGTTCTTCACGGAATCCGCATCAGTATTCCCTCTTACGATCCGCCACGCGGCACATAGCAAGAGCACGATGTCGTCTCGTAAGAGCTCCACTTATGATTCGCCATAGTTGAAGATATGGTGTCGTGCCAGGGATCCTTACAAAGACCCGCCCAAGAGGGGATTCGCCTCATATGGCAATCCGCCTCTAGAGGAAATAGATGATTGTACGGCGTAACTCACTATCACTTAACTAGCATTAATGATAGCTCAAAACCTACCAAAACCTGGAGGTTAGAGGATGGAGTTAAACTACATTAAAAGAGCATTACTCTTCATTAAAGGGATATTAAAGAGAAGGTTATTACAGTTTTCACTCAAACCTGTATAAATACCCTTGTAACATGACAAGGAAGGTACACTTACACACTCTTCTTAGCTTTGTTTTGTCATTACAGTTTATTTTCTTAAGAATTTTACTGACTTAGGCATCGGAGTGCCTACGGCCGATCCCAACGACGCCACACAAGGACGGTCTACGGTGTTGCTAAATCTCAACAATATCAGAATGATCTTTTTGGATCTCTGCAAACTATTCCAGGAGGCACCGAGGTGGCTTATCACCATCCAAGGTATCACTATCATTCATATTTTCTTCTTTCTTCCTGATTTCATCTTTCTTCCTGTAAGGATTCCAACCTTTGGCTGGTATGCTGGAGCGGGAGACCCTGTCACCCATGTCTAAATTTTTTTATGGATAATAGAAGCAACCATGACCATTGATGCAATATTATACCATATCTTCCCTACAACGCTTTAAGAGACCGTGACTTTTTGGTATGAGTAGCTCATACCTAAATCAATCTACAGCTTTAATCAAATGGTAGAGTCATTTATAGATTACTTCGTCACCTCAATTCCGGAGAGAAAGTCCATGTTAGATCTCAACCGAACAGTCCAGACCGAAGGAGAGACTTTGGCCCAATTCATCGAAAAATTGCATGCATTGCAATCCAAGTCAAGGAATTCAACATGGGAGGAGTTATCGATGCCATGGCCAGTAATTACCGAAGTAGTGCGCTTCAGTAAAGCATCATTACAGCTAGACCAAAAGACTTTCAAAAGCTCATAAACAGGGCCCGAAGTTATACTCATTGGGACAAGCATAATCAAACCCCTTGCTTTGGAAAGATCTTCAGTAGTGACAAGCCTTCTAGAGATAAGGATCGAACCGAAGCACCAATCGACCTCAGGAGCAAAAGGATAGGCCATAACTTACCTTTAACGCTTCCTGAAAGGAGATGCTCTTTTGGGTAGAGGATAATAAGATGTGAATCGAATAACTACCTAAGCTTAAGAAGGGCCGAAGCAATGGGAAGTATTTCCACTTTTGCAAAAGTGAAGGGCATGAGACAAAAGACTGCAGTCAGCTAACCATAGAGTTAGAAAAGATGGCCGAAAGCGGTAAGTTAGACCGCTTCCTCAAAAAATATGGAGAAGAGATCAATAAGGAGAAGGAGAAAAAGCAAGACAGTCGAACCCCCAGGGGAGTGATAAATGTAATAGTTGGCGGGTCCCGAACTGAAAAGAAGCGAGATGAGAGTGCCATAGTTGAAAATGTAAAGGAGCGATGCTCGGATTTAACTTCAGCAACCTAAAAAACAAACCCGAAGGGTGGCATGATGATGCATTGGTGATCAAGATGTTGATCACTGAATTCAAAGTCCGAAGAGTCTTTATAAACATCAGTAGCTCAGTCAACATCATCACTCGTAAAGTGTTCAAAGACCTCAATATAGATGAAGGAAAGTTGACCACGAGTGTGTCTTCTCTAGTGGGAATCAGTGGTCATACGATCTCCTTGCTTGGTAGCATATGTTTGGATTTGGAAATAGGTGATTATGGATCGAAGTGGCGAAGCAACACGGAGTTCCTCATAGTTGACACCACCCTTCAGTGAAATACAATTGTAGGGCGGCCACTTCTGTCTATCTCAATAGAAGCTTTGTCTATCAGACATTTGGCTTAGCAAATACTCATGGACGAAGGCATGGCCGTCGCTCAGGGCAATCGGTTGGTGGCTCATCAAACTTATATAGCTTCCCTGAATATGAAGTCGTGTGTTGAGGATAAGTAAGAGGAGGGAGAGAGATTCGAACATATAGGGTCCTTGGAAATAGTCTGGTCAGCCAAGGGTAAACCTGTTCAGGTGGCAGAAGGATTGGTGGAGCCTATTAAAATGACATTATGAAGTGCCTCCATGACAATGTTGATGCTTTCGCCTGGTGTCCTTCGGATGTAATGAGAATTTCACCAGATGTAATGATGCATTCCCTCAACGTTGATAAATCTGTAGAATGGATCTGCTATAAGAGGGGGAATCATGGCCCGGAAAGATAGAAGATAATCAATGCAGAAGTCAAAAAGCTCACTATTGCCACAATAAAATTATCCAGTGTCCAAATTGGAGAGCCAATGTTGTATTGGTGAAAAAGGCAAACAAAAATGGAGGCTTTGTGTAGAATTTATGGATCTTAACAAAGCCATACCGAAGGATTCACAGCCCTTGCCATGTATTGATATGCTCATTGATTCCACGATAGGGTACGCAATCTATTCTTTGTGTGACGCAGCACAAGAATGCCACCAAGTTCCCATAAACCCCGACGATAAGGAGAAAACCAGCTTCATCACTCACGAAGGGTATGTACTACTATAATGTCATGCCTTTCGGCTTAAAAAAAAGTAAAGGCAGCATACTAGAGGCACGTGAAATCTTCAAAGACCTCATTAGAGATAAAGTTGATGTATATGTTGATGACATGATCATCAAGAGCCGAACCAAGGAGGAGCATGCCCAAGACCTCCAACTTGTCTTCGACACCCTCAAGCAGTACAATTTGAAGTTAAATCCTGAAAAATGCACCTTTGGTGTAGAATCAGGAAAGTTCTTAGGCTTCCTGATTTCGCAGAGGGGCATTGAAGCCAACCATGAAAAGGTTCAAGCTATCATAAACATAGAGCCACCAAAGAAGCTTAATGTCGGCAAAATAAACACCTTAGGGAGATTTATATCATGTTTGGTGAAGCAATGTATGCCCTTCTACAAAAGTCTTAAAGGAGTGAAATACTTTGAATGGACAACTGAATGTAAAAAATCCTTCGATGGAGTAAAACAATTCATACCCAGTCCACCACTATTGAGCATATAGGTAACTGGCGAAACCCTCCTCCTTTATATCAGCGTGGCCGATGAATCCATAGGAACCGTCCTGGTTAGTGATAATCTATCGTTCAAGTAGTAAACGTTCCTAAGAACGGTATCGATCCTACAGAGACTAGTTTTCTATTCCCTACTCGACTAAAATTCTATGTTAACTAATGAATTGATAAAGGTGTTTTTGTGTATAATCTATTACTAAGGCCATGTTTGTTTAGGGGAAAATATTCTGCAGGAAAATATTTTTCCAATTTTTTGGTGTTTGTTTGGACAGAAAAATAAGTCAAAGGAAAATAAGTGGTAAGTCAATGGAAAATGAGGAAGAAATAAAAAAAAGGGTAAAACATTTTCCCCAAAACATACGCGTACAGAAAAAAAAGGGGGAAACGTTAAAAAATGTAAAAATATGAAAAATATGAAACACAAAAAACATGAATAGCGTGAAACGTTACAAAACACGAGAATATGAAAAAAAAACCTGTAAAAAACATGAAAATGTGAACAAATGCGAAAAACACAAAAAAAAAGCAAACACTTGAAAAGGCACAAAACATGAACAACGCGAAAAAGTGGCAAAACATGAAACATATAAAACCGTGAAAAATACAAAAAACAGGAAAACGCGAAAAATGCTAAAATACAAAAACGTGACAATACGTGATAAACATGAAAAGACGAAAAATGCAAACAAAACACAAAAACGTGAAAAATACGAAAAACATGAAAAAAACGTGAATAACACGAAAAAGTAACAAAATGCGAAAAATAAAAAAACGCGAAAAAAAGAAAACGTTTTTGACATTTTCCTGTTTTTAACATTCTATTTCATTTCATTCCATTCCGCGAACCAAACGACACCTTACGGTTTATATGTGTTTATGGTGCTTAATCTGTGCTAAATACATGTGAATATCTTTTTGTATTTTATATATACAATTGAAAATAAAAATACAGAAAATCTATATTTATTGGTTGGAAAACGCGAAAAATGCTAAAATACAAAAACGTGACAATACGTGATAAACATGAAAAGACGAAAAATGCAAACAAAACACAAAAACGTGAAAAATACGAAAAACATGAAAAAAACGTGAATAACACGAAAAAGTAACAAAATGCGAAAAATAAAAAAACGCGAAAAAAAGAAAACGTTTTTGACATTTTCCTGTTTTTAACATTCTATTTCATTTCATTCCATTCCGCGAACCAAACGACACCTTACGGTTTATATGTGTTTATGGTGCTTAATCTGTGCTAAATACATGTGAATATCTTTTTGTATTTTATATATACAATTGAAAATAAAAATACAGAAAATCTATATTTATTGGTTGGAAAATATTTTCCAGTGTTGTACCCTGATAGGGACGTTTTATCCCTATCTTTTGGGATAATTTACGGTTTATTTTTGAGCTAAATTATTAGGTTTAGTGTTTAGTTTTATGCATATTTCAATAAATCAATGAGAAATAAATAAATTATGTACTTTTAGTTAATTTTAGTCATTTTGAATCGTATTTTGTTATAAAAAAGTAAATAAATAAATCAAGTCCACACAGTCCACACGAAGCATAACATGTACCACACGAAGCTTGAAGTAGTGAGAAATGTTTGATAAACTTCAGCAACTCATTCACGCGGAGCGTGACCCTTTCTACGCGGAGCTTGGACCTTTTATATGATAGAAATAAGGCTTCAATAGCTCATCCAAGTGGAGCTTGAGGTATTCCATGCGGAGCTTGAAGTGTTCAGGTCACCTTGTTCACATCGAGGGCAGATTTGATACATTTTCGTATTTTCATCGTATCTCCCTCATACGAACTCAGATTGAGGCGATTCAAAATGTGTTGGAAAGCTAACAGAAAGATGAACAAGTGATTAATAATTTCATCTCCAAATTCGCAGCGTAACAGGCTCAAATAATTAATCCAATGCCCCATTTGTTTGGGAGAAAATATTGTGCAGAAAAATAAAATATTTTTCTGTATTTGGCAACAACACTGCAAAATATTTTACTGTGTTTGGCTACAACACTGGAAAATATTTTTCAACCACTAAAAACGTGAAAAAACATAAAAAAAAAAGTATGAAATTTTGTTCAAAACACAAAGTGGAAAAATGCGAAAATCACGAAAAGTAAAAAAAATATTAAAAACATGGTAAAAAGTGGAAAACCACGAAAATGTGAAAAGAAAAATTAATGTTAAAAACACAACGTTTTTTTCACATTTTTTGTATTTTTGTATGTTTTCTCGTGTTATTAACGTTCTTGTGTTTTTTTTGCATTTTTTCGTGTTTTCACGTTTAGTTTTTCGGTTTTTCACTTTTTCACATTTTTTCGCTTTTTATTACTTTTTCGTGTTATTCACGTTTTCATGCTTTTCGTATTTTTCACGTTTTTGTGTTTTTTACGTTTTCGTGTTTTGTTTGCATTTTCGTCTTTTCATGTTTATCGGGCTTTTCACTTATTGTCACAGTTTTGTGTTTTAGCATTTTTCGTGTTTTTGTGTTTTTCGTATTTTTTCACATTTTCGTGTTTTTTTTTTGTATTTTTCACGTTTTTGTGTTTTAGCATTTTTCATGTTTTTGTGTTTTTCGTATTTTTTCACATTTTCGTGTTTTTTTTGTATTTTTCACGTTTTATATAATTCGTGTTTTCTCACTTTTTTGCTTTCATGTTTTGTGCCTTTTCAAGTGTTTGCTTCTTTTTTTACGTTTTTCATGTTTGTTCACCTTTTCATTTTTTGCGGGGTTTTTTTTCCATATTCTCGTGTTTTGTAACGTTTTCACGTTATTCATGTTTTTTCGTGTTTCATATTTTTGTATTTTTATATTTTTTAATGTTTTTTCCATTTTTCTCTAGACACGTATGTTTTTGGGAAAATGTTTTACCCTTTTGAAAAGGGTAAAACATTTTCCCTTATTTTTTCCTTCCTTTTCCTTTGACTTATTTTTCTGCCCAAACAAACAGTGGAAAATTAGAAAAATATTTTCCTGCAGAATATTTCCCCCCAAACAAACGGGGCCTAAGTTGCTGGACGTGTTGAAGCCTATGAAATCTTTCATGGGTGTAAAATATGCAAGGGAGAAAATAAGTAAATAATGAAGCATCATATGCTTCATTATTCTACATCAAATTCAAAGTTTTTCTACCACTTTTACACACATTCAAATTCTCCCTTCACATTCAAAGTCTTCCTTCAAAGTCTTCTCTCCACATTCAAAGTCTTCTTACTTAATGTAATTACAATTATGACCCAAGCTTAATTTATGTATAAATAGGAGTGCTTGTCACTCATTTAGATATGGAGATTTTTGTGTAAGAAAACTCTATCAATTTCAGATTTTGTGTAATAAAATTCTATCACCTTGAGAGCTTGTGTATTCCTTCCGTCACGCTGTCGAAGTTTCGTTCCATCCGCATCCACCAAGCTCGAGAGTTCCACCTCCAAGTCCTAAGAGACGACTTTAAGTCCGGTTAACTAGTTCCAAAGGATGATT
The DNA here is from genome assembly GCF_963576675.1 of Euphorbia lathyris. NCBI lineage: Eukaryota > Viridiplantae > Streptophyta > Magnoliopsida > Malpighiales > Euphorbiaceae > Euphorbia > Euphorbia lathyris. Next base: position 68,445,331 of record NC_088917.1, read on the forward strand.
CCTCTTCCCTTTCTACTTGTTAATTAGCTTGTACTCTTTCTATGTACTAGACTTCGTTGTATTCCGTCTTTACGCATTTCACAGTTATAATATATGATTTACAATTTCAGTATTACTATACATGTTACTATTTATTACTTGCTTTGATACTTATAAAGTGTAGGTCGCTTACGAGCTTCGAAATCTATTAGGATTCACATAGGTATTGCCTTACCAGAGTTGACAATCCGAAAACCTTAGGAATTGACGAGCCACGAAACTTACGGGGCCTAGTTTCTGATCCTAAGAATTAGAGTCGCCTTAAGGGGAAATCACGACCTAAGAACCTCACGGAGTTGTTCGGTCTATAGATAGTCGTCTTTGCAAGAGTAAATTATTAATCGTATATGTTTCGAGTTGTTTGTCTTATGTTATAACTCATCATTACATATAATACTTCATTAAAGTTTGAACTATACAAGTCTGTTTCACCATAGTTCAGGAGTAGTTTATAGTTGTCACCAAACCCAAGCCTAAAGTATTCACCGCTTAGATAACGTGTAAACCGAGTAGTTTAATATTTATAGTTATAAATCCCTTGGATTTGATACCCGGTCTTAACCGGATTTATTACTTGATATGACGGGATACACTTGTCCCTACGTAGCGTCTAGTAGAGTTAAAGCACGTAGAAAAATCATAACCGTAGCATGCACACAATAGTTTATCGATCTACTGTAGGCGCGCCACATCATAGCCAAACACCGGAAAATATTTCTAGTGTTGTTGCCAAACACATGAAAATATTTTATTTACATGCACAATATTTTCCCCTGCATAAAATTTTCCATAGCACAATATTTTTCTCCAAACAAACAGGGCCTTGTTTGATAACTGAAGAAAACACTTAAATTAATATATTTGAAACTTAAATTCAATAAGTGTGTTTGATAACCACTTTTTATAAACCATTTAAATTGCTAAATTAAGTTAAAATTCAGTAAAAAAAAATTGACTTAAAATTTGTGCTTAACACAATAAGCTATAGGTATTTAATTGTTCTTGAACCAATTTACTATTATGTGCTACAATTACGTATTCCACTCTTCCTCTTCCTAATAAAATTTTTTTACCATTTTTATAGTTTCATTTCATTTGAGTATTTATAATATTGTATCCAATTTTTTTTTTCTTTTTTTTAGAATGATTGAATAAATATCAAAGGAAAAAATTATATATATAAGGGTAAATAATTTATTAGTCCCTATTTTTTTACATAACATACTGTTTAGACATTTTATTTTAACAAACACATTTCCTCTGCCTCTTAATAATTTTTTTTTAAAAAAACACATTATAAAGTCCATATATTTTGTTAATATTAACCATTTGACTTTTTGTCTATTTTCTTTTAGATTTTTAACCGAACATATCTTAACTTTCAGGACAACCATAGTATAATACAAAATGATAATACTAATTTGTAACTTTCTATCTGTCTGTTTATGCCAAATATAACTGTTAAAAGTCTAAAAAATAGACAGAATGACCAAATGGTTAACAATAACAATGATAGGGATCTTATAATATGTTTCTCAAAATAGGAGGACTAAACAGTGTGTTAGGTAAAAGATAGGAGACCATATATAAAAGGATAAAGTTGTCCAATTTAGTGTTTTATATTTTTCGTATTAGAGTTATCAAACAGATTGATAATATTCAGCACTTAATTTTCAATATAAACCAAACAATTTGACAGTTTAACAATTTCAGCTTTTATAATGTTCAACACTTAAAATTCAACACTTAATTTTTCAGCACTTAATTTTCAGTTTTATCAAACTGCACCTAAGTTAATGAAAATCTATACTTTATAATTGGTTGTTCTATGAATGAGTGGAAGGCTGAGATATATGGATCCCTGTGTCTAAATCCTATGGTATCAAGTCGTTTTGTGTTGCAATAAAGATTGAACTCAAAAGATGGTAACTTTCCTTAAGAAATTAATAAACTCGGCCTAAGATTATTAACTCTATTCCTAATTCCTTAGACCGATGCTTGGTTCGATAAAATCTCTAAGTTACTAAGAAGCATGAATATTGATGAAAGCTAAAGTTAAGCCGTAACTTAGACTACAAAGCCACACTATCCAATTAAGGTATATGTAAAGATAGGTTGCTCGATTGAATTGTTTACTTGATTAGGTTTTACAATTCAACTCCTATAACTAATTACTTATTTAGGTTTCTTAGCATAGAAAGAAAAATTATTCCTAACTTAATCTTTTAGTTTATTGCTTTTTTACAACACCCTTTAAACAGTGACTTGATTTAAACCATATTCACTAAACATGGTTCATCTTTAATCTCAGTTAAATGGTGATTTAGCTCATGATGAAACTAAAATACAGATTGGGGGGAAGATGTAAGGAAGGTGAGCCCATATTTATCAAATACGTTCTTAAGATTCAAAGTAAGACAGAATATGAGATGAAGAGAATTGAACTTTAATAAGTAAATTGATAAACTTGAGATGAAGAACAAACCAATAATGAAATCTAATAAGTAAGGCACGAATGTACCTTGGTTGATTGAATACAAAACAAATCTGAACTTACTTGAATGTAAAACGAACTAAAAACTACTTTAAGCTAGAATTATAAATAACTGGAATTGAATTCCTAATACAATGTTTATAGCCTCTATTTATAGTGTGCTACTTCCTATTCCTGGCTTATTGGGTCTTCTCTCCATCTATGAGTCGGAGTGTGGTGTTTGTGTTTGATTTAGAGTGGAACATCCGAAGTAGAGTTGGAGCATGAATCGTTCTCTACTCATCGAGTAGAGGGACCTACTCACCGGGTAGGTGTCCAAGATCGAGCAGTTGAGGTTGACTTTTGCTCTATTCAGTTGACTGGGCTTTATAACTGTCTGATTTGGGCGAGTAGCTTTAACTCGTTGAGAAGCTGTTGTTACTTGCTGAGTAGCAAACCTTACTCGCCGAGTAGAGTATCTCCAATCCTTATTTTTACTCTGTGTCTTCCTTGAGTGTCCCTGAAACACCTTAAAGCGCATATCAAATAAATAATGGAAAGAATACCACATAATCCAGGGTATAGAGATGGTAAACACATGTAAATAGGGCTAAAATCATGCCTAAATTACTATATAAAACGGTACTAATAGCTAGAGAGGAAGGATGAGAACAATTCCCAGTCTATTACGTCATGAGGGTCCTAAGAGACGCCAAGACTCGCTAACCATGCCTGGAAAAATTGGCATTCCCTATAGTAATCATAGCATAAAAGCTTCGACATTATTTTCAAAGCCATCCCATCATAGTTTAGATAGATTTTCCACTGCGCAAAAACCTCCAATGACCTGAGACATCCAAGAGATTGGCAGAATGGGCTTTGAAGCTCGCAGAATTCAAAATTACCTTCGAGCTAAGAAGGGCCTTCAAGGCTCAAGCACTAGCAGATTTCTTGATAGAAATCCCAAGTCAAATGGGAGAGTCAACTCTATTTCAAGAAATCTGGATAGTCTTCCTCAACATGAACTTCATTTTAAATTTAAGAGAGCATGAAAGTAAAGCATATCTAAGTTTAATGAATCAAAAAGAATCTTAAGAATCTAATATAGTTGCTAAATTTACAATATTTTTTCCAATGTTAATAGTTCTATGAAATAAATGGACACACATTTTGGTACCATGATAAATGCCTAGTCTCATATAGAGAAACACGAACAATAAATGACTAATAAAAACAATATGATGTTCAGACCATTTACTTCAAAATGAATGTTTGATAGTTGCGAAGACATTACAAGATGCAAAAATCATCACTGCTTAACAACATAAACTGAGAGTTTTCTATTTCAGATTGAACCAAAAAGAACGAATCAATAGTCCCTTCGATTCTAATTTCACTACATTTCAATTCCACATTAGTCCTCACCTGGACCCTGAATGGCCAAATATATTTGGTCATCCACCGTTAGATCTATGTTCATTAAAATCATACGGTGGAGATTGAAAGTACCCTAAGATGTAGATTTTAATGAGCATAGATCTAACGGTCATTCAGAATCCAGGTGAACGCTACTATTCAATTCCAATTCCGATTCTAAAATTTAACTAGATGCTTTTTTAGTATTTTTTTTTAATGTCTAATATTTTAGTTTGGTAAAAGAAATTCAAAGAATTAGGCAAAGATGAAGAATAGGCCCAATTGGGGGGAAAAGAGAGTGAAAGCCCAAACCCAAACCCAAGAAATGACTTCCTTTCCTCTTCAAGAATAGATTTTTCCACCAAACTTAGAAGGCGGTGACTCTGACTCGCACATGTAAAAAAAAAAAAAAAACATCTCCTCTTCTTCTCTCTCTCGCCTCGCGTTTTCTAAAAAATTAGCTATTTTTCTCAAACATTGCCCACCACTCGTCTCCTCTTACAATCTTCATTTCGTCTTTGTTCAAAACTCTATTACTTTCAGCTTTCAATCTTTTCTCTGTATAAAACCCCCTTTTTGATTTGCTGAACTTCCCCCTTTTGGTTTTCTTCAAGTTTCTTTCGTCCATGGGGTAGATTAATTCCCCTTCTTTATTCCGCTTGGCTGGATTGTCTTTGATGGAGTGGGACAGTAATTCGGATCTGAGCGGCGACGATGATGAGGGATTCTCTTTCAACGACGCCGGTGGCCCGCTCCCTTTTCCCGTTGAGAATTTGCTTCAAACAGCTCCTTGTGGGTTTGTTGTTACTGATGCCCTCGAACCTGACCATCCTATAATTTATTGCAATACTGTTTTCGAGATGGTTACTGGGTACCGAGCTGAGGAAGTGCTTGGCCGTAATTGGTTAGTTTTCTTTTTCTTGTTCTACAATTCCTGCTCTCTGATCGGTTTTGTTTAATTTTTTTTGTTGTTTTACCTTTATGGTATGCCTATTTTAAGTATGGGTTTTGCTAATTGAGCTGGAAATAATTCATTTTGATTACATGTTTCACTATTTTAGGGTCATTCGCTTCTGTTCTTGGAAATTCACATTTCTAATTGGGGGTTTTCTTTTTAATGCTTTTTTTGAGGAAAGTTTTTCTGGATTCTACTGTAATTGTAGACGTATAGTTTTGTGCTTTGCCCTGGGTTGAATCAGCTTAGACTCTGCTATATAGGAGAACAGAATATGTATACTTAATTTTTCTGTTTATTGAAGCCAGCAACTTTAGGCCTTCTTTTCTATTTAGTTGCTCTCTTCACCATGAATTATGGTTAATTTGATTTTTAGGCATTTTCCTGGGGCATAAGCATGCCCTGGAGTTAACCCGTATTCAAGTGGAACTAGAAAACTTTAAACCTGCTATTAAGAAAAATGGCTCAAGAACTGGTTAATTCCTTAAATGACAACTGAAGGCACTAGTGCAACAGATTTTGTTTCCTAATGTGACGTCTGATAACTTTGGTTGCTAGGCTTTAATAACATTCGGTTCCTGATTTGGTATTTACATTTGGGTCTCTTCTCTGCTTAAGATACACAGTAATATTATAGAAGGATTTTGCATGAAGTATAAACTGAATAGCTAGTTGCAAGCATTAATTATTGCAGTCTGCGTGTTCTATTGTTCCCATTTCATCAAGCATGATAAGTTGGAATTGGTTTTCATCCTTCATGGATGATATATAGAGTTTATAGTTGAGTGATTTTATTGCTGTAGTCCATAACACAAAAATGGAAAAGGAAGCAGGAATGGAAACAAATACTCCTAAAACATATAGGAAATAGAAACATGCAAGTATTAAAATATAGTTCTACATATAAATATATAGTTATGGAATGATGGGAATGTATTTTTAAATTGACACTTTTATATAAAGTGAAAGGAAAATAACATATAGGAAATAGAAACATGCAAGTATTAAAATATAGTTCTACATATCTATTGAACCTTTTGTTACATATATAACTGCAGAAAGTTAAATCATGCTATATTCTGTATAGGAATATTAACCATCAACCATAGAAACACGATAATGTATCCATAATAACCATCCAGCATAAAAGAACAAAAGCATAATAATAATGATTATAAACTTCAAGAGCTTACAAGTTGAAAATTTATTTGAATGGATGGGTGATGCTAAGTTGACCTACACATGATGAATCATTAAGCTTTTAAGAAACATGTTACTGATTTTATTAATTTACAAAAACGTGGCCCAAAATCTGTAGTACTGAATTCTTGAGGGTTTCTGTGTTCAAAATGTTTACTGATCTTGAACTCTCAATTCCTAAGTTTCCATGGTTTTAGGCTATGAAATGAATCAATAACTTGAAGATTCTTATTTTATTATCCACAAGAAATGTGTAGTGCCAAATTAATGGTTTGTATTATACTTGAATAATTTGCGTTCTTTGGACTCGGTAGAAGCTTTTGAATCCCATTTAAGGCTTAAATGTAGGTTAAATTGGTGTATTGCATAAATATAGTGACACTTTATTGCATAGCAAAGTTGTCCACATGTGAGGAGAGAGTGTAGATCTGATAGTGGGTGTGTAATTAGTTACTCGAATAACACCCCCTTACAAAAACAACAACAACAAAGCCTTAGTCCTAGAATGATTCGGGGTCGGCTAACATGAACCGTCATACGAAACCGTGAAATCAAGTCGTGTTGGTGACATAAATTCTCTCTCTCCACTCCGTCCTATCCACCGTCATATTTTCCACAATCCCCAATAAACTCATATCACTCTCAATCACCCTCTTCCAAGTTTGCAGAGGCCTTCCCCTACCCCTCACCATTGCATCCCTTTGCAATCTTCGATCCTTCTAACCAGCACATCAAACGCTCTTCTCTTACATGGCCAAACCACCTTACTCGATTTTTCCTCATTTTATTCTCAATAGATGTAACCCCTACTTTTGTCCTAATTATTTCCTTCCTAACCCGATCCTTTCTCGTTTGGCCACACATTCATTACAACATACGCATCTCCGCGATCGACATCTTATGAATGTGACAGTGTTTCACTGCTCAACATTCCGTACCATATAACAATGCAGGTCTAATTTCCATAAGGAAGTCGACGACACGTTTCTACCTAGTTAGGACTCTGTATATATTATGTCTCAACCTAAACTAACTCTACCTAGAAGACATAAGATATACAGAGTCCTAACTAGGTAGAAACGTGTAGTCGACTTCCTTATCACCGTGCGGTAGAATTTTCTCTTCAATCTATTAGGCATGCCGGGATCGCAAAGGAAACCCGTAGCAGTCTTCCACTTTAACCAACTAGGTTTAATCCTATGAGCAACATCTCCATCCAATTCTCCATCTGTTTGAATAATAGACCCTAAATAATGGAAGCAATCCGAGCCCTGGACAAATCCAGGGTGATTGTCCCTGCCTCCCTATTTCTATCGCCGCTAAACTTACACTCCAAATATTCTGTCTTACTTCTGCTCAACTCAAAGCCTCTAGATTCCAAAATTTGTCTCCATAATTCCAACTTACTCTCCACGCTTTCTTTCGCCTCATCAACCAACACAATATCATCTGCAAACAACATGCACCATGGTATATGGTCTTGAAGTGAACTCGTTAATTCGTCCATAACGACGGCAAAAAGGAATGGGCTAAGTGCGGAACCTTGATGCACTCCAATCGTAATAGGGAACTCATCAGTCTTCCCAACACTGCACGCACGCTCATGCACACTCCCTTATACATGTCCTTTGTGATGTCAATATATTTCCGCGAAATGCCTTTCCTTATTAAAGTCCACTAAAGTACTTCCCTTGGTACCTTATCATATCCCTTCTCTCGGGAAAAAAAAAAGTAAATGGAGATTAGTGAGTTGTTCTGCTCCTCGGTTTTGATGTAGTTCTAGACTAGAATTGTGACAAAACCACTCTTGCTTTTCCTGTTTTAGTTTGATGAAGTAATTTTCCTGAACTGTGGTGAAGGTCTTGGCCTAGTGGTTGAGAGTCTACTTATGATTGAGGAGGTCATGGGTTTGAAACACATGGGGTGGGGGTTTTTCTTTGTCATTTAATGTAAGCGCAATTGCGCAAAAAAAAAAAAAAAAAAAAAGTAATTTTACCTGAACTTTACTCGAAAGAGTTCTAATCTGTCATCCATTCATTTATTTGTTTTAGCTAATAGACAGATAAGTATTTTGTTAAAACAATTATTTAATGCAAATATTTCATAACTGTAGTTCTGCCTTCATGTTTTCAGAAAATTATATTTTTCTTTATTATTTGTCTTCTATTATCAATGAATTTTTTCTTTGATGTGGACATAATTGATTGAGACTCCCTCTTCTCCACAGCAACAATTCTTCTTGTGTTTTAGAACCGTGCTATCATGCTTGGGACATTTAGCTGCACCTATCAAGGCTTTACGTGATTCCATGAGATTTACATGCTAATTACAATTTGGTCTTATCATGCTGGAGAATTTTTAACTAGACTTTGTTCTCAGTCCTTGGATCACAATGTAATGTCTAGATGATGACTTGCATTCTTGAAAGATGTTCGTATTATTTTCATGCATTGCTTATGTGAATTTCTTCATGGCCCTTGGATATCATTGAAGAATACAACTACCTCTTATTAAATCTACACCTCTGTCTCAAGCCCCAGGCTGCATTTTTATTTAATTGGTGTCAAGATTGTTATATACTTAACCTCCCTAATGCTAATGTACAAGTGTGCATCATTTTTATTTCTGTACCAAATTTATTCAAGAAATTAGAATCCAAGTTTTTTGAGGCAAGTTTGCTCCATAAAGTTGCAATAATTATTTGGGATCTTCATATTGGGGTCTTTTTGGTAAACAAGAAAAGAAAAATCTTGATTGTTTTGGAATGAATTCTTCCTTTTGGTCTTTTACTACATTATTTGGAAGCAATGAAATGTCTATTACAAGATAACATCTTTTTAAGATTACCTTGAAGAGTTATTGAAATGGTCTTGTTCCATTTGCTTAGATATTCCTGACATGTTCTGCGAAGATGTACGAGTGTTTCTTTGTTTTGTAGATTACTGCAGATAAACTCATAAACTGTACCATTTTTCATGGAATGAATCTACCCTGTGAAGAAAACCATCTTTAGTTGTGGAAAAAACTGTCTTTCAAAGTTTAGTGTTAGAGTGCTTTTTGTTTGTATTGTTGTCTTCTGTGTAGATAGGTGCTAATTTACAAATAATTAGTAAAACTGATAATTTTTATTATTTGAATTATGTTTTTAATACTTGAACCACTGTTAATTGAATAGGATCATTTGTTTGCAAAGAAAATTCTAATAAAAAAAAGTATTATTTTATGATGTTACGCAAAATGTGACTTGATTTTTTTTCTTTTATGAAGAGATGAGTTCTACTTCATATGTTTGTTATTTCACACTTCACTTATAAGCTTCCTTTTATATTTCCTTTTGCTGTTTTTTGTGTATTTATTCAATTACAATGAAGAGATAAGTACCAACATATTTTCCTGGAACTAGAAGTCTTGATTGATTATTTCAAGTAGTTTTAAGCTTTTGCGAGTGTCAAGTGCTGCTGTCACCCTACATGATATATCCCAAGTTGTTTCTAATCATGGTTTCTTTATTATTATATGCATCTGAGACTTATCGCTACAAAGCACCTACAGTTTGCTGTAAACCGTAAACTAGGAGATCACAAAAGCAACAGTTCTGGTGACATTTTTTATTTAATGCAATTAGTATTAATGGATTCTAGTGTCTATAAGTGCTATTATAGATTTCTTAAAGATTTGAAAGTAGGGTAACTGCATATTTTAGATTTCTGATATTTTGCTCTTATTCCAGAAGTTGATTTATATATGCACACATACAACATAACCAAACGAAAGATGTCAGTTTCCATGGCCTATTTAACATTATTATGGACTTCTCTGTGTATTTTTTTATTCTTTTTTCTAGTTGTAGTCATGAATTTGATTTTGGAACTACAGCATCTTGTCTATCATTTATCGCAACTGTCATCAACGATGTCAATTTTCTTAGTACTTCTTGAGACTGAAGCTACATGACATGTTCATAATGATAGCGTTTGCTGGTTTACAAGTTTGTAGAAATTGCATATTTATTTTCTAACATTTTCTAGCTCCATGTGGCTCAACTAATAGGAGTGTGTAGTCTTGTTTTTCTTTCCACTCCTTCATTTCTGTATATGTGTGTAATTTAGCAGATTCTATCTTGTTACAGCTCGAGTACTGATTGTGGAATTTTTTTTCCAGCCGTTTCTTGCAGTGCAGAGGACCATTTGCAAAAAGGCGGCATCCATTAGTGGATTCTTCAGTAGTTGCAGAAATAAGAAGATGCCTTGAGGAGGGCATTGAATTTCAAGGTGAATTATTGAATTTCAGAAAAGATGGATCGCCTCTCATGAACAGATTACGCCTTACTCCTATATATGGGGAAGATGAAATAATTACTCACATTATTGGAATTCAGTTCTTCACAGAAGCAAATATTGATCTAGGTCCAGTATCAGGTTCTACAGTAAAGGAGTCTGTTAAATCAGCTGAGCATTTCCGTTCTGGATTTTCTACTTTATACCGTCCTGTGCCTGTAGGTGACCGCAATGTTTGCCGTGGGGTTTGTGGAATGCTTCAATTGAGTGATGAAGTGATTTCTATGAAGATACTCTCATGTTTGACACCTAGAGATATTGCTTCTATTGGTTCAGTGTGTAGGCGACTCTATGAGTTGACTAAGAATGAGGACCTTTGGAGAGTGGTTTGTCAGAATGCTTGGGGTAGTGAAACAACTCGCGTTTTAGAGACTGTGCCTGGTGCAAAGAGACTTGGTTGGGGCCGCCTTGCTAGAGAATTGACAACTCTTGAAGCTGCAGCATGGAGAAAACTAACTGTTGGTGGGGCTGTTGAACCCTCACGGTGCAATTTCAGTGCCTGTGCTGTAGGGAACCGGGTAGTCCTTTTTGGTGGGGAAGGTGTTAACATGCAACCAATGAATGACACCTTTGTACTGGATTTGAACTCCAGTACCCCTGAATGGCAACATGTCCAAGTAAGCTCTCCGCCTCCTGGACGATGGGGTCATACACTTTCATGTGTAGATGGGTCGAATTTGGTTGTTTTTGGAGGTTGTGGAAGGCAAGGTCTACTCAATGATGTGTTTGTTTTGGACTTGGATGCCAAGCCTCCAAATTGGCGTGAAATATCTGGATTGGCGCCACCACTTCCACGATCATGGCACAGTTCATGTACTCTTGATGGCACTAAACTGATAGTCTCGGGTGGGTGTGCAGATTCTGGGGTACTTCTCAGTGACACATTTCTGCTTGATCTATCGATGGAAAAACCTATCTGGCGCGAGATACCAGTAGCTTGGACCCCACCTTCTCGGCTGGGTCACAGCCTTTCAGTTTATGACGGCAGGAAGATACTGATGTTTGGGGGTTTGGCTAAGAGTGGTCCCCTTCGATTCCGTTCTAGTGATGTTTTCACTATGGATCTAAGTGAAGAGGAACCTTGCTGGAGATGCGTAAGTGGAAGTGGAATGCCTGGAGCTGGAAATCCTGGGGGCATAGCGCCGCCTCCAAGGCTTGATCATGTAGCAGTTAACCTTCCAGGGGGTAGAATCCTGATTTTTGGTGGCTCAGTTGCGGGTCTTCATTCTGCTTCCCAACTTTATCTCCTAGATCCAACTGATGAGAAACCTACATGGAGGAGCCTAAATGTGCCTGGGCGGCCCCCGAGATTTGCTTGGGGTCATAGTACTTGTGTTGTTGGAGGGACAAGGGCTATAGTTCTCGGTGGTCAAACTGGGGAGGAGTGGATGCTTAGCGAGCTACATGAATTATCCTTGGCAAGTTCTATCATCTGATTCGGAGAATGTAAATTGGAACTGGGTAGTGAAGGAAGGAATCCGAGCCTTCTTCAGGACGAGAGATGCTTTCTTGGAACTCAGGTGAGACTGTCGTTTCAGTCACTAATAACACTTGGCAATTGTTGGTTTGGTCAGGACTTTTGTATTAGGTGGGTTGTTGATATTGCATTTTGGTGTACAAGCCCGTTCTGGCTATGCTATTTCCGTAAGGTGACTTGAAACTCTTATTTCTTTTGCGAGGTTTGTATCCCCTCCTCCATTTCCCATCACCAACCCAACCATGCACATTGGATAACTCTTCCTTTCTTAGATTTGTAGTACTTGTTAGACAGGTATAGCTATCTATATAATTTAGGTTTAGTTTCTCGCTTTGCTTTATTCAGTTCTGTATTCGAACGAAAGATTGAAAAAAAAAACAAAAAAAGTGCATCTTTAGAATGAGAAGTAGTGCTTGGGATGTAACTAAACAATTTGCATGTATATTCTGTGTTGTATCCAGCCTTAAAAGTTTGAAGTAATAATGCCTTTCTTTGGTGCATCTTCATCTATCTTTTCCTAGCTGTGGCTTTGACAGTTGCGAGTTTCGAGTTTCGAGTTCAAGTTGTAACCTTTACGTTTTGATTACTTCTATGTTTTTGAGAATCTGTTTAATACATGTGTATAAACGTACAGGCAGAGGCAAGCATTAGATGTGCAGGACTTAAAGCTCATATTGTCTAACAAATTCTGGAAAAACAGACAAAAAAAGAAGAAACAAATTGTGTTTATTATATGCAAGTTGTTACCTTTTCGTTGTGCTATACGAAATATCTATTTTTATTATCTTTTAACGTATACATAAATAATTTTTTTGTTAGCACTAGTTACATGTGTTTATATTATTGAATTAAGAGACTGTTTGGTTCAACTGTTATGGTGTGTCATTGTTAGTTGTTTACTATTGTTGCTCTTAGTTAGCAGAAGTAAGGTGATTAAAACGGACTGGTGAGTTGTGCTTGTCTCGTAACAATAACAATTTCATAATGAATACGGACATTATAACACATATAACATGATACGAATGATAATATTAAATCCGTATAATTTTCAATGTATGATAATTACAATACTAAGTTGGACAAATGACACTATTAATTAACTAGTGGAGTCTTTTTTTTTTTCTTTTCTTTTCTTTTTTATCAAAAGAGGACGAGCCTTGGCTATACGGTAAACATTGTTATCGTATGACCGAGAGGTCACGGGTTGAGTTTTAGGAAATCAAAATGCTAGGAAAAAGCTCTCACAAGGTTATACCAATGTTTCATGAAAATTAATTTCAGAGTGTTATCAGATTTCACAGAATTTCAGGTGGTTATGGAAGTGGAGGAATGGAGTGGTCTCTAATGGTGGCAGTGCTTTGGAAGATAGAATTCTGTTTTTGATTGCCATTTCTAAAGAGATTATAGCAGTGATGATATTATACATGCTAATATTAAGCTTCATCATGGTCACATTATTTTGGATTACTTGGAGACGGCATTAGCCATGCAAGAGCAACTCTAGCATGGCTTCACCTGGGGTTTATTGAGGGATTGTGATGATCAGAGGTGTGATGGTTTTGGGGGTAAATATTGACTATTGCACGTCTTCTCTGACTGAATTGTGGGGCTTGTATTTTGGGCTCATTCTTGTGTGGGAGAAGAAGTGCAGGCAGATGATTATCGAGCTTGATTCCCAAGTGAATTGTAGTGAACTTCTTGATCACTACGAGTTTAGTATGCATCCTGCAGACTTCGAGAATCATTTTTTAGAAGATCGTTGTGGATCTGTCCACAACATATTGAAGTTTTTTATTTTATTTTATTTTTCCGGGCATTCAACTTCCTATGTAAAAAATGAAGGTATGCAAGTTCAATGAGAAATGCTACCATTATTAGTAAAACACAAATTTTTTTTGTTACTCATTCTACAGTTGCCTTTCAATTGGATCTAAAAAAAATCATATTTTTTGTGATTTAATAATAGAATTGGAGATTAATATTTTTAAGTTCGATAAAATATTTGTATTTTTTGTCTAACTCGTACCAAATAAATTACATTTTTTTATTTTTCAAAAAGAATTTCACTTCTATTCGTATGATTGGGATATTACTAATGAATGATAAAATGACGCATATATGACATGATTCATAATTAAGAAGACACTTTGATGAATTATTTTGTATTTCTTTGATTTTAGCTTTTTCTTTTCTTTTTTTCAATCAATTTTTCTTATTCAATATTATTTTGATTTTTTGCTCATTTTTGTTCGTCCTTGAGTGCAGTATCTTCTTCTTCCTTGGGTTGCGATTTCTAAGAGACATTTGGTTTGCACATGAGTAATAGAAACGAATCTAGAAAGGGAAACAAGTATGAAAAGAAATGAATGGCTCTAAATTCTCTTGTTTCGGTTTTAGAAATGGAATGATATATCCCTATTTCTCTTTGCGACTGCTTGGATCAAACAAAAGAATCAACCAAAGTTGTGGATTCTTTCAACAAAAAAATTTATACCTAAATGTTCTTAATTAAAATCAATTACTTCAATCATTAAAATAAAAGACGGTGAAATGAAATTAATCAAAAAAAATACATAAAAATATATTTTTTTATTTTAAAATAATAAAAAATATAAATATTAAAACTGAAATAATATAACAAAATAAAATAATTGGTCAAACTATTTTTTTTGAGAAAAAAAAAGCAGAAATAAATAAATATAATGATCAAAAGTAAAATTAATCACATGATAAAAAAATAAAAATAAATAAGTATAAGAAGCAAAATGAAAATTGAAAAGTATAATAGATATTAACCTAGAATTTTAAGGATGACAGAGATAGTAAAAAATAAGAAAAGAAATAGAAGAGTTTCGAGTAAACTCAATATTAAAACCGGTAAAAGGAATGATTGCGATTTCTTTCACCAAACCCTAAAAATAAAAACCCTTATTTCTTTGATTCTAGCTCTTTCCTTTCTTAAAATAAAAGAGATGATGCTAGCAATTAATCTGTCAGTTTAATTTCTTTATAATTCCTTCTAATTTACATTCTGTATATTTACGTTACAGAATTGAATTATTCAAACTTTGTTCTCCTATTTTCTTGTTCTTACATCCCCAATATATAAAGTTAATAAAAGAAATTTAGAGAATATGGAAGAGAGAGAAGGGAGGAATTGTAAAAATTAGAGAGTTCGAGAGAGAAATTTAGAGATAGAGGAATTGCATAGAAAAAATGAAGGATAGATAAAGTGATAATTAAAAATGGATTCCCCTAGAAATAATGAAGGGTAAAAAAGTATTTCAACAGTAGGTGGGTTTGTGTTTTATTTTAAAGGAGTTGAAAATGTCGAGTTGACACATTGATCACGGTTGACCGATCATTTTCCGGTGTTGTACACTATAGTGGAAGGTGACCAATAAGTTTGAATATATCTTTTTTTACAAAAGTCAATGTGTAACTAAAGTATAATTTTCGCTTGGGATAAATGTTGTCGTCCGGTGAAGGAAGGTGGTTTAGGGATAAGGGATCTCAGACTCCTGAATTTGGCGCTGTTAGGGAAAATGGCTTGGGGAATTTTATAAGGGGAGTCGCGGTGCTTCGACATGCTTCGTTCCAGGTTTATCTCCATAGCGGGCTTGCAAAAAGAGTATATTTCGAATTCTTCAGTATGGGGTTCAGTAAGAAGGGTTTATGGAATTTTGCAAAGGCATTGTTTTTGGTGGATCGGTAGGAGGACAGCGCTGAATTTTTGGAATGGAGGATGAATTTAATCCATCAATCAACTATCAACTGAACATTCCTAAAAAACAAAGGCATAAGTCGAAGGAGTTGGTAAGCTCGTATCTGATCGGGAATAGATGGGAGGGGCTGCCGGTGTTGCCGATTGATGTTGAGACAAAGATTCGTGGAATTAGACGAGGCATGGAGGATTGGGATATCTGTGTCTGGAAGTCGTCTGCTACTGGACAATTTTCTTCAAAGTTGTTTTATGATTGGCTCAGAACTGATGTGGTCAGGCGGGATTGGTGTCGTTTTGTTTCGAAGCCGTATATACTGCCATCACATTCACTCACTTGTTGGAGAGAGATCATGGGCAGTTTGCCGACTCATGATAGCCTAATGAGGTGAGGCTGTCAAATTGTGTCGAGATGTTGTTTTTTCACACATATACAGGGAAGGGAATCAGGTTGCAGACATTCTAGCAAATTATAGGAGACTGTCAGCTCACACTGAATGGTGGAATGAACTTCCTCATTTTTGCACTTCGGTTTTTCTTAACAATTTAGGAGGCCGTACTATATTTCGTTTTCATTAATTGTTCTCTGTTTACAATTCTTGTAAATTTTATTCTTTATTCTTTTAATAAATTAGGCTTCGGAATTGACATGAAGGATAGAGGTACCAACATAGTTGGGTTGTCTGTGCAAAATAGCCGCATTTTAACTAAAAAAACAAAGTATAATTTATCCATAAAAAATGATATCATAATCAAGTGACAATTTTATTACTTTTATATAAAATATGCTAGCCTGGGATATAATAATTTTAAATATTTATGTTATTTTTAAGTAATAGTTTTTTTTTTTTTTATGAAGTTAGTAGGTTAATTTTAATTCAACTTAAAAAGTTTGTGTCAATTAAAAACATAACCAATTACATAAATCTATTGCAGAAAATCTACATCTCTTCATTAAATAGGTCCACAAGTGGCTTGAAGACAAAAGCATGTGCCAAAATATTCCTGCCAAACTTTAAATAAATTAAATAAGATATAGATAATAAATAATTAAAATGGAACACATAAAATATTAGTATTATAAATTATATAGGGCATAAAGAAAAATAATGTTTATTACATACTTGTACTGGTAATGGCCAAAATTTACCTAACTGTTTAGGAGAAAGTTTAACCTAATGTTTGAGTAAGATGAACAGTAATCCTACGTTCCAAAAAATTTTTAAAAAAACTCGATTGATTGTTATTTAATTATCACATCGAATCTTCTAGACATCAATTATATTTAAGATATTAGTAACCAGGGCCGTCCCTGGGCATGGGCAGAAAGGGCGCCTACCCAAGGCCCAAGGGATGGAAGGGCCCCTAAAATAATATTTTTTTAAAAAAATAAAAAAATATTAAAATTAAATCTTAAAAGATGTAATTGTTGGAGAAATACTCTTAGACTTAAACAATTAGTAGTGCACATTTAAGCATAAGGGAGGAAAGGGTCGAAAAATAATTTTTTTTATAAAAAAATACAGAAATTAAAATCTTAAAAGATGCAATGACAATAAATATAATTCATAGACTTAAACAGTCACAACATACAAACTTATGATTAATTTTTCTTATAATAATTTTTCGCATGTTGATGCACATAATAGTTATTAAAAAAAAAGTGTTGTGAATTCTTTGTCAAAATTATTGATGTTAGCATTTGAAATTTTTTAATTTGTCAAAGCAGGATATTATTATCCAAATATTTCAATTGCATTTCAAATCTTCTTAACTATGTCAATGACTGTTGTATCTGCTGAAAAAATATTTTCAGTTAAAGCTATTGAAAATTTATTTAAGATCATCAACATCTTAAGAAAGATAAAATGTTGAGAGAATATTGATGCAACACTATTTTTAGTGATTTTGCATCTAGAATGCTCGCATGTAATATTTTGTATGAACAACTGATATTTAATTCGAAATAAAATAATTTATTTAGTTGAAATTTGATGTTTTTATTAGATCCATTGTTACGTATAATAAAAATGTGTTATTTTTAAGTAATTCGTGTTTTACATGATTGAATTTTTACATTATTTTTTACTTGCACTTATTTATTAGGGCCATCATTCGGTAGTTCGCCCCTAGGCCACTAGAATCTCAAGATCAGTCCTATTAGTAACTAAACCCGTCGCATATAAGTTAATCGTAATTTTTTTTTATCAAAGTATTTAAAATGTTTACTGTGTTACTAATATAGCTACAAATAACCAACTAAAAATGTACAAAACTGTTTCGATTTATCGTCAAACTTGTTTGAAAGGTTCGATGTAACAGTTAAATATTAGTTAAACTAGTTCAAATTTTTGATAACGTATGTCTAAACTTGATTTTGGAAATGTTATGGTTAAATTTATATTATTTCGTATGTTATGGTCAAATCTGTACTTCTTCAAAAACATTAGGTGGTTCCATAATTATATATGTAAACTTATTATTTTTACTGTTTGGTAACCTAAATTTATATATTTTTTTTAAGAAAAAACAGATACATTAATGTAGTTTAAAGTACAAAACTGCACAATATATATATATATATATATATCCGGTGGTCTATCCGACCATTCTATAAGTCCTAACATAGAATAGATAGCACTAGCTAGTTCATGAGTCACACCATTAACAAACTTAAAACTAAAAGAAGAAAGTAAATATTTACAATCCTTTAAAATAAGCTCATATGCAGACTGAAAATGATCTTGTCTAAGATGCTCAACCACAATTGTTACATTAGTTTCAACCAAATAATTATCCAAACCATAATTTTTTGGCCAACTAAGGGGGTGTTTGTTTACCTACTTTTCACCTCCTGTTTGCCTTTTCATTTTAAAAGGCAGAGTTTTAGGTGTTTGGTTAGGCTCCTCCTGTTTGCCTTTTACAGTTGAAAATGAGCATTAAGTATTTGGTTAGTGACCTCTTGTTTGCATTTTACACCTGAAAAGCAGCCTTTTACAAAAGCAGAGAATCTCTGCTTTTTGGAAAAGCAGTCTTTTCCAACAGCAAACAGCAAACCGTAACAGCAAACAGTAGGTAAAACAAACGGGCCCTAAGAGTCTCTCTAATCCCACTACCTTTCCATATCTAACTGAATAAGGGTGTTGCTATTTACCGCCCACCATTTTACTTATTACCGTCCCCTATTTGACAATTTTGCTCTTATCATTTTATTTTGATCAAAAAATGAAAATTCTTTCTCTCTCACAAGTAAAACCGAAATTTAAAAAAAATGGACCTGAGAACTCTCAAAATGGACGATTTCGAAGACGAGGTAAAAAATGGACCTGAGAACTCCGAAAATTGACGATTTATGATTTTTTATATACTCGTATTTGGCCTTGGCGGGAGAAATTCCCGCTTGCCCAAAAGGCATGCGGATGCCGAGTTTCTCCTCCAAATACGGAGACGGAACTCGTGTTTTCAATGAAAATTTAAACAAAAAAATATAATTTTCCAAAATTTACCGTAATTTCCCGCAATGATTCTTGTGTAGGATTTGTGATTTTTGGAGAGATTAGAGAGAAATGAGAAGTTTTGGTTGAAAAAAATGAAAAACGCAAAAACGTCAAATAGAGAGGGGACGGTGATAAGTAAAAATGGGACGGTAAATAGCAATCCACCTGAATAATTACCCAATAATAACTTCAAAAAATCCATGTAGAAGGCATTGTTACTGTCATGTAACATAACCCCTCAAACTAAGTAAACCTGATCCGAGAATAATCGATGCCTCAATGTTAAGCTTTAGGAACATCGCAAGAGGCTTAGCCCAACACAAAACAGAACAGGCCTCTAATCAACCCTTTGTTGTCATAAATTATGAGATTTGAGCTGAGCAGTTTGCCACTCATTCATACCCGAACAAACAAGATGAAACACAATAACTGGTGAATTTTTAAGCCATTTCCAAACAAAACCACTTCTTCTCGGCTAGATCCCCCACACAACCATAGTCTAGACACAAGATTGATCGAAACTTAAGGAAGAAAAAACATAACACATCCAATTAAAAAAATTAATTGCATTCCTATCTAGCACCCTTCCCAAACCCACAGTCTGTCAATTAATAATAGAATGCATACACCCCACAAACGACATGAAACTTTCAGCTTCCACATCACATAAGCACACATAGGATTTATATTAACATACCTTAACAAGAGTTTCAGCTGTAGGAATAACTTCACTATAAGCCCTCCAAATCAAATTTCGAACCTTTGGAGAAACTTTCAACACTCATGACTGCTTCAAAATTCAACTAGTTGCATCAGGTTTTAAGTTGCAAAGCTATATATACGCACTAAGTACTGAAAAATTACCGTCATGCTCAAACCTCAAAAACCAACCATCTTGGTCATGCTAAGAATATAAGTTTGATCCTTAGAATTAAACATATCCCTAATAACATTTATATCGCACCTCCTTTCTCCTATAGTGAAATGCAAAAAAACACTTGTCATAACAATCAAATGGGGAATTTCAGTGGTTGGTTCGTTCGGCGCTTCCAATAACCAAGGATCCATCCCGATATAAATGGTTACCGATCCTAATATGCCTTCTACAGCCTTGAATGAGATTTTTTTTCTTCTATTAAGCTGTTCCAAGCAAAACTAGCGTTATGACTTTTGGAGACATTATAAAAAATGACAATCCTTCAAATATCTAGCTTTAAAGATACGAGAGACAAGCGAATTAGGATTTGTAATGAATTTCCAACACTATTTCCCTAACATGGTTAGATTAAACTCCATAATCTTCTTAAAATCCAAATCACTAGCGAATTTAGGTAAATATAACTTTTCTCATCTCAACCAGCGCATGCCCCGACTATCATTACACCACTAAAAGAGGTTAAACATTTTTTCAAGCTCTTAACAAGATCCAAAAGTAGTAAAAAAACATTCAATGCATAATTGGGCACTTTTTTTTTAGCCCCATTGTTAAGGAGAATTTCCTTTACCTACTTTAAAAATAATATAATTAGACTTATCACATATTTATTGACATATTTATTGATTTGACAAACTTCAAAATTAACATATCACCATCAAATCAAACTTTCAACTAACCACGTTTAATATTATGTCAGCAAATGAAACCATCCCCAATAGCTTGTAAACAATTATAAATGCTTAAGTAACATATTGTTTTTTGAAAGAAGTAACATATTTTTTTTTGTTGTGTATACTTTATCCATGATCATATTTGCAAACTTATTTATTTAAGGATAGGATAGAGTTTTTTTTTTTCAAAATAAAAATAAAAAGATAGGACAGAGAATTACTTAATAAAAAATTATGTGTGAGTTTTAATTTATTAATTTTTAATAAATTTAAACAAAGCATAGTTAAAATTGATATTAATTTGATATTACAAATTAAAATTGATATTTGATCATCTCTCGCTTAAAGTTTTCTAATATTAATTGCAAACCACATCCTCCATCTAGATACTTAAATCTAAAGAGAAATATACTATAATCTCGATTAAATATAATAGATTTTATTAAAAAAAATTATAATTATGCAGTTTTACATTTTATACTATGTATTTTATTTTTCGTTTATAATACCAAGTCCATCAAAGTCTCATTTTCTTTCGGGTCAAATACATGAATATCATAATTAAATACAAAATTACAACTAAGTCATATCACTAAACTTAATTCTTAATATGTCATTATTCTCTATATATTATGATTTTACAATATAATTTAAGAAATCTAGACTCCAATTCATAAATCATAAACACTAAAAAATATATTTTAGATTTCTAATTTATAAATTCTAATCCTTAAAATATATTAAAAGTACTGATTTTACTAGTTTGACATAATCTAAAATTATGACTTGACATAATTGTAAATAGCTTTTAAAAGATGAATTTCTATGTAATTTTCCCTTTTCTTTTTGTCTTTGTATGATTTGTCGGTTGAAAGTTATTAATACAATTTTTTTTTTTTTATAAATTTAATGCAATGTAGAAATTTTATTATGATTCCAATCCAATAGATTTTACAATTAAAAATAATAAATGAACAATTTTATTATTTATGCTAATTAAATCAAATAATATATATTTTATTTTTCATTAGTCAAGTTTATTGCGTTCAGTCCATCGTAAAATTTCACTTTTAAATTGTCATCTTCTAATTAAGATTTAATGTTTATTTTTTTTTTGATGGAAAAATCTGGATTGATATTAAGTAAGCCTTGCGGCATCGTTACAAACGGCCTCCCAGATACAAGATGGGCAATCTTCTATAAAGAAAAGCGGAGAGTTGATATCCCTGGCCCAAGCAGCTAGTTTATGGGCAGATACATTACCCTCTCGGTGAACAAAACTAAAATCACAATTTGCAAAACCTAATCTGAGTATGCCAACATCTTCATAAAGAAACTGTAGAGTTGCTTGGGGTGTCCGTTTGCCTGACAGAGTGTCGATAACAACCTGTGCGTCAGATTCAATACAAATATGAGGAAAAAAACAATCCCGAAAAAAAAAAAAAGATTTAATGTTTATACTAGTAATCGAATTCGAAATCCACATTTTAAGCGGCTTGACTCTTAGAGTATCTCCAAGAGACTTTTAGTGTATTTTCTAAAAATTATATAAATAATTAATTAAAACGTATCATCTCTAATAATAGATTTTATATTCACACCTTATTTATTATTTTATCATTGAGGAAATGGTTTCCGCTTAAACTAACTTTAATGGAAAGAGCACTTAGATTTAAGGTAAAGAGATGTTTTATAAAGAAATTAAAAAATTGAAAAAGAAAAAGAAAAAGACAAAAGATCCAACAGTGTTGGTATGTGTGTACTGTTGAGTTCAGTTCACAGTTCACATATCAAAGTATCAAACCCATCTCAACCCTTTCTTTCTTTCTTTTTTCCCTTGCCTTCTTTCGAATCCATCAATCACTTTCTCCTTCTTGCTTTTTCATCCTCCTCAAAATTTCCATCCAGTTTTCCCTCAAAATGCCGATCAAGAAAGACCCATCTACTCCCCCTCCGATGATCGGCAAAATTGGACCCTACACTGTCTTTATGACCCCTCCTCCAACCCCTAAACCCACCGACCCCGTCTTTGATTCCCCTAAAAAGATGGTTTCATCGCCGCCTCCTGTTCAGCCTCCACCTCTCGATAAATCCGTTTCCGTCCACCCATTGCCTGATGGTTCCGTTTCTGGCTTCTTCAAAAACGCTGTCACCAAAGTTCAAAACGGTCTGTAGTTTAGTTTAGTTTAGTTTAGTTAGTTGCTCATATAATCAATTTTCTTCCTTGTTTGTTTATGGCTTCTCATTATTTATCCCCAATTTTCAATTTTTTGCAGCACATTCGAGCTTAGATGAGCATTTGGCTCGTTGGTTTGGGTTGAACCAGTCAAAGTATCAGTGGGCGTTGGATGATTATTATCAGACCAAGGAAATGGTAAATTTGTTTGCTTTTTGTGCATCAATTTGGCATGACTGATCTAATTGAGTATCGTTGTTGGATCTGGTTGAGAAGTTTTATTGTTGAAGCTAGAATTGGAATTGCTTTTTGAGTAATTTACCTTTATTTTGGTGTTGATTGCTTATTCTTCATTCTAAAGTTTAGGGTTGTAATCATTTTGTTCCATATCTAGTTTTAATTTTGATGTTTGCTCTCTATTTGAAGGATCATTTTTTTTTTTTGTCTTACTTTCTTCTTTGAGACTTAGAGAGGGGGCAATTCGGGTTTCGTGTCAAAATTGTGTTATGTTATATATGACATAAATGCTAGAAAAACGATAATTGTGTCAATCGGGTTCTCTGTAAATCTCGTTGTCATGTCGTGTCAATTTTTGACACCCCTCAGCTTAATAAACAAAGGGTGCTTATGCAACTGCTATGATTTAGAAAGTGAGACTGGTTAGGGGCTTCATTGGTCTAGGATTTGTTAGACATAACACGACATACGTATAGACTAAGAGATCTAGAGTTCAAAGTCTTGGGAATTCCATTTATTAATGAGATTGCAGTACGAGGGAGAGTTGTTTGTGCTCGTACACTCTTCAAACCCGATGTGCATTCGTGTTCTAGTTGTGTTAGAGATAATAAAAGGTCTTCTTGGAGTCTCACCTATCAACTGAAGTTTTGGGGTTGATTGGTTCTTTGACAAGATGAAATACAGAAGGTTTCATTTGAACTTTGTAGATGACAAAACTTGTTTATATGAGCAGATAACTTCCTGGAAATAGCCTTTATGAACTATAGAATTTTTTCCCAAAACATATCAACTGCCTAATCAGCTTTTTCAACAGTGTAATATACTTGTATCTGTTTTCTCTCCACGAATAATGTCATGGAATTTTCGACCTTCACTATATTGAGCTGGAAGACGAGATATAATTCCATATATAAGGTTCATTTAGTCTCAGCCAAGCGAGGGTTTCATTGGAATCCAGTCATAACATTTGATGTTAAAGAAGACAGCTTTTTAAGAATCGGAAGCTGCACGAAGTCACTTACACAATAATCTATAATACTAGGGACTACTTAGAGGGCGAGCCTTGGCGCAACGGTAAAACGTTGTTGCCGTGTGACCAGAGGTCACGGGTTCGAGTCTTAGGAGCGGCCTCTTGCCAATTAAATTGGCAAGGGAAGGCTTGCCCCCAATACACCCTTGTGGTGGGACCCCTCCCCGGACCCTCGCTCAGCGGGGACGCGTAATGCGACCGGGCCGCCCTTTTTTTTTTTACTAGGGACTACTTAGGACTTCTATGAATTTCGTGATTCTGAATTTCTTTTAGATGGGGGAATTCTTTTCAGACCCTGCATCTGAAAGTAAATTTGCAAATGCCTGAACTATGTTGCATGGAAATGGAAACGGAAACCAGAAAACAATAGTTGTAAAATATAATGGAAACAGAAACGTGTAAATAATAAAAATATATGGATATATCTATAAATTTTTAAAGCTATAAGAATGTATGTTTAAATTTATATATATACACATACACATTAAAGAATTACATTATTACATACAAGCTATGTTGCACGGACACTCCTCTTTAATAGCGTTTCGTGTCCGTATCCGTTTTCTTTTTAAGGCTATTTTATAAAGGTTACATTTTTGGTGCCTGTATCCGTGTTCGTTTCGGTATCCATCCAACATAGCATACAAGTCATATAATAGAGGGAAGAAAGAGTTTTTTTTATCACTTTAAAAACTTGTAGAAGATCATCTAGAAAATATTAAGGATTTACTGAATACGTGATTAACATTGATCCACTTTCGAAAACACATTACATCCTAGTAAACGAGTTTTCAATTTTTCTAAATTACAGCGTAACCTGAGACTTTTTGTCCAAGTTTCTTGAGAGTTCCGGTTTCCGAAACAAAGTGCGCCAAAGCTTAACCGTGTCTTCCCTCCTTTTACCTTCCCTTACAAATCATTTTCGTTCCGGTTTCCATGTGACAACATTCCTTTTACTATTACTTGAAATCGAGTTAATGTCAACAAATGTTACTGAATAAGCGGGGGATTACTTCGCTAAGTTGTGTAATTTTCGTTGGTGCAGGGAAAGGACGACGGAAAACCCAAAGAATTATCAAGCAAAGTACAGAGTGTGTAGCATGGTAAGG
Source organism: Euphorbia lathyris (assembly GCF_963576675.1). Taxonomy (NCBI): domain Eukaryota; kingdom Viridiplantae; phylum Streptophyta; class Magnoliopsida; order Malpighiales; family Euphorbiaceae; genus Euphorbia; species Euphorbia lathyris. Next base: position 68,470,606 of record NC_088917.1, read on the forward strand.
CTGTTCCGTATCGGTTTCCTCTTTCTCTAAAATTCTCTCATCATATAATGTTATAAGTTCGGATGATTTGCAGTTTTGACAGTGCGAGGATCCGTATCGATTCGCCTTTGTATATCGTATTTATAGATCTACCATATGGACAACAGAAGTGCAAAATGATGTTAAAGGGGACTGACTAGACTGTCCATGTGTTCTGGAGATCTGCCTGTTTGCAAACTATCCACTTAATGCAGTGGATTATGTATTAGGCTATAAATTTATGTAATCTCATTACATGTAATTTTTTTTGTTATGTTCTTGAAGATGTTGTATGAGCATATCCAATGAAAATTGAGTGTTGGGTTACTTTGATCTTTGCCATATTTCTGTTCTTGTTCTTGGATTTCAATCTTTTTCTGCACTTCTATGTGTATGTCTCGTGAGAAGTTTTACGGTGGACTTGGTGGACTTGGTATAATGCACGATCAATAAAAAAAGAGAGAGATGCATATTGCATATCATTTCATTTACGGTGGACTTGGTATAATGCACGATCAATAAAAAAAAAAGAGAGATGCATATTGCATAACATTTCATTGGGAAATGATTGGTGTAAAAAAAGTTGTATGATTGTCATAATGTTAGATAGACCGGGATTGTAATAGAATTTTTCCAAATCAAGTTTCAGAAATTGTAATGTTGGGAATGAGAGTCAATTGGAATCATCACTAGGAAACTTATCACTGAATTATGATTAGGGCTGTAAATTTTGCTCGATTGTATTTGATTCGATTTACAAATGAGTCTAGCTTGGCACGATGAAACTTGATTTGAAACTTGTAAGCATGTCGATTATAGGTTCATGAACAAGCTTATGAACAAACTCGATTATAATGTTCATGAGCACGTTCATAAGTTCGTTTTGATTTTTTTTTTAATAATAATATTTCTTGTAAAAGGGAATATAAACAATTTGTATAAATTTTAGTTTTGTAAAATTCAAAACTATGTAGTTTTGGGTTAATGAAAATTCAAATCAATATAATTAAGGTCTAATACTCTTCCAGCCCCTTTAACTTCTCCAAATTGGTCATTTTACCTCCTCAACTTATCGAATGTCCTATTTACCTCCTTAACTCCATAAAAGTGGTATTTTCCACCCTCTCAACTTATCCATTTATCCCCCAACTCATAAAATATCTTATTTACCCCCTTAATTTCATAAAAATTATATTTCTCACTCCCTCAACTTATCTATTTACCCCCTCCCCTACTCATAGAATGTCGTATTTACCCCTTAACTCCATAAAAGTGGTATTTCTCACCCCTTACAATCCGTCATCGAGACCTAAATTGATACATTTTTTAAACGTTAAACCTATATTGGTGTTATTTTGTACGTGGAACCTAAATTGATACTTCCCAGAATCATAGGCCTATTTTGGTACATTTTCCCTACATATAATGTCTTTAACTTGTTTATATTAATGTTCTTGTTTTTTTATAAAGAAAAAAGGTTTAATGCATACCCAGCCCTCTAAAGTTGTCCGTTTTATTCATTTAACCCCCTCAACTTAAGGGACATCCTTTTAACCCCCTTAACTTACCAAAAACACTACTATTGGCCCCCTTTTTTTAAATGTTGAGCTGAACTCATTTTCGTATACCACACGCGCTCGACACGTGGCAACAAATTTTGACATGTCAGCAGTGTAAAGAAAAAGTCTAAATACCCTCTAACAATTATAGTGAAAAGACAAAATAACCCTCAAAACTTAAAACTTTATGTTCTCTCCCTTACCTTCTCCTTTCTTCTCTTTCTCTTTGTGTTATGCTTTTATTTTCCAGGAATCCAAACAACTTCTGTTTCCTAACGATTCAATCACAAATTCCAAGTTTAATTTATCTTCCCCTTCACTTCTCCTAATTTTTATATCTCAATTTTATTTTTCGTTTTCGTTTTTACCTTCCCAAAGATCTTAACAGATTTTAACAGATTTCGATTTCGATAAGAAAAGAAGATTTCGATTTCACTAATCCCAATGACCGAATGAACAAATTTCGCTTTCAATAACAGCTGACCGGATGAAAATCGAACTTGATTTCGATTACAGAACACAAAAAAAACCAGAAAAATGGAATCCGTGAAGAAGAAAAGAAACGCTGAAGACGAAGATGAAAATCCGTGAAACTCGATTTCGATTACAGAACGCGATGTGAAAAAGAGCTGCTGAAGTGAAATGAGAACAGCTGCTTTCACGCGAAGAAGAGCTGCTAAAGAAGAGCTGCTTTCACGCGAAGAAGAAGATGAGCACAGTGGAATTCAGAGGAAAAGAAGAGTCGAGGAAGAAGAGAATGGAATTTAGGGATTTTTTTATTAATTGTGTATTAAATATGGGTTTTCTTTTTTTTTTTACTGTTGGAATTGATTAATTTAGGGCTTTCACGCGCCTTCAATCCGTGAAGTTCAATTATTGACCAAGTCAATGCCACGTAGGATTATGATGGCCAATAGTAGTGTTTTTGGTAAGTTAAGGGGGTTAAAAGGATGTCCCTTGAGTTGAGATGGTTAAATGAATAAAATGGACAACTTTAAGGGGCTGGGTATGCATTAAGCCAAAAATAAAATGTTCTTATTATTTGTATCTTTTATTCATTCTTTCTCTTTTCAACTTTTTTTTTTATTTTTAATTTTGATTATCTAATTATTGTAATACAGTATTATTATAATAAACACACGAAGGATCGATATAATTATCAAATTAAAACAAAATAAAAAATTGATATTAAAAATATATATTTTCAAACTCATTTGAATAAGTGCTATTAATTTTGCACTATAAAGGGAGTAAGAAATGCCACTTTTATGGAGTTAAGGGGGTAAATATGATCATAAAGGGTGAGAAATACCACTTTTATGGAGTTAAGGTTGTAAATAAGACATTCGATTAGTTGAGGAGGGGTAAAATGACTAATTTGGACAAGTTAAGAGGGTGGAAAATACCATTTCTATAGAGTTAAATGGGTAAATAGGACATTCGATGAGTTTGAGGGGTAAAATGACTAATTTGAACAAGTTAAGGGGACTGAATGAGCATTAGACCTATAATTAATCAGTTGTTTGCGAGCGAATTTCATGAAGTAAATTAACGAGTTGCTCGCAAGCAAGCTTGCAAACAGTTCACAAGTGTAGCTCGAGTCGTCAATTTTCTAATAAGACAAGAAAACTTTGATTTTGGTTGTTAAGTCTCCTTTTAATCAATAACTAGTTTTTGACCCGTGTGATGCACGAATTCATCTTAATATATAAATATTAACAAAAAATATAATCTAATAATTACAATTAATCATGTAAAGGTGCTATATCAATTAAATATTATTATTTTATTTTCACATTTAATTTAAATAATCTTTTTTATAGATAAGTATAATAATATAATTAAAATTAATATATTATATATTATATTATATTTTTATCAGTAAAAAGGGAGGAAGTGACACCCCAGCTCCACCGTTACTGTTTTATATTATATATATATATATATATATATATATATATATATATATATATATATAAAAAGAGAATTAGAGAGATTTAGGGATTAATTTAAATTCTGTAGAACTCCTAGATATAGTACGGATAAAATAATCTTTTATAGATAAATATAATAATATAATTAAAATTAATATATTATATATTATATTATATTATATATTTTATCAGTAAAAAAGGAGGAAGTGACACCTCAGCTCCATCGTTACTGTTTTATATTATACATAGATATGCAGAGAATTAGAGACATTTTAGGGATTAATTTAGATTCTGTATAACTTTTAGATATAGATATGCAGAGAATTAGAGAGATTTTATAGATTAATTTAAATTCTGTAGAACTATTAGATATAGTACGGATAAAATAATCTTTTTATAGATAAATATAATAATATAATTAAAATTAAGATATTATATATTATATTATATATTTTATCAGTAAAAAATAAGGAAGTGACACCTCAGCTCCATCGTTACTGTTTTATATTATATATAGATATGCAGAGAATTAGAGAAATTTTAGGGATTAATGTAGATTTTGTAGAACTTTTAGATATAGAGATATGTAGAGAATTAGAGAGATTTTATGGATTAATTTAAATTCTGTAGAACTCTTAGATATAGTACGGATAAAATAATCTTTTTATAGATAATATAATTAAAATATTATATATTATATTATGTTTTTTATCAGTAAAAAATGAGGAAGTGACACATCAGCTCTATCGTTACTGTTTTATATTATATATATATATATAGATAGATTTTCTTTTTTATATATTATGAAATCTCCATCAATTATATAATACTTCCATTCAAAATTTATCTTTTTTTTATTTTTTATTTTTAAATGACAACGCTACCGGTATTTGAATAAATATTGAAATACGTACTAACAGTCCAAGGTGCAAGCATTATTTGATCATTAACCATTGGATTAAAGTGGTTATAATCCAATGGTTGATAAAAAAAAAACTAATATAATACCCCGATTAAATCACTTTTCCATTTTTAATTTTTAAAACAAAATAATTTAATATTCCTGAATTAAAGGAAGATAGACAAAGAGGGATCGATAACACAGAAGAAAACCATAACGAAGAGAGAGAAGAGCACTCCATTTTTGACGAAGCTGGAATTAAGAGAACTCAACTCTGATGAAGAATTCAAACGAATCATTCTTTCCAAGGAATCCATTCGATTTATAAAAAGCTTACTAATGGGTCGGGTTGTACGCCGCATCCGTTCCGCCATGGGTCGGGTTGTACGCCGCATCCGTTCCCGCCATGGGTCTGGTGGTATGACCGCATCCGTTTAGGCCAAATTTTGAAATATACAAAATCGTAAAAAATTTAGTTACCAAAAATACTAAATCATTCAATTTTTTGTGACGAAAAATTAAAAATTCTCCTAATTTTTGTGACGAAAAATGCAAAATCGTCATGAAAAATATGTATTATTTTCATGAGTTCTTTGATAAAAAAATATAAATCTTAATGTTTCCGACTCGTAATCATCCATTTTCAAGGTTCGAATTGTCACATATCAATTATGTTCTTAATTTTAATTATTGTTGTTCTGGGTTTATGATTTTGGAGAGAAAACTCAAAGAAGGTAGAGAGGATTTGAGAAAATTTCATTTTCTTGTTTCAAAAAGTGAGGAGGGTAAATATGTCACAAATGGACGGTGAACCGGAATTTGGGTGCGGTATATAGCAGCTCACTTACTAAAATGCTATCATCCCCTTCCTTCCCCATTTTTCTGCCAACACCTTTCTCTTTCTATCTTTCCCTTTCTCTCTCTACTTTCTATCTCTCAAATAAGCATAATAATATGATTTGGAGGAGATGAAAAATGAAAATCAAGGAAATGATTCAAAAGTGAAAATCATCTCATTCACCAGTTAATCAACTCAATCATAAAACTACCCAATATTTTCTCCGTATAAGAGAGACTTAACAAAATCAGATCTTAACAAGTCGGTGCCTAATTCGTCAATTGGATTTCAAAATGCATGAACGAGCATATAAAAAAGAATAAACTTCAGATAAAAAATAATCATAATCAAACTATTAGTTATCAGAAATGGATCAGAGTTAACTAAAAGAGAAAATAAACGACTCATTTGTTCATAGGCAATGAAATCATCCAAAAGTAAAGTACTTTCTATTCGATTCAAACAAAACCCATAATCTAAATACCCTAATAATGTGAGTATGACAAGAAAGATCATAGAAATCCCATTTGAGTACTAATATTCAAAAAGAGGGAGCGAGAATTGCTTGAATTGAATTGATTAGATGAGGTTCCAGTGTTGCGAGAAAAGGCAGAGGAGAAAAAGCTCTGGAGCAAGAAAAGAGCAGTGATGAGGTTTAGTGTTATTAGAACTATCGTGGCGTTTTTGAACAATAATCTCATCCTCCACGCTTGTATCTTTATTTCATTAATTGAGGATCGTCGATAGTTACAAGCTTGCGCCGCTGATTTTAAAAGTTCTTCATCTTCCGTAGTACAACTGATAATAGAGAGGGAAAGAGAAAGATAGAAAGAACTGATAATAGAGAGAGAAAGTAGAGAGAGAAAGGGAAAGATACAAAGAGAAAGGAGTTGGCAGAAAAATGGGGAAGAAAGGGTATGATGGCATTTTAGTAATTTACATAAGAGTAAGGGTAGTTTAGTGATTGTATAAGGAGTGGGTCCCACTTTTTAAATGGATAAAATAAAAAAAATGATGATGTGGCACGTTGACTTTGAGTTGACCGGTCACAATTACCGGCTGTACACTTTAGTGGGAGGTCACCAAAAGGTTGTACACTTTTGTGTGCAAAATTAAATGTTGTACACCAAAGTGTAAAATAGGGTAAATGTTGTACACCACGTATGTAATTTACCCCAATAGATGTCTTTTAAGGTTAATGCACAATGACTAAAAATGTAATTAATTTTAACTAAAAGACTTTGTTACTCTTGTATTAGTTAAATCAACTAATAAATTTTTGTCTATTCTCAAAATAAATAAAAAAAACTTAAATAAAGATATATTTGATAAAAATCAATTAATGTACATGGATTTGATCAAACGTCATGTATTATGAAACAGATGGAGTATTTGCTAATAGTGAGAAGAGAGAGAGAATGATCAATATAAATTATTAATAAAAAATAATTTGAGTCACTAAGAGCGGAGATAGGCTCCTCAATAACAATGGTATAAAGACTCTTAATTATTTGAGAAGCAACTAAGAAGTTATTATTGAAGTTGGTTTTTAACTCTCGCTTCTTAAACTTTAACTTAAGAACCCAATAAATAAGTCTCTTGGAGATGCTCGTAGGGAGCATTTGTTTTGGGGTTAACGAAAATATAGGTTTCTTTTTTTTTTTGATATTTGTTTTATCAATAGAATCGTTCTCTTTAACCTTTTTTAATTTTGAGTTTACTTTAACAAACTCTTGTGATTTTATTACTCAACCCTCTTGTATTCTCTTTCCCTTCTTTTACTACCTTCCATTTCTATCATCCTCGTGAAATTCGTTTTTAATCTCTATTTTACTTTTTAATTTTAATTCATATACTTATTTTTTTATTTCTAAATTAAATTCACTTTTGATCTTTGTACTTATATATTCTTACTTTTGTTCCTCGGCAATAATTTTGATCAAATTTTACTTTGGTACTTATACCCTTTTTATTTTTAATTTTTTGTTCATAGTCTAATTTTACTTTTAGTCCTTATACTTATTTATTTTTACTTTTTTACCTTAAAAATAGTTTTGATCAAATTTTTATTTTATCATATTATTCGGTTTTAATAGTTATTTATTTTTATGCATTTTTTTAATTAATTTTATTTTAGTTTCATCCGTTTCACCATCTTTTGATTTTAATTGTTGAAATAATTGATTCTAATTCCTATAGTTACATGTGATTAATTTTATTTTGAAAGATATGATTAATTTATTAATACAGAATATGTATGCATTAAAATTATTATTAAAAACAATCCACAACACTAGTTGATTCTCTCTCCTTTGAACGAAACAGTTACAAAGGGAATCAGTGGTATATCATTCTCTTTCTGTAACTGAAACAAAGTCACAAAGAGAATTAGAGTATGTATATCACTCTCTTTCCGGAACTAAAAAAAACAGACAAGGAAATTCAAGATCATTTCATTCCTTTTTCATTGTTTTCCTTGCTGGTTTCTGTTGTTCTTGTACGAACCAAACGCTCTCTTAGTGGTTTGAGGAGGAACTAAAGGTCTTTTGGAGTTGAATTTTACTACAAATTTCTCAAAATTTAACTTAAGAGCCTAACAAATTAGCCTCTAACGACTAAGGGAGTCAACCTCACAATGATGATGATGATGATGATGATAATAATAATAATAATAATAATATAATTTTATTTAAAAAAATGCTAACTAACATGATTTATAAAAAAAAAATCCTTATTCTTAACTTAGAGTCTTTTATAAATTTGTTAGAAGACTTGTATATTTAAAAATTGAAATTTTAAACGAGAGAAGATGTAAAGGTACCTCTAACGTTGATAGCTAGAAGCAATTTTACCTCTAATATTTAAAATAGTGCAATTTTATCTCTAAAGTTGACAAACAAAATCAACTTTACTCTTAATATTGATAGTTGGCTGTAATACCCCAAATTATATATATTTAAGCTATTTGCCAAAATGAATTAGTTAGAAGGAGTTAAGGCTAAAATATAATTACTTTTGAGAAAAAATTTAAAAGATAATATAAATGTAGGGACTAATATGGGAATTTGGCTAAAATTGATTACATTAAGGAGCTGTATACCCGACTCCATTTCAAGGTTAAGCTTCTTCTCTTCCTCCTTTCATCAAAAACAAAAACAACCTTTTTCTACCTTGTTCTCCCTCATCTCTTCACCGTTTTTGGCGTTCTTTATACCGAAACGAAGCTCTCAACTCCAGCTACAAGTACATGTAAGTTTTATTGTGAGATTTTGAGTTTTTAAAAATCGTTTAGAGAGAGAAAATTCGTCACTTTTGCTATTCTCTCTATTTCTCGGTCCTATGTTCATTATTTTGCAATTCTAACACCAAAAATGAACTCAGGGGATCGATTTACCTATGGGTACATTAGATTTTGATGCATGCAAGGAGTTTTGAGGTGTAATCGGAGCTCCACCGGAAAAAGTAAGAAATCTAACCAAAGTTTAATTTTCCGGTTGATTTTGGGTGTTTTGAGAGTGATTCTAGACTCCTGGAATCATAAGGAACAAAGTGGTATAATTAATTTCTCAAAACAATCAACTTTAATTTTTCCGATAGGCGGATCCCGAACACCGATGATATTTTCCGGTGACATACGAAATAAGTTCAGAAAAAAATAGTTGGTTAATTTCATAATGTTCTAAATGTTATTTGGAGCAACATTAATTCTTGGACTTTGGCCAAATTCCTTACCGTTTAGTCCCTATAAATTACGAAAGTATATAGTTGGGTGAAATTAAAAAAAATAAATTAAGTTGGGTTAAAAATGATTTTTGGATCCTTATTTAAATAAATTTCAGAATATATAATTTTAAAAATAAAGGTTGAAGGGAGATTGGACTAAGCATAATTAATTAATTATGCTCTTAAGATTATTGGTTAGCTAATGTGGTTGATATAGATATTATGAAAATGGATTATAAGTATATATGTTTATATGTTATTTGATTATGAGTAATTTTGGAAGTAAAGTATTGGAATTACTGACAGTTATGGAACTGTCGGATGATTGATGTCCAACCGGGTTGATAATTGCAGTCTATGGAGTACCGGTTTGGACTTTGGATATTTTGAATATAGAAGTGTATTTTATTGCAGAGTTGACCCTAGTTATTACTAGGAGGATGTTCGTTTTATAGGGGAGACTCTGCCGAATTTTCGGTAGACAGTCTGTAAAAGGAGACAAAATAAATTTTAATATTTCCCTAAACGTATATAAATTCTAAAAATAACATTATATTTTTTAGATACTCAACTGGTAGGAGGAGCAGCAGTACCTGAAAATTAGGACAGTCGGTGATGCGTGTCGTCTAGTAGTGTTCTTTTTAACGATGAAATGTATATTACGATGATTGCGCTATGACTATAGATGTGGTCTTTCTAAGTGCTTTGTATCTACTAGATGTCACTACTTAGGGGCAAGTGTACCCCGTCGTATCAAGTAATAATCCGGTTAAAACCGGGTATCGAATCCACGGGATTTATAGCTGCAAGTATTAAACAACTCGGTTTTACACGTTATTTAAGCGGTGAATACTTTGGGGTTGATGTGGTAACCAACTACAAATTATTCCTAACTACGTGTGAGGCGAATTTATGTAACGAAACTCTATGAAGCGAGATGGATGCGATAAGTTATAATTATGATAAATAATGACTTCTAATGTTTATACGGTTAATGGTTTCCTCTTGCAAAGACGACTACGTGTACGATCCGTGAAGTACTTAGACTACGTGGTTCCTAGTCAAGGCGTGTCTAATGCTTGGGACCAGAAATTAGGGCCCGTAAGTTCCGTGGCTTGTCAATTCCTACGGTTTCCGGTTTGTCACTTCCGGTAAGGCAACACCTATATGAATCCCTAAAAATAGCCCGAATGGCGTCGGAAATCGCGTTCTCCTACACAACAATCAATTATAAATATCAAAACAAGTAACAAACATCAACACATATATAGAAAAGAAGATTATGAATCATAAATTATAAATATGGAAAGTGTAAATATGGATTACAAACAAGCCTAGTACATAGGATGAGATCAAGCTAATTAGCAAGTATAAAGGGAAGAATCCACCCTCGGAACTAGCTAACCGGACTCAAAAGCCGTCTCTAAGGACTTAAATGGTGGAGCTCTCGAGCTTGGTGTGCGGAGATGGAGCGGGACTTTGATGAAATGTCGGGAGCAACGGACAAGCTCTCGAGATGGAAGAGTTTGGTTACACCAAGCCTAAACACAAATCTAAACTACAACACTCAAAACAAGTATAGTTTTTGCTCTCTCTACAATATGGTATATCTGTTGTGGATCAAGAGCTGCCTATTTATACACATCAAGCTAGGGCAAAATTGTAATTTTGCAAGGTACAAGCATGGAGCAACATTATTTGTGCAGAAATCCCATAATACGCCCCGCGTATGGTGTGGTACGCCTCGCATAAATGCGCATTCCGTCAGAAATCTTCTGCATGTGGACCAATTTCATGTCCCGTTGTCTCAAACACGTCCCGCGTAGGCTGGGATGCGCGTGGCGTGTTTGAGGCTCTGATCTTTTATTGCTTCATTTAGTCTCTATACGCCGTGCGTAGCTTGAAGTACGCCCCGCGTAAATGAGTCTCTGGACTTTTTTTCATTGAAGAAATCCCTTACACGCCTCGCGTGTAAGGTGGTACACCCTGCGTATAGACCGTTGACTCAGGGAGACCATGCAGTCTGACTTTTCAGGATTAGGCCAATCATTTCCGACATGTGTCATACGCCTTGCGTGAGATGGCATACGCCTCGCGTATGCTGAGTCAATTCTACGTGGTGTCTGCGGATAAGGCAATTATGTCTGACAGCATGTTTCACGCCCCGCGTATGGGATGATACGCCCCGCGTGTAGGTATGGATTTTGCTTCTTCCTTGTACCTGAAATACAATTCTTGAGGGCCGAGTTAGCTTGACGTTTTTATTTCTTAAACTAATCAAAAACAAGGAAATTAACCGAAAGTACGGGGTTTATTATTATTTCGTTATTTTATTCAAAACACTCTATTTTTGTAATTAAACTTATTTATTTCTTCTAAAACTAACCCGTAAATCACGCTAAAAGATAGGGGTAAAATACCCCTATCAAACCTCCTCGGACTTTAAAGTTTTACTTGTCCTCAAGTAAAAGAAATCGAAAGACAAGGGATTGAGATTATTAAGAAACAAACCGACGATTGGTTTTACCAAGTGCGTGATTTCAAAGTTAAAGTTTTATGCAAAGTTTTCGGCGAGTACCTACGCAAACAATCAAGCGACCAAAACTTGTTTGAAACCTCCATAATTAAAATTAATAGGCAATAATAACGGGGGTTGATTATCTTTTGAGAACCCGATAGTACCTCACCAAGGGATTTCACTCTTACGCTCAAACTTTGGTGGGTCGGTGTTTTAGCACTCTTCTTTGCACTTACTCGAGATCACGTTGAGTTTGCATTTTTATCCGGGTTTTTCCTCCTATGTTATGGTCTTGGCAATATTAAAAACGAACCCGGAGGGGGGTTGTAATGTGGGTGGCTTTTTGGTGGTTAGTTTTTGGAAACTCAAGTTTAAATACCGTTTTAATGATCGCACCGTATTCTTATTTTGGGCCTTAGCGAGTTTATAAAATATACCCGAAATTGCTCGGGTGGAGCTTGAAAATGCCTTTTTGCTCTTTATTATTTTTCTTTTTGCTTTGAGAGCGGCACAAAAACGACTTCGGGGACTTTTGGTGCTTATTTGTCAAGGCCTTGGCTTGTTTCGGGTGCGAATTGATTTTATTGGTATTTAATCTAGAGGAAAAAGGGTTAAATGTTAAAAGGGGTGTTAACAACAAAAAGTCGGTTAATAGGCTCAAAAGGGGTTTCCTATAGGTTGATAAAAACGAGAAAAATAAATTAGGAAAAGAATTAGACTAAGTGAGTTCGTTTTATCATCTATTGCTATTTTAACCAAAATAGGTGTACTTGATCCGGTATTAGATGCAAACTCTATGAGTCGAGTGAAGTCAAAGCTCTCGAAAATTGTGAAAGAAATAGAGTTCTTGTACGAACTCTTTTAGGCTCAAAAATATCTCACAAAGATTCGGGTTTAAATTGTGTACTATCGAGTCTTTGCTAGACTCTCGAACATCCCGTCTTTATTGCCTTTTTAAGTTTCATTATGGAGATGACATGTGGGTTAGGACTCAATGCTTTTGTTTAGTATCACCTAGTCTTTATATAAATTCTACAACTTTAAAATTAAGACTAAAATTTCTTATTAAAACCGATCCTTTGTGCTCTGACGGTATTTATATTTAAGGACAAATAACTGAACATTTAGATTAGTTCCGAAGGAGGTTAGTGTGTCGGGAAAAATTTAAGAATCGATAAATTAGTTTAATTATTTGTTTGTTTATTTGATTTTTATTTTTGTTTTTGTTAGTGCAAAACAAACTAAAAGTGCAGGGTTGTACGGCCCTCCGCGTTATTAAAATGACGTCTATTCCAAGGACGTCGCAAAAAGAAAAACAAAAACAAAAACAAAAACAAATGGTGAATTAAAAGTGAGACCCTTGGGGGTCAACTGCTACGCGAGGCGTGCCCAAAGGGGCGCCTTGCGTAGACGTTGCGTGTTATGTTATTTTTGGGCAGAGGCTCAAACACGCGGGGCGCAGGATGAGGGACGCCATGCGTATTGGAGTTTCTGAGTATTTTGTGCAAGAAAATAAAGGGCACGCGGGGCGTACCAGGGGGTACGCCCGGCGTGAGTGTTATTAAACGTGCAAAAATAAACAACCATGAAAATAAACCGACGAAACACGAATCATAAGGAAAGTGAAAAATATATTAAAGGAAAAGGGAATTACAAGAAAACAAGAAACAACTAACGACACAAACTAAAATAAACACAAAGAAGAAAATACAAAATAAAGAAGAAGGGTACTATGGTTGTGGTGGAGGCGGATTGCCATGGATGTTGAAGTGGGTGTAGAAGGCGTTGGTGAATGCATCAAAGTTAGCCCTATCCGCTTGCCTTTGAGCCTCGGAGGCATCGAGGCGAGCATCTAGGGCGTCGAAGCAGGAGTCGAAATGGGCCCAATCACGACGTTGGTTATCCTCCAAAATATCCAACCGAGCATAAAGAGTGTTGAAGTCGTGGAGGGGTGGAGGACTGAAATTGAGACCCATATCCGAGTCCGAACCGCCCTCGTTGGAGTGGGCCGCCCCCGAAGTCTCACCCGGACCAGAGGTAGAACGGTTTAAAGATTGAAAGGCGTTCTTGTCCAATGGCCGAGGCATAAGGCGTGGTAGGTGCTCAATGGCGCCTGTGCCGAAAGTGGTGAGGGCGAAGATGGTGATGAGGTGGCCAAACCCGAGCTTAGCCCGTTTCTAGATGGGTGTGGCGTGGAGGTGGACGACCACATGGTAGGCGAGGTCATAAGTGAGCCCGTTGACACAATAGTAGAGAGCCAACAGTTCATGCTTGTTAACTTTGGTGGACTCGGATTTCCCCGTGAAGTAGAAGGAGATGAATCAGTGAAGGAGCTGGAGAATGGGGTCATGAATACAAGCCGGGCGGAGGTTGGATATGTGGTAGTCATCGGACCCAGTGATGGAGGTCCAAAACGTGTGAGCGGAGACACCCTCGGACAAATGGGCAACACTAGGCTCCATTTGGTGAGTGAAGTGGGTGCGAAACCATTGGGTGTCAATGGTGAAAGGGCGGTTTAGGAGGCAGAAGTTGAAAAGCGCGACACCGGGCACCCCGTTGGAGGTGAGGGTGGTGAAGAATTCAATTACCAAGGACGGGTACACATGGTATTGCTTATTATAGATGTCATGCCACCTGAGGGCGCGGAGGCGAGCTTCAAAGGGGGTGCCGAGATCATGTTGATCAAGCACGCTATCCGGGATGAATGGAAGCTCTTGGACCGTGGCCGCACCAAGGTCTTCGTACCTTTTGGCCTCCTCCTCGGTTAGGAGATGAAAAGGGGCCCGGTATTGCCGTGTGAGTGGGGGTGTTCCCTCCCGTTCGGGAGGTGGAGATGATCGGTTTTGGGTACGGTCGGTACGGGCACGAGTGGCCCGAGGGGGACGCATATCGGCGGTGTTCTTTCGCCTAACCATGGTGTGATGTGAGGGATTGAGAGAGGGTGGAAGAAGGTTGTGAGAAAGTTGAGATAGTTGTGAGGAAGAAGGAGAAGAGAAGGGTGATTATATATAGGAAATGAGGGGGGATCCAAGCGAAACTCGGATCCCTAGGGGGAGTACGCGCGGCGTGAAGGGGCCACGCCACGCGTATTCCCTCTCCTGAACTTTATTTATCGCAAAATTGGCACGATACGCAGGGCGTGTGGGGAAGTACGCCTCGCGTAATGCTCCTCCTGCCCGTTTTTTATGAAGAAAATGGTAGAGACGCGGGGCGCACGGTGGGGTACGCCGCGCGTAAAAAGGCGGAGTTTGACACATCTTTTCGGTTTTGTGAGGGTATTTAATTTTTTTTTTTAAGTTTTAATGTATGATGTTATTAATGAGGTATTAATTTTTTTATGGTTTTTATGTTTAATTAATATTTTTATGTGTTTTAAATTGGAATTAAGATGGTAGTTAATGCAAAATTTATTGTGGAGGGAGGTTGAAAATTGGAATTTGAAAAGATGGAGGTTGATTGGAGGGAATAAGAGGTGGAGTGGAGAAGTGGAAGAGATTTTTGGGGAAGAGGAGTGATGGGGAGTTGGAAGAAAAAGCTGCCATGGGGAGTTGTGATTCACAACTCCCCGAGGGTACGCGAGGCGTGCCCTAGGGTACATCCCGCGTATCCCCACGTGGCGTTATTTAGACGAAGGGGGAGGGGTATGCGGGACGTGCACGTGGGTACGCCCTGCGTAGTGTGTCTTTTATTGCGAAAAATGGACAGATATACGAATGCGCGGGGCGTAAAGGTGTGTACGCCCCGCGTGTCCTCAAATTTTTGGATAAAAAAGGGATTTGGTTTTCTTTTTATTTATGCAAAAGGATAAAAATAAAATGAAAATAAAAATAAAAATAAAAATGAGAGTAAAATAAAATGATAGCTACAAAGGAAAATGACGAGATGATGGAAACTAACAATAGCATACGAAAAAAAGTGGTTATAGAAGTAGGGACAAACAAAGATGAAAATAAGTTGAAAAACATTTATAGTACATATAAACAAGTGGTTCGAGAAATTCAAACCGATGCTACGTTTAGAGTCGAAGTAGCTCGACTTTCTCGTGCGGCGGCTCAATGTAAGTTGCCCGAGTTGGAACTTGACGGGTCCGAACCTCCATTATTCATGAGCGTTATCGCCTGTCCGGATTCCCGATTTTTTCCTCGCGGATTTTGTTCGGTGTTCGCCGGTAGGGTTCCTAGTGGCCTTTCTTGTTGTTGACGGTTCAGATGGGCTACTTGGCGGCTAAGATCCCTGCAAAACACCTCGCTATCGGAAAGACGGGTTAATATATCCTTCAACAAAGACGTGACCGATTGGTCGTGTACATTGTTGGGAGGTGGAGCATTCCGATTACCGGGCGCGGCTTGTGATTGCCCGAGCCCGTTTTCCCGATATTCTTGCTCAAAGCCGGATGGGGGCCTCAACACGTTATTATTATTGCCATATGACAAGTTCGGGTGTTGGTATCGAGGCCGCCAACCGTTGTTATTATTACTGTGGTGGTGATAGGAGTTCGGATTAGGATTATACCTTGGATTTCCTCCTACGTAACTTACACTCTCGATGTCGCCGGCGAAAGGGCTACCGGCTTGGCAGTTGAATCCGTCGTGGTCTCCACCACGGTGATTGCACATCAGGACCTGTGCACTTTTGTTGAGGCTTAGCTGGGCAATTAATGAGTCAATTTTCTTATGCATTTCTGCTATGGAGCTTTTTGGAGCCTCTTTCTCCACAACGAACATTTGGTGTCGCGACGGGCCGGCAAGCTGATCCTCTTGCCATTGCACGCTTTTCCTCGTGAGCTCATGAATGAGCTCGTAGGCCTCATTAGCTGACTTCCGAAATAGATCCCCACCTGCAGCGGAATCAACAGTCGCACGGTTAGTGGGGGTTAACCCGTGGTAAAAAGTGCTTACCAAGTCGTGCTTCGGGATGTCATGGTGGGGGCAGTTTCGGAGCAACTTCCGGAACCTAGCCCAAGCTGCATGAAGGGCCTCGCATTCCAACTGCCTAAAGGACGTGATATCGGTCCGTAACTTGACTGTTTTGGACGGCGGAAAATAGTAGGAAAGGAACTCCTTCTCGAGCTCCTCCCATGACGTGATGGATCCCACCTCCAAAGAGTGTAGCCATTCCAACGCTTGCCCTGTCAAAGAAAAAGGAAACAGCTTTAGTCTAACAGCCTCAACGGGAACACCATTTTGCCGAGAGGTGTCGGCACACATAAGGAATTTATCAAGATGTTCGTTAGGGTTCTCGTGGAGTTCCCCTTCGAATTGACCGTATTATTGGATCAGCTGGATCATGCCGGTCTTTATCTCATACGTGTTGGCCGGTATTTGTGGGGGCGGCAATTCCGTTACGGTTTTGGGGACGGTGCGGAGCAAGGATCTCCATCATCGAACGTGTGTCGTTGCCCCCGCGAATGTTGTTCACGTGTGGCCTTTGGTTTCCTTCGGGTTGGTTGACCTCAGCGTTGGGGTTTGCCATTTTCTCTTTACGAATCCTACAAAGAGTACGTTCAATTTCGAGATCAATAGGAATAAGAGAATCACTCCGAGATCGGGTAGGCATAAAATAAGTGAAATAAAATATAATATCAACAAGAAAGAATAATGTTAGTAAAAGTATATATAAACAATTTATACAAAAAGAATGCTTAAACTAACAATAAAACGTTTTTGTCTAATATTGCAAGCTGTTATAAATCCCCGGCAACGGCGCCAAAAACTTGATGCATGCCGTCTAGTAGTGTTCTTTTCAACGATGAAATGTATATTACGATGATTGCGCTATGACTATGGATGTGGTCTTTCTAAGTGCTTTGTATCTACTAGATGTCACTACTTAGGGGCAAGTGTACCCCGTCGTATCAAGTAATAATCCGGTTAAGACCGGGTATCGAATCCACGGGATTTATAGCTGCAAGTATTAAACAACTCGGTTTTATACGTTATTTAAGCGGTGAATACTTTGGGGTTGATGTGGTAACCAACTACAAACTATTCCTAACTACGTGTGAGGCGAATTTATGTAACGAAACTCTATGAAGCGAGATGGATGCGATAAGTTATAATTATGATAAATAATGACTTCTAATGTTTATACAGTTAATGGTTTCCTCTTGCAAAGATGACTACGTGTAGAGTAACTGATCCGTGAAGTACTTAGACTACGTGGTTCCTAGTCAAGGCGTGTCTAATGCTTGGGACCAGAAATTAGGGCCCGTAAGTTCTGTGGCTTGTCAATTCCTACGGTTTCCGGTTTGTCACTTCCGGTAAGGCAACACTTATATGAATCCCTAAAAATAGCCCGAATGGCGTCGAAAATCGCGTTCTCCTACACAACAATCAATTATAAATATCAAAACAAGTAACAAACATCAACACATATATAGAAAAGAAGATTATGAATCATAAATTATAAATATGGAAAGTGTAAATATAGATTACAAACAAGCCTAATACATAGGATGAGATCAAGCTAATTAGCAAGTATAAAGGGAAGAATCCACCCTCGGAACTAGCTAACCGGATTCAAAAGCCGTCTCTAAGGACTTGAATGGTGGAGCTCTCGAGCTTGGTGTGCGGAGATGGAGCGGGACTTTGATGAAATGTCGGGAGCAACAGACAAGCTCTCGAGATGGAAGAGTTTGGTTACACAAAGCCTAAACACAAATCTAAACTACAACACTCAAAACAAGTATAGTTTTTGCTCTCTCTACAATATGGTATATCTGTTGTGGATCAAGAGCTGCCTATTTATACACATCAAGCTAGGGCAAAATTGTAATTTTGCAAGGTACAAGCATGGAGCAACATTATTTGTGCAGAAATCCCATAATACGCCCCGCGTATGGTGTGGTACGCCTCGTGTAAATGCCCATTCCGTCAGAAATCTTCTGCATGTGGACCAATTTCATGTCCTGTTGTCTCAAACACGTCTCGCGTAGACTGTGATGCGCGTGGCGTGTTTGAGGCTCTGATCTTTTATTGCTTCATTTGGTCTCTATACGTCGTGCGTAGCTTGAAGTACGCCCCGCGTAAATGAGTCTCTGGACTTTTTTCATTGAAGAACTCCCTTACACGCCTCGCGTGTAAGGTGGTACGCCCTGCGTATAGACCGTTGACTCAGGGAGACCATGCAGTCTGACTTTTCAGGATTAGGCTAATCATTTCCGACATGTGTCATACGCCTTGCGTGAGATGGCATACGCCTCGCGTATGCTGAGTCAATTCTACGTGGTGTCCGCGGATAAGGCAATTATGTCTGACAGCATGTTTCACGCCCCGCGTATGGGATGATACGCCCCGCGTGTAGGTATGGATTTTGCTTCTTCCTTGTACCTGAAATACAATTCTTGAGGGCCGAGTTAGCTTGATATTTTTATTTCTTAAACTAATCAAAAACAAGGAAATTAACCGAAAGTACGGGGTTTATTATTATTTCGTTATTTTATTCAAAACACTCTATTTTTGTAATTAAACTTATTTATTTCTTCTAAAACTAACCCGTAAATCACGCTAAAAGATAGGGGTAAAATACCCCTATCAGTCGGCTAGAAGCAATTTGTGAGTTAATTATATGTTTTGCATTTTTAATTTAGCATTTGCATTCATAATAAATGATTTCATGATATTTCAAGTAAAGTATTATTTTTACTTATAAAAGTGTCTTATTGTTTATAATAATTTATACGTAATTATTTGTGGATAAATACGTGTTATGGACATGCTTCCTGGTGAGCGGCATCAGGACCTTGTGCGCACAGGTACTATCGGGTTATTGGATATTGATGATACTAGTATTGTGAATGTTGTGATATATGGATAAGCTCGGTTGAGATATTCTCGGGCTATATGATATGTGGATTTTAGATTTAAGTGAGGCTGGGTACGGAATTGGTTGAGTTATTCTCGGTCCTCCAGCTAACTGGGCGTGTGGTCGGTTGAGTTATTCTCGGTCCCCCAGTTATTGGATATGAGTGAAATGGTGATTATTGGTGGATTATTAGATCGGGTATTGAGGTTTAGGGTCCAACACACGTATTAAACCACTTATCTATTTATTACAAGACAATTTTATGAAAAGCATATTGTGTGCCTACTTATATTATATATATAATTATTATTATTGTGTGTGACATAAATGTTAAATTACTCATGCATTGCATATAATTAATTCACTATGGGATGTTTGACTCCTTTAATTTTTCAGGTGACTAGAAGTCTCTTGCAGCCCAATATCTTCTTCCGGGCGGCACACTTATCTTTATTTATATAATCCTTCTAGCTAATATAAAATTCTAATTCTAGACCGCATTACCAGATATACGAGTATTTATTAAATTATATTGGGCAATGACTTAATGTTTAATACTTTTAAATATTTTATCAAAAAATGAATTTATGTAATTGATTAGCTAAGTTAATTTAGGCTTGCTACGGGTTCCGGTAGCTTAAGCTTACCCGTTCCCTAGCGCCGGTCACGGTCCGTGGGATGGGTCGTGTCATTGGCAAACATATTTTTTCATTATTCTACACCAGTTACATATCAGTTAGTTCTAAACACATTACATTTTTTGTGATTTAATATTAGCGTTGTAAAAAACACTAGGCGCTAGTCGGGCGATCAGAGCCCCTATGGGTTAGTCGGGGATTAATCGTGAATTGATCAGATTTATATTTTTATATTTTCTTATAGGGTTAAGGTGCAAAAATACCCCTAACGTTTTGGGTCAGGAGCAATTTTACCCCTAACGTCTAAAATGGTGCAATTTTACCCCTAACGTTGGAAGCCAAGGGCAATTTTACCCCTAACATTGATAAATTGGGTCAATTTGAAAAATAATTCATCAAATTGTCTTCTCAGACATGAATCTTGTCATTTACATTTCATACGTGCGTCATTTTATCAGTAACAAATCACAAACATATGTTGGGATGTGAAAAATAATAAAATAATAAAAAATATACTGTCTTTTTTGTACGAATTTGACAAAAAAAAATTCATAAAATTCACCGAATTTATAAATATTAATCTCCAATTCTATTATTAAATTATAAAAAACATGAAATCCTTTTTTTAGAACGAATTGTTATGCAATTTGTGTAGAATAAGGAACAAAAATATCTATGTTTTATAATAGTGTCTGAAATTGACCCAATTTATCAACGTTAGGGGTAAAATTGCTCTTGGCTTCCAACGTTAGGGGTAAAATTGTACCATTTTAGACGTTAGGGGTATTTTTGCACCTTAACCCTTTCTTATATATAATGCAATTAAAATATGTCTTATACTATTTAAAAATAATAATATAAAATGATTTAATATAGAAATTATGTATATTTGTAACCTATATCCTTCAAATGTGTCAAAAAAAAAAAGAAAAAAAAAACATTTCAACAACAACAATATAATTGAAACAACTTAAAACTATGAAACAATATCATTAAAGTCCTTAACTATATCATGCATTTTTTACTAGAGCAGGATGAATCCAGTGCTGCAAATAAATTCATAAACTCTAATTCTTCCCACAAGGTTTTCATAGCAGTATAATACTCATTTATACTCATATTGTTCTGTTTTTCTTCAAATAACTCTCTGCTTATTTTATACTTTCTTGATCCGTTTGTAACGGGAAAACGTTTTTCCATATTGATCCGAATCTCATTTGCAGAGTTCATAAACATAATAAACTTCTTAATAGTAGGAGAAACATTGTGAGTTATCCATGCTATTACCATGTTATTGCAAGTGTCCTACATCTCAGCTTTAGTCTCATCTTCAGTTTCTTTCTTCACTGAACCGGTTACAAATTCAAGCTTGCGTTTTGATGCAAGATTTATTTCCATCGTTCTTCACCAAGCTCTGTAGTCTCCAGATCCTTGAACTTTATCCACAATAATAGAGTTAGCACCATCGGATGGATGAAGAAACAGGGGATTAAAAGTGATTTTGGCATTCCCGGTTTGAAACACTAAACAGGGGAGGAAAGGGGGAGCACTTTTTAGCGAATTAGTGCTTTGTAGAATAGCAGCTTTTTCCAACAGCAGAGAGTAGGTAAAACCCTTTGCAACCTTGTTAACTCAGAGTCTTACGCATTTCTCCAATAAATAAATAAACTCATTTTTAATGAAAAATTTGTTATTAACCTTTTCTTGTAGTAAAAAAATTGTTATTAAAGTATTTCTGAATGCATGTTAGTAGCTAATAAATTCTTGTGTAGGACTTAGAATAGTCAACGGAAATGCCGTGGTTGACTTGGAAAGAAGAATGACGCGTTAATATGAAATTTCCTCCATGCTGATTATTAATAAATGGAAGAAAAAGATTAAAAAAAGTTATGTAGATTCTTCTGGTTTTGATTGAAGGAGAGCTTGAAGATGTCCAAAAGTTATGATTATTTCACACAATCATCATCAGATTCTCAGTTCGATGACTTCAGTAAACAAGCTGATTCCACTATGACCAATTTTTTGGTCGTTTCTGTCGGTAATTCATCGTATCCATATCCATATCTTTATTATAATTTTAATTAAACAATTTTTCGTGGAGAAATTCTATTATGGTCTCGGTGTTATAATTCACATGCTGATATATATACTTGTGTTATTCAGTTCTTGGTGTGGTATCAACAATCGCAACAGTAGCTATAGTTTACGCCATTATCAACTGCTTGAAGAAAGCGGGGGGTGCTATTCCGGAATATGCTCGCATTGCAAACTCTGACTACAATTCTCAGCAATCATCACAGAAGAAACATGAACACCATATATCAGTCACGCCGGAACCATATTTCATACACAGCCAACAACCACAGTTTGCGACAGTTGAAAGATTTCTCAGCAACATGGCAAGAGAAAAGCCCCACAGGTTTTCACGAGAGGATATCGAAAACTTGACGGAAAGGTGTTCTACTATATTGGGTTCGGGTGGTTATGGAGTTGTTTTCAAAGGAATATTACCGGATGGAATCCCAGTTGCTGTTAAAGTTCTAACCTCGCATAATTCCGGTGATACTAAGAGAATGGAAGAGCAGTTCATGGCGGAAGTTAGCACGATTGGAAGAACTTACCATGCCAATCTTGTTACCCTTTACGGGTTTTGTTTCGATCCGACCATGATGGCTCTTGTTTATGAGTACATGGAGAATGGATCTCTTAACAAGTTATTGTTCGATGAACATCGAGAAATCGAATGGGGTAAACTGCATGATATTGCAGTAGGGACTGCTAAAGGCATAGCTTATTTGCACGAGGGGTGTAAGCAAACAATCATTCATTACGATATCAAACCCGAAAACGTGTTACTTGATGGTAATTTGAATCCCAAAGTAGCAGATTTCGGACTCGCAAAGTTGTGCAACAAAGAAAACAGTAAGGTAACAATGAGTGGTGGCAGAGGGACTTTGGGATACTCTGCACCTGAGATATGGCATAGGAATTTCCCGGTGACTCGTAAGTGCGATGTGTACAGCTATGGAATTCTGTTGTTCGAAATTGTTGGAAGAAGAAGACACTTTGACAAAAAAGTTACGGAATCGCGACAATGGCTTCCGAGATGGACATGGGAAATGCATAAGAATAATGAATTGGAAGTTATGCTTGCACTTTGTGGGATTGAAGAGAAGCACAAAGCAAAGGCTTATAGAATGTGCATTGTGGCTCTACTCTGTGTTCAACATTCACCAGATGCAAGACCTTTAATGAGTGATGTGGTGAAAATGTTGGAAGGAAGTATGGAAATACCGCAAACACCTCAAAACCCATTTCGAGATTTGGAAACAATACCTGAAAACTCGTCCACAATGTACAGCGAAAGCGATGAAGAGTCTGTCATGTCTGGCTTTGAAAGAGTCATGTCTGAGATAATTCGCCATCAATCTAGGCATGAAACATCAGAAATCGAGTTAGCTACAATATAATATCGATATTTTGTAAATGTCTGAGATTCATGTAGCATCATCTTCACTTGTAAGAGCAATGCATCAAACCTGTTTATTTCAGTTGTTAGCTGTGTATGATAGCAAAGAATGTAATCAAATGTTTGGTGACATTTTAGAGATTTGCCGAACAATTCAATTCAACAAAAGCATTTCATTTCGTTTTACACGGGATAGAGAGGAGAATATCTTTGATCATCAAAGATTCTTAATATGTTCAAGATACAACGGCAATAGTTGTTCCTACTACAAAATGAAAAAAGAGGAAGGAAAGAAAACCCATCCTGGAATAAATAGCAAAAAGAACTAATGTTCTGTAAAATTTACTAATCTGTTGCCTAAGTTACACAAAATTGATGACTAGTTCCTTCTGAACTTTTTTCAACCCTCAGTTTTTTTCTTCTTCTTCTTCTCCTTCTTGATTGAAGTATCATTTTCCTCTCCATCCTCTTCAGCGTGCTTTCGCTTCTTTTTCTTCTTCTCCCCCAATTCGATGTTTTCACCATCATGTGATGCTCCACCATTTTCAGCTTTGTCTTTCTTTTTCTTCTTCTTTTCCTTCTTTGTAGACTCCTCAGCTTCCCGTTGAGCACTGCCATTTCCATTAGCAATTGTATGCGTCTCCTCACTAGTTGTCTTCTTTTTCTTCTTGTCTTTCTTTTTTCCACCTGTTACTGGAGCCTCTGCATTTGGGGTCATTTCTTCATCGTTCATAGCAATGGGGCTCACAGTTTGTGCAAGAACAGAATCTGCAGAAGGATTGTATGTCTAGACAAAATAGAAAGTTAATAATCAGTCACAAGTCATAACAGAGTAGAATATGGAAACTACTTTTGAATGCATAACAAACCTTTGCAGCTGTGATCAATGCCCCAGCCCCCTTCTTTCGATCCTTCTCGTAAGCTTCTATCTTAGGTTTACCTTTAGCTGACCCAGCAGAACGACTCAAGTCTTTACCTTCAAGATTTCTTAACCGGGCTTCAAGCTACATAATTTATGATATAAGAAAATGCTTCTCAAAGGATAAGAAAAAACAAGTTTTTAGAGAAATCACAAACAATGTAGGCTTTTTACCTTCAACCGGTTTTCTAATCCCATAGTGTTATCTTGGCCATCTCCAAGAGCATCGCATCTAATTGCCAATGCTGCTTTTGCAGCAAGTGACCGAGAAATTTTTCCCTTCATCTTTGCAGATGCCTGACCCACTAAAGATGCATGGAAAAGAAGCCCATATTTTGGAGTATTATGTTTTGTCTTAAGAGCCCTGAACAGAGCTTTTTCGGCACCAAGAATCTGAACAGTGCTTCCAGGCTGCTTTGCAAGATTTATCAGACTGCCACCATGGGCGATGAGACGAGCTCCAACCAGCTCTCCAACAAGAGCAGTTAAATTTGGAGCAATTGTATTCATTCTGCTTTTCAAATAATCAAACAATTGAGCTCTGTACTCCGAAAGGGATAAAACTTGATCACAAAGATCTTTTATGTTCATCAGATCCATATCATTAACTTCAGTTCCCATGGATATCATAGATGCCTCCTTTACTTCAGTCTCAATCTCCTCCGAAAGTATCTGCAAAATAAATAAATAAAGATTTAACTAACAGGAAGAAAAATAAAAGAACATATTTTAGCATACCCAAAATAGAAAACAACATCTCTGTCTCTTAATGTTCAAATACATATTCCTTCGAAGGTCCTCTTTAAACACAGGAAATGCCTCAAATGTAATAATGTCAAGCAGATTTAGAACTCTTACCTCAGAAAAGTCTAGCCTTGCAGCATTATCACGACTGCCCATCATTTTCACTGCTTTGGCATAAAGAATGTTATCTTGCACAATCTTAGCAAGCTCTGGAAAATGCCAACCATACCATTCTCTAACCCTCATTGCATATGTGTTGAGCTCTTTATCAAGATCATCAAGCAAACCAATCGCCTGAATTATCATAGTATCAACCTATAAACACAGAACCAAATCCATGTATCAGTAAAAAAATTCAGAGCTCCAAAATCTTCAAATTAAAATGACTTAAATTGATTTTAAAACAAAAGAAAAAAAATTGACACTACTTGAAATTTTTGTAAGATTCCCCCACTCACACTTTCTTCAGAAAATAAATATGGTTTCCGATCAGCATTTCCAAATTGGAACACTATAATTTTTACATGATTATCCAATCTTTCCTCAAAATAGAGCCACAAAAAATATTAACCTTTCTATCCTAACAGA
This sequence comes from Euphorbia lathyris, assembly GCF_963576675.1. NCBI lineage: Eukaryota > Viridiplantae > Streptophyta > Magnoliopsida > Malpighiales > Euphorbiaceae > Euphorbia > Euphorbia lathyris. The sequence continues at coordinate 68,496,258 of NC_088917.1, forward strand.
CATTGATTAAATAATTGGATAGAAAGAGTTGAACCAAAAACAGAAAACATCAACCAGTCAAAATAGTCCAACGTTAATTCTTTAAGACAACATAGGCTCAGATGATTGTTATCCTATTACTGAAAAATACCAGAGTAAAGTTGCCAAGATGATTGTTATCCTATCATTTTTAGACTCACAAGGGTACAAAACAATAGACATAGGGACATACCTTATCAGGACTAAACTTGAGTTTGTATCTTGACAAGCTATGTGATAAACCCAAGCTCATTGGTGCCAAATCCTGTGCTCCAAGACCAGATATGAGCTCAGTCAATTGACTTCTCAAACCTCTCATCAATTCCATGACAGCATTGTTGTGCACACAGTCTATTTTCTACATTGCATAATCATTCAAACTCAATTAGATAACCCAACTTACCATTGGATACAGAGAAAAAAACTCATCAAATAAAAAGCATAGGCTACCAATTTATCCTTGATTGCATTTCCAAGCTTCGAATCAGCCACAGCCAAGATTTCACCATCACAGTGAGATTTCAAGAATTTGCGTAGACCTTTGCTGGGTGTGCTATCAAGAATTTTTGTTGCTGCTTCCAAAGCCTCTGAAGTGTTTTCAAACTTGGAAAAGGCTTTCAATTTCACCACCTGAACCATACATTCTACAACAAATTTAGAACTGGGGACAAGCTTGCACATGCTTACAAGAAACCAAAGAATCAGTAAAAATTCCACCAAGAGAACTCTTCACTTGACTCATAAAAGTAGAAACCACACAAAATGAAACAGCCTAAGCAAAATTAAATTGATTAAACTTTAATACGAAAGCCTATTTGCATCTATAAAAACATAGTTATAAGAACACAATAAATAAAAGTTGGGATATTCCGAAATTTCAGTCCACAAGCAACAACGAACTGTATATTCTGTATTTCTCCATCATTATAAATCCAAAAAGTATCTTCGAAGAAAAAGACATGACCTTTCTAGCTGAGTCTGCACTAGCAAACTCGTTTGATAAGTCCTGCAACACAAAAAGAAAATAAGAAAAATTAGGGATGGGGTAGAAAAAAAATTAAAAGCATTCCAGACTCTTCACATTCTAGCCAATAACCATGAAAACAGAAAAAAACCCAAAAAATAAGACCTCAACTATTTTGAAAATCTTCAATTTGTTTAAACAGCAAAAGCAACGCAACTGGCTTATGTAATACAAGGTAGCTCAAAAGATAAACCGAGATTTCATATCACAATGAAATCAAGATAACAAATGAAAGACAATTCGAAGAACAAAAAGAATATACCTCGACTTTAGATAGCTTCCCTTCATCCAACACTTTAAAAAGGGCAAAACCAGCAGGCGTTTCAAATAGCACGAGCATCCTGTTTGATAATTTGTAATCGAAATCCCAACTGCAAAACAAAATAACCAGGAAGCTATTGAAACAATTTCAATGGAAGACAGTATATTCTTTTTCTTTCTTGTACATAATCCGTTGCAGCTATGATCGTAAATCAGATAAGCAGATAAGCAGAAAAAGTTTTTTAGGGTTTCACCTCTCCTACAATGGTATCAACTCTGTAGCAAGAAGGAGAGCGATTCCGGGTTTCTGCTGCGGTTGAGTGGGGGAAGACTAGGGTTTTAAGCTAGGGCTTTAGAACCAAGACAAGAATAGAAAGAAGGTTGAGTACTAGTTGGGCCGGATCCTAATACGGGCCATTAAGAGCTTGGTCTCTTTTCATATTAATATTTTGCCCCTTAAAATTTTGGCAAAAAAAAAGTCGTTACGCTCCTAATCTTTCATTTGTTTTTTGGTTCATTAAATCTTTTATCAATCATTTATTTTTTGTCTCATTAAATCTTGATGACCAGAAAAAACAGTTTTAAATATAAAATTCGGTTAACATACTGTTAGTCATTGCACATGCATTCGAAATTTATATTTTTTTCACTGTTTGAAAGCAATTTTGGATGTGTAATTTGACTATTGTAAAACTGTAAAAACCTTAATCCAAACTGTAAAAAATATTTTTTTAATAATTGCAAACACATGAAGTTAATAATGTATTTTTAACATAATTACTAATTAGATGTTCACAACTTACTAATTTGTTCATCAATGGCTTAATGGGACTAAGAATAAATGATCAGTGGCTTAATGTATCAAAATAAAGTAACAAAGGTTTAGCCTTTGTTTGGAAGTTTGGAGGATGTAAGAGTTAAAAGAGGTAATGGAAAGGGAAAAGAAGTGGTGAAAATGGAAGTTAAAAATTAACCTTGTCTGGGAGTTTATAGAATGTAAATAAGGTTAAATGTCTAACTTTGTTTGGGAGTTTAAATATTAAAGGGAAGGAAAGTTAAATTTACTATCTAGAGACAAAAAAAATTAAAGAACTTTACGTTACTCTCATTAACTCCCAATTTGGAGGTTAGAGTTTAGAGGTTAAAGGAAGTAAACATTTAACTCCCATTAACCTTCATTTACTCTAAAAAAACAATTTCCAAATAAGGTTAATTTGATATTTAACTTTCATTACTCTCATTTACTTCCATTAACCCCCTCCCAAACAAAGGCTTAATGAACCAAAAAAAAATAAAAGATCGGAGACCTAATGATGCTTTTTGTCTAAAATTTTCAATTTACTTTCGAAACTTTTATATCACAAAAAACTAGAAAAAACAAATTACAACATTGGTCCTTAAACTCAAACATGCATAAGGACAAAGACACAAAACCTAAGACCAATTCTTCTACACGTTATTTGCTTTATTGGTATTTTTTGTAAAAGGAATGGGAAACCCCGAAAACACAATAGAAAAAAAAAGAATGAACAATTAACTACTGATCCTCCAAGGAAGATAAGAGCCACACCCACACAATGAAAAGAACATCATGGATGCTTATAGGAGGCACATCAGACTCGTGAAGACCTAAGGACAATTGTCCTGTGTAGTTTGCAATTCAGTCCGTTGTACAGTTCCCTTCCCTAAGAACATGCACCAACGCCACCTCCCAGTCTGACTGAAGGAACTCACCACACTTAGAGATAAGCCAGAAATGTCAATATCGGGCACTCAATCTAGGTTGCACTAGACCAATCACCATATGTGAGTTGACCTCCAAAATCACCATACGGTAACTCTCTCCCAAGCAAGCTGTAAACCGAAGAATACATCCCTAAGCTCAGTTATGATAATTGTACAAGTCCCTAAGTTAACATCGAATCCACATAAACCACCGACCACCCAAATCTCAAATGAGCCTCCGTCCTATGCATTTCTCGGGTTGCCCTTACTGACTCCATCGGAGTTTGTCTTTATCCATCCTCCCTTAGGAGGCTTCCAACTGATCAAGATTTTCTAGGATTCCAAATAATTTTTTAATTTTATTAATATTAATATCCCTTATGAAAAATAAATAGAGTGTTCTAATCTCTGATAGGATCACCTTAATAAATGTACCTTTCCAAAAGAACATTATTAACAATACAAAATCTCAAACAGAAACATGAAATTATAAATCCTTCCTACAAGGAGTACATTCAATGTCTCATCCCAGTTTACTATGCTCATCATGCTTTGCTGCTAATTTTCTTCTATTTCTTGATCCCACATTGAAACAATGTGATCACATTATCTAGTTTCCAATACCCGAGATGTAGAAACAAGTGGATTTATCACTATAACTAAGATATATGAAGTGAAGCTCTACTCCCATTCTTCATTGGCTCTTTATATGATTTTTTCAAAGCCTTGGTCAATGGTAATGAAATTTCCTTTAGCCTTATTGAGCTTGGGCTTCGGAATGGCCCTACTGTCATTCCCTTTACACTCCAAGCCCTCCCTCATAGGCTTAACCATGTTTTTTTCCTAATTACATCAGTGTCACTAAATTAGTCCTTTTGTTAGGAAATAAAATATGCGTAGGCGCAGCGAAAAACAAAAAAAAATCTATTTTCATATCTCATAGGATCCATGCATCGTTATTTCATATCATAAATAAGTTAAATGTAAATACTTTATTAAAGATATATCTACTGTTGTAAACGAAGTGCCCTCGTAGATCTTTTAATCTTCATAATGAACTAGATCAGTCTAAATCTTCAATGTACTAATCAACCTTGTATAGCGATCAGGAATAAAATGCCTACAATTGTACCTTTCTCAACATATATGCAAATGAACCCTCCATAATTTAAAGATTCACGTGAAAAGGATAAGGAAAATGAGATATCAGTGGAAAAGTAAAGGAAAACTAACTCACGTCCAAACTCTTTATCAAAGTGATATCTCCCCAACTTAGCGACTCCTATACTGCCAAAGGAAGATGATTCAAATATGACTCGTTACCGAAATCCAAGCCCTGCTAAGAGGCAAATATAGACAAGAGTTTGCTGACGTATTTGCATTCTGTCTTGTTTAATTTCTCTTTCTAGATATTGCTGAATATCTAGGTGGGGTTCCATTTGATACATAAATCTGTCTTGTTATCTTCCTAGATAAAAAATAATCCGGTAGTCCGGCCCTTCAATAATGTAGATGGTTATTCAAAAAAAAACTGATAATCATCCTTCTTATAAAAAGATAGATGATCCTTTGTATCTTCCAAACTAAATAAGTAAAGAAATGGAATATTTATTTGGTGAGTGGGATACCTATACTGCAGCAAAACTAGTAGAGGAAGGTCAGCTCTTGGTATGCGTTAGGATGGATCTGTATAGAGCATAAGTAGGAATGATTGAGAATGAAGGATATGGGGCCAAACGAGGGATAGATGAACCCATCGAAGATTGTTGGGTGTACAAGGGGAATTGTCCCTTAGGAGCTTTATCCTCCCTCTCACGGGATGAGGATATTTGATGGTATACTAGGCAAACTATAGAAAACATAAGTCATGTGTGCAAAGTTGATAAGCAAGGTTGTTGACACCGCATCACGTATAATATGATATTGTCCGCTGAAACCTTCTATTGTTCTAGGATGATAAGGTAAAGTAGCGCCATGTAGCATACTTTGAAAAGTGATAGGGGTTGAAAACCTCTATCTTTAGGTACGATTTTTATGGTAGTTTAATTAATTTTCATTTAATAAGCGAGCATTTCTCGCACTTTTATGAATGTGTACGTGTTATTTAATTTTTGCATATGTTTTATTTACTTTTGTAGTTTTTAGCCGCTTCTGATTATTTTCAGGCAAAATATTGCCAAAATAGCACACACGTGAACTTCACCTTATTTATTTCAGCTAATTGATCCACCAAAGGTCACACAAAAAGGAGTTTTTACTCAAATCTAACGGTTGGTGGGTCAATTTAGCCTTTGGACTAATGTTTTTTGGAGTTTTATGTGCGTGTGCAGGATTAATGGGATCAAAATTGGCAAGAAATCGCACCTCGAGGACCCTTGAGAGTCGCCAACCTCCATACTCCAAGAGGATTATTCAAGGCTTCCACCCTTCAAGTCCTAGGAAGACGTCTGCACTGGTCGACAGGTTCCCTGAAAGAGATTTCTTATCTTTTATATCTGTTTGCCTCTGATCCATTCTATAAATCCTAGGCTAATTGTATCTCTGTGACAACACTTTCTTCATCTTTAACGTTAATCTAAGTTTTATTTTATTCAATTGATTGTTATCTCTTTTTTGCTTATGCTTTGCCTTTTGGGGTTAACTCATTCAAATATCCAAATATCGTCTAGGCATATATTGCGAGTTGAATCTGACTAAGTCAGAGCCTATAGGATTGACAACCTTATAGAAGATTAAACCCAAATTGCTGAGCCTCAGAGCTAGTTTCTGCCTTACAAGGGAATCACGCGCTAGGAACCATAGAAGGATAAGTCGGTTTAATCGTTTGAGGCACAAGTGACTCGGATTAGGTTAACAATTGAATGTTAAAATACGATTGGAATTGATATTATCATATCACCCCCATCTCATTCCAGGTTAATTTGCCTTGCTAAAGATCACTTAGGAGTAGATTTAACTTAATTAGGAGTAGCTTTAATTTAATTAGGAGTAACTTTAATCTAATTAGGAGTAGTTTAAATTAAAAACCATCAATCTCAATCCCCCATAGCCTAGATAACATTAGAAGCCTAGTAGTTTGGTACTTGCGGTATAAATCCTGTGGATTCGATACCTAGACTTGTCCAGATTTATTACTCGATAACGACGGGATACACTTATCCCTTAGTGAGTTCTCGTGCGACAGCTCGAGGGTGCATCAAGAAGTCCTTAGAGATCTTGTGTGGGGTTTCGAGAAACATAAATAGGATAACCATGTTCTATCAAAATTTCATGAACCCTCATCGTAGCTTTTTCGAATTCTCTAGAAAGATTAGATGAACCACTACTCAAAACCTTCTCCATGGGGTCGATGGTGTCTTTGGGAGACCGTTGTGAAAATTATGTATAAAAAATGACTTTCAGGAAAGAGATTGGAAGAAAAAAAAACCTAGAATCTCTAAAGAAACGCACAACAGAACAATGAGGGTCACTTGAAAACTCTTCTTCCTTATATAAAGGTTGGTAACTGTTTGCACCATAATTTAATTTTTTGGCTTTTAATTATTTATAATATATTAATTGGCTACGTCTAAGTATATTTTTCTAAAGTGGACATCAGGGGAAACTTGAAGTAAACTTAGGGGAACCAAGAGCCAATTGAAAAGCAGGAAAAATAGAAAGTGTGAAAATCAATTCATCGTGGAAGTCAAAATGGAGTGGTTACTCAATGTGGTGGAGAACGTGGATTAGTGGAAAGAAGCAGGAAGTTACCTCCAACGTCTATATAAGGAAGAAACCACAATGACAACAGTCCAACTCAACAACTCAACAAACCCAGACAAAAACTCTAGCAAATTACCTCTAGACTTCACCATTTTTACAATTCTCGATTGTTTCCTTAGATTTAATTTTCAAGTGCAAAGTTCATTCAAGCTTCCAGTACATTTTTATTGTATTTGTTGTTTAACCATTTTCTGTAAGGTCGGTATCGTTTTGATAATAGAATCTTAGGAATTTTCGGTCTCTTTAATTCTTACAGTCGTTTGATATTTAGAAGTTAGAAAGCGCACTCAATTTCATTCCATAGTTCGAGAATACTATAATTCTCTGGCACGCCCGCAATTTCTCACGAAAGAGCCAAACAAAAATTGGCACGCTCAGTGGAACTCAATCGCATTTTTCCCATGAAAGAGCCAAACAAAAATTGGCACGCCCAGTGGGACTCAATCACAATGCCGCCAAAGAAAAGTGATAAGAGCAACAAAGATCCTGTAGTTGCAAGTTCTGAAGAAGAAGAGGTCATGGCAACAGGCAATGTTCCACATATGGTGGAACGAATTGAAGTTGAAAAGGTTGCTAGCCCTAGAGGAGAATCATGGATCTCTACAGAGATCCAAAATTTACCATTCTTGGAGAGGCGTTTCAGTTCCATCGAGAAGAATATGGAAGCTATGCGGACTGACATAGATTTGAAGATGGATAAAATACTCCAGAACCTATCAGAACCAGGGGTAATCAAGAATGGAGAAAACCATGTTCCTCAAGGCTCCCCAGATTCCAATGGGGGACGTGGGGTGTCCGGCACTGAGAAGTATCAAATTCCACATTTGAGGGACGAAGTTGTCTTACAAAAGGCCACTAGTTCAGCACGTTGGGAAAATACTGGTAAGTCACCCATTTCTCAATATTTTGGAAACACTAATCCTTCCTCCCATATAGCTTCGTATCATGAGGAGGCAGGAGGCCACCATATCACTAGGGACATGGGGGCAACTATAGGGGAAATGAAAGGAACACTGGATTTTCTCATATGCCTTATGGTCACCAGCAGAATGGCATTCCTCAACATGTTCCAGCATTCAATATGGAGGCAGTGAGAGAAGTTGTCCAAGAGCTGTATGGGCCTGGCCTCCGTCAAGTTGGCCGCCCTGAGTTCCACAAGCCTTACCCTTATGCAATTGACATGGAGAATCCTTACCCAATGGGATACAGAGTACCTGACTTCTCCTTATTTTCTGGGGAATGGCTTGTTAACTTTGGAGCACGTAGCAAGGTTCACGATCCAGTGTGGAGAACTTGCCAACTACCCTAACTTCAACCATCTCAAGTTGAGGCTCTTCCCAAATTCTCTAATGAGACCAGCCTTCACTTGGTATGCTACTCTCCCTAGGGATTCCATCAATGGTTGGCAAGATATGCAGAGGCAATTTCACACTCAATTCTTCCGGGCAGAGCCAGAAGTATATGTTGCAGAACTTTCTAGGCTTACTCAGAAGGGAGGTGAAAGAGCAAACTATCAAATCTTGCTAGGGAGAGACTGGATTCATGCCAATTGGTGTGTGTCATCCTCACTCCATCAATTCTTGCTTTTTTTGGAAAGGAAATGAAGTAGAAGTTGTCTGGGCAGATGGAAAACCATTTACAACTCAAGCTGATTCCGTGGAGGCAAAGTACTATGATGGAGCTGTGGGTCTAATAGAGTTCAGAGGTGAAAGCAAGAGAGGAGGACCCAGAAGTATCACCTGGAAGAAGAAATGTCAGAACAAAGGGAAAGCTATCCTCCAACCATCAGCCATCGTTCCATCCAAAGCTTAGGGAGTGTTAGGAGAACCGATCGTCGAAGAAATCGATGATTAGTAAGCATAATGAGAAAGAAATGGCAGTAGATGTCGCTGCCATACAAAAAGCCCAAGTGCAGCAGGTGTTGGAGGAATTACAGAAGGAAGAAGGTCTGGAGGCTCTAGGTGCTGAAGTAATCTATGAAGAAGAGCCTCTGGAAGAAGAAAGTGAAAACGTCATCCAAATAGATGAATTGAAACCAGATCCTTCACCACTAGAGGATGACAGATCATTAGCTAGAGATCCATTGGAGGAAGTGAACTTGGGAACTTCTGAGAACCCAAGATGTACATACATCAATAGTCTTTTGGATCCACACATTAAAGAGAGACTCATTGCATTATTGCAAGAGTACAAGGATTGCTTTGCATGAGAGTATCATTGCCTGGACTTAGTAGAAAGTTGGTGGAGCATCGTCTGCCAATGAAGCCATAATTCAAACCTTATAAACAACCTCCCAGAAGAATGTCCAAAGAGGTAGAATTGAAGGTGAAGGAAGAAATTGAAAAGTTGCTGAAAGCTGGATTCATAAGACCCATCAGGTATACTCAATGGTTATCTAATGTTGTACCGGTGGTAAAGAAGAATGGAAAGCTACGAGTTTGTGTGGACTTTAGAGACCTCAATACATCAACTCCGAAGGATGTGTATGTGATGCCCATGGCAGACATGTTGGTGGATGTAGTAGCTAACAATGAGCTTTTATCTTTTTTAGATTGTGTGGCAGGATACAATCAAATTGCCATTGCTGAAGAAGATACTTCAAAGACCGCCTTTCGATGTCCATGTGCTATTGGGACATTTGAGTGGCTGGTCATGCCTTTTAGCTTGAAGAATGCAGGTGCTACCTACCAAAGAGCTATGAATGCCATTTTCCATGATATGATTGGAAAAAATCTTGAGGTTTACATTGATGACATTGTCATAAAGTCCAAAAAAGAAATGGAGCACATAGATCACTTGAGATATGGTTTTCAAAGGATGAGGGAGCATCAACTAAAACTCAATCCCCTTAAGTGTGCTTTTGAAGTGAAATCTGGAAACTTCCTTGGGTTCCTGGTGCACCAAAAAGGCGTGGAGATAGATCAGAACAAAGCTAAGGCGATCATGGAGTCTAAATCCCCTCAAACAAAAAAAGAGCTTCAGCGGTTCTTGGGGCAAGTGAATTATCTCAGGAGGTTCATCTTCAACTTGGCTGGAAAATCTAAGACATTTTCTGATTTGCTGCGGTTAAAGAAGGAAGATGAATTCAAATGGGAGGAACACCATCAGCAAGCCTTCTAGAGTATCTATGCAAACCTCCTGTACTTATGCCACCAAGGCCAGGGTGTTGGTGGTATCTCAGACTGACTTGATCAAGTACATATTGAATAAGCCGCTCATAACTGGGAGGATTGGAAAGTGGTTGCTAGCTTTGGCAGAGTTTACTCTCGTGTACTATCCTCAAAAATCAGTGAAGGGGCAAGCACTTGCAGATTTCCTTGCAGATCACCCTTGTCTTGATGTGAAGGATGAAATAGACCAAGATCTACCAATCTTCAGTGTTGAAAAATCCCGCTGGATTTTGAAATTTGATGGATCTAGCACCGAGACATCTGCTGGAGCAAGAGTAGTCATTATATCCCCTATGGGAACCAAAACAACAATGTCTTTCAACCTGGATTTCAAATGTACGAACAATCAGGCTGAATATGAAGATGCGGTCATTGGCCTAGAGATCTTGAGGGAGTTAGGAGCAGATGATGTCTTGATTCAAGGGGATTCCCAACTCGTGCTGAGGCAACTATCAGGAGAATACAAATGCACTAGTCTCAGCTTGGCTCCATATTATACAGCCGATGTTCAACTACTGCAGGAATTCAATGATTTCTCTTTTCTTCATATTCCCAGGGAGATGAATTGGGAGGTTAATGAGCTAGCTCAAATAGCCTCTAGTTTAAAAATGTCAGAAGAACTCACCCATAAGTTGATAATGATCAAGAAGCTCAAGCGTCCTTCCATAATGGAGAGAGGAATTCAAGTGGAGACATTTAATACAGATGTCAATCTAGCTAGTGACTGGAGGAGTCCCATCAAGGAGTATCTGTCGAACCCAGGAAGACGAGTACCTTATTCCCTCAAGATTAGAGCATTGAACTTCTTATTGATGGAAGGTGACTTGTACCGCAAAAATGTAGATGAGCTTTTGCTGAAATGCTTAGGATTTCCAGATAGCATGGAAGTTATGAAACAAGTCCATGAAGGAGTATGTGGAGCTCATCAAGCATGCATCAAGATGAAGTGGCTCATAAGGAGACATGGATACTTCTGGCCATTTATGCTGAAGGATTGTATGTCTTATGCAAAAGGATGCCGCCAATGTCAAATATATGGGCAGATTCAAAGAGTTCCTGCAGATGAGATGTACGTAGTCGTTAAACCATGGCCCTTCAGAGGATGGGCAATTGATTTGATAGGGAAAATTTATCCTGCATCATCAAAAGGACACAATTTTATGATCGTGGCAACAGACTACTTCACAAAATGGGTGGAGGCCTTACCAATGAAGAAAGTGGACCAGAGAGATGTTGTGAAGTTCATCAAGGAGAACATCATTCACAGGTACGGGATCCCTTAGTCAATTACCACAGACCAAGGAACCATGTTCACTGGAGATGACATGAAGGACTTCATGGAAGATTATGGAATCAATTTGTTGCACTTTACTCCTCATTATCCATAAGCTAATGGTTAAGCTGAGGCCTCCAACAAAGTTCTCATCAGCATCCTTGAAAAGATGATCGAAGATAATCCTAAGGAATGGCACGTCTTACTTTCAGAAACTTTCTTTATGGGCATATAGAACATCAAAAAGGAGTGCCACAGGTGTCAGTCCTTTCTCATTAACATATGGACATGATGGCGTGCTTCCTATGGAGGTAGTAGTGCCATCCCTCAGAGTAGCCAGACAAAATGAACTCACTCCAGCAGAATACACAGAAGCTATAATGATGGAACTTGAAGAATCTGATGAAGCTAGAATGCAAGCACTTGATCGAATGATCGCCCAGAAAAAGAAACTAACCAAAGCATACAATAAGAGAGTAAAGAAAAAGACCTTTGAAGAAGGAGACATGGTTTGGAAACTCATCTTACCGGTTGGAAGTAAGGATAGAGCATATGGAAAATGGTCTCCAAATTGGGAAGGACCATTTAAAGTCTTCCAAGTTCTGAATGGAAACTCTTATTGGTTAGCCAGCTTGCAAGGGGAGCCACATAAGAGGTTCATCAATGGAAAGTACCTCAAGAAATTCTATCCCACCCTTTGGGAACTGAGGGAGCATCAGCCATAAAATATAAGCAATATGTATTTGATGTAATGCAAAGCAATTTTAATTTGAAAATTGTAAAGCTGGCTTATATCCGCCATTCTGTTTGCAATAAAATAATAGCAGGCCGCAAGGCCGCAATTTATTCATCATTCAATGTCTATCAAATATGTTTAACAAAGAAATCTATCTATAAGGGAATTAAATCAAACATCCTCTAAATCTATGATCTTCAGATCTCCCCAACAAGCCCGAGAAGCAGAGCGAATTTGTTTGAGTTTTTGACGTTCAGCAGCCCATGCTTTATCTTGATCATAGATTGATCTCAAGGAGTCTACCATGAGTCTCTTTTTCTCCCACGTATCTTTCTGGAGTTGGTGCAACTTTTCACCTTGGACTATCGAGCTCATCAGTTCATCTTCGATTGTCTTCAACAGTTTCTTGACTTCTTCCATCTTTTTATACTTTTGGTCGATCAATTCAATGGAAGACTCCACCTCTTGGTCAGCAATAGAATTACTTTCACACAACTTCTGGTAAAGGAGGTGATCGGAGGCACACGAATCTAACTTGTCACTTAAAAGGGTCAACTGAGGTTCCACAACAGAATAATCATAATGATTTAAGTGAACTTGAGTCTTGAATCTAGCCAGACGTTTCTTAAACTCAGCAGATGAGGAGCGGTGAATAAGATCATCAATAGTCGAAAAGAGCATCGTCAAATGTTGAGCAAAAATTGAGGATATATCAAGATCAAGTATCGATCGTGTCATACTCTTAGAGGCAGAAGTAGGGTCTTTATCAGGCGCATCACTATGATGGTCATCCTCAACAAAGGAGAAGTCGATGTTAGAAGAAGGATCCTTAAGGGTAGAAGCTTTCACTCTGGCAATTCTATCTAGGAGTGCCTGATCAAAAGTAAAGAAATATGTTAAATAAAAAAAATCCTAAAGGTGGAAGTTAGTTTCATTTACCTCAGATTTAGAAGGAATGGGATTGTCATTCGTTGATGGGAGTTCCCCTACATGGTCTATGATGGCTAGATCAGAAAAAGATTGAGATTGAGGGATATTGACCATGGCTGAAGCAAGAATCTCACCTACTGATGGCGAAGTACAATCAACTTGTGCTACAGAGAGTACGCCATCATGCTCTGCCTGAGTGCCTTCATCACCTAGGTCAACGATGTCAGCCGGAATATCAGGGGACTTGCCCATGTTGAAACACCTTTCCACATGATTTTGATTTGACAAAATTATTTATGTGAATGATAAAAATATTCTAACACATTAAATTTAAATGCTTTGATTTATTCACACTAATGTGTTTGTTCAATGTTGAGTTAATTGATTTATAAGACATTAAGATAAAAAGCCTAAAGGCCCATAAGAGGAAGTCAAGCCCAAGTCAACAGATCAAGACCTCACGACCCAGGAAGACAAAACGCAGTCGTTCTAAGCAAAGCGCTAGCTCAGCATGAAGAAGGATCGAGAAGCCTTCTATCAATTGCTTCAAGATGAAGCTGCTGAGTTAAACGACAAGAAGTACAAGTCAGCGGTAGAACGGAATCAACTTAGAGACAAAGTATTTCTACTTTGGGTAAAGCTTAGAAGACGCAGTAAGCTGTCTGGAAGACTTTACTATAAATGTCGAAACATTCTGTTCATCTGACGAAAAGCTGCTGAGCACTGCCGTAGACAGAAGATACAAGAATCTCATTGGCCAACGACACTGAGCACGTCCTTAGTGAAAGTGACAGGAAGCCGTTAGCCTCCAACGGTTATTTCGAAATTCGAAATCATCGGTGCTTGAAGTGTCATTATAAATAGGCCTTTCAAATGCTTCATTCGATGCAGTTCTTCAATCAAGTCGAAACGCTGACCAAATTCATACTTGAAGTTCTGTGAGAAAAGCAAAGCAAATCTTACACCAATTCCAATCATTGTGTAAAAGTCTAGAGTGATTTCATTCATCTAAAGTGTCTTAGCAATTGTTGTTTAGGACAAACACTTATCATTTCTAGAAGAATAGAAAGGAGAAGCTGAGTACTCGGTTATAGTACTCAGCGGTAGTTATAGGAGTGAGTAGAGGAATAGAGGAAGGTACTCTTGTATACTCAGCTTCTGTTGTAAAAGGTTTCGTGCTCTACCTTTAAAGAGCTCAGTAAAGGATTCAAAAAGCTCAGAACGAGTTCCGGGGACTAGACGTAGGCGGAGAGGCCGAACCAGGATATGTCTGCTGAGTAACATATTTCTAACCCTTAAACTCCTTTATATATTGCTTGCTATAAAACTGACTAAGTAACAAACTCACGCTGGGTTGAGTGCACTAAGAAGCTGAGTTCAGGAATAGACTTAAGTGCTATCTCCTGACTCAAGAAAATAAGTAGACTTAGTCACCAGTTGACTAAGCTTGTGTCTTAAAACCACTTAGCGACGCTGTGTAAACCTTTTCTCAAAGAAAAGAAGTCAGCCTTAACGGACAAAATTTTAAATAGTTCCTATCCCCCCCCCCCTTGGAACTAACCTTGTCACGTTATACGGGACCAACAAGTGGTATCAGAGCTTAAAAGCTCACTGAGTAAGATATAACTATCTTGAGCTGATCCCCACAATGGCTGAGAACAGCACTCATTTCCTCCCAGGAAATCAGACAACTCAGATTCTTCCTGAGGGACTGTCCATTACTCGGCCTCCTCTGTTCTTCGGGTCTAACTACACCTTTTGGAAGAACAGAATGAAAAATTTCATTCAGGCAACAAATATGAGTGCATGGCTTTCTATAGTCCAAGGCCCATTTGTTCCTGTTGAAACTATTGACGGCCAAACGGTTGTCAAAGCTGAGGCTAAGTGGACAGAAGATGACCTCAAGAAGCTACAAAATCATGCTTTGGCTATAAACATGCTTCATTGTGCGTTAGATGCTGCAGAGTACAACAAGATTTCAGGTTGTGAGTCAGCGCAGGAAATCTGGAAGAAACTGGAGGTCACCTATGAAGGAACCAACAAAGTTAAGGAGTCCAAGGTGAACCAGCACATGAGGTTGTACGAGCTGTTTGAAATGAATGATGATGAAGGAATCTCTGAAATGAACTCAAGATTCACAAATATAATCAACGAGCTCAAAAGACTTGGCAAGATCTTTATTGAGGAAGAGCAAGTCAAGAAGATACTGAGGAGCCTTCCCAAAAGCTGGCAAGCCAAGAAAACCGTTGTTGAGGAAGCTCAAGACTTGACCACCTATAAGTATGATGAACTCATTGGATCTCTGCTGACCCATGAGATCTCAATGAAGAATTTTGAGGTGAAGGAGAAATCTGAGGACAAGAAGCAAAAGTCTCTTGTCATGAAAGCTGACTCCACTGATGGGAGCTCAACAAATGATGAAGAGATGGCCATGTTCACTAGAAAAATGAAAAGGACGTTCAAAAAGAATGATAAATATTCCAAGAAGCCTTACAAGAAGTTTGACAAGTACAAAGCTGAGTCTAGCGACAGCAAGTACAAGAAGGACAGCTCAAAGCCCATCACATGCTTTGAATGTCATCAAACTGACCATATCAAATCAAGCTGTCCTACCTTGAGGAAGGAAAAGAAGAACAGCAAGAAGGCAATGGTGGCAACCTGGAGTGATAGTGATGAGTCATCATCATCAGGAGCTGATGCCACTGAGTCAGCAAAGATCTGCTTCATGGCAGATGAGCTTACTGAGCCTTGTGTTTCTGAGCATGCTGACCCCTTCATTGCATCTGACGATGAGGCACACTCAACTGAGGTAATATCACTACCCCTGCTCAGAAATGAAATGGTAAATGCCCTGAATGACCTCTACACACTTATCAAAAAGTGTAACAAGAAGGTTAGAGCAGTCAGCAGGCGATGTGACGAGATTGAAGAGGTCAAACTGAGTGACCTTCGATATCTTCTCCAAGACAACTCAACTTTGCATAGCAACATAGAAACTATGCACAAGTTTGTCTTAGAGGTCCAATCAGATTCTAAGAAACTGAGAAAGGACATCACATCTATTCAGAATCAACTCAAGATTCCGAATAAAAGAAATATTCCTCTGAACACTCGGTACCGAAGTACTAGTCAGCAGAGATGGAATCCTCAGCGGAATGTCCAGTGTGACTTCTGTGGGAAGAAGGGACACACCACAAAGGTGTGCTGGCATGCTCAGCACTGGGGTGCTGACCAGTTAGTGAGATATCCCAAACAGAAGGTCAACTGTGACTTTTATGGGAAAAATGGACACACTGTCCAAGTATGTCGTCATAAGATTAAATATGATGCTTTACCTGCTAAGCCTAACAAACAAGGACCCAAAAAGACTTGGGTACCTAAAGATAACTAGCTATATTGCAGGTGAGCCTAAGGTGTGTTGAGAAGTCAAAAATGTGGTACATTGACAGCGCATGCTCGAGGCATATGACTGGTGATGAAACTCAGTTCATCACACTTGTGCGTAAACGAGGTGGAAGTGTAAGTTTCGGAGACAACAAAAAGGGTAAGATAGTAGGGTCAGGAACCGTTGGTGGTAATCCTACTATTGAGTCAGTCTCCCTAATCAGTGGACTTAAATATAACTTACTCAGCGTAGCTCAGCTATGTGATAACGGGAGAAAAGTTATATTTGATAACACTGGATGTAAAATACTCGAGGGAAAAACAAACGAATTGATTTTAACTGCCCCTCGTATTGATAATGTCTTTATGCTTAATTTGGAAAAGAAATTTTCAAAAATTGTATGCTTAGTGTCAAAGGAAGAAAATTCCTGGCTATGGCACAAGAGACTTGGTCATGTAAGCATGGACCTCCTGGCCAAATTAGCAAGAAAGCAATTAGTTGAGGGACTGCCAAAACTTAAGTTCGAAAAGGATCAATTATGCAACGCTTGTCAGGCTGGAAAACAAACTAAAACATCCTTTCATAGTAAAAACATTGTCTCAACCAAGCGTCCACTTGAGTTGCTACACTTGGATCTCTTCGGACCAGTCCAGCCGCTGAGCTTGGGTGGTAGGAGATTTTCTTTGGTCATTGTAGATGAATTTTCTCGGTACACTTGGGTCATCTTGCTGAGTAGCAAGGATGAAACCTTTGAGACATTTTCAACATTAGTAAGAAAACTTGAAAATGATAAAGACCTAAAGTTAGCTCACATCCGAAGTGATAATGGTGGAGAATTCAAAAACCAACAGTTTGTTGAATTCTGTGAAGCCAGCGGCATTGACCATAATTTTTCTGCTCCTAGAACGCCTCAACAGAATGGGGTTGTTGAAAGGAAAAACAGAACCTTGGTTGAAATAGCCAGGACAATGCTGAGTGAGCATAGGCTTCCAAAGTACTTTTGGGGAGAAGCTGTCAACACAGCTTGCTACATACTTAATAGGGCTCTAGTCAGACGCATATTAAAGAAGACTCCCTACGAACTTTGGAAAGGACGAAAACCCAACATTGGATACTTTCGTGCCTTCGGCTGTAAATGTTTTATTCTAAATACTAAAGACAACCTTGCTAAGTTTGATTCAAAAGCTGATGAAGCTATCTTTTTAGGCTACTCAACAAACAGCAAAGCATATAGAGTTTTCAATAAACGAACTCAGGTCTTAGAAGAGTCAGTACACGTTGAGTTCGATGAAACTAACCCTGCAGGAAAAGACAAGCAGCTGACTGAGGATGATCCATACTCAGCACCCGCTGACCAAGAAATAGCCGATGAGTCACTACCTCAAGGGCTGACCAAAGGTAAAAGCGAAACTCAAATTGTTTTCACTGACCAATCTATACATGCAGAGATTGTTGAAACACAACCAGATCAAGACATCACTCTACCAAAAGAGATCAGAATACCAAGAGGACACTCAGAGAGTGCCATTCTTGATGCTGCTGAAAACACGTTGATGACAAGAAATCAACTCAGGAGATACCTCAGCAACGTAGCATTCGTCTCAGTTCAGGAACCAAAGAACTTCGCTGAAGCTGAGCACGTTGAGTTCTGGATGAGTGCAATGCAAGAAGAACTTGATCAGTTCAGAAGAAATGAAGTGTGGGACTTAGTGCCAAATCCAAGAAGTCAGAAGACCATAGGAACAAGATGGGTCTTCCGCAACAAGCTAGATGAACAAGGGAACGTGGTCAGGAACAAAGCAAGACTAGTAGCTCAGGGCTATAGTCAGCAAGAAGGTATTAACTACGGTGAGACCTTCACCCCAGTGGCAAGGCTAGAGGCTATAAGAATTTTATGTGCATATGCAAGTTATATGAACTTTAAATTATTTCAAATGGATGTTAAGATTGCATTCCTTAATGGAGTTATAAACGAGGAAGTCTATGTTAATCAGCCTCCAGGGTTTGAGGATCCCAAGTTCCCAAACCACGTTTATAAACTCAAAAAGGCTCTGTATGGTCTCAAGCAAGCACCACGTGCTTGGTATGAGAGGGTGACCAGTTTCCTGCTGATTAGAAATTATGTCAGAGGTAAATCTGATACAACCTTATTCATTAAGAGGAAGGGTAAAGAAACCCTACTAGCTCATATATATGTTGATGACATTATTTTTGGTGCCACTAATGAGTCCATGTGCAAGGAATTTAGTAAGCAGATGCAGACTGAGTTTGAAATGTTAATGATGGGAGAACTCAACTTCTTCCTTGGACTTCAAATCAAACAAGGGAAAAATGGCATCTTCATCAGTCAAACTAAGTATGCTAAGGAGATATTGAAGAAGTATGAACTTGAAAACTGCAAGCCAATATCTACTCCTATGGGCACTGACACTGTCCTCTGCGCTGATGAAAATGGTAAGTCAGTAGACAGCAAACTATACCGAGGTATAATTGGCTCTCTACTCTACTTAACTGCTAGTAGGCCGGACATTCAGTTCTCAGTATGTTATTGTGCTAGATATCAATCTAACCCTAAGGAATCTCATTACATAGCTGTAAAAATAATCCTTAGATATTTGCAAGGCTCAGTGAATGCAGGTTTATGGTATCCCAATACTTATGATTTCACACTCATTAGATACACTGACGCTGACTACGGATGAGACAAGCTTGAACGAAAGAGCACCTCAGGAGGATGTCACTTCCTTGGAAGCTGTCTTGTGTCTTGGTTCAGTAAGAAGCAATCGTCAGTAGCCCTGTCAACCACTGAAGCTGAGTACATTGCTGCTAGAAGCTGTGTTGCTCAAGTCCTCTGGATTAAGCAACAACTAGAAGATTATGGCGTTCAGACTAAAATAATTGAAGTCAAATGTGACAACAAGAGTGCCATTGACCTATCAAAGAACCCAATCCAGCACAACAGGATGAAGCACGTCAGCATAAGACATCACTTCATCAGAGATCATGTACTCAAGGGAGAGATAAAGCTGACCTATGTCCCAACGGATGAGCAGCTTGCTGATATCTTCACAAAGCCACTGGCTCGTGAGCAATTCAACATACTTAGAGAAGCCATTGGTATGTTTAATCCTCTTCAATAAATTCCAAGTATAATATGTGATATATGCATGCTGAGTTGATTACCATGCTAAGTGATTTATGCTAAATCAATGTCTATTACATGCTGAGTAGATATACACGCTGAGTGGTTATCTTAAGCTGAGTTACTAAGCACACGAATAATTCCTTGCGTAGAACTGACTACTCAAAACATTAAACGTTTAGAATTCTTAACACTGAGTAAAAGATCCGTTGCACAAATTAATGCTAAACACGCGAATTAAATAGCCACCTAGGATGACGTAAGCGCAATAATTAGAAAATACATGCGCCAATTGTGTCATAAATGCCAGAATCCTTGTCGGTTGAGTATCTCGAGGTCAAACGGCCACCTCAACGCTTCAGATCAACTCGACACCTCTATAAATAGTGGATGAATTCCCACTTGTACCTCTTTACGCTCAGAAATTTCTGGTATTCAAATCCTCTCTTTTCTAAAATTCCCAAACTTCTCAAATTTCTCTAAGAATCATGTCTAACGATTCTCAGAACGTCTCCGGTGCCGGTTACGACAATAACCGCTCTGATGAAAACCCTCCGTCTCTTGCTCAGCAGGAATATAGAGACTCCCACCAAGTCTCAAGAACCTGGTCAGCGTGACCATTCTAAGGTCACTACCCCGAGTAAGAAAACCCAAGCTGACCAAGCTACCTCTTCGAAAGGGAAACAGAAGCAGGATAAGGGAAAGAAACCGATGGAACGTACCTACTCCCTTGTTTACAACAGCATAAGGGGATATAAGGTTGACCACTCCCGCTGGTTCTCGAAGGGCTTTGTGGAAGCTGAGCAACCCTTCTGTGAGTGGATCTCAAAGAACGGCTGGACCGAGCTGTTCTCGACTCGAGAAGCCACCTACCCTGAGTTAGTGAAGGAGTTCTACACTAACCTAAGAGCCGCTGATGATAACCGGGATTACATGGTCACCAAGGTTCAAGGAAAAAATATCTTCATCAACCCTCCTTACCTTGCCAAACTGCTAAAACTGAAAACCGAAGGAGCTAAACTTAGAAAATCAGGTGACCAAGATAAAATTGATTATCCCGCTGAGTTTTGCAAACCTGCCGGTCATGTCGGGGAAATCTCGAGCACCTCCATGGGTCAGAATCAAAAGATGGCTAATTACATACTGACCAACTTCCTCTTTCCAAAGGTCAACTCCACTTCCTCAGCGTCGAACTTCGAGCAGCGCTTCATCTGGCACATGCTGACCTACCAGCCAATCAACATGCCAGTCTTTTTAATCGGTGGTTTTCAAAGGAGTACTGGAACCCTTAGGTTAGGCTCCCTTATTACCAGAATCCTCAAAGATCACCAGGTGAATTTGGTTGAGGAAATTAATGTCTAGGGGACTGAAATTACTGCAGTTGCACTATTCGGCTTGGTCTACGATCAATCCATCGTCCCTAAGAAAGGAAAAGGGGCCACTGTTCAGGAAACAGAGGGGATGCAGACCAGAGAAGGAAAGAAAAAGAGGAAAGCTCAAGCTGACAAGCAGGACAGAAAGAGGAAAGCTGTTCAAAGCTCCTCCAAAGACAATGATGCTCCACCGAAAAAGCTTCGGTTTGTGTCCAAAGGAACAAAGCCTCAAGTTGCACAAGGTCAGGCTAAGCCTAAGTCAGCAGAAAACCTCAAAAGGCAAGGTGAGCCTGAGGAAGAAGAAAAAGAGGACACTCCTAAGCAACCACTGAGAAAGAAGAAGAAGATATCTTCTGGGTTGAGTTCTATCAATGCACCTCCGCTTGACGTTGTCATCTCTGAAGACTCTCATTTTATGAGAAGTCAGGGCATTGATCTTGAGAAAAACTTCACTGACCAAGATGAAGAAGAACTGGGTAATCTTGAAGGTCAGTTTGATGCTGAGGAGACAGTGGATGTTGAGCAACATGAGACAACAGATGTTGAGCAACATGAAACAACCAACATTGAGCATGTTGAAGAAGAAGCTGAGCCAACAACAAAGGATCATACTGATCTAGGGGAAACTTCACCTACTGACTCAATTGAGTCCATTCCTGCTGACCCCTCTCCTCCAAAGACTAAGAGATTACGACGACTTAAAAAGAAGGCTCATAAATCCCCAGTGATTGACCTTATGGATGACTCACCGCTACGGGAGCTGATCACTGATCTCTCTGATATGCAGTTCCAAGTCTTCGCCAATCCCACTGAGTCTCCTCCAAGAGAGCACCAGGAAAAGCAAGCCTCTGTTTCTCAACCTAAGGAACATGCCGACTCAATTGCTACTCTAAGCCAAGATAATACCGAGCAAATCCTCGAAGTTCATGCTCCTCAACATACTGAGCTAGCTAAGGAAACATCTGCTCAGGTCAGCGCTGAAACTCCTTAACCTCCTCAAACCAGTCAGCTTCAGCCTGACTCT
Organism: Euphorbia lathyris; assembly: GCF_963576675.1. NCBI lineage: Eukaryota > Viridiplantae > Streptophyta > Magnoliopsida > Malpighiales > Euphorbiaceae > Euphorbia > Euphorbia lathyris. Next base: position 68,518,081 of record NC_088917.1, read on the forward strand.
GAGCAAGTAGATAATTCTTCCGATCACCCACTTCCACATCCTCAAGTGCAGAATATCAACCAGTCAGCTTCTGCTGGCAATCTGAACACAAGTCCAGCGCTGATCATGCTGGCACCTCCAATAATGAAAGGAACCACACACCTCCACCTTCCGGTTCTACTCATATTCCGGCAAATGGGCCAAATCATGATGGATCCTATACTTATCTGAATGCCATTGAGTCTGGTCGAAGAATCATTGACTCAACTCAAGCTCTCCTCCAGGACCTCCATCAAACCAATGCCGACGCCGCTGGGTCAGTTCCTGTTGAGCCAACTCAACTTTCCTCTGTCACTCAGCTTCTCACAGAAATCAAAGGTCTTAAGGATCTTCTGAGTGTCATGACATCACTCCAGTCTCAACAGCCCAAGCATGAATCAATAGTAAAGCTGGCCGAACTCCAACTGACAATGGTCAATCACATAAACTCTCTCCAGGGTCAATTTCAAAACCTGTCAGATGCGAACTCCATGTATGTAACTTCTGCTGAAGTTCATCAACTCTTCAACCAGCTTCACTCTGAGCAAGCCAGAACCAACGAGCAACTCTCTTCCACCTCCTAATGCTCCATTGAGCAAATTAGTGAGGTTGTCCGTCTACTCAACTTGAGTAAGGAAGAGATGGAAACTGACCAACTCAAAACAAATGAGCTTCTGCAATACTCCCAATCCATCTTCAAACATGTGCGTCATTCGAATGCTCAACGTTAATATCATGACTCGGCTCTGCTTAAAATGTTTCATCAAGCTTTTGCCATGCTGACTGACAGTATCACCTAGGTTGGGAAGTCTCAAGAATACATTCTGAGTATGCTCAGTGCCTCGGTCAGGGTTCCCCGCTCTGTCTTGGATGATGGTGTCCCTGTTTTTTATGGTATTAATGAAAGCACGCGCAAGTTTAAGGCATTCTCTGTACGATTAACTCGTGCTGCCCTCAACGACACTTTCATTCCTCCTCTACCTGATGCTAGCAAAACGGGGGAGAAAGAACAAGCTGAAAGAACTCAGCATACAGGAGAAGCATCTGGAACTCAGCATATAGGAGAAGCATCTGGAAGTCAGCAGAAACAAAAGGGAAAAGCCAAAGAGCATTCTACCCACATCAACTACAAGAAAAAATAGCTTGACTAGAATTGCTAGATGTAGGCTTTTAAAACTTGTATTCTTTTCCTAATATATTTTGTTGTGCTGACCATCAATTCAAAACTATGCATGCATCTACCTTTTTCAAATTGACCAAATTATGTGATGCTTACTTATGTTTTGTGCTAAACATTTAACGTATCTTCATTAAATCAACTGTGTTATGTGCCTACATTGCTTCATGATTGTCTGCTATGTTGATCTATAAGTTGACCTATTTTAATTGTCTTCTTAACTAAAATTCATTGAACAAAGAAATACTCAGCATACTCTGATATCTAAATCTTTCGCAGAACTTAACTGAGTTAAATAGAATATGTTCCATGAGCTGACCTATTTCTGAAAACTGACCTTAGACTTACTTGATTAAACCTTGAAATGTTTAAAGTAAAACTAAGTCAGTAGCTCAACCCTTACGGGGGAGTATCTTGAGAAAAACAAGGTCAACTATCATGGGGGAGCTCAACACTGAGTTCCTTACTGAATATTTTTGCCAACATCAAAATGGGGGAGTTTGTTGAAACACCTTTCCACATGATTTTGATTTGACAAAATTATTTATGTGAATGATAAAAATATTCTAACACATTAAATTTAAATGCTTTGATTTATTCACACTAATGTGTTTGTTCAATGTTGAGTTAATTGATTTATAAGACATTAAGATAAAAAGCCTAAAGGCCCATAAGAGGAAGTCAAGCCCAAGTCAATAGATCAAGACCTCACGGCCCAGGAAGACAAAAAGCAGTCGTTCTAAGCAAAGCGCTAGCTCGGCATGAAGAAGGACCGAGAAGCCTTCTATCAATTGCTTCAAGATGAAGCTGCTGAGTTAAACGACAAGAAGTACAAGTCAGTGGCAGAACGGAATCAACTTAGAGACAAAGTATTTCTACTTTGGGTAAAGCTCAGAAGACGCAGTAAGCTATCTGGAAGACTTTACTATAAATGTCGAAACATTCTGTTCATCTGACGAAAAGCTGCTGAGCACTGCCGTAGGCAGAAGATACAAGAATCTCATTGGCCAACGACACTGAGCACGTCCTTAGTGAAAGCGATAGGAAGCCGTTAGCCTCCAACGGTTATTTCAAAATTCGAAATCACCGGTGCTTGAAGTGTCACTATAAATAGGCCTTTCAAATGCTTCATTCGATGCAGTTCTTCAATCAAGTCGAAACGCTGACCAAATTCATACTTGAAGTTCTGTGAGAAAAGCAAAGCAAATCTTACACCAATTCCAATCATTGTGTAAAAGTCTAAAGTGATTTCATTCATCTAAAGTGTCTTAGCAATTGTTGTTTAGGACAAACACTTATCATTTCTAGAAGAATAGAAAGGAGAAGCTGAGTACTCAGTTATAGTACTCAGCGGTAGTTATAGGAGTGAGTACAGGAATAGAGGAAGGTACTCTTGTATACTCAGCTTCTGTTGTAAAAGGTTTCGTGCTCTACCTTTAAAGAGCTTAATAGAGGATTCAAAAAGCTCGGAACGAGTTCCGGGGACTAGACGTAGGCGGAGAGGCCGAACCAGGATATGTCTGCTGAGTAACATATTTCTAACCCTTAAACTCCTTTATATATTGCTTGCTATAAAACTGACTAAGTAACGAACTCACGCTGAGTTGAGTGCACTAAGAAGCTGAGTTCAGGAATAGACTTAAGTGCTATCTCCTGACTCAAGAAAAGAAGTAGACTTAGTCACCAGTTGACTAAGCTTGTGTCTTAAAACCACTTAGCGACGCTGTGTAAACCTTTTCTCAAAGAAAAGAAGTCAGCCTTAACGGACAAAATTTTAAATAGTTCATATCCCCCCCCCCTTGGAACTAACCTTGTCACGTTATACAAATTAGTTTTTGTTTCTAACTAGAACTTAGTTTATTTTATTTTTTCTTTTGTTTTTGGTTTTTGGTAAATGATTAATTAGTTGTTGGTTAGTTTTTAAATTTATTTATTTATTTTTAACCAACTATCTTCTGTTTACGGTCCATATAGCTATAATTTTTTTTGGGTTAATTACAAAAATGGGTCAAATGGGAGTCCCATTTATATATTTAACCCATTTACTCAACCAACTACATATCTAGACTGATTTTGTATGACTTTCTCATAATACCCTCAATATTTACGCGCGTCTCGCCCCCTCCCGTCTGACTTCGCAGATTCCATATTATGCTGATGACTTGTGGAGAATTTTCGATTAGCTTCCGTCCCTGTGGGGGCGTCGTTGGGTTCGACGGGAGGAAGCTCCGATGCCAAAGTCAGTATAAAGTATGGAAGAGTAAACTGAATTGACAAAGTAGGGTTTCTAGGATTGTGTGAATGTGTACCTTGATAGCTTGAGATGCAAACTATATATAGTCGTGAAGTTGTAACCTTTAGTAACTAGAAAGTCTCCATTAATGCTTCATTAATGGCGGTTACTGGTTTCCTTTAGGCATGTCCGTTAGCTTATTAATAGCTCATTAATGGCCTTTACTGTGGAATCGGCTCCACTGCTCAGCTGGCGGACCGAGGGGTTATGGCGAATCTCCACATAAGTTTAACTGCGGATCTCACGTGGCGGAGTCTTGGTGATCCGCCTGTCGGATCCCCTCGCTTGATACGGCATGACATTCCGGTATCAGGTGATCAATACACGGCCGATCTAGGTGAATATCTCATTTGATCCTTTGGATAATATCCCAATGTTATCAGCAGCCCCCCTAAAGTTCCTTTAAATTCCTTTAGGGCTTTTGAGCTTCTTCGCGCGCCATCATAATGACTTGCATTGATGGTCACTCTGTTCGATGCCAATCGATGGGTAACACGTGTCGTAGGCACGCCGCTCGAGGAAAGAGAAAACGCCTTCTTGCTTCCTTTCTTTCTCTTTCCACTCCATTTGCATTCCTCTTCCATCTTTCTTCGAGTTTTTTTTGCCTAGAGTTTCCCGGAGTTCAGAATCCTCAAAGCCTTAACTCCCATGTAAGTGAATCTTTTCATTCTATTTTTCTGAATGTTTAGGAGTTCTTCTTCATCCTCCGAGTCTACATTCGAACTTTTTAATTTGACCACTTCTTCCGAAACCGTAGTTAGTTGGACTTCTTCTTCTTCGGAAAATTCTGATTCTTCCGAAGGCACTGTTAGTTGCGATTTAGCTGAGTTGCATAACTCGGCATGTAATAGCAATCGAACTCGTTCATGTAGGATTCAGAACTTTCCCGTCGCCGTTACTTGTTTTTCTCCGACAATAGATTCTAGGCGGCTTTCGGGGATGGAGGCATCTTCTTCAGCCCCGTCTAGGAAAAAGGTGCCTCGTGCGGAATCCACTTCCTCCCATATGAGCGCCGTGGATCTAGCGAATCTGGCGGATCGCTTTCCTTGGATAAAAGAATACGAGACTAAATTGGCGGAAGCTCATCAGCGACCCGCCTGTCCGCCAATTGGGTATTTGTCTGTGTACAGTTGTCACGTAGAAAGAGGGTTCCGACTTCCTCTTCCTAAGATGATGGCGGATATCTTAGCTTATTTTGACATCACTGTCAACCAGCTGCATCCAAATGGCTGGTTAGATCTGGCCCTGGATTGTTATTTAGCTTCAAACTTAGGGATAGTTTGTAATCCTCGAGTCTTTCGAACACTTCACAAACCGACGAAACGAAAGGCCGAGTCCTTTTACACCTTTGCTAAATTTGGTACCTATTCGCCGTTCTCTGGCAAGATGTCCAATGTCCATCTCTGGGATGAGAAATTTTTCTATGTAAAGATAAGGGAGGGCGAGTCTCTAGGCTGTCCGTCGGTTTGGAATGCCAAACCTTTGCATATGGCTCGAGACATGCGTATACTGATGGACAGTGACAAGGGAGTGGCAGAAATCATGAAAAGTGTCAAGGCGGAGGCCTGGACATACGCTGACGCCTTGGACTTCATGATGAATGATATTCCCTTGATCCGCCAGGAAGGGGACAAGATCTCTTATGTGAAGTTTACAGAACTCGATGAAGGTAACTTTGTTTTTCCTTGAACCTTGATTATCTTATGGTTCTTTTGTTAGGGGTTTGTCTAAGGCCAGTCACGCTCTTGTAGAGATACGCAAGAAACTGAAGGAGGATGAAGCTCGAAAGAAGGGGCAAGTAGCGAATCCTCCTAAGAGCTTGGAGAAGCGCCCTGCTGGCGATATGGTTGATCCTCCTCTTCCAAAGAAGAAGAAATCTGTATCCACTAGTGGAGGAAAGCTAATGGCGGATGGCATGCGTGTCGTGAAACCAACGGCAAGACTCGAAGAGGTACGTTGACCGTATTAATTTCTCTTCTCTTACTTGAATCTTACTTTTTACTTCTTAATGTTTGCATAGTTGGTGAAGCCGGACCTGGGAGGCTACTGGTCCGCCAAGTATGGTGACAAAGGATCTCTGAGAAATAAATCCGTCATCAATGACTTGGACGAAGCTCTTGGCCAACTTGGGGAAGTCTGGGAGAGCCAAAATAAGATCTCGGGATCTGCCCATGTCCAGATGGGAAAAACGGAGCTTCTTATGGTAAGTTCCTTCTATCTTTTTTCGCATTTTTGGATGAAAGAGTGATCTCCTTTGGGGAGAGTTTTGTTGTTGTTCTTTCGTTTGAGTTGGGCTTTTGCATTGATAGGTATACACCCGTATGCGTGCTATGGAAGCGGATCTCCTTCAAGGAGTGGCGGATAAGGCAACTATAGAAAGGTTGGTGAAGGAGGTCACCGTTGCCAATGCGAACGCTGCATCCGCCATTGCCCTAAAGGATGCTGAGATCCTTAAATTGAAGAAGCAAATTGATGCGGATGCTAAAGAACATGAAGCTGCTTTAGAGGACACGGAGATCTTGGCAGGGGAGCGAGCTTACTACTATGGTGAGTGGATCATGGCGTATGTTCAACTGGCGCATCTCGAGATTGATTTTACAGATCCGGAGTTCGTGGTTTCTGACGTGGATTTTGTCCTTAAGTATCGCAAAATTCCAGAAATCAAGGACTACATCCGTGATCACATTCGCAAGGTGATGAACGGATCCGCCGAAGAAAGCAAGCCCCTTGTCGACCTTGAGCCAGAGGACCCCGATAAAGTGCCTTCGAAGGCGGGTGACCAAGGTGAGGAGCTAATAACCGATTGTACTATTCCTCAAGGAGGAATTATTTCTATAGAGAAGGAGGCCCACTAGAGGGCGCATCTGGTGAAAAAGATGCTAAGGAGGATGCTCCTACTGATGTTTAGTTTTCATTGTAAAACTAAGTACAATTTTTAATCCTTATGATAACCGTTTACTTTACTTTATGCCTTATAATATTTCAGCAAGTAAGTTTATAGGCTTTAGGATTGATTTGAAGTAGGTGGCCAACCATACCTCGTGGTGTGAACCTTTGTGAAGGCTTGAAGCTTTTATTCCTTTTAGAGGAAGTTAAGCTGCCTTAGGTGATCGATTTGCTTCCTATCTTTGAGGTGAATCGATCCGCCCTTAGGACTTTGAACCCTTCTTTGGAAAGGGTGTGAGAGAGTGTAAAGATCTCGCGTCCGAGAAATGTTTTAACTCTATCTCTAATGGTGATCATTTAAGGATTGATCCGCCCATGAGATTGTTCTCCTATCCTTGAGGAGAAAGTAAAGAAAGTAGCTATGTCGTGATAGCATTGAATGCGTTTGTTGGCCCCCCTTCTTTTTTAATCTGGAATATTTATATTGCTACAAAACAAATACTTAAAAAAGAATTGATAGGACAAAAATTGCTTCTTATTGAATGGCGATGTGCCTTATTACAGCAAGTGGGTCTTATATGTGAGCCTCGTTAAAACCTTTGATAAGAAAAACCTCATGGGATAAAAAATCATCAAAGGAAAAAGAGTACTCAAGACCGTGATTACATTCTATTTTCCGGTGAAATATTTGCGGAGGTTCTGGATGTTCCATGTACGCAGCAGCGTATTTCCCTCATTGTCTTGGATTTTAAATGTGGCGAATCCAATCTTGGTGACTATTCGGTACGGACCTGTCCAGGTGATCCCCAGCTTTCCTTTCCCCTCTGTAGATTGGATTTTATCTGCTTTTCGGAGCACGAGATCTCCCACATTCAGATTGACTAGCTTTGAATTTTTGTCATGATAAGCCGCGATCCGCTGCTTGTAGGCTGCCATGCGTACATATGCCTTTTCCCGCTTTTCTTCCACTTGATCAAGACTTTCTTTCAACCTTTGATTGTTTTCATCCTCACAATAGAATGCGACTCTGTCACTTGGGACCTGTATTTCGACTGGGATTACAGCTTCCACTCCGTGAGAAAGGGCGAATGGTGTCTCGCCCGTGGCTGTTCTGGGAGTAGTGCGATACGCCCATAGGACACTCATTAACTGATCCGCCCACTTTTTATCATGCTCCCCCAACCTTTTCTTTATTCCTTTGACGATCGTCCGATTTGTAACTTCGGTCATGCCATTAGATTGAGGATAATAAACGGGGGCGAATCTGTTCTGAATGCCCAATTTTTCACAGAAAGTTTTGAATTCTCCATAGTTGAATTGCGTTCCATTGTCAGTGATAATTGTGTGGGGAACTCCATACCTTCCTACGATGTTATCCTTGACGAACTCCACCATTCGTTCAGCATTGATAGAAGAGACAGCTTCGGCCTCTACCCATTTGGTGAAATGATCTACTGCCACTACCACATACTTCCTATGTCTTTTGGTAGGAGGAAAGGGTCCAACAATATCAATTCCCCAAACTGCGAAGGGTCGACCTTCGATGATGGGCCTTTGAAGGTGTTTAGCTGTGTGTGATTCATTTGCATGAATCTGACAATTATGGCAAGACTCCACTAACTTTTGAGCATCAAGTTCCGCTGTGGGCCAATAAAATCCTGCTAACCTGGACTTTTTCAAAATGGAGGCAGATGCCTCATGGGCTCCACATGTGCCTTCGTCCAACTCTTTGAGGATTTGTTGTCCCTCTTTTGGCACAACGCATTTCAGCCAGGGGTGGCTAAAAGACTTTCTGTATAAGCAATCATTTATCACGGAGAAATAGGCTGCCTTCCTTACTATCCGTCGAGCTTCTTCCTTGTCCAAAGGCAAAGTTCCATCTATCAGATATTGGCGGATTGGTAATCTCCAATCACTCTCCACAGACGTGAGTAAGGATACCATCTCCGAGGCGAATGCCAGTGCTGTCTTGACCTCAAACGGGCACTGCAGATCCGCCCAATGCTCCTTGCTTGAAGCCATTTTGGCTAGGTGATCGGCCTCTGTGTTAGATCCTCGAGGCACATGGATCAATTCCCACTTGGTGTCTTTGGCTTCGAGGTGATTGAGCAACTTCTTAACCTCGTCAACATATTTGGCCAGAATGTCATCTTTTACCTCAAAATTCTTGATCACCTGGTTGACCATTAATTTTGAGTCACTGTAGATCACGATCTGTTCAGGAGTGATTTCCTTTAACAGGCGCAGTCCCAATATCAAGGCTTCGTACTCTGCAGCATTGTTGGTAGCGAGGAAGTCCAGTTTTGCAGCGTAGTGCAGTTTTATATATTGGGGACCTTTGATCACGATGCCAATACCTGCGCCTTCCGCCGAAGAAGCCCCATCTATATACATCGTCCATTCCTCAATTTTAGATTTGGGGAGATTCATACCTTCTTCAGTAAATTCATTCACAAAGTCTGCCAAGACTTGACTTTTCAAGGCTGATCGACTTTCATAGCGAACATCAAATTCCCCTAGGCGGATTGCCCATTCCATCAATCTCCCCGAGGTTTCTGGCTTTTGCAACACTTTCCTCATGGGTATGCTTGTGCGCACTATGATTGTATGAGCCTGAAAGTAGGGCCTGAGGCGAATTGACGTGGTGACAACGGCCAGCGCCATCTTATCCAGCTTGGAATATCGGGTTTCAACATCTTTTAATACTTTGCTCATGTAATAAATTGGATACTGCTGGCCATCTTCTTCCCTTATCATGACCGTGCAAACAGCTTTATCTGTAACGGAGACATACATGTAGAGATTCTCACCTTTCAAGGGTCGACTCATCAGGGGTGGTTCCGTGAGAAACCGTTTGATCCCTTGGAAGGTTTTTTCACAATCCTCGCTCCATTTGAACGCCTTTTGCTTCTTGATCACTTCATAAAAAGGTTGGCATCGTCGAGCTGAATATGAGATAAACCTGCCCAAGGCTACGATACGCCCATTAAGACGTTGCACTTCTCTAATATTCTGCGGCATTTTCATTTCCAAGACAACTTTGATCTTGTCGGGGTTTGGGCTCACTCCCTTCTGGCTGATCATGAATCCTAAGAATTCCATACGTTGCTCCAAAGGTACATTTCTCCGGATTCAATTTAATGTTGTGATGTCGGAGTACGCCCAGTACTTCCTTTATATCATCCGCATGCTTCTCTACAATGGTACTTTTGATGATCATATCATCCACATAGAAAGAAAAGTTATCACATTTGCTTCCTTCGAATATTTTGTTCATCATCCGTTGATAAGTTGCCCCCACGTTTTTAAGCCCAAAGGGCATGACTTTGAAGCAATAGGTGGCTTGGTATGTCACGAACGAAGTTTTGATTCTATCCGAAGGCTCCATCGGGATCTGGTGATAACTCGACTTCACATCAGTGAAGGAGTACATGGCGTGTCCTGCTGTTCCATCAACTAGGATATCGATACACGGCAAGGGGTAGTTGTCTTTGGGACAAGCTTTGTTGAGATCTGTGAAGTCAATACACATGCGGTATGACCCGCCTGCTTTTTTGACTAGGACCACATTCGCTAGCCACTGTGTATAAAACACCTCTTCAATGGCGTCCGCCCGCTTGAGCTTGGTGATCTCATCTTCTATCACCTTCTGCCTCTCAGGGCCATGGTTCCTTCGTTTTTATGCCACCGAGACTGCGTCCTTGTCAATGTTGAGTTTGTGAGTGATCACATCTAGACTAATCCCTGGAAGAATCTCATCTTTCCACGCAAAAACATCTTCTGACTCATGGAGAACCTTGGTAATAGCTTCCTTAGTCTCTCCTTTTAGCCTTTTGGCCATCCGTACCTATTTTTCATCCGCCATAAGGTACATTTCTGTTTCACCCAAAGCCATTGTGACAAGTTCTTCCTCATCCTCATCTTTAGCCTGCGGGCGAATCATTAAGGATGCCGAATACGTCTCCTGAGCAACTTTCTGGTTTCCTCGGATCATTACACCTCCCTTGGCCGTGGGGATGTAAATGGTTAAGTGGCGTATGGAGATGAGAGCCGCGGCTTTGGAGATAAAGGGTCGCCCAAGGATGATATTGTAAGCCAACTGGCCATCTAGGATGGAGAATTCCAGATCTCCCTTCTAGATTTGATCTTCATCTGCCAATTCACAATCTAGTGTTACCTGGCCTTTTGTTTGGATGGTGTGCCCTGTTACCCCCAAGATGTCTACTATGGTGGTTTCCACTTAGATGGGATCGACCATAAGCTTGGCGAATGCCCCTCTTGTGATGACGTTGCATGAACTTTCGTTGTCAATCATTACTCTTTTCATCTCCCATCCTTCTATCATCATGGTAATGACCAGTGCATCTGAATGAGGAGGAATCTCCGGGCCTACGTCCGCAAAAGGGTGATTAAGTGATGCCCTATCCAGGGCAGTGGTCTTTGCCTTTTTCAGCACAGGTTGATATCCTGGTCCGCCCGCTATGACATTGATGGTGCCTTTCGCCTTCTTTTTCTGATCGTCTCTTGATCTATCACCATCTCCTTTCTTGTTTTCATTTTGGACGAACCTGTCTAGCTTTCCCCTTTCAATAAGCCTTTCTATCTCTCTGGCCAACTCCCAGCATGCGTCCGTGTCATGAACATTCCTTCTATGGTATTTGCAATAATTTTTGGGATTTTTCCCAGTGTTGGTGTACTCCCCCCCCTTTGGTTCGGGGTATGAAATGCTCCGCTTGTGCTGGCTGTTCTCTATCCACATCAGCACTTCGCTTTTGGAGGCGTTTAATGGTGTAAACGACGACATGTATGCCGATTTGTTCTTAGAGCCTCTACGCCTGCCTCTGGATGACGAATCATGATTCTTGTCCTTCTCTTTATCCCGTCGTCGAGATTCGCCTTTGTCCTTTTTGGACGGAGACACTGACTCCCGGCGGATATCATCCACCTCCATGAAGTCCTTGCACAGTTCTATCAACTCTGCCATATCTCTAGGCTTCTTTCTGATCAGATCTTCCTGCAAGCTTTTACATGTGGTGTTTTTCACTAAAGCTTCCACCGCCATGGAGACATTCACATCGAAAATTCGTATACACAATTTGTTGAAATTGTCTACATATTCTCGAAGGGGTTCACTTGCTTTCTGTTTCAACTAAAAAAGCTTCCGTGATTTGACCACTGGAGGGATACATCCGGCGAATTTGGCGCAGAACTCTCTACTCAACTGATCCCAGCTGTCTATCGATCCGGGAGGCAAAGATTGGAACCAATCATAAGCAGGTTGTTGAGCGATTTCCGCAAGTGCACGGTATACGCTTGTAGTAATAAAAGATATCGTTCCCACAGGGAACGTTTTTCGAAACAAAACTTATTTATAATTGGTTAAATTTACTTTAAGGTTTATAATATGGAAAATCATTTAATCGGTTTTGGTTTTGAAATTGCTAGAATGAGAATTAGGTTAGAGTATGAAAATGTTAGAAAATGCTCTGATTTAAGAATGAATTTGCAAGATAGGATCGTTTAGTACTTTTTAGAAAAGTAAACAAATGTATTTGTTTGCATTAAGGAAAGAAAACAACTTTAAACTTTGTATGAATTATAAAGATGAAATAAATGACGGAACCTCTAATTATTTGGCTTTGAACATGACAAAACCCTATCCGGGATAATTGCCCTTAATCAAATTAAAACTCTTTCGAGATAATAATTTGCCTAAGTGTTCAACAAAGTTTCCTTGTAAAGATTTTGAATTAAATACGTTTTAATGAAAACACCAGCATCCACTTCGGATCCTTTACCAAAGTGCTGCATAACAATCTATCGAATAGAACAGACTTTATTAGATAAAATATAAATTGATACAAGTTTACAGAGAACATGGAGCATGGAAACATTCGACGGCTTGCAAGTGAACGGGTTGTCAATCCTTTCCTTGGGTTTCATTAGAGTTTTTCAGGCTCAGGGGCGGATCCTCTACTCAATCTTCTCGTTGAATCTTCGTAATAGAGATTGGGTCGGTCTACTACCAAAATGAAAACTAAATTGGAACAATGTCTAAATGCTACTAAACTTGTTATTATTGAATAAACAATGTGTGTACATCATATTGCTTTTTACATAATCGAAATCTAACTTCTGAATCAATTGACTCGGAATTTCTGCATAAATTCTATACTAATCTCTTTCTTCTACATATATTCAACTCTCCATCAACTCTTTATTTATAGATGTTGAAGAGTCTTGATTGAAGTTTCGTGTCCGTTATGGAGAGTCGTATCCGTTGCGAAAGGACGTCTTTATCCACCCGAACAATCGTGTTTCGTCGAAAATGAAAGTGTGTAACTAGGCCTCTACAGACTCCTGCTCGTACCGAGAATGTTAAATTCTCTACCGAGAATGGGGGAGCATCAATTGGTCTTCAAACGAAGGGAAGGAGAAGCTGAAGAACGCGTGTCGCGGTAGGGAACGTTTTTCACTTCTTCGGCTTTCGTTCTCGTCCTTGACTTGGCGTTATTAATTTTCGTCGTCTTCGACTCCTTTTGTATGGTTTTTCTTCTATTTTTTAGCTCTTTTCATTCCTATTTGGATTTTACCAAATATTTATGTACCTTACAAGAAAGAAACATATTCGAGAGTAAAAGCTTTCTAAACAGTTATAAATAGCATAAATTCGTAGCAATATTGATGTAATTATTGATGATATTTTAGGTATATTTTGGGCTTAACAAATCTCCACACTTAATCTTTTGCTAGTCCCGAGCAAAATTTCACTGAATTTAGTCTTTAACTAATCTCTTTATGAAAATAAAACATATATCTCTGTATTACCTTTTGAATTAGTTAAGCCGAAAAGACTAGCTTCGCATGGCAAATTTATACGCAAAACATCAAACTAACTTAGTATAAATACGATATATCATTCGTCTTGTATTTCCAATTTGGAATTGAAGCATTCGGGACGATATAAGCACACATGTTATTGAGTCTTTCGTCTCAAGGCATTTCAAAACACAAAATTTCTTTCCCAAACCTAAACTAATATGTGAGATGTATTAAATTAAAATAAGTACTTAGGTTAATTTGCTTAGTTACGCCCGAGATAAGGGTGGTCTTGATCGTAACTTTATACGTATTTTATTGCTTTGTGTTCGCTTAAGAGGTACCGGCCATGCCATGGGTGGACGCAATCGTTACTTTAAACTTAAACACGCTTATTATTTTTTTGCTTTTAACGTTCCTTCCATACCTCGATTGTGATAAGGGTGGTCGCAACCGTGGCCAAAAGTAAACGGTACTTAATTTTCTTCCCTTTCATACCTCGATTGTGATAAGGTTGGTCTCAATCGTGGCCAAAAGTTAAGAATTCAACTAATTGATTAATTAATATGAATTTTGTAAAATTGTAACTTTGGAAAAAAGAAAGATAGCACATTCATCCTATATTGACTTAAAATTCAACATGTATTATGGCTAAAGTTTCCTTAAAAACTTCAATTGGTGTTAATGTAAGACGAAATCAAACCGAGCTAAAATTGTTAGTTCAATTTAATGCCTATAAACCTAATTGAAAATTTAAAATAAGATTTATTGTATCATAAATTGCATGATATAAAATAGAGATTAAAATAAAGAATTTATTTAATTAAAATACATTCACTCGAGACAATTTTACTTAAAATCGTATCGGAGATTTGTGAAAAATAACATTGCCCGTATAGAAATATTATTTCTAACGATAATGATAACCTAAAAACAAAAAAAATGTAACGTTATGAAAAATAATGTTTAAGAAATTGTGTTGCAATATATGTTGCATTTGCATAAAACAAGTGTTGCAAAATGTTGCTAAAAAAATATTTTCGTTGCATTTATTCGTATATATGTAAATGATATATGTATATCTCCTCCCACACTTAAATTGGACCATGTCCTCATTGGTGCAAAAATGGAGAAAACATAAAAAGTAAGGACGAAATAAGGCAGACGATAATAAAGATATAAATTGTAGCAAATGAAACATTCAACATAAAATGAAAAATGGAAAATTGTACCAAACATAGGAAAATTAAAATTGTACCAAATTATAACATGATAAAAATAAAATTAAAGAAAACAACCTATGCTTGAGGCGGGAATCCGGAGGTGTAGGTGAAGTCTCCACATTGCGGCGTCGGAAAAAAGAAAGCATCCGATGCCGAGTCGATCTATGCTCACGCCTCAAAAGGTTGAGGTTGTAATTCATCACCATGTTGTTTTCTACCAAATCATCAATTCTTAAGTTCATTTGACGATTGTTGGAATTGATTTGGTTCAAAATCCTCCGTAAATCCACCGGATCATCCGCTTGAGGTGCTTAGGGTTGTGGTTGAGCTTGGGGTTCATCCTCCTCTCCTTCCGCCTCTCCGTCGCCTTCGGTACCTATAAATTGAGAACTTGAAGCGCCACCACCCATAGTTCTACGAAGATGGGCAATACGGGAGGCATACGAAATAAAGACGGGGGGACCTTGCGGAAGTAATAAATGAGCCCGCTCAAGAGCCGAGATGTCCAAAAGTGGAACATACCCACGGTAGGTGGACATGTCAAAATCAGCCAATTCACCCCGTGCTCCCAACACAATAGCGGTGATAAAATTACAAAGAGGGATCTGAATGGTAGTAGCCCTCGAAGCACGAAACAAATTATCAAACAACATACCAATGCTATCAATCCTCAAGCCTTTAAACAAACTATCCAAAACATACAAATCCCGAACCTGAATCTTTGAACTCTCAACATGCCCAAACAAGGAGAAACTCAAAAATTTGTGAAAGAAGAACACACAGTTGTCCTTAATCAACTTGCTTTAGGTGTTTTTCGAATTAAAATAGTCTTGGTCCGAAAGAGTTTGCCAAACAGCATCATTATCAAAATCCTTAGGCTTGTCATATAAATCAGAAGTAGGGAAACCAAACATGTTTCCCATCGCTTCATAATCAATGGTGTAAGTGGTACCATTATTCCTAAAAGAGATTGAGGTTTTCTTCTTGTTCATGGTCAAAGTGACCAAAAATTCCACCATATACTCATTAATACGCGGAAAACGCATATTAACGAATTCTTGCCAACCCAACGCCTCAATAAAAGCATCAATTCTAGTAGAGAAATTCAATGCTCTTACCGAATGGAAATCTAGGAAGTGCATATCCACAAATTGGCGATCGGCTTGTGAAAAATGTTTGAAACGAGCGGCTTCCTCCTCCGAAGCGATGTCGAAATAAGCTCCACATTGAACCCGAAGGCGATTAGCTTCCGTAACAGCGGGCTTGTTACCAACACGCTTAGTCCTTACCATAGTAATGGTGTTTAGGGTGTTTAGGGTTTGAGAAGAAGAAGAAGAAAAAGGAATTAAGAGAAAGAGTAAAGCTTGAAGATGAGTTTGGGAGTTGTAATTGGAAGTGATTGAATGGAAAAGAGGATAGAAATTGGAATGAATAAATTGGGAAGAGTAAAAGTAGGTTTATGGGGAAGAGTTTGGAGTAAGGGATTGGGTAAAAATAGAGGTGATGTGAGGCTTGTGAGGTAGGTTTATATAGGGTGATTAGGTAGATGTATAGGTAGAATAGGAATAGGAATAGGCAAAAATTGTGTCAAAATCGGAATCAAAAGGGCATGTAACACGCGTGTCGCGACCGCGAATAGCAAAGCCGCGGCTGCAGCACGCGACTTTCAGGGAATTTTTCCCCTGAAATCCGTCCGTTTTTGCTGCTCATACCGAGAATTATTAATTCTCGGTAGAGAATTAGTCAAAATGGGCTATTCGGATGCCTAATGACTTGGTTTGTGCAATTTTGTTGATGGATTGGTTCCTGAATGTAATATAAAGTGTCCCTGCACTTAAAAACTAAAATAAATAACATTAATTGCAAGGAAAACCAAAGGTTTAACCTTAATAAATTGAATTAAAGTGTAATAAATTGGTTTATGAAGAATTAATGAAATTTAAATGTTCATTTATGCATATAAGTTAAAAGAATCATATTAAGTGCATAATAAGTGTAGATAAATATATATTAATTATATGAATTTAATCACTTGAATGAATTAATGTTTTAAACTCAATGAATGAAGTTTGTGAAATTGGATTATGTGTGAATATATGTGTTAATTAAGAAAACCATGATTGTTCAACATTATGGATTATATATAGATTTAACCATGATTATATAAGAAATAGAACAATCATATATCTAACCTTTGTAAAATTAATAAATGAACTAAAATGAAATAGAAACTTTATTGAATAAAACAAAGTAGAAAAACAAAGAATGAACACAAAATACACAAATATTTTCAAAAATAAATCTTATAAACCTAAACTATTCTATATATTCATCCCGTTCAAGCAGGATATTTCTAGCCTTAATACGATCACTTTGAAACTGCACGAAAGTTTCACGTTCTGGTGCAGACAGAAAGTGAGGCCCTGCGCGAAAGACACGTTTTCACAAGTCCTTCGTGCTCGAGAAATTCATAGTCTATCGTCGGGAAGAATTCATCATCACTCCAGGGAACATCAATTGTACCCTTGGTACCAAGAATTATTCCACAGATTATATTGCCGAACCCAATCTTTTTATCATTGGATCGAGAAGCGGCGACAAGACCCTCCATCAGAATCTTTGAAGAATCTACTGCATTTCCCTGGAATACATCTCCAAGAACATAAAGATCTGTGTCACGGACCACACTACTAAATGTGCGACCGAATAAACTATGACACAAGAATTTGTGCAAATACAGCATGGAGTTGGAGCGAAAGGAGTGATTATAGGCAAGTTTTGAATTGAATCGCCAGAAACCGGTGAGCATTCTCCAAACATTCGTGGATGTCATGTCTCTTCCAGGATGACGTTTGATTGTATCCCTCGGGGGAAAACCAAACCAAGCATGCAACTCGGGATAGCCGAAAGTGAAGATTTCGCCATCTCGACGAAAACTGAGACGTACCCGTCGTTTGTTAGTGAAACGAACGGTACAAAAGAATTCGAGTATCCAGTCGCCTATTATTGGAAATCGCATTTTGGCGAATTTTGTCCACCCTAGGCGTTCCATATAGCGGCTTATGTCATCACTAATGCCAAGTTGGTTGTTAAGAAAATCATCCATATACAATATTCCAGTGAAGAATTTATAACGGAGATTCCAGTAACGCCTACCTTCATCGTGATTGAAGATAGGAAAAGGCGCCCCATATCGCTTGGATAAGTCTCGACGTTTGTTGCTTGAGGTAGCATTGTGCCTTGAAGGTTTGTATTTGGTAGGCATGGTGTTGAATTTGAAGAAACAAAGTTTCTGTACTTAATGAAAAATGGTGTTTTTGAAGAAATCAGAAATCTGATAAAGATGAAAAGAGTTGTAACAGAACTTGAATCTTCTAGGACTAATTTATAAGATTTTAGATGAAAGGAGGTGTTGTTTTAATCATGAAAAAGTATAAAATTACACCTTTCGGGAATGAAGAAACTTAAGGTTTCGTTTGTCAAAGGGTTCGTCTAAAGGTTTAGGATGATTCAGACCTGAATGTGCAGGAAAAACGCGTGTCGCGACCGAGAATTCCAAATTCGCGGTCGCGACACGCTGATTTCCTTGCGGAAATCAGACGTCGTAACCTATTTCCTGATTCACGATAGGGAATTTATTATTCTCGATAAGTTCAGAGAAAATCTAACCTATTTGGACAAATCTGAAAAATAGAATTCTCGGCAGAGAATTGCTTGAAACTTCAATTTCATTCAAATTTCCTAAAATTAAATCTAAAATCATGAAATAAACATATTTTATGCATTTAAATCATAACATAAAGTCATCTAATCACAAAAATTGGCATTTGGAAAAATAAAATAAAATAAAATAAAAATAAAAATAAAATAAAGTAAAATAAAATGAACAAAAATATAAAAAGAAAAAAAACAAAATAAACTGTGATCGAAAAACTGAGTGATTTATACGTCAGATAATCTTGTTACGAACGGAATTCCTATTTGTGAAATATTTTCGTAATAGATTTTACATCGATTACCATTAACTTTGAAACGAATTCCGTTAGGACCTTCCATTTCTAAAAAACCATAATCGAACGTTTTGACGACTAAATATGGTCCTATCCATCTGGACTTAAGTTTTCCTGGAAATAAACAAAGTCGTGAATTAAATAACAACACTTTATCCCCAACATTAAAGTGTTTGACTTTAATTTTGGCATCGTGCCATTTTTTCACTTTTTCTTTATAAATCTTTGCATTTTCATAAGATAGATGGCGTAACTCATCTAACTCATTTAAATCGAGCAAACTTTTCTTACCTGCTTGTCGTAAATCAAAGTTAAGTTCCCTAATAGCCCAAAAGGCTTTATGTTCTAATTCGACTGGCAAATGACATGCCTTCCCATACACTAAGCGGTATGGAGTCATTCCTATTGGTGTTTTAAATGCAGTACGGTATGCCCATAACACATTATTTAGTTTACAAGACCAATCTTTTCTTGATGATGAAACTGTTTTCTCTAGAATCCATTTGAGTTCTCTATTTGATATCTCCGCCTGACCATTTGACTGAGGATGGTATGGCGTTGATACGCGGTGGCGTACTCCGTATTTTTTATAAGCGTTTCAAAACTTCGGTTTATAAAATGAGTACCGCCATCACTAACGATGACTCTTGGACAACCAAATCTACAAAATATATCGTCAAGAAAATTAACGACAACTTTAGAATCGTTCGTCGGTGTTGCAATTGCTTCAACCCACTTTGAAACATAATCGACGACAACTAATATGTAAGTTTTACCATTAGAAGGAGGAAAAGGTCCCATGAAATCTATTCCCCACATATCGAAGACTTCAATTTCTAATATGGTTGTGAGGGGCATCTCATCTTTCCTTCCTAGATTTCCTGTTCTTTGGCACTTATCACAACGAGTAATAAATGAACGGACGTCTTTAAACATCGTAGGCCAAAAGAAACCACATTCAAATATTCTAGCTGCTGTCTTGTTAGCTCCATTATGTCCTCCATAAGAGCTAGAATGGCATTCCGACATTATGGATTCAAATTCATTTTCACCAACGCATGTCCTAATTATCCCGTCACTACAAGTTTTGAACAAAAAAGGATCTTCCCAAAAGTACTGTTTAATGTCGAAGAAAAATTTCTTCTTTTGTTGGAAATTTAATCCTTCCGGAACAATATTGGCTGCAAGATAATTAGCAATATCCGCATACCATGGTGACATGACGCTTTTCATTTGATAGAGATGTTCATCAGGGAAATCATCTTGTATACCGTTAGTTTCACCTATAGGACCGTTCTCATCTTCAAGTCTCGATAGATGATCGGCGACAAGGTTTTCTACTCCCTTTTTGTCTTTTATTTCTATATCAAATTCTTGTAACAATAAAACCCATCTAATTAGATGCGGTTTTGCATCCTTTTTAGCAAATAAATATCTTAATGCTGCATGATCAGTATAAATAATAACTTTCGAACCTAACAAGTATGACCTAAACTTATCACATGCAAAAACTACAGCTAACATTTCTTTCTCAGTTGTGGTGTAGTTTAATTGTGCACCGGAAAGTGTGTGACTTGCATAATAAATGACATGAAGTTTCTTATCCTTCCTTTGACCTAAAACACATCCGACAGCTAAATCACTTGCATCACACATAATTTCAAATGGTAAATCCCAATCGGGTTTAGCAATAATAGGTGCACTGACTAAAGCTGTTTTCAATGTTTCGAAAGCTTTAACGCAATCTTCATTAAAATCAAAGGTGGAATCTTTCATGAGTAGATTAGTGAGTGGTTTGGAAATTACAGAAAAATTCTTAATAAATCTTCTGTAAAAACCAGCATGTCCTAAAAATGATCTTACTCCCTTAACAGTAGTTGGAGGGGGTAATTTTTCTATTACTGAAGTTTTTGCTCTATCCACTTCTAATCATTTTTCAGATATTTTGTGACCTAAAACAATTCCTTTGTCAACCATGAAATGACATTTTTCTCAGTTTAATACCAAATTTTTTTCTTCACACCTAGACAAAACTTTATCCAAGTTTTCTAGGCACGAATCAAAAGAATCTCCATAAACTGAAAAATCGTCCATAAAAACTTCCATGATATCTTCAATGAAATCATTAAAAATCGCAGTCATACAACGTTGAAATGTTGCAGGTGCGTTACATAAACCAAAGGGCATTCTCCTATATGCGAATGTTCCGTAAGGACATGTGAAGGTTGTTTTATCTTGGTCATCCGGGTAAATGTATATTTGAAAGAATCCGGAGTAACCATCTAGAAAACAGTAGAAAGCATGACCATCTATCCTTTCGATCATTTGATCAATGAAAGGTAGAGGAAAATGATATTTCCTAGTTGCTTTATTTAGATTTCTATAATCTATACAAACTCTCCAACCAGTGGTGGTTCGTGTAGGTATTAATTCACCTTCTTCATTCCTTACAACTGTTATGCCTCCCTTTTTAGGTACACAATGGATTGGACTAACCCATTCACTATCCGAAATAGGGTAGATGATTCCATTGTCCAGAAGTTTAGTAATCTCATTTTTGACTACTTCCTTCATATTGGGATTTATGCGTCTTTGCCTATCCGCTTTAGGTGGCTTATCTTCTTCTAAGTGAATTCTGTGCATTACGATGCTTGGATTGATACCTTTTAAGTCTGAAATTTGCCAACCCATACTTCCTATCCTATTTCTAACAACTTCTTTCAATTTCTCTTCTTGATCTTGTGTTAATTTGTTAGAGATAATTATAGGTAGAGAATCGCCTTCGCCTAAGAAAGCGTACCTCAAATGACTTGGTAATTCTTTAAGTTCTAATTTAGGTGGAACTATAATCGAAGGCGGAACTGGTCCATTTTCTCGAATCAAAGGTTCTGGGTCCTTATCTTCTAGTTCCTCACTCATTATAGGTTCTATTATTTCTTCTTTTTGAACAATGTCATTTACACATTCTTCAATAAAATCAAGTTTCATACAAGCGAAATCCTCCATAGGATATTTCATCGCTTGATTCATATCAAACTCAATCTTATCATCTCCTATTCTTAAAACTACTTTCCTTTCCGACACATCAACTAGAGCACGTCCCGTGTTCATGAACGGTCTACCAAAGATTAGCGGACAATTTACGTCATAAGCAAAATCTAAAATAACGAAATCGGTAGGAAAAATAAATTTGTCAACTTTAACTAAAACATCCTCAATTATATCGTATGGTCTTTTAGTGGTTTGATCTTTGAGTTTTGTGGGCAAATTGCTTGACACAATCGAACTGCAATCTTCAGTTAGCGAAATGGATGAAATTCCTTCCCAACTGATTTTCTTTGAAATTAAATCTTTGAGGAATTTACCATAATTGGGAATTTGCGTAATCGCATCCATAAACGTTAAATTAATATGCAAATTTTTAAGTTTGTCTAAAAATGTTAAAAGTTGTTTATCATAGTCCTTATTGCGGACTTTGTGTGGAAAAGGTGGTTTGGGTACAAAAGTTTTTGTACTAGAGTCAATTGGTGCATCTTTTTGTTTCAAAGTATCTTCTTTGGGCTTTGGTAAATCAGTTCCAGGTAAGGTCGAATTTCCGGGCATTTCCGGGCCTAAGTAATTTTTCCGTGAACGAAGAGTGATAGCCTTAACATGCTCTTTCGGATTTTCTTCCGTATGGTTTGGAAGACTTCCCTCTTTGCGGGATGGAATTGATTTAGCGAGTTGTCCAATTTGAATCTCCAAATTATGGATGCTAGATGATTGGTTTTTAATAAGCTGATCGAATTTATTCTCGATCCGTTTAAAACCATCGTCGTGATTACTTATTTTTCCGCTCATAGCATCAATAAATTTGTCGATTTTAGAAGATAAAGTGCTAATCGTATCTCTCGATTGATTTTGATAATTAGTGGTACGATTTTGATTAGCATTATTATTATTATCTCTCCAGTTAAAGTTAGGATGATTTCTCCACCCAGGATTATATGTATTGGAGTAAGGGTTATTAGGTTGGTTTTGCCCTTGGATAAAATTTACCTGTTCAATTTCACTCATACCTTCGTAGTCCACATCCGTTTGGATTGGCTTACCAATAGAATCACACGGTGCCATAAACCTATCAATTTTGTGCGATAAGGCAGAAAACTGGGCTTGCAACATCGCAACTGGATCAAGATTCACTATACCTTTAACTGATGACGTAGTTGAGGATGATGGTTTCGCTAATGGTACGTGTCCACGTTCCATGGGCCACATACTGCTGTTGATTGCCATTTCCTCCAAAAGTTCTCTTGCTTGGGCAGATGTTTTCTTCATGAATAACCCTCCAGACATAGCGTCCAATGAACCTCTAGTTGTAGGATTTAGTCCATTATAAAATGTTTGCATTAAAAATTCAACGGGCAATTGGTGGTGTGGGCATAAACGTTGGAGTTCTTTAAAACGTTCCAAGCCTCATAAAGAGTTTCATTATCATTTTGAGAAAAAGATGTTAACTCTTTAATGACTCTTGCGGTTTTTGCTAAAGGAAAATTTTTTGATAAAAATGCTTGGGCTAATTGCTCCCAAGTCTCAAATGATGCGGCTGACATAGAAGTTAACCATTCTTTGGCTCGATCCTTCAAAGTAAAAGGAAAAAGGCGAAGTTTGATTGCTTCTGCAGTTACATCAGTAATTTTAAAAGTGTCACAAATTTCTAAGAAATTTGTCAAATGGGTGTTAGGATTTTCGTTAGGTAACCCGTAAAATGTTACGTTATTTTGCAACATATTAAGCAATGCTGACTTAATTTCAAAATGGTGTGCATTAATTTGGGGTCTAACTATACTGTTTGTTACACCGGCCACTCATGGCCTAGCGTAATCCATAAGTGTGGCCATAACTTCTGGCTCGGTAATTCTAGTTTTTATTGGGGTTTTGTTTTTGTTTTTCTTTTCTTTCTTGTTCTTTTTAAGAGTTCTTTCAATTTCTGGGTCAATAGGATCTGGTGACGTGCCTGAACTTCGAGAACTGCGCATGAACCTGAAATTTCGCACGAATCGAAACTACCTACAAAACAGAATTTGAAAAATAAATATGTTAGTAAATTAAAATAAATAAAATATAAAAGTTTGAATAAGTATAAATAAACCTAGATTCGAAATAAAACACGAAAGATTTAAAATTTTGTCAAAAATTTTGGCGTTCCCCGGCAACGGCGCCAAAAACTTGTTGAGCGATTTCCGCAAGTGCACGGTATACGCTTGTAGTAATAAAAGATATCGATCCCACAGGGAACGTTTTTCGAAACAAAACTTATTTATAATTGGTTAAATTTACTTTAAGGTTTATAATATGGAAAATCGTTTAATCGGTTTTGGTTTTGAAATTGCTAGAATGAGAATTAGGTTAGAGTATGAAAACGTTAGAAAATGCTCTGATTTAAGAATGAATTTGCAAGATAGGAACGTTTAGTACTTTTTAGAAAAGTAAACAAATGTATTTGTTTGCATTAAGCAAAGAAAACAACTTTAAACTTTGTATGAATTATAAAGATGAAATAAATGATGGAACCTCTAATTATTTGGCTTTGAACATGACAAAACCCTATCCGGGATAATTGCCCTTAATCAAATTAAAACTCTTTCGAGATAATAATTTGCCTAAGTGTTCAACAAAGTTTCCTTGTAAAGATTTTGAATTAAATACGTTTTAATGAAAACACCAGCATCCACTTCGGATCCTTTACCAAAGTGCTGCATAACAATCTATCGAATATAACGGACTTTATTAGATGAAATATAAATTGATACAAGTTTACAGAGAACATGGAGCATGGAAACATTCAACGGCTTGCAAGTGAACGGGTTGTCAATCCTTTCCTTGGGTTTCGTTAGAGTTTGTCAGGCTCAGGGGCGGATCCTCTACTCAATCTTCTCGTTGAATCTTCGTAATAGAGACTGGGTCGGTCTACTACCAAAATGAAAACTAAATTGGAACAATGTCTAAACGCTACTAAACTTGTTATTATTGAATAAACAATGTGTGTACATCACATTGCTTTTTACAGAATCGAAATCTAACTTCTGAATCACTTGACTCGGAATTTCTGCATAAATTCTATACTAATCTATTTCTTCTACATATATTCAACTCTCCATCAACTCTTTATTTATAGATGTTGAAGAGTCTTGATTGAAGTGTCGTGTCCGTTGTGGAGAGTCGTATCCGTTGTGAAAGGACGTCTTTATCCACCCGAGCGATCGTGTTTCGTTGAAAACGAAAGTGTGTAACTAGGCCTCTACAGACTCCTGCTCGTACCGAGAATGTTAAATTCTCTACCGAGAATGGGGGAGCATCAATTGGTCTTCAAACGAAGGGAAGGAGAAGCTGAAGAACGCGTGTCACGACCGAGAATTTGGGGGCCGCGGTCGCGGCACGGAACGTTTTTCACTTCTTCGGCTTTCGTTCTCGTCCTTGACTTGGCGTTATTAATTTTCGCCGTCTTCGACTCCTTTTGTAGGGTTTTTCTTCTGTTTTTGAGCTCTTTTCATTCCTATTTGGATTTTACCAAATATTTATGTACATTACAAGAAAGAAACATATTCGAGAGTAAAAGCTTTCTAAATAGTTATAAATAGCATAAATTCGTAGCAATATTGATGTAATTATTGATGATATTTTAGGTATATTTTGGGCTTAACACAAGTCCTCCTAGCGTGGTGATAAACATCCGGCATAATACCGCTTCACTAGCGCGATTAAGGCTAAGCAACATCCGATACTTTCTAGCATGGGCCTCGGGGTTATCTGCGCCCATGTAAACCGGGATATTAGGTATTTTGAAATGCCTATCTGTTTCCTCAGCTTCGATCCATGCCGTAAAGGGCGAATCACGATTGGCGAATGGATTATGCCTGCATTCTCTTCGTTTATGCGGAGCACCTCAGCTCTAAATAGATCTGCTAGATTGCCTGGATCCGCTCTGGGACGTCTCCTATTTGGAGATCGACTCGGAGGTCTCCTGTTTGGAGATCGACTCGGAGATGATGAGGAGCTAGATCCAGACGACGGATCTGATAGCGAACGCCCACCTCCACCTGCATGTCCTCCAGAAGGAGCTTGTCTATCTTCCCCTTGGTTCGGTGGTGGTTGTGGCCTATCCGGATGAGGTGTCTCTACTGGCCTCTTACTTGGTCTCCGACCGGAGGATGGGGGTGACCTACCTCGTCGGGATGACCTCTGCCTTGGAGGTGAAGGTGACTTTGACCGCCTGCTACTTCCCTTCTTTCTCTTTTTGTGTCTTCGGCCTTCTGATCCGCCTTCTGGGAGATTCGACCGCGGGCGACTTGGGGCACCTGATCCGCCCAGAGTCATCCTAGGGTTTACTGGTCCCCCCGGGAGAGTTTGGTCATTCCTTCGACTCCCTTCTGCTCCATTAGAAAATAGTTGTCGATTGAGTGGTGGGTTACCAGCTGCGACGGTAGTAATCACCATGGAATCTGCAGGTTGAGTTTGGAAAAATGAAGAATCATGGGCGTTCGATCCTATAGCTGCCTGTGGCCATTGAGATGCTGTAGGAGTGGGTGCCGTGCGCCGAAGCTCTAGAATTATCATGAACGACCTTAGGCGGTTCTCCATCTCATGTCAAAACTCTCTTCTTATGGATCCCGCACATATTTCGATGAATGAATCTGGCGATATACTCCTTTCACCATGCGTCGTAGGAGCATTTATATCAACGCGACCAGCGCTAGTTACAGGTTGGCTTGATGGTGTTACCAACGGTGTTTCAATCCCCGATGAGGGATTCTGTTCTCCACTCGTCATGTCTTACAACTAATGTTTGGGTTTATATGTGAAGCCTGCGAATCTAATGTTTGTTTTACTTGATGAATTTAGTTCGCATATGCGAAGCCTGCGAAGCTAAAGTTTGGTTTATTTGATGAATTTAGTTCACATATGCGAAGCCTGGATATGTTTTGAAGCTAATTCGCGAAGTGGTATATAACAAAAAATGGCAAACAACAACGGATTCTAACATTAAAATCATAACATTATCAAAATTTACAACAAGATTGCCACAATAACAACATTAAAATCACAACAATATCAAAATTTACAACAAGATTGCAACAATAAACTCCTAACAAAGCACATTCACTCCTAAAATGGTTGGTTAGTAGAGATTGTGTTGATAATCCGGTACCAATTTTGAAGCGGATGAGTAATCTTGGTGTGCATCGTGAGACAGGGGCGGAACCAGGGGGGTTGGGGGGGCTCCAGCCCCGGCCGGCCGCCCGAGAATTGAGAAATTTTTTTTTAGTAATGGTGTCTCGTAATATTTTAGAGAGAATTATATTGACTCTATGTAGTACTATATCAATGTTGAAAGGTAGATGGGATGGTTAAGGATGCTTGCTTTTATTTAAGAGGTCTTGTGTTCGATTCCCCTTAATCTCATTTTATTTTAAAATGGACTCTTTATTTTTATTTTCTTAACACTTTTGAATTCATTTTTAATATGTCTTTACCATTAAAAAAAATAAACATATTTAATATTCAATTAGTTCAATGCTAGCTTTCTAAAAAAATGATAATATTTTTACAGTTTTAATGCGTTGGAGGCTAAAAAAATTTTGCTCAGCCCTAACGGGCTGGACTTTGCAAAATTTACTGTCAACCGCACAGTTAATTTCGAATTTTTTTTAACGTTTTGAATTTTTTTTTATTGATATGTTTGAGCCCTGGGTTATTCGGGGTCCTGGTTCCGCCACTGCCGTGAGACACATCCATCCCAAAAGGTCTGGACTTCCATTTCTCATCCCAAAAGGTTTGGACTTCCATTTCTTTTTGGGATGAGAAATGGAAGTCCAGACCTTTTGGGATAGATGTGTCCCATGGTGCACACCAAGATTACTCATCCACTTCAAAATTGGTACCAGATTATTGGCACAATCTCTCCTAACTAACCATTTCAGGAGTGAATGTGTCAATCTTGAGGGAAGTTCATCCCTATACAGGAAGGAAAGTTATCTCCCCTGCATCCGAGGACGTCGCCTTCCACAAAGGGATGTTATGTATTCAACCACCTTCAGAAAAAAAATTAATCGTGTTAGGCAGCGAAAAAGACGATTTTGGCTTCGCAAAATGAGGATTAGCGAAGCATGCGAATGTAAATGTGCAGGGAAAGAGGTGATTTTACTTCGCTAATCGATATTTTCGCGAGGTATGCGAGGTCTGAAACGTGACGATCTACGTCGCATATCGATGCTTTCGCGAAGTCTGCGAGGTCTGAAACGTGACGATCTATTCGCAGACTTCGCGAACTAATCAATTCGCGAAGTAGATCCACACGTTTCAGGCTCTTTCTTTTCGCAGATCTTCGCGAAATCATCGATTCACGAAGTAGATTGTCACGTTCCAGGCTCTTTCTCTTCGCAAATCTTTGCGAAACCATCGATTCACGAAGTGTATTCATGAAAAAATGCAGAAAAAACAACAGATACTTACATTTTTCGCGCCTTTCACCCTTAAAAGCGACAATAACAATATGATAAACTGGGAAAAACGAAGGAAATAACGTAGAATAACAATTTCTTTGATGGTAACAAGAAGAAAGAAACCAAGTAACGAACAGGAAGATGAAGAACCATTGCTTCGTTTTCTAGGCTTAAGAAGTTGCAGAATCAAGAGATGAAGAGAGGAAAAAGAGAAATTCATTGTGATTTGGCAAAATGGTGCAGATTTCGTGCAATTTAAAGGAAGAAGGGAAGATCAAAAGTCTTGAAATCATTAATGGAAGATCAAGAGAAATTTCTTATTTAAAGATTAAGTTTTTTTTAGTCTCAAAAGTATAAAAATTGATTTAGGAAAAATAATAATACGGGATTTGAATTTAGGACCTCATATGATGAAACATGTCTCTTAACGAGCTGAATCATCTTTTTTTTTTTTATGGATCCAACTCAACCATTTTGAAATATTGAAATGTACTATAAAAACGTTAACATAAACTAAAATTAGAGACGATTATTAAGTACTTTTTTTTATGGATCCAACTCAACCATTTTGAAATATTGAAATGTACTATAAAAACGTCAACATAAACTAAAATTAGAGACGATATTAAGTACTGAACCCTGTTCTTTTTGACTGAAATTAAATTAAATTAAATTAACTGAACTGAACTGAACTGAACTGAATCCTACCGAACTGAACTGAACTAAACTTAACTTAACTGAACTGAACTTAACTTAACTTAACTGAACTACACCAAATAATTATAATTATAGTAAATTATATATATAATGATATATTTTATATTCAAATAATACATTATATATAAATAATTATAATAAAAAATGATAAATTATATATAATAAATTATATATAAAAAATGAGTTCTCTCCATCCAGGGGTATTCGTCAAGGGGATCCTATGAGCCCCTTCCTTTTTATTATTGCCATGGAAAGATTGTCTCACCTGATCCAAGAGGCGTTGAGCAAAGGGACTCTCCACCCTGTTTCCATCAACAGACATTGCCCCCCTGTTACCCATTTACTCTTTGCTGATGATGTCATGCTTTTTGTGGAGGGTAATGAGGAACAAATTAAGGCTGTGATGGATATCCTCGACTGCTTTTGTGAGGCTTCTGGCCAGAAGATTAACATCCATAAATCCCGTATGCTTTGTTCCAAGAATATGGATAATAGCTTGTGTAGAAGACTGAGTGAGATGTCTGGCATTCCCCTGACTCAATCGTTTGGGAAATACCTTGGGGTCCCTCTTCATAGTGACAGGGTGTCCAAAGCCTCTTTTAAAGACATTTTGGACAAATCTAACGGTTTGTGTGCTAGCTGGAAAGCTAATTCTCTTTCCCTTGCAGGTCGCCTTACTTTAATCCAGTCTATCAACTGCGCTGCTCCAAATCACATCATGCAAGCCTGTAAGCTCCCTGAGCCGGTCCTCAACGACCTTGATAAAATTAATCGGCGTTTTCTGTGGGGAGAGTCTGGGGATGGGAGGAAGATTCACCTGGTCCCTTGGAAGGAAGCCTGCCAGCCTAAGAGCAGGGGGGGTCTTGGTATAAGGCAAGCTAAGGACAATAATAAAGTCCTGTTAATGAAGCTTCTTTGGAGAATGTGGCAATCCCCCTCCTCCCTTTGGGTTCGTCTTCTATGCGGCAAGTATAGGAAAGATAGAATCTTTGGTGGCCCGAAGTAGAGGGTTGTCAGCTGTTCCTTCCTCTGGAAAGGGCTTAGTGCTGTTTTTGCTGAGTTCTGTACGGGGATTGGCTTGGAGGTGGGTAATGGGAGATCCATTAGTTTCTGGTATGACACCTGGATTGGTGACAAACCGTTGATTGAGGTGTGCATCGCCCCTCCGCCGAATGATCTCCTCTCCTGGAGAATTCCTGATGTGGTGGACTCGGAGGGAGACTGGATCTGGTCTAAGTTCGACTCCTTTCTTAGCCTGGAGACCCTCCTTAATATTAGAGGTGTGAAGATTAGTAATCAGGAGGAGGATAAGGACAGACACTGCTGGGCCTTGACTAATAATGGTTCTTATTCTTGCAAATCGGCCTATGAAGCTTTTACCCCTAATAGGGCTAATCCTCCCTTGGAAATTTGGAAGTCCATTTGGGCCCTCAAAGTCCCCTACCGCATTAGGAGTTTCCTATGGCTGGGAGTCAAAGACAGGCTCCTCACGAATGCAGATAGACACAGAAGGCACTTGGCTGTATCTGGTGCCTGTAGCAGATGCAGCGGCCATGTGGAAACCTTGTGCCATGCTTTGAGGGATTTCCCGAATAGTAGAAAGGTTTGGGAAGGGGTCCTTCCTCACCACATCCTTCCTTCCTTTATGGGGTTCTCTGATATTGACTGGTTCTCTAAAGGCGTTAATGGGAATTTGTTGGCCAGTATGGAGCACGGGGCTATTCTCTTCGCTATTATTTGTCACCAAATGTGGAAATGGAGGAATGAAGAGTTATTTGCTGAGAAGACTGTCTTTATTCCTGACCTCCGGTTTTACTTCTCGAAAAAACTCTCTGTTATTACAAAGAGTTTTGAAGGAGAGCCCTTGGTTCACCCCTCCCCGATTAAAGAGGTCCAGTTAATTGGTTGGAGGAAGCCCAGGGAAGGGGTTGTCAAGTTGAATACGGATGGCTCTTGCCTTAGTAATGGCAGAATTGCTGCTGGTGGAGTTCTTTGGGATGCTGGTGGCGCCTGGCTGGCTGGGTTTACCCATAACTTAGGTACGGGCTCCTCCTTTACTGCGGAGCTCTGGGGGATCTTGTCTGGCATTAAACTCGCCATTCGCATGGGTGTTAAAAGACTTTCGGTGGAGTCTGACAATTTGGAGGCTATCAACAGGATTTCGGATAGACAGGCTGTTTGTCTTAAGAGTCAGAATCTCATTAAAGCCATCTTGAGGCTTCGTCCTGCCTTCGATTCTCTTACCTTCTCCCATATTTATAGGGAGCAAAACCGCGTGGCGGATCGCTTGGCAGCTGGTGGGCATGGGGGGATGTTAGGTGTTTCTACCCTTTCCGTTCCTCCTTCTTTTCTGTTACCTTCTCTTCTTGAGGATAGGATTGGGGTCAGTCTTCCTAGACTGATCCCGGGTTAGGTTTTTGTTTGTTTGTTTTTTTTCTTCCCTTCTTACCAAAAAAAATAAATTATAAATTATATATAATACATTATATATAAATAATTACCATTATAATAAATAATAATTTTTTTTTTTGGTAAGAAAGGAAAGGAAAAAAACAAAACCAACAAAAAACCTACACCGGGATCAGTCTAGGAAGGCTGACCCCAATCCTATCCTCTAGGAGAGAAGGCAAAAGAAAAGAAGGAGGAACAGAGAGGGTAGAAACACCTAACATTCTCCCATGCCCAGCAGCTGCTAAGCGATCCGCCACGCGGTTTTGCTCCCTAAAAATATGGGAGAAATTAAGATACTCAAAGGCAGGACGAAACCTTAAAATAGCTTTGATGAGATTCTGGCTCTTCAGACAAACAGCCTGGCTATCTGAAATCCTGTTAATAGCCTCCAGATTATCAGATTCCACCGAGAGCTTTTTAACACCCATGCGAATGGCGAGTTTAATACCTGACAAGATACCCTAGAGCTCCGCAGAAAAGGAGGAGCCCGTCCCCAAGTTATGGGTAAACCCCGCCATCCAATTGCCACCAACATCCCGAAGAACTCCTCCAGCAGCAATTCTGCCATTGCTAAGGCATGAGCCATCAGTATTCAACTTAGCAAACCCTTCTCTAGGCTTACTCCAGCCAACTAGCAGGATCTATTTATCCGGGGAGGGGCGAACAAGGGAATCTCTTTCAAAGCTTTTAGTAATAACAAAGAGCTTCTTCGAGAAGAAAAACAGTAAATCAGGAATAAGGACAGCCTTACCCGCAAATAATTCTTCATTCCTCCACTTCCAGATTTGGTGACAAGTAATAGCAAAGAGGATGGCACCGTGCTCCATGTTGGCCAGCAAGTTCCCCTTGGCTCCTTGAGAGAACCAGTCCCCTTCAGAAAAGGCCATGAAGGAAGGGAGGATGTGATGAGGGAGGATCCCTTCCCAGATCTTCTTACTATTTGGGCAATCCCTCAAGGCATGGCACAAGGTTTCCACATTGCCTCTGCATCTACTATAGTCATTAGACTCAGTCAAGTGCCTTCTGTGCCTATCCGCATTCGTAAGGAGCCTGTCTTTGATACCCAGCCAAAGGAAGCTCCTGATACGGTAAGGGATCTTGAGGGACCATATGGACTTCCAAATCTCCAAGGGAGGATCAGCCCTATTAGGGGTAAAAGCTTCATAGGCCGATTTACAAGAATAAGTACCATTATTCGTCAAGGCCCAGCAATGTCTATCCTTATCCTCCTCTTGATTGCTAATCTTCACTCCTCTAATGTTAAGAAGGGTCTCCAGACTAAAGAAAGAGTCGAACTTTGACCAGATCCAGTCTCCCTCCGAGTCCACCACATCAGCAATTTTCCAGGAAAGGAGATCAGCCGACGGAGGGGCATTACACACATCAATCAGCGGTTTATCACCAATCCAGGTGTCATACCAGAAGCTAATAGATCTACCATTACCCACCTCCAGACCAATCCCCGTACAGAATTCAGCAAACACGGCACTGAGCCCTTTCCAGAGGAAGGAACAGCTAACAACCCTCTCCTTCGGGCCACCAAAGATTCTATCTTTCCGATACTTCCTGCACAAGAGACGGACCCAAAGGGAGGAGGGGCATTGCCACATTCTCCAAAGAAGTTTCATTAACAGGACTTTATTATTGTCCTTTGCCTGCCTAATACCAAGACCCCCCCTGTTTTTAGGCTGGCAAGCTTCCTTCCACGGGACCAGGTGAACCTTTCTCCCATCTCCAGACTCACCCCACAGGAAACGCCGATTTATCTTATCCAGGTCACTAAGGACAGGCTCAGGAAGCTTACAGGCCTGCATGATGTGGTTCGGAGCAGCGCAGTTAACTGACTGGATCAAGGTAAGGCGACCTGCAAGGGAAAGAGAATTAGCTTTCCAGCTAGCACACAAACCATTAGTTTTGTCCAAAATATCCTTGAAAGAGGCTTTGGAAACCCTGTCACTGTGAAGAGGAACCCCAAGATACTTCCCCAAAGAGTTCGTCAGAGGTATGACAGAGAGCTCACTCAGTCTTCTGCACAAGCTATTGTCCATATTTTTGGAACAAAGCATACGGGACTTTTGGATGTTAACCTTCTGGCCAGAAGCCTCGCAAAAACAATCAAGGATATCCATAACTGTTTTAATTTGCTCCTCATTACCCTCAACGAAAAGCATGACGTCATCAGCAAAGAGTAAATGGGTAATAGGGGGGCAATGTCTGTTGATAGAAACAAGGTGGAGAGTCCCTTTGCACACCGCCTCTTGGATCAGGTGAGACAGTCTTTCCATGGCAATAACAAAGAGGAAGGGACTCATAGGATCTCCTTGACGAATTCCTCTGGAGGGAGAAAACTCATCCGACATGTCCCCATTGATCATGACCTGGAAAACAGAAGAGGAGATACACTTCTCAATCAAAATCCTCCAGTTCTCCGGGATGCCAGCTTTGGCTAAACTATCCAGAAGAAAGCTCCAGTTCAATCTATCATAGGCTTTCTCCAGATCCAGTTTGAGGGCCACAATCCCTTTCTTACCTTTCTTAATCTTCATAGAATGGACAACCTCCTGGGCAATAACAACGTTATCCATCAATTGTCTACCAGGAACAAAGCTCCCTTAGTTCTGGCTAATTATATTCGGAAGGATCTTCCGGATTCTATTAGCCACAATCTTAGTAATAGCTTTATACAAAACATTACAAAGACTGATGGGTCTCATCTGGAGGAAGGAGGAAGGCTTAACAACCTTAGGAATCAAGACAATGAGGGTTTTATTAACCGACCTGATATCGTTAGAGCCACCAAAAACACCTAACACAAAACTGTATATGCCCTCCTTAACAGTATCCCAGTGTTTATGATAGAAACTAGCGGGGATACCATCAATCCCAGGAGCCTTAGTGGACCCTATGCTAGAGAAGGCCAGATCAATCTCTTTAAGGTCAATAGGATGGAAAGCATCTTTAATAGCCTCCTCCCCCAAACGAGGAAAGGAAATACCAGAGTGGGCACTCTCCAAGTCCACAGCTTCCTCTCTAAACAGGTCCTTGTAGAAATCAAGGGCTGAGCGACGAATGTCTTCCTCCTCAAAAATCCACTCACCACTAGCGTCCTTGATAGCATCAATCCTATTCCTCTGTCTCCTAATGATCGTAGAGAGATGAAAAAACCTGGTATTCCGATCCCCGTCTTGAATCCAGGCCTTCCTAGACTTCTGGAACCAAAGAAGCTCTTCCTGTCTAAGCACAGCTTCCAACTCGTTCTGGAGAGCTCTAAGGTGACCATTTAAGCTATGGTCGAAACGAGCCTCCAAGCAACGCTGAACGCCTTCCATCCTCCTCAAGAGTTTATTCTTCCTCCTGATAATATGGCCAAAGATGTCTTTATTCCAAACAACCACCTTCCTTCTGAATTCCTCAGCAGCGAAGAGAACATCAGAGTGGGGATGCCAATTGGTTTTCACGAAATTCCTAAAGTCGGGATGAGAATCCCAAGCCACAAGATATCTAAAGGGTCTGTTACCTTTCAGCCGGTTACCTTTGACCAAATTAATGAGGATAGGGCAATGGTCAGAGTGACGGAATGGGAGATTCAGCACCTTGACCTCAGGAAACCTACAGATAGCCGCAACATTAGCATACACCTTATCCAACCTCACAAACAAGCTATTTCTTTTCCAGGTAAATTTGTGGCCAGCAGCACCCAGATCTGAAAGCCCACACAGATCCATACTACGCTTGTGGTTAAGGCACCGGTTCACATAATGATTACCCCCTCCTCTCTGATCACTTAAAAAGGCAATATCATTAAAATCCCCGGCCACCAACCAAGCCTCCACCATGTTAGAGCTAATAGAATGAAGGATCTCCCACAACCTTGTACGATTAGAAAGAACAGGATCGACATAAACAAAGGTAACAAAGAAAGGTTTATTACCAGGGTAGCACACCTTACTATGAATGAACTGACAGTCCATACTAACAATATCAATATTAACAAGACCTGGCTTCCAAAAGAGCCAAATCCCCCCAGCCTGGCCAGTAGCCTCCGATCTGACACAATTCCAATTCTTAAACTTTCTAACCACCTCGTCTGCTTTGGCTCCACTGACCTTGGTCTCTAGAAGAACAAAACAGGAGGGGTTAAACTGTTTAATAAGATCATTAACATGAATGCGGGTTGCCTTGCTCGCCGCACCTCTAACATTCCAAACAAAGAAATCCATCAGAAAGGAAGACTACTAACACAAGCCCAAACCCTAGATCAGGTATTTATTCGGGGCTCCTGAGAGCCTAGAGGAAGTCCCAGAAGGTCCCCTTTTAGCCCAAGAGTCTAACCCATTAAGGTTCTTCTTAGGTTTCACTTTAAGTTTCTTCATGTTCATCTTACTCACTCCTATAGCTTTTCCAATAGGAGCATCCACAGGAGGATTCAGAGAAACAACCTTACTACTCGACCCTTCCCCTGTAGAAAGGTGAGACTGGGAGCTCCCTTTATCCTTAGCATCAGAGACAAAGAGGGGATTAATAGATTTACCCCGACTAGAAACAGGCTCGACCGATTCTAGACCAGGCATGCTCAAATCAATCTGTTCATTGGAAGGGTCCGATTCCCGACCTTCCTCCATGGACAAGACACCGAACCTAGACCCCGAGCCAGAAGCTGAGACCACACCAGCCTCACTCCTCTTCTTGATATCCGGGGGTCTGACCTTGATCTCAGGGGCAATCTGGAGCGTAGTCATCTTCCGACTAATATCTGGCGGATGAATAGAACTAACATTAGCACTTGGCTTCCTTCTCACTGACCTCTTGGCCAGCATCCATGGCCCAAAACTCCTTTCTTCCCCCTAACTTTTCTCAGCTCCACCTATGATAGGTTGCATCAACTCCTCCGCCTCCTTCCTCTTCTTAGGACATCCCTCAAATGTATGGCCAAACATACCACATTCAAAACAGATATTATGTATACCTTCATATTCAATATGAAAAACCTTATTCTGAATACAGAATTGAGAAAGAAGAGGCTTAGCAAGATCAATATCAATACAGACCCTGGCAAACTTGCCTCTTACTGCCCCAATGGTAGTCTTATCGACATGGTGGACCTTACCAACCAGGCTACCAATCTTGTTCAGGAATCTATCACTATAGTATTCAAGAGGAATGCTTGGGAACCTAACCCAAGTAAGGATTCTGTTAACAGAGCAGTCATGGGGGTCAAAATTTGGGACCCAAGGTCTCAGAGCCAAAACATGATTGGAGATAATATACGGTCCACCATTGACCACCGCATTGTAATAATTAATTATATATAAATAATACTAAATTATAAATTATATATAAATTATAATAAAGAATAATACATTATATATAAATAATTATAATAAATAATAATGAATTATATATAAATCACACTAAATTATAAATTATATATAAATAATTATAATTATAATAAATAATGAAGAATATAAATAATATCAAATTATAAATAATAATAATAATAATAATAATAATTGAAATTAAATTAATTGAACTTAACTTAACTTAATGCTGCTGAACTTAACTGAACTTACTTATGCTGAAATTAAGTCAAAAAGAACAGGGTCTTAATCCCCGAACTCTGAACGGGATCCGCCTGTGGCAAATGGGAATATAAATTCGAACGAGAAAAGCTCTTCTCCACTTTGACCCCATTTACAACTAACAGTACAATTCGTCATTATGATAAGTAATGAGTTTGGAAGGAAGGAGTAACTTATTTCTGAGCTGTCTATCTACTCTTCTACTCAGAGCTTCAGAATACAATCATTTCTTAGTTAATTCTATTGATGTTGACAAACAAATTATTTATGTTGAATTTTTGGTGCAATATAAACACGTGAATAATTTATCTACAGATTTTCATAAGAAAATAAAATAAATACCAACGTACAGATTTTAATGTTTTAAAAAAAACGTACAGATTTTAATATATATATATTTTTTATAATACTCCTATATAAAAATTGAATAGGACAAAAGAGAAATGCAATAAGATTTTTTTTTGGTAAATTATTTAACTTGGCAATCAAATTTAACGAGATTTTAAAAATCAATTTTATGTATTAAATTAATCCTTTTAATGCGATCGAATATTCATACAAGTAACAATTAATTAAGATTGGTTAGAAATTAATTCGAATGGTTAAAGGCGTCAAGTCGTTTAAGTTAGAGATTTCAAATTCGAATTCTATACATAGAAAATTTTAATTAGGAGATATTCCATCCAAAAAGTATTTGATGAATTTCAAACTGAGTAATCGATAAACTATATAAAAAAATACAAGTAAACAAATAATGTGTTGATTATAGTCGTAGCACCTCCGGAAAACAGCGTGACTTTAACTTGTAGAGAGCAAAACATCAGACTAAGAGTCTGTTCAATTCAACTGTTGGCCCTGTTTGGTAAAGAGCGTTTTGGGATAAAAAGAGCGGTTTTGACCAACTTTAGAGGTTTGACCACTGAAACCGCTAATTGGAGTGTTTGGTGGAGAGAGGTTTGGAAGAGAGTTTTGAGATGAAAACGCTAATTTAGAAAAAGCTCTTAAAATGAGCTTTTTCAATTAGCGTTTTGCAATATTAAAATTAATGGACTTCTTTAACCCTAATAGATAGACTCCCTCTTCTCCTGCGCCAAAATTAATGCCCTTATTCGTCTTTTTGCACAAACCGCTATTATCAATCAGCTAATTTTTACCAAACAGGTCTACATAAACAGCTAATCAAATCAGCTAGTCAAATCAGCTAATTGAATCAGCTAACAGCTAACAGCTAATTCCCAAACAGGGCCAATAGCTATTGCTGTTAGCTATTTTCGGTTGTAATTGTTGGAGATTTTGGTAAAATGGCTCTTTAGCCTTTGCTTGTCTTTTGTGACTTTAAGTATCCCACATGAGAAACTTTTGAGTTGGTTGAAGGGTTTATATTGGGTTGAGTCAAAAGAGTTATTAAATTGTGTTTAGTGGGTTTTACAAAATAAACCACACACACGCGCGCCCGTCCCGACTGGACTGGACCCGATTTTTAGTTGGCCATTAAATATTTTAAACCTTTTTGACTATTTCTTAACAAGTTAAAAGCCTATCTCCACTATCCCTAATTTTACTCAACCATTACGTTTTTCTCTCCACAAACGTTGTCCACTACAACGTTCGACTTTCAACTAAAATAAAAACGAACTCCTAGCAGTTCTGTATTCACGGTTTTTCTCAATTGCGATTTTGATCAAAAACATTAATCTCTTCTCTGGGCATTAAAATTCTTGCTGTTCCAAAGCTTCGCCCTAGAGTGCACTAGGTCGGCGCTTGCTGTGTAAACCTTGGTTGACGATCAGACTTTCAGATTGTGTCACGTCCGTGTCTAAATTTCTAAAATTTATATTTTGATATTAGTATATATTATAATTATTGGGTGTGTGATTTTTATTTGGTGCTATAGGAAAAGTTTGGAGTTAATTCGATAGTTTTATGTGTAAATTAAAAGTTTAGGATAAGTTTTAAAAGATTATATAAAGATGGAGGATCAAACGCGATATTCTCCAAATTTGAGATATTTATCTCGGATGATATACGATCATCATCATCCTTATCTGTTTTCTTTCATTTTCTTTTTCTTTTTCTTTCATTTTTATCATCAGTTTTTTCTGAACCGTTTCTCCACCGTTTCTTTGATTTACGAAGATTTAACCATCCAAATCACTTGAAATTTAAACCATAGCATCATTATGCATAGATCTAAGTCCTAACCGAAGAGTTTTTGAGTTTCGGCAGTGTTTGGAGGGAAACGTCTTAGACAGAATTTAGAGGAGAATTGAACGAGTGTGTTTTCTTCAATTAATAGCCAAGGTAAGTAACTATCAACTATATTTTGAGTTTTATGTATATGGATATTTATATATAATCAAAGAATTTTCAGAAATTGATATTTTAGGGTTATGGAGGAATTTTGTAAAATTGGAGTTTTTCCTGATTTTGCTTTTTATTGTGAAATTATGGTTCAAATGAAGCTAATGACTATGCTTCTATGTGAATTTCAGATTTTACTTGATTATGTTGATTTAAGGCTTAATTTGGTTGATTTACATATATACATATATGTTTTTGGTTTCAATATATATCTATATTGAACAAAATGAATTTGATGATTTCTTACGAATTGTTTTTGGATTGAGAAATCTATTACGGTTATTGTTGTTATTATTTTGGATTGAAGTCCAAATATGATTTTTTATGATACAAAAGGGCTAATTGAAGCCAAATGATTTATGGTTATGAAATAGTTTGGAATTTGATTGTGAAAGGGAATTTGAGCACGCTATGATTTTATATCCATCGATAGTTATCTGGATCGGTGGTTTTATATTTGAAGACCATGTTCAGTGAGGGACATGGCCTGTGTACACAGTCTGAAGACCTATTGGGTATGGCAGCGAAGTGTTGGGTAAGACCATATGAGATAGGCAATGTTAAGAGACGTCTCGACTATATATGTGGTTATGGATTGATACTTAAGGGGAGAAACTCGAGGATGGATACAAGGTTTTAAGTTCATTTGGATTATGTTTCGGTTATGATTGATTTTGATATAAGGTTTTACGTTTGATTGATTACGAGTTGGCTTGATAAAACATTTATTTGATTACAAGTTGGTTTGATAAAAAGATTTATTTGATTATGAAATGGTTTGATGAAACGTTAAGTTTTGAGTATATTTGAGAAGGTTTTGATTAAATCCCTTTATAAATGTATATATGTAGCTATGTTAAGTAAAGTTGGTTTTTATAGCTGATAGTTTCTTACTGAGATTTTTGTCTCACGTTTTTTAAATGTTTTAATGTTTTTAGG
This sequence comes from Euphorbia lathyris, assembly GCF_963576675.1. Classification (NCBI taxonomy): domain Eukaryota; kingdom Viridiplantae; phylum Streptophyta; class Magnoliopsida; order Malpighiales; family Euphorbiaceae; genus Euphorbia; species Euphorbia lathyris. The sequence goes on from NC_088917.1 coordinate 68,558,036, forward strand.
TGAAAAAGTACAGGATATAGAGAAGGTTATCGACCGTTTAGGCGGGGTTTGGAAGTTGACTGCTTATTGTTAGAATTATGGTTAGAACTTTGGTATTTCAATTGTAATATAATATGATAATATGATATTGAGATAAATTGGAGACTCCTAAGTGTTGATTATGATCTTTCTATTTCACGCCCGATGCCGATTGAGGTCGTCTAGGGTCGGGTGTGACAGATTGCACCAGAGTCTGCCGTAATCGTTTTCAACGCACTGGTTCTGTCCACGACACAACGTTTGCATTCCGATAAGTTTATTCTGTTCCCTCTTTTGTACTTACAATTTGAAAACGATTAATTCTGTCCGTCATCATGTCTACTCTAATCTCAAAAAATATTTCCGATCTCTCTAAATTAGAGCCCTTAGACGGTCTCAACTACAAAAGATGGTCTCAGAAAATACTTATATTTTTTGAACAATTAGACCTTGATTATGTCGTTCTGTTTGATCCCCTTATCGACCCAAACGGTCCTGCTATGTCGCTTATCGTTCAATAATACGATAACCAGTTGTAGGTGCCGCGGCCTCGCCCAAGCGGACCGGGGGGTGGACACCGTTGACGACAGATGCTGTGATTGGCGCCGAAAGCAACCAATCGCAGAATCAAGCTGCTCGGCAGGGCCGGAGCTTGGAGTATGGAAGAGTCGCCACCCACGAATGGGAAATGAACACCGATCCCTTGTGGGAGACCGGTGAGGGTTCGGGAAACTTAGGTACGAGCCGAGAAGGCTAGCTCCTTTCCGGAGAAAGGCTACTAGGCACCCCGACATCGCCCGGTTATGAACCACCGGCCTCCTACTTAGCATGTTAGGCGCTAACGGACTAATCACATATTTCTTTAAGTTTAAAATTCATTTGAAACCTTTTCTTTTTCGTTTTGAAAACCGTTTTGAGCATTTATTGAAAACCATATTAGTAAAGAGTCACCCATTTACATGAATTTAGAGTAGATGGAGGAAAGAGGGAGATAGAAGAACGAATTGATTTATTTACAATATGAATTGTGTCTTAAGTTATACATTAAATCTAAACTAACCTCATTCCCCAAAAACGAGTTTATTTACATGGTTCGTACCTTAATCGTCGTTGGAACGATTTAGGTACGTTTCAAAACCCCGTTAATTTACATGACATCGACTCGAATCACCGTTAGAACGACTCGAGCGTTTGAAAACATGAGATAAGAAGTTTTAACAAAAAATGTGATTAAGCATACAAGTCCATTTATTTTGTACAAAACTGTTTAATTAGGAAAACGATTCAAAACTCGGTTATTTATAATGAAAACAGTTTTAATTACAATGTTCACTTAATCCGCCGTTGGAACGGATTAAGGTTTTAAAACGTGATGTTTTAGGAAATGGTTTAAAGTGACAAAAAGGGCCTTTTATTTACATTAGGAACTTCTAGAAAACTTAAGTTTAAATAAGCAAATTAAACTCTCTTTTTGTGGTTTGTTTTCCCTTTTTTTCACTTAGTTAACCTCTAATTACAATAATTAACAAATTTAATCTAAATCCACCCAACCCAAATACATTTAAAGAATATATACATATAAAAAGTCCAAAAGGAGAATAAATATACATATTTATACATATATACGAGAACGGTAAAAATAGTAATAATATATCTAGATTAAATATATGATAAGTAAAATAATAATACATATATAAGTGAAAATAAAGATAATGCTAATTAAAATAAACTTTGGTTTTGATTTAAGAAACAATGTAAAGATAGAGAATAAATTTCATAAATAAGAAAATTAAACCTAAACCAAAATAGTTTTTGTACATAATAATATGTAGAGAGTAACTCACCCAAAACAATAAAAAGAAAACACATATATGTATACATATAGTTTTACAAAACCAAATTAATGTAAATTATACTCAAATGTACAAAAATAAGTAAATACCCAAATAATCATTAGATAAATACCCCAAAAATAAATTTAATAGATATACTATATAGTTATATATACATATATATAGGAATAAATGTCAAAAAGGTAAGAAAAAGGTTCAAAAATAGACTTTTTAAAATTCCAGCAGCTTTAGCGACGGAAAATCCGTCGCTAAACATCTATTAGTGACAGAAAACGGAAAATTGTAGAACTACTCCAACAGTTTCCAGATTTATTAAAAAGCTTTAGATTAGATCTATTCTATCGTTTTGGGTCCCCGAACTACCAAGATTGGATCATAGTCTATAACGGAGACTCCTAAAGCGATGTTTTATTTTTAAAACGTTAATAAAAAATGGTTTTTCTAAAATCTATATATATACAACGTTTTAATCCCGAACTACCCTCAAACGGGATCACGGTTCGTATTGGGATGTTAAAACGAGGTTTTTTATTTCTAAAACCAAAACAAACGTTTATTTAATTTGAGACAAGAATTAAATAAATACGGGAGAGTAAATAAATGTGATAAATAAATAACTAAATAAATAAAGAAACAACACTATAAATAGAATAAAAAAGATGAAATAAATAAAACGAGTCTAGTCCTCGGATAATACCTCAAGATCGGTATTGACGGCTTGATGTCGGTCGATTCCACGAGTTATGACTTTTTTTGGTGTTTTGGTAAAATATTAAACTTTTAGGGAATTTGGATTTTTTTAGGAAAAAAAATGTTTTCTCCCAAAAATTCACTTTCTCTCTCTAAAAATAATTTTCTAGAGTGAGAAGCTCCAAAAACCCTCCTCCCCAAATGCATGGGGATCCGTGTCTTTTATAGGCAAGGATCCCAAAAAAGTTTTGGGCGTCGCCCGACGAGAGTTGGGCGACGCCCGACGGGAGTTGGGCGACGCCCAACTCGCGTTGGGCGACGCCCAACTCGCGTTGGGCGACGCCCAACTCGCGTTGGGCGAACGCCCAACTCGCGTTGGGCGTTCGCCCAACGACCGTTAGGCGTCCGCCCAACCTTTGTTGGGCGTCCGCCCGACGTCGTCGGGCATCGCCCGACGACTGCCAGGCGATGCCCGACACGGCCGGGCGGTCGCCGAACGTCCGTCGAGCGACGTTGACCGTACGTCGGACCTCGCCCGACGCTCGACGGGTGACACCCCCTCTTCGACGAGCGACGTCCGACGCTCGGCATGCCGGACGGGCGCCCGACGTGCCGCGCACCATGGTTCACGGGGCGACGATCGCTGCTGGGTGCGTCATTCGTCACTCACCGGTTGACGCTCGGCCTCCAGGGCCTTATGGCTCACTGTCGTAACAGTGAACGTGCCCGACCTCACTCAGGAGACGCCGAATTTGTTAGCGGGGCTTTCAAGTGCCGGCTCTCCGGGCTTTTCTGTTTATTTTTAAATTTTCTAATTAATGGAATCAACCGACTTGGCCGTTTATCGTGGGTTTTCGTCACAGGTCCTCCGACTCGGTGTCTACAGTTGCCCCTACTTTTCTATTTTGACAGTGATGTGTGTGTTTTGAAAACGTTTTTCGCTAACGCAGCACATACAATGGAAATATATTAAAGTAAAAGACACATATAGAGTAGGAGGAAGAATACCTGATCTCCGCGCCGCACGCTCCAGCCTTGTCTTCAGTCTTCACCTTGGCTATCCTTGCCTTTGAATCGGCTGCCGGTGGATGCTTTTCTTGGGGACCCTAGTCTAAATCGACCGCGGGTAAATGGCTCTTTCTAGCGACCCTAGTCATCGACGCGGGTAAAAATGGCTCTCTCTAGCAACCTGGGTTATCGACCGTAGGTAAAATGGCTCAATAGCAACCTCGGTCATCGACCGTAGGTAAGATGGCTCAATATCAACCTCGGTCATCGACCATAGGTAAGATGGCTCAATAGCAACCTCGGTCATCGACCGTAGGTAAGATGGCTCAATAGCAACCTCGGTCATCGACCGTAGGTAAGATGGCTCAATAGCAACCTCGGTCATCGACCGTAGGTAAGATGGCTCAAAAGCAACCTCGGTCATCGACCGTAGGTAAAATGGCTCAATAGCAAAAAAAAGGGCTCTCTCTAGCAATTCTGAACTTCGAAACACTGTCGTCTGTATTTTTACTGGAGCTATCGTCTCGGGTATTTGAGTTGTTGATAGGAACGTCCTTATCCTTTCGTCGGGAACACTTTAGACTAAAAATTATTTTTCTGTTGACTGTTGTCTGTATTTTGACTGGCGCCATTGTTCTGTAAAATTTTGGCTGTCGTCTGGAGGCATATCCTTGGGGTATTGGTCACCGCCTGGCAGAAACGCAGGCTGAAACGGACTGCCAATCGGAGGTCTGTGCACCTAGTAATTAATTATTTACTTTTTAGCTTTATGTCACGTCGTACCTTTTTCTTTTTTCTTTACCCCCCTTTTTTATTTTTGTATGCGTGTAGTGGTATATGCATGTATGTATGAAATGAATGTGCATGAATGATGTTTTACAGCAGTTTCAATCTTCCGGTTGTCTTTCGTCGACCAGCCTTACCGCTGTATTCTTCTGCTGAACCAGGCTTCCGCCCATCCCAATATTGCTATCTCTCTTTCGCCTTTTAATACATCATTTGCGCTCATTTCCCCATATCCATCGTACTCATGACATTACTTGTGCTTACGCCTATAGCGTCATTTGCCCTTACGCCCATGACATCATTTGCGCCCATGACATCATTCATGCCCACGACATCATTCACGCCCATGACATCATTCTATTTTCCTATAAAAAGGCTTCCTTCTCTTTATTTCTCTCACACTTCTCACCATGGCTGATTCCAATTCTGATGTTCTTCGCTCTTTCATGCGCCGCCTAGATTGGGACGCTCTCGATTGTCCACAGCTAGCTGCTTTAAAATATCTACGTGAAGTCAAAATAGACACCTTCTTAATCCGGGCTGCCATCACCTTCTGGGACCCTGACTACCATGTGTTCCGCTTCGGTCCCCAGGAGTTGTGTCCCCTCCTAGAAGAGTTTGAGGCCATTATGGATTCTCACTTCGTTACCCCTCTTCGACCAGCCCTTCCTGATCCTAACCCCTCGTACCCGAGATTGATGTGCTCCCTTCTCGAGCTTTCCAAGGCAAGGGTTCATTCTCTGACGGACCAGCACCACTTTGTCAAGTTGCCGGATCTCCTCTCCCATATACTGGGTATCTCCCCCTCAACTGCCGGTTTCAATAATTCGGTGAGATTTCTCCTTCTCAGCCATTACCTCCTGGTATCTTCTACAGGAAAAGGGGATTATCATATTCTGACTTTGCTTTCCCGGATGGGAAATGGTTACTAGGTTTATCCCACCATCCTCATGGAGACGCTGTTAGGCTTGGATGACTGCCAGAGAAGTTGGATGGCTGGACGATCCTCCCGTCTGTCTGGGAGCCCTTTGTTACTCAGGTATGCTTTATGCTTCAGTATATATCTCCTTGAGTTCCTTCGGTTCATTCCTTCTTCCTTTCCCTTTTTAGATTTGGCTTCAAGAGAAGTTCCAAATGATGACTCCCCCTTTGACTCGGTACGACCTCGGTGGACCCTATTCATCGTATTCCCCCAAGTGGCACCTCCATCGGACTTTGAGGGTGCGAGGCTTATCCTTTGATCAATGGAGAATTTTCTTAGAGGGTGCTTCTAATCAGGATATCATGTGGATGTGCCCCTGGTGGCGTTTGACTAGGGTTTCGACCGGCTTTGGCGGGAGGAGAATGTTTTGCGCTGGTCTTCGCTCGTCCTCTTGCTATTATCCCCCCCGGGTGTCGCGCCAATACAATGTGTTCCAAGCATTTACCCCTGACTTGGGGACAATAGAGGTCCATCCTTTGACAGCCCGGGGCCTAGCGACGCTAGAGGCTAACTGGGACAACCGCTCGGATATCTATAGCTGTTGTTTTTGGCCTAATTATACCCCGGAGGTCCTTGCTTCGTGGACTTTTTCATACTTCATCCCGAGGTTTGGGACCACCTTTGTCACAGATGATTCTTACAAGGCGAGGGTGCTAGCTTTGAAGGCTGAGGCCAGCCGTAGGGCTTAGGAGGGTCGAGGTTTTGGCTTGTTGTACCATTTTATGCTTTCCAATAATCCGCGTGTGGGGTTTGTACTCTTTAGTGAAGTTGATTGATTGTGGCTTTCTGGTTCGGGTGGGGTTTTGATAAAACTTGCTTTATGAAAGGAGAAAAGACCCATGATTTATAATACAATGCGTTCAGTCAATTGTAATTATTCCAATCATTCTCTTCAAATATATTCATGCCTTTATTTATTTACAAACAACAGAGATACTTAGCCGCTTATACATTATTTTTATAATTGCTCAAGATATAACTACTGTTACCAGGATCCGCCTTTTTCGATTTTCAGATCCCAGCTATTTTTCAACTCTCCTTTTATTATCCCGGAATTTTCAAATGAGCGCCCTTTCGGGTTTTCACCCATTGGGATGTCCTTTATTGTTGCATAGGTCGCCCTTTGTGGGTTTTCAACCTATCGGGAATTTTTTTCTTTTTTTTTCTTTTTTTTTACGAAAAGTATTTTTTAAGCCTATCCAGATTGGTAGGTTCGGAGAACTCCATGCCGTCCATAGTAGTAAGCTTCACCGCCCCTTTGCTTAGGGTCTTCTTCACGAGGAACGGTCCTTCCCAATTTGGCCTAAACTTGCCCCTAGGGTCAGTGTGCGTCAGACGGATCTGTTTCAGCACCATATCCCCTTCTTTGATAGGGCTGGCCTTGACCTTTTTATTGAAGGCTCGGACCATCCTTCTCTGATATAACTGCACATGGTAAAGAGCCTCCATCCTTTTCTCGTCCACCAATGCTAACTGCTCATATCGCTTCTTCACCCATTCCGTCTCGGGGATCTCTGCTTCTACTGCGATTCTCAGCGATCGCTTTTCAATCTCAATCGGGAGAACGGCTTCTGCCCCATATATCAAGGAGAACGGCGTTGCCCCAGTTGACTTTCTAACCATCGTGCGATAGGCCCATAAAGCGAGCAGAAGCTGCTCGTGCTAATTCCGATGCGACTCCACTGTCTTTACGAGGATCCTCTTAAGGTTCTTATTTGCCGCTTCTACTGCCCCGTTAGCTTGTGGGCGATATGGAGAAGATCTATGATGCTCGATACCGTATTCCTGGAGGAGACTTCTCACTTCCCCCTGAAACTGGACCCCATTATCTGTGATCATGCGGTGAGGCACTCCGAACCTGGTGATTAGGTGATTTTCAATGAACTTCCTCATCTGCTTAGATCCCAACTTGCTAAACGATTCTGCCTCTACCCACTTGGTGAAGTAATCAATGGCGACTGCAATGAATTTGTGTCCGTTCGACGCATTAGGCCTTACCTCACCGATGATATCAATGCCCCAAGCTGCAAACGGCCAAATGGGTGCTAACACGTGCAGTTTCATAGCTGGCAAGTGATTATAATCTCCATGGATTTGACAATCATGGCATTTCTTCGCGTATTCATTGCAATCTCTTTCCATGGTGAGCCAATAGAAGCCTTGCCTTATGATTTTCTTTGCTAACACTGTTCCTCCCATATGGGCTCCATAAATCCCCGAGTGTACTGATTCCATTGCCTCACGGGCTTCCCCCTCATCCAAGCACCTCAATTGTAAACCATCGGCGTGTCTTTTGTAAAGCAAGTCATCATGGATGACAAATTGCTGAGCTAACCTTCTGATCACAGCCTAATCCCTAAGTTCTGATTCTGCTGGGTACGTTCCATTTTTCATGAAGTTCACGATATCGAAATACCAAGGTTTTTCATCGACTCCCAACAACATTACATCCTCATAGCACGGTTTGTGGGACCTCCTCAATACCAAAGGCTTCGAGGCAAGGTTCCGAGGATTATCCCATACTGACACTAATATGGCCAAAGCATCCGCCGCTTGGTTCTGCGCTCGAGGAATATGATAAAAGCGACATTCACCGAACCTCTGTACTAATCCCCCTAGCTGGTCTAGGTACGGGCGTAATCTCTCTTCTCTTACTTCCCAATTTCCCTGTGCCTGCTCGATAATTAACTTTGAGTCGCCCCAGACTTCGACATATGACGCTCCCAGTGCCGCTAGTGACTCTAACCCATAGATGCATGCTTCGTACTCGGCCATATTATTAGTGAGAGGGAACGACAACTTCTTCGCCATTAGAATCCTTTCCCCTTCTGGTGAGATAAGTAGCACTCTTACTCCGGCTCCATTCGAGTTAACCGCTCCGTCAAAGAACATTTTCCACGGTATAACTTCTATTGCGTTCAAGTGCTCATCGGGGAAATCATAGTTTATCTCCTCCTCTTCCGCATTTAGAGGCTGATTGGCCAGAAATTCCGCTACGGCTCTCCCCTTAATAACCTTTTTCGTTACATATTCGATGTCGAATTCGGACAAGAGTACCAACCATCGGGCTAGCTTCCCTGTTAGAGACGGAGTCCGGTACAGATACTTCACGGGATCCATCCGGGAAATAATGATTACTTTGTAAGATTGAAAATAGTGCCACAGCTTCTTTGTAAGCCATACCACTGCCACGCATGTCTTTTCGATCATGTTATACTTAAGTTCGTATTCCAGGAACTTCTTACTCAGATAATACACCGCATGCTCCACACCGGTGTCCCCTTCCTGGGCCAGCATTGCCCCAATTGATCGCTCCTCGATCGCTACATAGAGGAGAAGCGGTTTTCCAAGTTTAGGCGATCTCAAAACCGGTGGATTAGACAAATAGTTCCGGACACTCTCCAATGCTTGCTGGCACTTATCATTCCAAACTGTGGGTTGATCTTTTCGTAGCAGCTTAAAGATCGGCTCGCAGATCGCAGTGAGTCGTGCTATGAACCGACTGATATACTGAACCTGCCCCAGAAATCCTCTCACTTCTTTCTCATTTCTTGGTGCCGGCATTTCCTGTATGGCCTTTACCTTGTCGGGATCCACCTCGATCCCCTTATTACTGATCACGTAGCCTAAGATTTTTCCCGATGAAACACCAAAGAAGTACTTCTTCGGGTTCAACCTTAGCTTGAATTCTGCAATTCGGGCCAAAAACTTTTCAAGTGCAGCGAAATGCCCCTCTCTTGTCTCCGATTTGACCATCATGTCGTCCACATAGACTTCCACTTCCTTTTGCATCATATCGTGGAACAGTGCCGTAGCCATTCGCTGATAAGTTGCCCCGGCATTTTTCAATCCAAACGGCATCACTCTATAGTAGTACGTTCCCCACTCAGTTGTGAACGAGGTCTTTGCTTTGTGCTTTTCGGCCATCTGAACTTGCATGTAGCCCATAAAACCGTCCACATTCGTGTGCAAGACGCTCGATGTTGCACTGTCGATCAATACATCGATGTGAGGCAATGCAAACTCATCTTTAGGGCACGCCTTATTGAGATCTCTATAATCGACTCACATTCTCACTTTGCCGTCCTTCTTTGCGATTGGCACTACATTTGCGACCCAAGGGGGATAGTCGATTACTTCGATGAAACCTGCTTCTAACTGTTTCTTCACTTCTTCTCTGATCTTATCTGCCCATTCCGGCCTCATGCGTCGGAGTTTCTGTTTCACAGGCTTAGCATCGGGGTATGTCGGAATACGATGAGTTACGATTGATTGGTCGATTCCCGGCATGTCTTCGTATGTCCAAGCAAACACTATTTCGTATTTTTTAATTATTCTCTCAAATTCTTTCCTCTCTTCAGTAGTTAATTCTTGAGCAATTTGTATAAGTTTAGGATTTTCATCCGTGCCAAGATTGAAAGTTGACATTTCTATTGTATTAATTTCAAATGTAGGCATGTTATATAAATGAGAATGCATGGAATGATCAGAATCAATATCAAGCAAGTAAGCAAAATCAGAATTCATTTCATTGATAGTATTGGCGAGTACATCATCAGATTCAAATAAAGCAGTAATACAATTGTCATCATCGGGGTTCTCGGGTTTCTCATAGGCCTTGGAGGTATCGGGCTCGTCCAGCACTCCCACGGTGGCTTCCATTGTGACGACCTGCTCCTCGGCATTCAGATCTAACATCATGATCTCCTCGACGAAGCAGTTTGCTTCTCCTTTGCCCCAGCTGGTGACATCGTTGAAAATTTCAAAGCCTGGCAGAATTTTTCCTTCGGTCCCCACAACCATTTCCAGCTCATCATCAGACTCATCCCAGATGTTGATCAGAGTTCTTTGATTGACACCTTCCTCGTCCGAGGAACTTCCCCAAATATCCACGACCATTAGGTCCATCACATGAGGGACATTCGGGTTTACATAGGAGGGGTCCGACGATCCATACAAAGCCCAGCCTATCAGCTCGTCGTAGTCCCTGAGGAACACCCCATTCATTCTTCTAGCCACGAGTGGAATAGCACCCTTTCAGATGCACATGAGTTGCTCCTGATCGCTCAAGGTGACCCGACATGAGGCATACTTGAACCTCCATCTTCTAGCATAATCCACGAATGCTTCCTCGGGAAATTGCTTGATTCTTTCTAAATCCTCCAATGACCCTGTCCACGGAACGTACCTCTTATGCCTTTGCACAAAGGCCTCCATGAGGGATCCCCAGTCCCCTTTTGTCTTTACCGAGAGCATTCGGTGCCACATCAAAGCTTCCCCTATGAGTGTCTTTGGAAAATGCTGGACCAACTCACTTCGGTAGTGTCCCGCGTCAAACATGTAGGCACGGAAACGGTTTATGTGATCGATGGGGTTCTCATCTCCCTTCTACTTAGACATGGTTACTACCGCCTCAGGTGTCTCCTCTTCGGGTAACGTATGCACTTCCTCTGGACATTCCCATGCGGTGTATTTCTTGATGAATCTCTTAGTCACTTTCGCCCAATTCACTTTAACGTTCATCGGAAGAGACATATACCACACTAGAGACTCTCCTGCCAATGAGTTGCAAAACAAACTCATGATTTCATCCTCTTTGAAGCCTAGAGGACACATGGCGGACAAGTAAAGATGCAAGTGCTCCATGGGGTCCTTGCCTTCATTATACTTGCTGACAGTCAGAAACGGGCGTTTGATAGGCCCAATTTGCATCGCGCTATGTTCCCCTGCCTGTTTTTTGGCTTTTCGATACTTCATCAAAAACAAGCTTGACATCAGTGACCAATCATGCTTAGTCGAGTCAGGTAGCGATTGAAACCACTTCAAAGGTTCGCCCACCAGCGAAAGATAGAACCATGGAGCGACTTCTTCTACCTTGTATGGCTCCCCAAACATAGCACACACGTATTCGTACAAATGAGCTTCGGGATCTTCTGCCCCACTAAACAATTTCAACACAGGCATGATCTTCCGAGATGATACTTCCTCAGTTTCCTCAGTTTTAGTCCTATCGTCCATCACTTCTTCCGTTGGCTCTTCTTCCAAAGCAAACACGTACAAACCATTTCCCATATTACTCTTCTCATCGGAGTCCAACAACTCCTCTTCGTTCTCCTCGAAGGATTCCATGACCAAGCTCTCTTCGAGCCTAGACCCGATCATGCTCACCCTATGATTAGGCAATGGATTACGCCTGGTGGAAGGGTTCACTGACGAAGGATCAGCTATTTTCTTCTCCTCAATCAAATCTTGGATCTCGTGCTTCAACCTCTCACAGTTCTCAATATTGTGCCATAATTACTGTGGAACTCGCAGTACCCCCTAGCTTGTATCTGCGGAGTAGGTGGTGCTTTGTTTTAAGGAGCGAGGGCTTTCAACAATCCCTTTTTCTACAATCGTTCGAAAACTTTTGCGTAGGTCTGATCAAACTTGGCAAACTGCCTTTTCTCGATAGCATTAAGTTCAAGCACTTTCACCGCAACAGATTCTGTACTCGCGCTTGGCCCTCCGGCACTATATCCAGACTTTGTCCACTTGGTATAAGCTTTCTTCGGCTCACCATCCCCCTCTACTGTCAAGGCGCAACTATACATCTGATTGAAATCGGTAAAAGGCATATACCACAGCTCATTCTTAATATACGGCAAAGTGTTGCCAATTACCATTCGGATCTGATCCTGCTCAAGCGGCTTCTGCTTCATAACTGCCGCCTTGGCTCTCCACCTCCTCACAAAATCGGACAAAGACTCCCCAGTCTACTGCTTAGTACTCTCCAGCTCTTTCAGAGTAACCTCAAGCATAGTGTTGAAACTATATTGGGCGATAAATGACTTTGCCAACTCCTTCCAATCCCTCTTTGTTACCAACGGCAACGCATGAAACCACACGAGGGCAGCCCCCTCCAGATAAGTATTGAATAGTCCAAGAACTTGATCCTCAGTTAGGATCGTGTGCTTCATCACGGCCACGTACTGATTCACGTGAGCGGTAGGATCCCTAGTTCCATCGAACTTCTTCATGTCAGGGAGTCGGAATTTCAAAGGCAAAGCAGTTGCCGATAAACAGTTCTTCAAGTTATAAAAGTCCTGACTCCCGGAGCTTCCCCCATGCAGATCCTGCACCTCCTGAGTGATGTGCTGCTTCCATTCCTCTTCCTTAGCTTTCTCCTTCTCAAGCTGTTTCTGGATGTAATCTTGATAGTCATCCTCATTCCCGAAGCGGGGACCAGTGTTCACCTCATTCTCAGCGCGCTTACTACCACTCTTGTTATCCTTCAATGCCAGCTCAGCTAGCTGGGCCAGAATTGCGGCCAACTGATCATTAATGTTGTTCACAGAGTTTTCCAATTCGGCCACTTTTTCATCGGTCGCAGACATACTGACCGAAGACTGAGTATACTCGGACGAAGATGATTCAAAAGCCACAACTGCCGATTCGGAACTGTCAATTTATAGTTGATCAAACTGCCTGACTAGCCGGTTACTCTCGCGAAACCACAACCGCTTAATGATGAAGTCTGCGCGAACGGTGTCCATTAGTATGTATGCATGATTTTATATGCATGATTCGTGGTGTGTGCGTTTATTTATTTACGGATATATAAGATAAGAAGAACAAACGTTAGTTTAAATACACGTATCACAACATCTCTCTTCCACCCTTATTCCTCCACACACTCGATGGTCCAAGTCTCTTTCCTATGATTTTGGTTTGGGGCTCACCTTGCGGTCCAAGGGACGCGTGATGCCGTCGATTATTGTGGAAAAAAGTAAATCATCCATCAAACAATACAGTTCGTTTTGATGTATCAACGTTCAGTGACTAAGATATCGACCAAATGGATTGTCCTTTCGAATAACTCGTCTTTTGTTATTTCGCGAGACGTATTAGTTCGGGTTCTGATTCCCTTTTGAGCGTATCTCGGATTTAGACGTGGTATGAGTTATTCTTTTCAGTTCAACCGTTCATTATTGACAATGACTCGTTCCCTTTTATTCGCGTGGGTTCGTGTCTCGATTTTTGGATTACAACGGGATCCTTTTGGATCTATCGAGAGACGCAACCACGTGTTTGTTTAGTGAGAATATCACTTTTTGATTTTTGTTAGGGAACGGACCCATTGCGTAACGCGTTTGTTTTTAGCGTCAAGAATCCGTTTGCTCGTTTTGGCTACGTGGAAAGATGGTGAGTCTTATTCGAGCTCACGATAATCTTTCGGCTAGCAACAAATTTTCATTTCTTCCAATTTACGGGATATATCATCCTAGCGTGGTTATAGAAAATCAACGTTTCGTTGAACCACATGCTTAGTCGAAGCAAGGCTATTACCGTTCTCCTCATTTAGACACGAATCGAGCAAAGACACAAATCGGGCCATATTTCTTGTGGTTTTGGTAACGGTCGAAATGATCGAGCCATTAGTCAAACCCACAGTCTCGTCCATATGGCGTAATTATGCGGTTTAGCTTAATTCGGCTTCGTGATTTTAATCGGCGTATATACCAGTTCGAGGCACGTATTTAACGACATTGGTTCATTTTCTTTAACTACTCTCGGGATTGACATATATCGTAGATACAGAATGATTTTGGTCATTTCATTTCCTTTTATTTTCTTTAGTCACTTTTGCGGATACATCCATTTCTCTTAAGAACAACACAAGGTGTAACGTAAGAGTTCTTTTTTTATTCAGAAGGGACGGGCCATATTTATGAAACTCTTTACGTTACAACGGGGTCGTTCAAAGCAGAAATGTTCTTCATTTTCGTTTTGTCATAATCTCGCTTTATCCCAACATATTTAAAGAATGTGAATAACGGCTATCGTTAATATAGTCTTTTGAATCGAGATATAACTATCCTTAATACCAAACCGACTTGTACTAATGCGTGCTTACGTCACAACGTGTTTCCTGAACATGTGCCTTCTTCGGGACACGGAAAGGGACCAGGCGGGTCGCACACGTTCATTCATACGAGATGACTAAGTCGTCTTTAGTTCGAATCGTTTCGATGTTTTGAGGTAGTTTGTATGTCAGTTTAAGAGTATATATTAACATATCGTTTCATTTTCTTTACATATTTTAGGATTAGACACGTATCATGGTAATTTGAAAACACGAATTGATTCATTCATCACGTCAAAAATAGTAACAGGTAATCCTATGGCAACTTCTAAGGCTACTATATGCTGACACGGCTGATCGCGGGACCTCACAGGACCGCACAAATTCACCCCTAACGAATGGATGGGGACCCTTTGGCGCCTTACTGCAAGGGGGAACTTACACTAGCCTCTTTCGAGCGACGAATGGACTCTCAATAGAGGTTTCGAGGAAATTACCCAAAAGGTTTGCAATAATGCTTATGAATGCATACGAAAAGAAATAATACGATCCGTCCCCGTTAAGGGCTTAATACACGCCTTCCGGAATCAAATTTCTCGCTTCCCCAGCAGAGTCGCCACTTGTAGGTGCCGCGGCCTCGCCCGGGCGGACCAGGGGGTGGACAACGTTGACGACAGATGCTGTGATTGGCGCCGAAAGCAACCAATCGCGGAATCAAGCTGCTCGGCAGGGCCAGCGCTCGGAGTATGGAAGAGTCGCCACCCATGAATGGGAAATGAACACCGATCCCTTGCGGGAGACCGGTGAGGGTTCGGAAAACTTAGGTACGAGCCGAGAAGGCTAGCTCCTTTCCGGAGAAAGGCTACTAGGCACCCCGACATCGCCTGGTTATGAACCACCGGCCTCCTACTTAGCATGTTAGGCGCTAACGGACTAATCGCATATTTCTTTAAGTTTAAAATTCATTTGAAACCTTTTCTTTCTCGTTTTGAAAACCGTTTTGAGCATTTATTGAAAGCCATATTAGTAAAGAATCACCCATTTACATGAATTTAGAGTAGATGGAGGAAAGAGGGAGATAGAAGAACGAATTGATTTATTTACAACATGAATTGTGTCTTAAGTTATACATTAAATCTAAACTAACCTCATTCCCCAAAAACGAGTTTATTTACATGGTTCGTATCTTAATCGCCGTTGGAACGATTTAGGTACGTTTCAAAACCCCGTTAATTTACATGACATCGACTCGAATCACCGTTGGAACGACTCAAGTGTTTGAAAACGTGAGATAAGAAGTTTTAACAAAAAACGTGATTAAGCATACAAGTCCATTTATTTTGTACAAAACTGTTTAATTAGGAAAACGATTCAAAACTCGGTTATTTATAATGAAAACGGTTTTAATTACAATGTTCACTTAATCCGCCGTTGGAACGGATTAAGGTTTTAAAACGTGATGTTTTAGGAAATGGTTTAAAGTGACAAAAAGGGCCTTTTATTTACATTAGGAACTTCTAGAAAACTTAAGTTTAAATAAGCAAATTAAACTCTCTTTTTGTGGTTTGTTTTCCCTTTTTTTCACTCAATTAACCTCTAATTACAATAATTAACAAATTTAATCTAAATCCACCCAACCCAATTACATTTAAAGAATATATACATATAGAAAGTCCAAAAGGAGAATAAATATACATATTTATACATATATATGCGAACGGTAAAAATAGTAATAATATATCTAGATTAAATATATGATAAGAAAAATAATAATACATATATAAGTGAAAATAAAGATAATGCTAATTAAAATACACTTTGGTTTTGATTTAAGAAACAATGTAAAGATAGAGAATAAAATTCATAAATAAGAAAATTAAACCTAAACCAAAATAGTTTTTGTACATAATAATATGTAGAGAGTAACTCACCCAAAACAATAAAAAGAAAACACATATATGTATACATATAGTTTTACAAAATCAGATTAATGTAAATTATACTCAAATGTACAATAATAAGTAAATACCCAAATAATCATTAGATAAATACCCCAAAAATAAATTTAATAGATATACTATATAGTTACATATACATATATATAGGAATAAATGTCAAAAAGGTAAGAAAAAGGTTCAAAAATAGACTTTTTAAAATTCCAGCAGCTTTAGCGACGGAAAATCCGTCGCTAAACAGCTATTAGTGACAGAAAACGAAAAATTACAGAACTACTCCAACAGTTTCCAGATTTATTAAAAAGCTTTAGATTAGATCTATTCTATCGTTTTGGGTCCCCGAACTACCAAGATTGGATCATAGTCTATAACGGAGACACCTAAAGCGATGTTTTATTTTTAAAACGTTAATAAAAAAGGGTTTTTCTAAAATCTATATATATACAACGTTTTAATCCCGAACTACCCTCAAACAGGATCACGGTTCGTATTGGGATGTTAAAACGAGGTTTTTTATTTCTAAAACCAAAACAAACGTTTATTTAATATGAGACAAGAATTAAATAAATACGGGAGAGTAAATAAATGTGATAAATAAATAAATAACTAAATAAATAAAGAAACAACACTATAAATAGAATAAAAAAAGATGAAATAAATAAAATGATTCTAGTCCTCAGATAATACCTCAAGATCGGTATTGACGGCTTGATGTCGGTCGATTCCACGAGTTATGACTTTTTTTTGGTGTTTTGATAAAATATTAAACTTTTAGGGAATTTGGATTTTTTTAGGAAAAAAAATGTTTTCTCCTAAAAATTCACTTTCTCTCTAAAAATAATTTTCTAGAGTGAGAAGCTCCAAAAACCCTCCCCCCCAAATGTATGGGGATCCGTGCCTTTTATAGGCACGGATCCCAAAAAAGTTTTGGGCATCGCCCGACGGGAGTTGGGCGACGCCCAAAACAGGTTGGGCGGACGCCCAACCTTAGTTGGGCGACGCCCAACTCATGTTGGGCGTTTGCCCAACGATCGTTGGGCGTCCGCCCAATGTCGCTGGGCGTTCGCCCAATGAGCGTTGGGTGTCCGCCCGACGACTGCCAGGCGATGCCCGACATGGCCGGGCGGTCGCCGAACGTCCATCGAGCGACGTTGACCATACGTCGGACCGCGCCCGACGCTCGACGGGTGACACCCCCTCTCCGACGAGCGACGTCCGACGCTCGGCACGCCCGACGTGCCGCGCACCATGGTTTACGGGGCGACGATCGCTGCTGGGAGCGTCATTCGTCACTCACCGGCCGACGCTCGGCCTCCAGGGCCTTATGGCTCACTATCGTAATAGTGAACGTGCCCGACCTCACTCAGGAGATGCCGAATTTGTTAGCGGGTCTTTCAAGTGCCGGCTCTCTGGGCTTTTCTGTTTATTTTTAAATTTTCTAATTAATGGAATCAACCGACTTGGCCGTTATCGTGGGTTTTCGTCACAGGTCCTCCGACTCGGTGTCTACACCAGTCTGCTAAATATGAAAAAGATAACAAAACTGTCAGAGGACATCTCCTTAATCATATGTCGAACCCACTGTTCGATATATTTGTAAACAAAAAGTCTGCGAAAGAAATTTGGGTCTCATTAAAAGATTGATGACAAGTAGAGAAATTCTGGTCAACTTCCGTCCCTGTGGGGGCGTCGTTGGGTTCGACGGGGGGAAGCTCCGATGCCAAAGTCAATAAGGAAGGACGAGAAGGTAAACTGAATTGACAAAGAGTAAGGGAATGTGTGTGTACCTGGATAGCCAGAGATGTAGGCTATATATAGCTAGAAAGTTGTAACCTTCAGTAACTAGAAAGTCTCCATTAATGCTCCATTAATGGCGGTTACAAGTTATCCTTAAGCTGGCGGTTAGCTAATTGATAGCTCACTAATGGTCTTTATGGCCAGGTCGGCTCAGCCGTTATAATGGCGAATGAGTGTCCAAGGAGATTCGCCTCATAGGTTCGCCGGCGGGTTTCTTTTAATGGGCCCTTGGAGATCCGGTGATCCGCCAGGCGGATCTCGTCAATACGCGGCGTTTCCTTAGGTGAATATCCCCCCAAGTCCTCGGGATAATATCTCAATGTTATCAGAAGCCCCCCCAAAGTTTCCTTAAAGTCCTTTAGGGCTTTTGAGCTTCTGCGCGCCGTCATGATTACCTACATTAATGAGCACTCTGCTCGATACCAATCGTAGAGTGACACGTGTAATGAGCGCTTCGTTCTAGGGAAGAGAAGACGCCGCCTTCTTCCTTCTCTCCCTCTTTTCCCCATTTCGTCTTCATTTTCATTTGCTCGAAGCTTTTTCTGGGAATTTCAGAGTTCAAAGTTTTTCGATTTCATGTAAGTTCATCTTTCCTTACTCTAATTGTTCTGAATGTTTAGGAGTTCTTCATCATCTTCTAGATCAACCTCTGAACTCTTTAATTCGACCCCTTCTCCTGAAGTTGTAGTTAATTTTAGTTGGACCACTTCGTCATCGGAAAATTCATCTTCCTCCGAGGATATAATTAGCTCCGATTTAGCTGGGTTGTGTAACTCGGCGCGTAATCACTATCAAACTCGTTTAACCAGAAGTCAAACTCTTTCTACTTCTGTCTCTGGTACTGCTCCGGCCGTTAAGTCTTGGTGTTTTCCGGGAATAATGGCTTCTCCTTCCATCCAACCTAGGAAAAAGAATCCTCGAGCGGAGTCTACTCCGTCTCGTATGAGTGCTGCGGACTTAGCGGACCTGGCGAATCGCTTTCCTTGGATTGAGAATTACGAGACTCAGTTAGCCGCAGCCCATCAACGACCCTCCTGTCCGCCTAGCGGTTTTCTAACCGTATATTGTAGTCATGTAGAGAGAGGGTTCCGACTTCCTCTCCCAAAGATGATGGCGGACATCCTCTCTTACTTTGATATTACTGCCAGCCAACTACACCCCAACGGTTGGTTGGACATCGCTTTAGACTGCTACCTCGCCTCAAATTTAAGAGTGGTATATACGGGTCGTGTCTTTAGAGCTTTCCATAAACCCTCAAAATGGAAGTCCGAGTCTTATCTCACTTTCGCAAAATTTGGAGTGTATTCACCATTCAGTGACAGAATGTCCAATGTCCACTGTTGGGATGAGAAGTTCTTCTATGTGAAGATAAAAGAGGGCGAATCACTGGGTTTTCCCTCATCTTGGAATCCCAAGCCTTTACACATGACGGGCGATATGCGAATATTGACCAATAGCGATGAAGTGGTGGCGGAGCTCATGAAGAAGGTCAAGGCGGATGCATGGACATATGCGGACGCTTTAGCCTTCATGATGAGTGATATTCCGCTGATTCGTCGAGAGGGGGAGCAGTTCATTTACTCCAAGATTGCGCAATTTGATCAAGGTAACTTTTATTTCTTCTTGAGCCTTGATTACTTTATTGTGTTCTTTGGCAGGGGTTTATCTAAGGCCAATCACGCTATTGCAGAGAAGCGTAGGAAGTTCCTAGAAGCTAAGGCATGTAGGAAAGATCAAGCGGCGAATCCTCAAAAGGATGCCGGGAAACGTCCCGCTGGAGCAGTGGTTGAACCGCCCCTAAAAAGGAGGAAGCCTCCAGCTGCTGGAGGCCCTAAGCTTATGGCGGATGCCATGAAGTCCACAATGCCCACAGTGGAGATGGAACAGGTAGGTCGCCTTTTTATTTTTTCCCTGTTCATCAAGCTTAGGATCTGAGTTTTGATCCTTGAATATTTGTGTAGATGGCGAAGCCTGATCTGGGCGGATACTGGTCCGCCAAGTATGGTGCCCAAGGATCTTTGGAGAATGAGTCCGTTATAAACGACCTAGATGAGGCTCTGGGCCAGTTGGGCGAAGTGCAAAGGAATCAGAACCAGATCCCCGGTTCCACTCATGCGCGAAAGGGGAAAACAGAGCTCCTCACGGTAAGCCCCCCGACCAAAAAGGATTTCTTGTTGTAGACAACGTTGTTCCTTTGCTCTTTTCTTTTGACGAAACTGTTTGTCTTTGATAGATGTACACTCGCATATGTGCTATGGAGGTTGAGCTCCTTCAAGGCGTGGCGGATAAGGCCACCATTGAAAAGTTGGAGAAAGAGGTAGCGGATGCCAATGCGAACATCACCTCTGCTAATGCAAACATTGCCTCAGCCGCGTCCGCCTTGGCTCTTAAAGACGCGGAGATCAAGAAGCTAAAGGACAAGATCGCGACAGACGCTAAGAACTATGAGGTGGCTATAGGGGAGGCAGAGTACACGGCTGGTGAGCAAGCTTTCTATTATGGCGAACTGCTCATGGCGTACTTCTCCCTGGCGTATCCCGAGATTGATTTCACAGACCCGCAGTTTGCCGTCCCAGATCCAGATGATGTAGCCAAATATAACAAGATGCCAGACGCTAAGGACTACCTCCGCAATTATGTTCGGAGATGGATGAAGGGACCCATGGAAGAAAGCAAACCCCCCACTGACATCGAGCTAGTGGAGCTTGAGGAAGTGCCCCCCAAGGCGGGTGAAGAACCGATCATTGATAACGCCCTTCCTCTTGGTCCAACATCTTCCGTGGAGAAGGAGGTACCCTTTGTAGGCATATCTAAGGCTGTGGAGAAGGAAGCTTCTCAAGCAAGTGCCGTAAGCGAGAAGAGTGCAAAGGAGGATGATCCCATTATTACTTAGTCTTTTATTCTTGAGTTGTAATAAATAAAAAACCTTAAGTACAATTTGTTTAATCCTTTATGGTAGCTATTTGTTTTACCTTTACATTTGCGTAAGTAAATATATAAGCGTCTAGGATTTATTTTGGAGTAGGTGGCCATCCATACTCCATTGTGTGAACCTTTGTGAAGGTTTGAAGTTGTTTTATTCCTTTAGCGGAAGTAAAGCTGCCTTCAGGGATCATCTTGCGACCTATCTTTGAGGTGAAGTGATTCGCCTAGAGGACTTTGTAGACCCTTCTTTGGAAAGGGAGTAAGAGAGTGTAAGACCTTGCGTCCAAGGATCGTTTTAACTCTATCTCGAATGTGGATCCTTTAGAGATGGATCCGCCCATGAGGCTTGTCCTCTTATCGTTGGATGCCCCCCTTCTTTTTAAGACTGGAATATTTATATTGCTGCAATAAAATTTTAAAAAGAACATAGACAATAGAACAATTGATGTTTATTGATAGGAGAAATGCCTTATTACAGCAAGCAGGTCTTACATGTGAGCCTCGTTAAAACCTTTAATAAGAAAAACCACATGGGAAAAAAGCTTATTAAAGGAAAAAGAGTACTCAAGACCGTATGTACATCTTATTTTCTGACAAAGTATTTGCGGAGATTTTGGAGGTTCCACGTGCGTGGTAATGTGTTCCCCTCCATGTCTTGAATCTTAAATGTGGCGAACCCAATCTTATCCACTATTTGATACGGTCCCGTCCAGGTGAGCCCTAGCTTGCCCTTCCCTTCTCGAGACTAGATCTTGTCCGCCTTGCGGAGCACGAGATCTCCCACATTCAATTCTACAGGTTTGGCATTTTTGTCATGGTAAGCGGCGATCCGCTGCTTGTATGCCGCCATATGTACATAAGCCTTATCTCTTCGCTCCTCCACTCGATCAAGACTCTCTGTTAATCTTCGGTTGTTGTCTTCCTCGCAATAGAATGCAACTCTATCACTTGGGACCAGTATTTCAACTGGGATTACAGCTTCTACACCATGAGAGAGGGCAAATGGTGTTTCTCCTGTGGCCATTCTAGGAGTGGTGCGATACGCCCATAAGACGCTTGTCAACTGATCCGCCCACTTCTTATCATGTTCCCCCAATCTTTTCTTTATTCCTTTTACGATCATTCGATTCGTAACTTCGGTCATGCCGTTGGATTGAGGATAATAAACGGAGGCGAATCTGTTCAAAATGCCCAATTTCTTACAGAAAGTTTTGAATTCGTCACAGTTGAACTGTGTTCCGTTATCAGTGATGATGGTGTGGGGTACGCCATATCTTCCCACGATATTGTCTTTAACAAATTCCACCATTCGTTCAGCCGTGATGGAGGAGACAGCTTCGGCTTCTACCCACTTGGTGAAGTGATCAACTGCCACTACCACGTATTTCCTCTGTTTACGAGTTGGAGGAAACGGTCCAACGATGTCAATTCCCCAGATGGAAAAGGGTCGCCCTTCAATGATAGGCCTCTGGAGATGCTTGGCCGTGTGTGATTCATTCGCATGAATCTGACAACTATAGCATGATTCCACCAATTTTTGTGCATCAAGCTCGTCAGTGGGCCAATAAAACCCTGCTAACCTGGATTTTTTTAAGATAGTGGCGGATGCCTCATGGGCTCCACATGATCCCTCGTGCAGCTCCTTGAGGACCTGTTGTCCCTCTTCTGGCAGAATGCATTTTAACCATGGATGGCTGAATGACTTTCTATAGAGGCAATCGTTGATCATGGAGAAATAGGCCGCTTTTCTGACGATCCGCCGAGCCTCCTCCTTATCGATGGGTAGAACTCCATCCGACAAATACTGGCGAAGGGCTGTCCGCCAATCATCCTCTACCGTTGTGAGTAGGGATACTTCTTCGGAGGCGAATGCCAGAGCTATTTTAACCTCGAAGGGACATTGCGGATCTGTCCAGCTCTCTTCACTGGAAGCCATTTTCGCTAGGTGATCGGCTTCAGTGTTTGATTCTCGGGGCACATAGACCAATTCCCACTTGGTTTCTTTAGCTTCGAGGTGATCTAGCAACTTTTTGACCTCGGTAACGTATTTGGCTAGAACGTCATCCTTCACCTCATAATTTTTGATCACCTGATTGACCATCAATTTGGAGTCACTATAGATCACGATCCGCCCGGGAGTGATTTCTTTAAGCAGGCGTAACCCCAATATTAGAGCCTCATATTCTGCGGCATTGTTAGTGGCATGGAAATCCAACTTTGCTGCGTACCGTAATTTTATGTAATGGGGGCCGTTGATCATGATACCTATGCCAGCTCCATCTGCAGAGGAAGCCCCATCCGTGTGCATCGTCCACTCCTCTACTTGAGATTTAGGGAGATTTACCCCCTCTTCTGTGAATTCATTCACAAAGTCTGCCAAGACCTGACTTTTCAAGGCGGTCCTGCTCTCATATCGCACATCAAATTCTCCGAGGCGAATTGCCCATTCCATCAATCTCCCTGAAGTGTCCAGCTTTTGCAATACCTTTCTCATGGGGATATTCGTACGAACTATGACAGTGTGGGCTTGGAAGTATGGCCTAAGGCGGATTGCCGTGGTGACGACGGCCAGAGCCATTTTATCAAGTTTAGAATACCTGGTTTCAGCATCCTTCAATACTTTGCTCACATAATAGATAGGATACTGCTGGCCATCCTCTTCTCTTATCATGACTGTGCACACAACTTTCTCTGTAACTGAGACATACATGTAGAGATTTTCACCTTTTAGGGGTCGGCTCATCATGGGCGGTTCCGTGAGAAACCGTTTGATCCCCTCAAAAGCCCTTTCACAATCCTCATTCCACTCGAATGCCTTTTGCTTCTTGATGACTTCATAAAAGGGCTGACACCTGCGAGCTGAACAGGAAATAAACCTGCCCAAGGCCACGATTCGCCCGTTGAGGCGTTGCACTTCCCTGATGTTCCGTGGTGCCTGCATTTCCAGAACAGCTTTAACTTTGTCGGGATTTGGGCTCACTCCTTTTTCACTAATCATGAATCCCAGGAACTTTCCATATGTTGCACCAAAAGTACATTTTTCCGGGTTTAGCTTAATATTGTGGCGTTGGAGTACGTCCAGTACCTCCCTTACATCATCTGCATGCTTCTCCACCGTGGTGCTTTTGATGATCATGTCATCTACATAGACAGAGTAGTTATCACCTTTGCTTTCTGCGAATATTTTGTTCATCATCCGCTGATAGGTGGCACCTGCATTCTTGAGCCCAAAGGGCATGACCTTGAAGCAATAAGTGGCTTGGTGAGTCACGAATGAGGTCTTGATTCTATCCGAAGGCTCCATGGGGATTTGATGATAACTTGACTTCACGTCCGTGAAGGAATACATAGCATGTCCAGTGGTTCCATCTACGAGTATGTCAATACACGGCAGAGGATAATTGTCCTTGGGACAAGCTTTGTTGAGATCCGTAAAGTCAATGCACATGCGGTAGGATCCGCCTGCCTTCTTCACCAAAACGACGTTCGCCAACCATTGTGTATAAAGGACCTCTTCAATGGCGTCTGCCTGTTGGAGCTTGGTGATCTCTTCTTCTATCACCTTCTGCCTTTCAGGGCCATGGTTTCTCCGTTTCTGAGCTACGGGAACTGCATCTTTGTCGATGTTAAGTTTGTGAGTGATCACGTCTGGACTGATCCCTGGGAGGATCTCATCTTTCCATGCAAAGACGTCCTCCGCTTCATGAAGAACTTTTGTGATTGCTTCTTTAACTTCACCTTTGAACCCTTTAGCCATTCGGACCTGCTTTTCGTCCGCCATGAGGTACATTTCAGTCTCGCCCAAGGCCATTGTGACGAGTTCCTCCTCATCTTCGTCCTTAGATTGGGGGCGGATCATTAGTGATGCCGAATATGTCTCCTGAGCCATCTTTTGGCTTCCTCTGATCATTACGCCTCCCTTGGTCGTAGGGATGTAAAGAGTTAAGTGGCGTATGGAGATGAGGGCAGCCGCCTCGGAGATAAAGGGCCATCTGAGGATAATATTATAGGCTAACTGACCATCCAAGATAGAAAATTCTAGGTCACCTCTCCAGACTTGATCTTCATCTGCCAACTCACAACCCAACGTTACTTGGCCTTTTGTCTAAATGGTATGTCCTGTTACCCCCAGGATATCTACTACAGTTGGTTCCACTTGGACTGGATCAACCATGAGTTTGGCGAAAGCTCCTCTTGTGATGACATTGCACGAGCTCCCAGTGTCAATCATCACCCTTTTCATCTCCCAGCCTTCCATCATCATAGTAATGACCAAGGCATCTACATGAGGAAAGATCTCCGGTCCTGTGTCTGCAAATGGGCGATTCAACAATGTCCTGTCAAGAGCAGTGGTTTTTGCTTTTTTCAGTATTGGTTGATACCCAGGTCCGCCTGCTATGACATTGATGGTCCCCTTTCCTTTCTTCTTTGAGTCATCCCTGGATCTATCACCCTCTCCCTTTTTGCCATCATTTTGGATGAACCGATCCAACTTGCCCCTCTCAATGAGACGCTCTATTTCTCGAGCTAACTCCCAGCATGCATCTGTGTCATGGCCGTTTTTCCTGTGATACTTACAATAATTTTTAGGATTTTTACCAGTATTGGTATACTCCCCCCCTTTTGGCTCGGGGTATGAAATGCTCCGCTTGTGTTGACTGTTCTCAATCCACATAAGCACTTCACTTTTGGAAGCATTGAGAGGTGTGAAGGAGGTGACAAATGCCGATTTGTTCTTAGAACCTCTTCGCCTACTTCGAGAAGAGGAATCCTGATGCTTGTCCTTTTCCCTATCTCGATGACGAGATTCGCTTTTGTCCCTCCTAGGCGGAGATGTTGATTCACGGCGAATGTCATCCACTTCCATAAAGTCCTTGCAACGTTCCATTAATTCTTCCATGCTGGTGGGCTTCTTGCGAATTAGATCCTCCTGTAAACTCTTACAAGTGGTATTTTTTACTAGAGATTCCACTGCCATGGAGATGTCTATATCAACAATTTATATACACAATTTGTTGAAGGAGTTTATATAATCTCGAAGGGATTCATTCGTCTTCTGCTTTAATTCAAAGAGCTTCCTGGATTTGACCACTGGAGGGATACAACCAGCGAATTTAGCACAAAACTCTCTGCTTAGTTGGTCCCAACTATCTATCGAGCCGGGTGGTAGTGATTAGAACCAGCCATAAGCAGGACCTCCTAACGTGGTGACAAACATTTTGCATAGCACTAGTTCAGTTGCACGGTTGAGGCGAAGCAATATTCAGTATTTTCGAACATGGGCCTCTGGGTTGTCAACACCCGTGTATATGGCGAGATTTGGTATTTTAAAATGCCTATCAGTTTCCTCTGCTTCAATCCAAGCCGTGAAGGGCGAATCTCGATTGGCGAATGGATTATGCCTGGCATTCTCCTCATTCATGCGAAGCACCGCAGCTCGAACTCTGTCGTCAAAATTCTCCGGATCCGCCCTTGGGCGACCCCTCCGTGGAGATCTGCTTGGAGAAGATGATGAACTAGATCCGGAAGATGGATCTGAAGGTGATTGTCCACCACGTCTGCCTCCGTTTCTACGTCCGCCACTTCCTCTACCTCCACCTCCTCCACCTGGGGGAGCTTGACCATTGCCCCCTCCAGAGCCTCCTGAAAGAATGTGCCTATCATTCCCGTGGTGTGGTGGTGGTGGTGGTGGCGTATCTACTGGTCTTTTGCTCTGTCTACGTCCAGTAGGTGGGGGTGATCTGCCTTTGCGGGAGGATCTCGATTTTCGGGGCGAAGGCGATTCAGACTGCCTACTTTTCTCTTTTCTACGCTTTTTGTGCTTTCGCCCTTCCGATCTACCCAAGGAGAGATTTGACCGTGGTCGTCTTGGGATATCTGATCCGCCCAGATTGATCCCATGGCTAGTAGATCCACCTGCAAGAGTTTGATTGTTCCTTTGGCTTCCTCCTGCGCCAGCAGGGAATAACTCTCGATTGATCGGTCGTTCTCCCAACGCCGCCGTAGTAGTTACCATAGATTCTGTATTGTGGGCTCGGAGAAACGAGGAATTGTGGGCGTTTGGTCCTAGATTCATCTGGGGCCAAGAAGATATCATAGATGAAGGCGCTAAGCTCCAAACTGGAGGAATGGTCATAAACGACCGTAGGCGATCACCTGTTTCAGAACCAAACTTTTCCCCTATAGCTTCTGCACACATGTTGATGAATGCGTCCAGGGGCATACTACTTTCGGCTTGTGTTGTGGGAGCATTCGGATCATTGCGGCCATCACTAGTTATTGGCGGTGTTTCAACCCCTGAGGAGGGGTTATCATCTCCATTTGTCATATTTCTTCTAGTCGTGAATAAAAACCCTTTATTTGTTTAAGGATTCCACGTTCACCGCACCAATTGATGACAAGTAGAGAAATTCTGGTCAACTTCCGTCCCTGTGGGGGCGTCGTTGGGTTCGACGGGGGGAAGCTCCGATGCCAAAGTCAGTAAGGAAGGACGAGAAGGTAAACTGAATTGACAAAGAGTAAGGGAATGTGTGTGTACCTGGATAACCAGAGATGTAGGCTATATATAGCTAGAAAGTTGTAACCTTCAGTAACTAGAAAGTCTCCATTAATGCTCCATTAATGGCGGTTACAAGTTATCCTTAAGTTGGCGGTTAGCTAATTGATAGCTCACTAATGGTCTTTATGGCCAAGTCGGCTCAACCATTATAATGGCGAATGAGTGTCCAAGGAGATTCGCCTCATAGGTTCACCGGCGGGTTTCTTTTAATGGGCCCTTGGAGATCCGGTGATCCGCCAGGCGGATCTCGTCAATACGCGGCGTTTCCTTAGGTGAATATCCCCCCAAGTCCTCGGGATAATATCTCAATGTTATCAAAGATAAGTATGGGTCTGATGATGTTGGAAAAAGAAAATATGTTGTTGGCAGGTGGCTACATTATCAGATGGTTGATCAGAAGCTGATCATTGATCAGATTCACGAATATGAGAACCTTGTTGCTGAAGTTCTCAGTGAGGGGATGAATATGTGCGATATGCTTCAAGCCAATGTTCTGATGGAGAAGTTCCCTCCTTCCTGGAGTGACTTCAGAAACCACCTGAAGCACAAAAAGAAAGATTTCAGTCTGCATGAGCTTGTTAGTCATATGCGAACTGAAGAAGCAAACAGAATGAAAGATAAGCAACTTTCCTCTATTTCTGTTTCTATTAATGCTAATGTGGTTGAATCTGCTATGATTCCAAAAGACAGATCAAAAGGATATGCAAACAAGTCCCAGAAAGGCTTCAAACAGAATAAGTCTTTCAAGCATGGAAAGGTCCAAAAGCGAAAGGTTGAATGCTTTGTGTGTGGAAAACCCGGGAACAGAGCATTTCAATGTTTCCAAAGGATGAACCAACAGAATTCAAATCAAAATGCTAACACAAAGCCTACCGGACAATCCAATTTGGTGGAGAACGATGAAATCATTGTTGTTGTGGTGGTAGAGTCGAACTTGGTGGAAAACAAAACTGACTGGGTGTTGGATACTGGAGCTACCAGACACTTATATTCAAACAGGGAGCTGTTTCATCATTTTGAGGATGCTGCTGATGGAGAGTGCGTCTACATGGGTAACATCGCAACTGCTGGTGTTGTTGGTAAAGGAACAGTCTTACTCAAATTAACTTCTGGAAAAAGTTTATCATTGAATAATGTTCTGTATGTGCCTTCACTTCGTAGGAATCTTATTTCTGGTAGTTTATTGAATAAGGCTAGTTTAAAAATTACTTTTGAGGCTGATAAGGTGATTCTTACTAAGAATGGGACCTTTGTAGGGAAAGGGTATATAGGTGATGGGCTTTTTATCATGAACACTGTTTATGTTAACTCTGTTGGAAATAATGCAAGTTCTTCTGGTTCTGCTTATTAATGTGAGTCTTTGGATGTTTGGCATGGTAGATTAGGACATGTGAATTATGCTTCTATTAAAAGGTTGAAAAATATGCATGTTATTGATATTGTCAATTCTGAGCATGAAAGAAAATGTTCTATTTGTGTAGAAGCTAAATTTGCCAAGAAGCCTTTTCCATCTGATACTAAGAGAAGTACTGAATTGCTTGAATTAATTCATTCTGATCTAGCTGACTTTAAGAACTCCATTAGTAGAGGTGGTAAAAGATGGTATATGACCTTTGTTGATGACTTTTCTAGATACACCAAAGTATATCTTTTAAGATCAAAAGATGAGGCTGAAAGTATGTTTCTAAAATATAAAATGGAAGTAGAAAATCAGCTAGATAGAAAAATAAAAAGGCTTAGATCTGATAGAGGTGGAGAATACAGAACCAATTTCCTTAAAACGTTTTGTGAGGAAAATGGCATTATACATGAAACTAGTGCGCCATATACACCACAACAAAACGGAATAGCGGAAAGGAAAAATAGAACGCGTAAGGAAATGATGAATGCCATGCTGATTAGTTCTAGTATGCCTGATAATATGTGGGGGGAGGCTGTTTTGTCTGCATGCTACATTTTAAATAGAGTTCCTCATAAAAAATTAGACAAAACTCCTTATGAGCTTTGGAAGGGGTATTCGCCTAATTTAAATTTCTTGAGGGTTTGGGGTTGTCTTGCCAAAGTTGCTTTTCCATTTTTTAGAAAACCCAACATAGGGCCAAAAACCTTTGATTGTGTTTTTATTGGATATGCCTCTAATAGTGCTGCCTTTAGATTTATGGCACTAAATGACTATACTATATGTGAATCTAGAGATGCAGAATTCTTTGAAAATATTTTTCCTTTAAAGAAAAATCTTGTGTGTGATGATGTTGGTCCTTCTAATTCTGTACCTACTAGTGATTCTCTTGCTTCTAGTTCTTTGGAAAACCATGATGAATGTGAACATGAACCTAGAAGAAGTAAAAGAAGGAAAATAGCTAATAGTTTTGGACCCGACTTTGTCTCCTCTTTTCTGTTAGAAAATTCAGATAGAATAAATGATGTTTTTATGTCTGCCTATCTAATAGAAGAAGATCCCAAGACATATAAGGAGGCCATGACCTCTATAGATGCTAACTTTTGGAAAGAGGCAATCAAAAATGAATTAGACTTTATTATGGTAAATCACACTTGGGATGTAGTCTCTTTGCCTAAAGGGTTCAAAACTATAAAACTTAAATGGATCTTCAAAAGGAAAAGAAGACCTGATGGATCCATTGAAAAGTTCAAAGCTAGATTAGTTGTCGTAGGCTATAGTCAAAAGAAAGGAATTGACTATTTTGATACTTACTCTCCCGTTACTAAAATTTCTACTATTAGAATCTTAATTGCAATTGCAACAATACATAATTTGGTGGTACATCAGATGGATGTAAAAACAGCTTTTCTAAACAGTGATTTAGAAGAAGAAATCTATGTGCAAAGCCTGAGGGAGATATTGTACCCGGTCAGGAAGATAAGGTATGCAAACTGAGGAAGTCACTATATGGCCTGAAACAGGCACCCAAACAATGGTATGAAAAGTTTAACTCCACTTTACTTTCTGATGGGTACGTAGTTAATGGATCAGATACATGCGTTTATTCTAAATCATTTGGATCAAATTATGTGATTGTATGTCTTTATGTGGATGATATGCTTATCTTAGGCACTAATTTAGAAGTAGTGAATAACACCAAAGCCTTCTTATCATCACAATTTGACATGAAAGACATGGGAAAAGCTGATGTAATTCTTGGTGTCAAAATTACAAAAACTGAAAATGACTTTTCTTTAGGACAATCACATTATGTTGAGAAATTATTGAAAAAGTTTGATAGCTTTGATGTAGTGCCAGCTAGAACACCCTATGATCCTAGCATATGTCTTACTAAAAATAAAGGACATAGTGTTTCACAAGAAGAATATGCTAAGATTATTGGGAGTGTTATGTTCTTAATGACTCATACTAGACTTGACATTGCATATGCTGTAAATAGATTGAGTAGATATACTCACAATCCAAATGATGAACATTGGAATGCACTTCGTCGTTTACTTAAATACTTGAGAGGTACCATGAACTTTAATTTGCATTTTAATAAATTTCCTGCTGTTTTAGAAGGATATAGTGATGCAAACTGGTCATCCAAAAATGATTTGGTGTGTTCCACTAATGGTTATGTTTTCGTTTTGGATGGAGGTACCGTATCTTGGAGATCATGTAAACAAACCTATATTGCACGCTCAACCATGGAATCGGAATTTATAGCATTAGAACTAGCTAGTCAAGAAGCAGATTGGTTGAGAAGTTTATTAGCAGATGTCCCATTGTGGGGGAGATCTAATGCACCTATCTCACTTCATTGTGATTCACAGGCAGCCATAGGCAATGCAAAAAACAGTGTCTACAACGGAAAGAAAAGACACATTCGCATTAGACATAGTGCAATAAGACAACTCTTAAAACATGGGGTAATTGCCTTAGATTTTGTGAGATTAGAGAAGAATCTAGCTGATCCGTTCACCAAAGGGTTACCTAGAAGAATTGTTCTAGAAACGTCAAGGGGAATGGGCCTAAAGCCCACTGATTAAAGAAAAATATGGTGGATACCATACGTGGTCAAACGAAACCATACTATATTTTTATACACTATATTTTACCCATTCCTATGACTTTTGATAGTGTGTGTATAATCCATAGCCCGTGGTGTGGTGGTTTATTTATATGAACTTGATGGATGCTCCTTTTGAGGTTGAGTTACGAGAAACTCTTAATGGTCTCTTATAGAGATCACCTACATGTGTGTGAAGGTGGGCCGCCTTCTATGAAAGACTTTGGGCTGTCTTTCTAGAGCACTCATGCGATCCAAGGTGTGCGTATGGCCATTAAAAGCGCTATTGTTTTTATCGCGGAACAGCAAAATTTCATTTAAAGGTTTTCTTTACGTGTTGTGAGGGTCTCAGTTACAGTTGTAGAAGTTCAAGAGCAATTCACTTCTAAAACTATAACATGTTGCCTCACAACACTATGTATCAATTCAATCGAAAGATATTGATGCTTAAGTTTTCAAAATCTGTAACTTATTGCCCAAAAAAGATTTATTATTGTTCTTAAAACTGTTTTGCTATAAAGCCATTTGTGGGGGATTGTTGGAGATTTTGGTAAAATGGCTCTTTAGCCTTTGCTTGTCTTTTGTGACTTTAAGTATCCCACATGGGAAACTTTTGAGTTGGTTGAAGGGTTTATATTGGGTTGGGCCAAAAGAGTTATTAAATTGTGTTTAGTGGGTTTTACAAAATAAACCACACGCGCGCGCTCGCTCGTTCGTTCGCGCGACGCCCGACTGGACTGGACCCGATTTTTATTTGGCCATTAAATATTTTAAACCTTTTTTACTATTTCTTAACAAGTTAAAAGCCTATCTCCACTACCCCTAATTTTACTCAACCATTACGTTTTTCTCTCCACAAACGTTGTCCACTACAACGTTCGACTTTCAACTAAAATAAAAACGAACTCCTAGCAGTTCTGTATTCACGGTTTTTCTCAATTGCGATTTCGATAAAAAACATTAATCTCTTCTCTGGGCATTAAAATTCTTGCTGTTCCAAAGCTTCGCCCTAGAGTGCACTAGGTCGGCGCTTGCTGTGTAAACCTTGGTTGACGATCGGACTTCCAGATTGCACCAGAGTCTGCCGTAATAGTTTTCAACGCAGTGGTTCTGTCCATGACACATCGTTTCCATTCCGATAAGTTTATTCTGTTCCCTCTTTTGTACTTACAGTAATAACCTGTTTGTTGTTTGTTATTAGCTGTTTAATTATTAGTATTTGGTAAACTTATATTGAACTGTTGCCGCCGCCACCCTCTTCCTTTTTTTCTTCCATTTCTAGCCTTCTAACCAAGTTTTCTTAGATGAGGAAAAAAGAAGATCGTCTTCATTATTCATCATCTCATCCATGTTTTAGTTTTAATTTTTAACTTCATATTTACATGTTCTTATTAGTTTGAAATCTATAGACCTTATCGAAGTTCTTTTCCATCAGATCTACATCTGTTAGCTATACTTCTTTCATTTATATTTTCTTCAGTCTTAGCAAAAGCGGAACCCTCATTTTGTCCGTAGATCTATAGATCTACGTGGTCACACAAAAAGAAATGACCGAGATCTGAATGCCTGAAATAGCTTATATGATGAAGAATTGATTGCAATCATTTTTTTAACGAGATTCGACTTATGAGAAGGATATGATTTGTGTTATTTGTACTTTTTATGGTTCTTATCAATGTGTTGAAAATCGGACCGAATGTTGAACCGATGAGACAACTGGTTCAAGGTTCAATAGGTTCAACCGGATAACAATATATATATATATATATATATGAGAGAGCTCTTGTAAGAACTCTTTTTTAGGTGAGGACACTTCCTTATGGTGAGAACACTCAAAACTACGTCGTTTTGAGTAAGAAAATTTAAAAAAACATTGTTGTAAGAACTCTTTTTTAGGTGAGGACACTTCTTTATAGTGAGAACACTCAAAACTACGTCGTTTTGAGTAAGAAGATTTAAAAAAACATTGTTGTTGATAGTGTTTGAGCCTTGGACTCTTCATGTACACTCCACACAACTTACCACTGAGCCAATTGCTTTTCTTATGTATTTTATCTCGCGCTGCTTAATATACCACTGCCCTTTTAGCTTCTATTGTTTAATATTTGATGCATGCATTTATTAATATCGATTAAATCTGCATAATAATGAATTATTAATAGAAAAAAAAAAGAAATATGCATAATAATGAATTATTAATAGAAAAAAAATCCAAGAACATGATCTAATTTCTTATTTATTTAATTCCTCTATATTTTTATAATTTATGTTTTAAAATGTTAAGGACGATGTTCTAAATATTGTTACATATGTTCTAAACTTTATAATTTATGTTCTAAAAATTAAGTATAATGTTTCAAAAAATAGTAAATATATGGACCATTTTTGCATTTGTTCTATAATATAATTTATAACTAGGTGCCTTCTATGGTTACTTTGTTTTTGACAAAGTAAAGCTTATTTTGTTTTTTTCACCATTGGATGATGGTGGACTTTAACAAAGTAAGTTCATCCAATGGTGCCTCATATTCTAAATAACATAACGTATGTTCTAAAAAACATAACGTATGTTCTAAAGTTTATATTTTGTGTTCCAAAAATTAAGTATAATGTTCTAAAAAAATCAGTAGATATCTGGATCGTTTTTTCATTTGTTCTATAATATAATTTATAACTCATGTTCGAAAAAACATAACACGTGTTCTAAAAAACATAACGTATGTTCTAAAAAATATGTCGTACGTTCTAAACTTCATAGTTCGTGTTTTAAAAGTTAAAATATATGTTCTAACGTATGTTTAAAAAAAATATATTTTCTTATATAACATAAATTACAAAAATATAAAGGAATTAAATAAATAAGAAATTAGAGCATGTTTTTGGATTTTTTTTCTATTAATAATTCATTATTATGCACATTTTTTTTCTATTAATAATTCATTATTAAAGATATTTAATCGATATTAATAAGTGCATGTGTCAAATATTAAACAATAGAAGCTAAAAGGGAAGTGGTATATTAAGCAGCGCGCGATAAAATGCATAAGAAAAACAATTGGCTCAATGATAAGTAATATGGAGTGTAGATGAAGAGTTCAAGATTCAAACCCCATCAACAACATATATTATTTTTTTATTGTTTTTTTTTATTGATTTTTATACTCAAAACAACGTATTTTTGAGTGTTCTCACTTGATCCATCCCCTATATATATATCCCCTATATATATATAGATGAAATCCAGTATGACAAGGGGTTAGGGTGTGGCAATGAGCTTATTGTGTGACATAACAAAACTACGTAGTTTTGATGATAATTGAAAAGGGCAAAGTGGCAAATTTGTAAATAAAAGGAAAGAGAGGATAGAAAAAATTGTTTTATTCATTTTCTTTAAAATACATTTTTTCGACATTTCTAACATCGTTTTTCGAAAATTTTTATACTATTAGACTCGTCTAAATTAGACGGTCATTTTAAGATCATTGAAACTCAAGTAAAAAAAATTCCGGTGAACGGAATCCGGGTGGGCGTTTTCTGGCGAAAAAAAAGTGCTCAGAAAATTCTCAAAAAATTCCAGAAAATGTTATACTATTAGACCCGTCTAAATTAGACGGCCATTTTAAGATCCTTGAAGCTCAAGTAAAAAAAATTCTGGTGAACGGAATCCGGGTTGGCGTTTTCTGGCGGAAAAAAAGTACCCAGAAAATTCTCAAAAAATTTCAAAAAATGTAAAACATTATTTTGAGAAACTTTAATTCTTGGGTCAAAGCGATATTTCTTACGGTTTAGTCCCAATAAAACTTGTTCCTTAATTTTATTTATTTTACATGCTTCAACAATTTGTTGGGTCAAAACCGTAAGGAATCTCAATTTGAGCCAAGAATTAAAGTTTCTTAAAATGATGTTTTACATGTTTTGGAATTTTTTAATAATTTTTTGGGCATGTTTTTTTTGTCCTATTTACATTATTCCGACAGTGTACGAAATTGTTCCAAATCAGTGTACCATTTGTTCCAACATAATACTTATATTGTTCCAACAGAATAAATCAGCGTACCAATTTTTCCAACAAAATAGTTCTATTATTCCAACATAATACTTATATTATTTCAACATAATAAATCGGTTTACCAATTGTTCCAAATCAATTTTATTATCTATGTCTTCAATTTCATTTTTGTTTCTTAGTATTTAATATAGTATCTTCAAATTTATATTAGTTATATTATTTAGAAAATAATTTTAATTCTTATATTCTTCCAACAGAATAGTTATATTGTTCCAACATAATACTTATATTGTTCAAACAGAATTGTTATATTGTTTCAACAAAATATTGCAACACATAGTTCTGAAAAGTAAGACCAAAAATGTCAAGAAAATTATCAAAATATTCTAAAATATGTAAAATATCATTTTAAGAAACTTTAATTCTTGGCTCGAAATGAGATTTCTTACGGTTTTGACCCAATAAATTGTTGAAGCATGTAAAATGGATAAAATTAAGGAAATTATTTTATTGGGACTAAACCGTAAGAAATCCTGCTTCGACCCAAGAATTAAAGTTTCTCAAAATAATGTTTTATATTTTCTGGAATGTTTTGAAAATTTTATGGGGACTTTCGGTTTTCTCGCCGGAAAACGTCAACCTAATCGCCGGATTCCGTTGATTTGGGACTAAACCGTAAGGAATCTCACTTTGAGTCAAGAATTAAAGTTTCTCAGAATAATGTTTTACATTTTTTGAATTTTTTTTAAAAATTTTCTGGGCATTTTGTTTCTCACAGAAAAACAAATCGCCGGATTTTATTCACCGAATTTTTTTTTACCTGAGCTTCTGGGATCTTAAAATGACCGTCTAATTAAGACGAGTCCAATGGTATAAAAGTTTTTGAAAAATGAGGTTGGAAAAGTCAAGAAAATGCATTTTAAAGAAAAGAAATAAAACAATTTTCTTTTTCCTTTTATTTACAAATTTGCCACCTTCCTCTGGTTAATTACAAAATTGGTCCTTGTCACACAATAAGGTTTATCGCACCATAAAAAATGTGTCACATCTGATCTCTCATATATATATATATATATATATATATAGGTGCCCGTTATCCTCACTGTCACATCCGTGTCCTTATTTTTAGTTATTATACCTTAATATTAGGTTACATTATATTTACTTATTGATTGGAGAGTTAATTGAGTGTTATATCCATATAATTTGGAGGCCAATTTCATGTTTTAAGTGTAAAATTAAAAATTTAGGGTAAATTTTAAAAGAAATTAAATTTTAAAGGGACCAAAAGGGAAATTTTCCCTTATTCTCTTCCCCCAAGTCTTTTGAACTCCATCTTCTTCATCTCCTACATTTCAAACACTTAAACTCACCTAGCTTTGATCAAACCTTGATATCTAGAGATTGAACCGTTGGATCGAGCTGATTTTTTTACAGTAGGTTCTAGACATACTAATACACATTGTGGTTGGTGTGATTTGGATTTGGAGATTTCTATCATGGGTTCGAGCTAGGCTGATTAGAGGGACAGATTTGAGATTTAATGTCCTAATTTTCTCAATTATTGCTAATGTAAGTAACTATCAACTACCCTTTTATGTTTATATATATATATATCACTCTATGTTTTCCATAAATTGATATTTTTGTGGTGATTTTTACCATGCATTTGATTAAATGTGGTTTTTATGATTTGTTTTAATATGAGTTTAAACTATGTTCAAGAAAATATAAATATCTATCTTTGCATGTACAATTTCAGCCTATATATATGCATATGTATACATATTTTGGGTTTTTGTTTTGATGAACTTAGTATATTTGATTAATAGTCTTTACAAGGTTTGATATTTTGAAGAGTATAGTTTTTTTTTTTTTTTGATAAAATGCTTCAATATTTATGCACAAATGTGTGTGTGTGTATATATATATATATATATATATATATATATATATATACACATTATTTTGGTTTTTGGATTTGAGTATACTTGATATTTTGATGAATTTGAATATATTTGGTTAATATTTGTATAAGAATTGATATTTTGAAGGATTGATTTGAGGAAAAGTACTTGAAAAATTCTATGATGTTGATTTAAGAGTTATATATATATATATATATATATATATATATATATATATATATATATATTTACATATATATATATATATTTCTGATTTTAGTTATATTAAAGGAGTATTGGATTTTAAATGATTTTGTATTTTGAGCAATTTTTAGTGAATAATTGAATAATTGTGGTTCTTTTGCGGAAGCCAAATGGTTTATGGTTTACAGTTTATGATTATGAAATAATTATGAAATTTGATTGTGAAAACAGATTTGAGCATGTTATAATTTTATGATATAATATTTTTAGTATCCATCAAGAGTAATCCGGATAGGTGGTTTTTATTAAAGTCCGTATTTAGTGAGAAATACGGCTTGTGTACACAGTTGAAAGACCTATCGGGTATGGCAAAGAAGTGTTGAGTAAGACCATGCGGGATAGGCAAATTATGAGATATCTCGATTCTATTATATTGTGGGAATTGATACATACGAGGATTATCTCTCAGATGGATACGATCTATAAAGTATTTAATGATGTACGATTTATGACGTATTTATTGATATATGGTTTATGAAGTATTTATTGAAATACAGTTTATGAAGTATTCATCAAAATACGGTTTATGAAGTACTTATCGAAATACGATTTATGAAGTATTTATCGAAATACGGTTTATGAGGTATTTATTGATTTACAGTTGATTTGAGTAAATGGTTAATTGCAAACCTATTTATTTTGTATAATCAAGATTTTAAACAAATAAATATATATAGTTATTTTGGACATGAGTTTTATATTAAGTGTTTTAATACAGTGATTTATGTTTTGACTATGTGTGATATTTTGAGAAATAATGTTTATAACAAGCTTATGATATTTAAAATTGCATATCTGGTTAAAAGTGCTATTTTGAGTATTTTATTATGGTTTAATCCATAAAATGTTCATTTTGAAGTATATGAATTTTATATGATGTATTTTGAAAATTAAACTATATATATATACTTATTTTGAGTATAAGTATTTTATGTAGTTGATAATTGCTATTGCAACATTGCTCTTGGTGGATTGGCCTTCATTCAAACTTGAACTTTTGGAATGGTCATTGGATCGCGCCCACTGTTGCGGAACAAGTTGGGCTGAGCGAAAAGGAAAAGCGCAAATGCAAAGCAACTGTGGACGAGTTTCTAACTGAAAACGGGTGGCACGGCCTTCCTAATCTACCAAATGAGGTACTTCTCCGTGTGGTTGACGTCAGAAAGGGCTCGGATGCAAAAGACATCTGCGTTTGGAAACCGGCGGTGGCTGGCTGCCTATCGGTTAAACTCTTCTATGCTTGGCTGAGGCCGCCCGAAACCACGCAACGGTGGTGCCTATTCATATGGCATCACACAATCCCTCCTTCCCGTTCGACGGTCTGTTGGCGAGAGTATTTTGGATCCCTTCCAACGCACGACAGGATGAGTCGTAGGGGTATGATAATTGTTTCGCGCTGTGGGCTTTGTGGTAACTCGCAGGAAACAGCGGAACACTTGTTCGTTAGCTGTCCCTTCGCAGCACAGATTTGGTTTGGGATCAGTGCACTGTTTGGTCAGAGGATCCGCACAGACTCCTCGCTGGTGGTGTTGATTAATGAGGCTCTTAAACAGCGCATCAGCCCGCAGATTGCTATTCTTTGGGCATCTGCTATTGTTAGTGCTGTGTGGATACTTTGGCAATGTCGGAATAGGGCGTTTTTTGATAATGAGAAACCGTGTATTCACCACGCCCTGCGCCGGCTTTGGATGCTTATTCGGGAGTCTGATAAGCTCGCTGCTGGGGGAATGTGGAACTCCACTAAGGAATTGCACACTATCACTGAGCTTGGCATCAGGCGACGTCCGCACAGAGCTCCTAGGATAATTCAGGTCTATTGGCAGCCTCCTCCGTCGGAATGGATGAAATTAAACACAGACGCCTCAGTCATTGGTAGCCCGGGTACTGCCGGCGGGGGGGGGGGGGGGGGATTTTCAGATCACAATTTGGCTTTCTCGGAGCATTTGCCCTCCCGATGCCAACTGCTTTCTCTTATGCCGCGGAGCTTAAAGCTGCGATCTACGGGATAAATATGGCCTTCAGTCGGGGTTGGACACGTTTGTGGTTGGAAAGTGATTCTAGCTATGTCGTTGGCCTCTTGCGCAATGGTGCGGGTACGGTCCCTTGGACTCTTCGCTCTGATTGGGTGAAATGTTTAGCTCAGT
The DNA here is from genome assembly GCF_963576675.1 of Euphorbia lathyris. Taxonomy (NCBI): domain Eukaryota; kingdom Viridiplantae; phylum Streptophyta; class Magnoliopsida; order Malpighiales; family Euphorbiaceae; genus Euphorbia; species Euphorbia lathyris. The sequence goes on from NC_088917.1 coordinate 68,597,794, forward strand.
TATCGTCAATGACATTTGCAGTCACGCATATCTATCGGGAGGGAAATCAAGTGGCGGATCTCCTGGCAAATTATGGACGTACAATCGATAGGGCGACTTGGTGGGACGAGATCCCAGACTTCTGTATTTCTGCATATTTATGTAACCTGAGCAAGAGATATGTTTATCGCTTCGCTTAAGGACTGTTTTATTCTTTCATTCTTGGACACTTGTATTCTTTTTTCTCACTTTTAATAATACTGGTTGGGGTCTGCGGTTTGGGGTGCCAACATAGTTGGGATGCCTGCCCTCTCCCTGGTGCCACGCCTTCAATTAAAAAAATGTAGTTGATAATTGCTTACTGAGATTTTTGTCTCACCTTTTTTAAATGTTTTAATGTTTTTAGGTGAGAAAGTGCAGGATAGAGAGAAGGTTACCGACCGATTAGGCGAGGATCATAAGTAGTTGTTTATTGTTAGAATTATTATTAGAACTTTAGTATTTAACTGTAATATGATGAAGTTGGTAAATATGTTGAGGTTTTAATGTAATAGGAATACGGATTTGTTTAGAATATACATTTAAGAAGAATATCTAGAAAAGTGATATTTATGATATTTGGAGACTATTAAGTGTTGATTGTGATCTTTCTATTTCACGTCCGATGCCGATTGAGGTCGTTTAGGGTCGGGTGCGACACTCACTTCCTTTAAAAACAAAGTAGGATTACTTTGTTTCAATAACGAATAGTATTGCGACACGTGTCAAATTAATTTAAAATAAAATAAATTATATTAAAAGTTGACCTGTTATTACAGGTTACCACTAAATAGAGAAAATTAAAGTTACACAAGGTAGAATATAATTCTATCGACCAAACCACTTTACGGAAATTGTCACTACTTTACGGAAAATCTATAAGACCTTTACAAATTTCCGTAACATTTGTATAATTTTACGTAAATTAATTATTTTTTGTTAAATTATTAATAAAAAATAATTTTAATTCTATCCACCAAACCACTTTACGAAAATTGACACTACTTTACGGAAAATCTATAAAACCTTTACAAATTTCAGTAATATTACGTAAATTAATTATTTTTGGTAAATTATTAATAAAATATAATTTTAATTCTATCCACCAAACCACTTTACGTAAATTGACACTACTTTACGGAAAATCTATAAAACCTTTACAAATTTCCGTAACATTTCTATAATTTTACGTAAATTAATTATTTTTTGGTAAATTATTAATAAAAAATAATTTTAATTCTATCCACTGTACCACTTTACGGAAATTGACACTACATTACAGAAAATCTATAAAATCTTTACAAATTTCCGTAACATTTGTATACTTTTAAGTAAATTAATTATTTTTTATTAAATTATTAATAAAAAAATAATTTTAATTCTATCCACCAAACCACTTCACGAAAATTGACACTACTTTACGGGAAATGTATAAAACCTTTGCAAATTTCCGTAATATTTGTACAATTTAACGTAAATTAATTATTTTCGGTAAATTATTAATAAAAAATAATTTTAATTCTATCCATCAAACCACTTTACGTAAATTGACACTACTTTACGGAAAATCTATAAAACTTTTACAAATTTCCGTAGCATTTGTATAATTTTACGTAAATTAATTATTTTTTTTATTAAATTATTAATAAAAAATAATTTTAATTCTATCCACCAAACCACTTTACGAAAATTGACACTACTTTACGGAAAATCTATAAAACCTTTACAAATTTCCGTAATATTTGTACAATTTAACGTAAATTAATTATTTTTGGTAAATTATTAATAAAAAATAATTTTAATTCTATCCACCAAACCACTTTACGTAAATTGACACTACTTTACGAAAAATTTATAAAACCTTTACAAATTTCCGTAACATTTCTATAATTTTACGTAAATTAATTATTTTTTATTGAATTATTAATAAAAAAAATAATTTTAATTCTATTCACCAAACCACTTTACGAAAATTGGCACTACTTTACGGAAAATCTATAAAACCTTTACAAATTTCTGTAAATTAATTATTTTTGGTAAATTATTAATAAAAAATAATTTTAATTCTATCCACCAAACCACTTTACGTAAATTGACACTACTTTATGGAAAATCTATAAAACCTTTACAAATTTCCGTAACATTTCTATAATTTTACGTAAATTAATTATTTTTTGGTAAATTATGAATAAAAAAATAATTTTAATTCTATCCACCAAACCACTTTACGAAAATTGACAATACTTTACGGAAAATCTATAAAACCTTTACAAATTTTCGTAATATTTGTACAATTTAACGTAAATTAATTATTTTTGGTAAATTATTAATAAAAAATAATTTTAATTCTATCCACCAAACCACTTTACATAAATTGACACTACTTTACGGAAAATCTATAAAATCTTTAAAAAATTTCGTAACGTTTGTACAATTTTATGTAAAGTAATAAATTTTGTTAAATTATTTTTTATTAATAATTTTAATTCTATCCACCAAATCACTTTACGTAAATTGACACCACTTTACGTAAAATCCATAAAACTTTTACAAATTTCGTTAAGATTTGTAAATTTTTACGTAAAGCAATTATTTTTCCGTAAAATATGAATAAAAAAAGAATTCTAATTTTAGCCACTAAACCACTTTATATAAATTGACAATACTTTACGTAAAATCCATAAAAGCTTTAAAAATTTCTGTAACGTTTGTACAATTTTATGTAAAGTAATTATTTTTTGTTAAATTATTAATAAAAATAATTTTAATTCTATCCACCAAACCACTTTGCGTAAATTGACACTACTTTACAGAAAATCTATAAAACATTTACACATTTCTGTAACATTTCTATAATTTTACGTAAATTAATTATTTTTTATTAAATTATTAATAAAAAATAATTTTAATTCTATCCACCAAACCACTTTACGAAAATTGACACTACTTTACGAAAAAGCTATAAAACCTTTACAAATTTCCGTAATATTTGTACAATATTACGTAAATTAATTATTTTTGGTAAATTATTAATAAAAAATAATTTTAATTCTATCCACCAAACCACCTTACGTATATTGACACCACTTTACGTAAAATCCGTAATGTTGAAACACCTTTCCACATGATTTTGATTTGACAAAATTATCTAAGTAAAATTAAATATATTCTAAACACACTAAGTTTAAATGCTTTGATTTATTTAACTAATGTGTTTGTTCAATGTTGAGTTAAATTGTTTATAAGACATAAAGACTTAAAGCCCAATACGGAAGTCAAAGCCCAAGTCAAACAGATCAAGACAACTCGGCCCGTGTGTGCAAAACGCTGTCGTTATGATCAAAACGCAACTCAGCAAGAGAAGGATCTAGAAGACCTTCATTGAGCAACTTCGGAGTGAAGCTGCTGAGTTGAATCGACAAAGAGTACAAGACAGCAGCTGAGCAAGAACAACTTCCAGACAAAGTGTTTCCACTTTGGGTAAAGTTCAGAAGACACAGGACGCTGTCTAGTTGACCTTACCATAAATGGAGAGACATTCTGCCGAGCTGACTAAAAGTTGCTCAACACTGACCGAGGACAGAAGATACTCAAATCTGATTGGCCGAGAGCTCTGAGAAAAACTGAGTGACAACGACAGGAAGCCGTTTCCCTCCAACGGTTATTTCGAAATTCGAAATGACTGATGTCTCAGACGTCTGTATAAATAGAGCCCTTCAGTTGCTTCATTCCAACACAGAACATTATCAAGCCATTACGCTGACCAAAATTCTACTCAGGTTCTGTGAAGAAAAGCAAAGCAAATTCTTACACCAAATTATATATCTTTCGTGTAAAAGTCTAGAGTGATTATTCAATCATCTAATGTGTCTTAGCAATTGTTGTTTAGGACAAATCTTTATCATTTCTAGAGATTAGAAAGGAGAGGCTGAGTACTCGGTTATAGTACTCAGCGAGAGATTGGGAGTGAGTAGAGGTATAGAGGAAGGTACTCTTGTTATACTCAGCTTCTAAGTTGTAAAAGGTTTGATGCTCTACCGTTAAAGAGCTCAGTAGAGAATTCGAAAGCTCGGAACGTGTTCCGGGGACAGGACGTAGGCTTAGAGGCCGAACCTGGATAAATCTGCTGAGTAACATCTTTCTAACCTTAAACTCCTTCATATATATATAGCTTGCTTAAACAAAACTGACCAAGTAAAGAGGTCACGCTGAGTTGTGTGCATTGAGTATCTGAGTTCAGGAATAGACTCAAGTGCTATCTCCTGACTCAAAGAAAGAAGCTGACTTAGTCACCAGTTGACTAAGCTAGTGTCTTAATTAACTCAGCGCGCTGTGTAATCCTTTTTCAAAGAAAAAGAAGGCAGCCTTAACGTACTAAAATTTTAAATAGTTCCTATCCCCCCCTTGGAACTAACTTGTTACGTTATAAGGGACCAACAAGTGGTATCAGAGCCTAAAAGCTCACTGTTAAAGGTTTAACTACCTTGAGCTGATCCCCTCTTGGTATCCTTATCTCCTTTGGTAGATTGATGTCTTGTGCTGTTTGTGTTTCAACAGTCTCTGCAGTTGTAGATTGGTCAGTGAAAACAATTTGAGGTTCACTTTTACCTTTGGTCAGCCCTTTAGGGAATGACTCAGCGGCTGTATCTTGATCAGCGGGTACTAAGTGTGGATCATCCTCGGTCAGCAACAGATATCTTCCTGCAGGGTTAGTTTCGTCGAACTCAACATGTACTGACTCTTCTAAAACTTGAGTTCGTTTATTGAAAACTCTGTATGCTTTGCTGTTTGTTGAGTAGCCTAAAAAGATAGTTTCATCAGCTTTTGAGTCAAACTTAGCTAGGCTATCTGTGTTTGTTGAGTAGCCTAAGGATACCAACATGTACTGACTCTTCCTCTATACCTCTACTCACTCCCAATCTCTCGCTGAGTACTATAACCGAGTACTCAGCCTCTCCTTTCTAATCTCTAGAAATCATAAAGATTTGTCCTAAACAAAGACACCTTAGATGATTGAATAATCACTCTAGACTTTTACACGAAAGATATATAATTTGGTGTAAAAATTTGCTTTGCTTTTCTTCACAGAACTTGAGTAGAATTTTGGTCAGCGTAATGGCTTGATAATGTTCTGTGTTGGAATGAAGCAACTGAAGGGCGCTATTTATAGAGACGTCTGAGACATCAGTCATTTCGAATTTCGAAATAACCATTGGAGGGAAATGGCTTCCTGTTGTTGTCACTCAGTTTTGCTCAGAGCTCTCGGCCAATCAGATTTGAGTATGTTCTGTCCTCGGTCAGTGTTGAGTAGCTTTTATTCAGCTCGGTAGAATGTCTCTCCATTTATGGTAAGGTCAACTAGACAGCGTCCTGTGTCTTATGAACTTTACCCAAAGTGGAAACACTTTGTCTGGAAGTTGTTATTGCTCAGCTGCTGTCTTGTACTCTTTGTCGATTCAACTCAGCAGCTTCACTCCGAAGTTGTTCAATGAAGGTCTTCTAGATCCTTCTCTTGCTGAGTTGCGTTTTGATCATAACGACAGCGTTTTGCACACGCGGGCCGAGTTGTCTTGATCTGTTTGACTTGGGCTTTGACTTCCGTATTGGGCTTTAAGTCTTTATGTCTTATAAACAATTTAACTCAACATTGAACAAACACATTAGTTAAATAAATCAAAGCATTTAAACTTAGTGTGTTTAGAATATATTTAATTTTACTTAGATAATTTTGTCAAATCAAAATCATGTGGAAAGGTGTTTCAACAAACTCCCCCATTTTGATGTTGGCAAAACTATTCAGCGAGGAACTCAGTGTTGAGCTCCCCCATGATAGTTGACCTATAATTACTTAGCAAACTCCCCCATCAGGGTTGAGCTGCTGACTTAGTTTTAACTCTAAACATTCTAAGGTTTAATCGAGTAGGTCTAAGGTCAGTTTTCAGATATAGGTCAGCTCATGGAACATATTCTATTTTACCCAGTATTAAGCGGAAGGTTTATCATTCAGAGAGCGCTGAGTAATTGTTTTGTTCAACGGGTCTTATTAGACAGTGTTTTATAAGCATACAGGACAATGCTGACTACTTTACTTTAATACAACACTTGCATCTTTTATCCTAACTTGAGTTATTTCATATGATGCTAAGTATTATGTTATTATGTATCTTCAAACATTTGATCAGCATGGGATACAATCAACAAGTATTATAGACAGTAAACACAGTTGATGTAATTGAAGATACATAATAACATAATACTTAGCATCATATGAAATAACTCAAGTTAGGATAAAAGATGCAAGTGTTGTATTAAAGTAAAGTAGTCAGCATACATAGCAAAAGAATAGGATGAAAGAACATAGAGACTACAGACTAAGTTAAACAAAAGCTGAGCTAGCCTATTTCTACTTCTTTTTCTTTTGCTTAGACTGACTGCTTCTAGGAGCCTCCTGCTGAGTTCTAGCTTGTTCTTTCTCCCCCGTTTTGTCAGCATCAGGAGGAGCAGGAATTCTAAAAGAGTCGGTTCAGACAGCGGCGGTCAGTATGCCGGACAGCTCCTTAAGTTTATCGGCACTTTCATTGATGCCGTCAAAAACAATAATGCCTTCATCCAAGACATCTTTAGGTATACCTAGTTCAGCGGCGCTGAGTAAGCTCAGGATGTAGGCTTGAGACTTACCTACCCAAGAAATTGTATCTGACAGCGCAACAAACGCTTGATGAAACGTCTTCAGCAGAGCTGAGTCATAGTATTGGCGCTGGATATTATTATGACGCACATGTGTCAAGGTCCTTTGGGTAGTGACCAGAATCTCATTCTGCTTCATCTGGTCAGTGTCCATCTCCTGTTTATTTAAGTTCAGCAGACGAACTGCTTCGCTAATTTGCTCCACCGAGCATTGAGAGTAGGAGGCCAGCTGATTGTTGGTCTTGATTTGCTCAGTGTGAAGCTGGACAAAGAGCATCTTAACTTCATCAGAAGTTGCATACTGAGTATTCGCAGCTGACAAGGTCTGGAATTGGCCTTGAAGAGTGTTAAGATGTTGAACAGTTGTCAGTTGAAGCTCAGCCAGCTTAGTTATTGAGTCCTGCTTGGGCTGATGTGATTGAATTGAGATCATATCACTTAGCAGATCCTTCAGTCCTTTAACCTCATTTAAGAGCTGAGTGACCTGGGACAGCTGAGTGGATGCATTGTTACTAGACCCAGCAGTAGGTTCAGCAGATTGATGAATGTCCTTAATTAATGACTGCACCGAGTTGATGAGTTTTCTACCAGACTCGGTGGCATGCAGATAGTTGAGGGATTCATCATCATGTTGCCTAGTTTCCTCAGTATGACCAGTTTGTAGAGGAGTTAGAGTTATGACAGGGTCAGTGACTAGAAGTGTGTTTTCAAGCTGTACTTGGTTTTCTGGAAGAGAGGATTGATCGGCAGTAGTGATGGTCGGTGAAGTAGTAATCTGAATGCTGTCAGTGATGATTGGTGCAGGAATATTCTGAGTCAGCATAGTGCTTGGGGCAGCAGTATTGACGAGAACTTGCTCGATTTGGCTCGTTGAGTTAGCGGAAACATTCAAGTCGGCTTGTTCCTTTTGTGAAGAAACAGAGGCTTGATTTTCAAGGGAAGCTTGTTGAGAAGAAGGGGTTTGCTTACTGAAAAACTTCAGCTTCAGAGAAGAAGGATCTTTAGTCGGCTTTTGAACAGGGAGATCGATGACTGTTTTCTGACTTGCCTTTACTAATCTTCTTCTGCGAGGAGGAGTGGGATCAGCTTGGATAGATTCTCCTGAGTGAGAAGGAGAAGTTTCTTCTTGATCAGCATCGGGCTGGTTAGCTTGTACTTGTACTTTATCTGCAGCCAACTCAGTGTTAGTTGGGTCAGCAGCTTCCTCTTCACTCGCTGTTTCCTCAGCGTCATCCTGATCGCTGTCTTCTTCTTCTTCTTCCTCATCATCCCGATCTGAGTTATCTAATTCTTCTTCCACCTGAGTGATGAAGTGATCATCCAGTTCTACATCATCTTCTTGATGCTTAGCTTCAGTTCATTGACACTGTGTGAAGTGAGAATCATCAGGAACAATGATGTCAGTGGGAATATCATCAATTGGGGTTAGCCCTGAAGACTTTTTCTTCTTCAGAGGTTGCTCAGCATTCAGTCTTTCCTCTGTATCAGGCTCATCTTGCCTTCTTCCCTTCTCAGCTGACTTAGGTCTCTCCTGACCTTTTTGAGCAGCTGACTTAGGCTTCTTGGCCTGAGGCTCAGCCTTCTTTGAAGGAGTCCTAACAGCTTTCCTCTTTCGGGCAGCTGGAGCCTTTGTCCTTTTGCCCTTCTTTGGGACAGTTGTCTCCTCATCAGCTTCATCAGCATTTTTGCCTTTCTTAATCGGTTGGTCATATTTCAAGGCACGCAGTGCAGCAGCTGTGATCTTAGAGCCTTGGGCCTCAGTTTCCTCGAACAGGTCAACCTGATGGTCTTTGAGGATTCTGGTTATGAGTGAGCCCAGCCTAAGAGTTCCAGTGCTCCTCTGGAAGCCAGCAATTAAGAAAATTAGCATATTGATGGGCTTGTAGGTCAGCATATGCCATATGAAGCATTGCTCGAAATTTGTCGCTGAGCTAGTGCAATTAATCTTGGGGTAGATCTAATTGGTCAGCAGATAGTGTGCCATCTTTTGGTGCTGGCCCATTGATGAACTTGAGATTTCTCCAGAATGGCCAGGGGGTTTGCAGAAGGTGGCTACATACCCAGTTCCTTCATGATCACCAGTTCTCCTCATCTTTGTTCCCTCATTTTTCAATTTAAGCAAATTGGCAAGGTAGGTAGGGTTGATGAAGATTGTTTTCTCCTTTACCACGGTTACTAGGTAGTCCTGGTTATCGTTAGCAACCCGTAAGTTGTGGTAGAATTCCCTTACTAGGTCAGGGTAAGTGGGATCTCTAATGGAGAACAGCTCGGTCCAGCCATTCTTCGATATCCATTCACAGAATGGTTGCTCGATTGTTACGAAGGCCTCAAAGAACCATCGTGAGAAGTCTATTTTCCACTCTCTAACGTCTGCGAAGACTTTGGTGTAGGTTCTGACCTTGGTCGGCTTTCCCTTAGAGGAGGTGGCTTGGCCAGCTTTGCCTTTGCTCGGCGTAGTGACCTTTGTAGCTTCAGGTGAAGTAGTTTGCCTGGAAGGTTCATCGGAACTGGTCTTAGGATGACCGGCACCGGAGATGTTAACGGAAACCTTAGTCATAGTTTCAGAGAAAGATTGGGAAGTTTTGAGAGTTTTTTAGAGAGAGAATGCTTATGCCAGACAATTCGGTAAGCGTAAAGAGATAACAATGGGGATTTACCCATTATTTATAGCGGTGAAAAGTGGATCTTATCGAATCCATGTGTCAGTTTTGCCTTGGGATTGTCAACCGACAATGATCCTGGCTTTTATGACACATTCGGCGCATACGTCATCCTAGGTGGCTATTCGCGTGCTCTAGCATTAAATGCAACGGATCTTATACTCAGCGTTTAGAATACTAAGCGTTTTATATTCTCAATACTAAGAGTTATCAGTTTTATACAAATGGATGATTTCTCAGTTTGAGATAACTACTCGGTGCCAATGTTTGCTCAATATGTGATATTCATTCATTCAGCATTAATCACTCAGCATACATCTATTCACTCAGCAAATAACAGATCACTCAGCATGAATATATATTAAGAGCTGGAATTTACTGAAGAGGATTAAACATACCAATGGCTTCTCTCAGTATGCTGAACAACTCACGAGCCAGTGGCTTTGTGAAGATATCCGCTAGCTGCTCATCCGTTGGGACGTAGGTCAGCTTTATCTCACCCTTGAGTACATGGTCTCTAATGAAGTGATGTCTTATGCTGACATGCTTCATCCTGCTGTGTTGAATTGGGTTCTTGGATAGATCAATTGCACTTTTGTTGTCACATTTGACCTCAATTGTCTTTGTTTGAACACCATAGTCTTCAAGCTGTTGCTTAATCCATAGGACTTGAGCAACACAATGTCCAACAGCAATGTACTCAGCTTCAGTGGTAGATAAGGCTACTGACGCCTGCTTCTTACTGAACCAAGATACAAGACAACTTCCTAAAAAGTGACATCCTCCAGAGGTGCTTTTTCGTTCAAGCTTGTCTCGTCCGTAGTCAGCGTCAGTGTATCCAACGAGTGTGAAACCATGAGTGTTAGGATACCATAAACCTGCGTTCACTGAGCTTTGCAAATATCTAAGGATTCTTTTTACAGCTATGTAATGAGATTCCTTAGGGTTAGATTGATATCTAGCACAGTAGCATACTGAGAACTGAATGTCCGGTCTACTTGCTGTTAAGTAAAGTAGAGAGCCTATCATACCTCGATACAATTTGTTGTCTACCGACTTACCATTCTCGTCAGCGCAAAGGACAGTGTCAGTACCCATAGGAGTAGATAGTGGCTTGCAATTTTCAAGATCATATTTCTTCAATATCTCCTTGGCATATTTAGCTTGACTGATGAAGATGCCATTTTTCCCTTGTTTGATTTGAAGTCCAAGGAAGAAGTTGAGTTCTCCCATCATTGACATTTCAAACTCAGTCTGCATTTGCTTGCTAAATTCCTTGCACATTGACTCATTAGTAGCACCGAAAATAATATCATCAACATATATTTGAGCCAGCAGGGTGTCTTTACCCTTTCTCTTAATGAATAAGGTTGTATCAGCTTTGCCTCTGACATAGTTTCTAGTCAGCAGGAAACTGGTCAGCCTCTCATACCAAGCACGTGGTGCTTGTTTGAGGCCGTACAGAGCCTTTTTGAGTTTATAAACTTGGTTTGGGAACTTAGGATCCTCAAACCATGGAGGTTGATTAACATAAACTTCCTCGTTTATAACTCCATTAAAGAATGCACTCTTAACATCCATTTGAAACAGTTTAAAGTTCATATAACTTGCATAAGCGCATAAAATTCTAATAGCCTCTAGCCTTGCCACTAGGGCAAAGGTCTCACCGTAGTCAATACCTTCTTGCTGACTGTAGCCCTGAGCTACAAGCCTTGCTTTGTTCCTGACTACATTTCCTTGCTCATCCAGCTTGTTGCGGAAGACCCATCTTGTTCCAATGGTCTTTTAACTCCTTGGATGTGGCACTAACTCCCATACATCGTTTCTTCTGAATTGGTCAAGTTCCTCTTGCATTGCGCTCATCCAGAATTCATCTTCCTCAGCATCAGCGAAGTTCTTAGGTTCCTGAACTGAGACGAAGGCTACGTTGCTGAGGTATCTCCTGAGTTGATTTCTTGTCATCAGGGTATTCTCAGCGGCATCAAGAATGACACTTTCTGAGTGTCCTCTTGGTATCCTTATCTCCTTTGATAGATTGATGTCTTGTGCTGTCTGTGTTTCAACAGTCTCTACAGTTGTAGATTGGTCAGTGAAAACAATTTGAGGTTCACTTTTACCTTTGGTCAGCCCTTGAGGGAATGACTCAGCGGCTGTATCTTGATCAGCGGGTACTAAGTGTGGATCATCCTCGGTCAGCGGCAGATATCTTCCTGCAGGGTTAGTTTCGCCGAACTCAACATGTACTGACTCTTCTAAAACTTGAGTTCGTTTATTGAAAACTCTGTATGCTTTGCTGTTTGTTGAGTAGCCTAAAAAGATAGCTTCATCAGCTTTTGAGTCAAACTTAGCTACGCTATCTTTGGTGTTTAAAATAAAACATTTACAGCCAAAGGCACGACAGTATCCAATGTAGGGCTTTCGTCCTTTCCAAAGTTCATAGGGGGTTTTCTTTAGTATAGGTCTAACAAGAGCCCTATTAAGAATATAGCACGCTGTGTTAATAGCTTCTCCCCAAAAGTACTTTGGAAGCCTATGCTCACTCAGCATTGTCCTGGCTATTTCAACCAAGGTTCTGTTCTTCCTTTCTACAACCCCATTTTGTTGAGGCGTCCTAGGAGTAGAAAAATTATAGTAAATGCCGCTGGCTTCACAGAATTCAACAAACTGTTGGTTTTTGAATTCTCCACCATTATCACTTCGGATGTGAGCCAGTTTTAGGTCTTTATCATTTTCAAGTTTTCTAACCAAATTTGAAAATGTCTCAAAGGTCTCATCCTTGCTACTCAGCAAGATGATCCACGTGTACCGAGAGAAGTCATCTATAATGACCAAGGAAAATCTTCTTCCACCCAGACTCAGCGGCTGGACTGGACCGAAGAGATCCAAGTGTAGTAACTCTAACGGACGCTTAGTTGAGACAATATTTTTACTATGAAAAGATTGTTTGGTTTGTTTTCCAGCTTGGCAAGCGTGGCATAGTTGATCTTTTTCAAATTTAAGTTCTGGCAGTCCCTCAACCAATTGCTTTCTTGCTAATTTGGCCAGGAGGTCCATGCTTATATGACCAAGTCTCCTGTGCCATAGCCAGGAATTTTCTTCCTTTGAAACTAAGCATACAGTTTTTGAAAACTTTTTCTCCAAGTTCAGCATGAAGACATTATCAATGCGAGGGGCAGTTAAAATTAACTCATTAGTTTTACCCTCGTATATTTTACATCCAGTGTCATCAAATATAACTTTTCTCCCATTATCACATAGCTGAGCTACGCTAAGTAAGTTATATTTGAGTCCGCTGACTAGGGAGACTGACTCAATAGTAGGATTACCTCCAACGGTTCCTGACCCTACTATCATACCCTTTTTGTTGTCTCCAAAACTTACGCTTCCTCCTCGTTTACGCTCAAATGTGATGAACTGAGTTTCATCACCAGTCATATGCCTCGAGCATGCGCTGTCAATATACCACATCTTTGATTTCTCAGCACAAACCTCCTCGTTTATAACTCCATTAAGAAATGCACTTTTGACATCCATTTGGAATAATTTAAAATTCATGTAAGATGCATATGCACATAGAATTCTAATTGCCTCTAGCCTTGCCACTGGGGCAAAGGTCTCACCGTAGTCAATACCTTCTTGCTGACTATAGCCCTGAGCTACAAGCCTTGCTTTGTTCCTGATTACATTCCCTTGTTCATCCATCTTGTTCCTGAAGACCCATCTTGTTCCAATGGTCTTTTGACTCTTTGGATGAGGCACTAGCTCCCATACATCGTTTCTTCTGAATTGATCGAGCTCCTCTTGCATTGCGTTCATCCAGAATTCATCGTACTCAGCTTCAGCGAAATTCTTCGGTTCTTGAACTGAGACGAAAGCAACATTGCTGAGGTACTTCCTGAGTTGATTCCTTGTCATCAGGGTATTCCCAGCAGAATCAAGGATTGCACTTTCTGAGTGCCCTCTTGGAATCCTTATCTCTTTAGGTAGATTCATGTCTTGTGCTGTCTGTGTTTCAACAATCTCTGCAGAAGTAGATGGCTCAGTAAAAGTAATCTTAGGTTCACTCTTACTCTTGGTCAGCCTTTTCGTGAATGACTCAGTAGCTGGTTCTTGGTCAGCGGTGGTTACTGAGTGTGGATCATCTTCGGTCAGCGGCTGGTATCTACCTGCAGGGTTAGTTTCGTCGAACTCTACATGCACTGACTCTTCTAAAACTTGAGTTCGCTTATTAAAAACTCTATATGCTTTGCTGTTTGTTGAGTAGCCCAAAAAGATAGCCTCATCAGGTTTTGAATCAAACTTTGCTAAGCTATCTTTGGTATTTAAAATAAAACATCTACAGCCAAAGGCACGAAAGTATCCAATATTGGGCTTTCGTCCTTTCCAAAGTTCATAGGGGGTTTTCTTTAATATAGGTCTAACTAGAGCCCTATTAAGAATATAGCATGCTGTGTTAACATCCTCTCCCCAAAAATACTTTGGAAGCCTATGCTCATCCAGCATTGTCCTGGCTATTTCAACCAGAGTTCTGTTCTTCCTTTCTACAACCCCATTTTGCTGAGGTGTTCTAGGAGCAGAAAAATTGTGGTCAATGCCGCTGGCTTCACAGAATTCAACAAATTTTTGGTTTTTGAATTCTCCACCATTATCGCTACGGATGTGAGCTAATTTTAGGTCTTTTTCATTTTCAATTTTTCTAACCAAATTTGAAAATGTCTCAAAGGTTTCATCCTTGCTGGTCAGCAAGATGACCCACGTATACCGAGAGAAGTCATCTACAATGACCAAGGAAAATCTTCTTCCACCCAGACTCAGCGGCTGGACTGGACCGAAGAGATCCAAGTGTAGTAACTCCAACGGACGTTTAGTTGAGACAATATTTTTGCTATGAAAAGATTGTTTGGTTTGTTTTCCAGCTTGGCAAGCGTGGCATAATTGATCTTTTTCAAATTTAAGTTCAGGCAGTCCCTCAACTAATTGCTTTCTTGATAGTTTGGCCAGGAGGTCCATGCTTACATGACCAAGTCTCCTGTGCCATAGCCAGGAATTCTCTTCCTTTGATACTAAGCACACAGTTTTTGAAAACTTTTCTCTAAGTCTAGCATAAAGACATTATCTATTCGAGGGGCAGTTAATATTAACTCATTTGTTTTATCCTCGTATATTTTACATCCAGTAGCATCAAATATAACTTTTCTCCCATTGTCACATAGCTGAGCTACGCTGAGTAAGTTATATTTGAGTCCGCTGACTAGGGAGACAGATTCAATAGTAGGATTACCTCTGATGGTTCCTGACCCTACTATCTTACCCTTCTTGTTGTCTCCAAAACTTACGCTCCCTCCTCATTTACGCTCAAACGTGATGAACTGAGTTTCATCACCTGTCATATGCTTTGAGCATGCGCTGTCAATATACCACATCTTTGACTTCTCGGCACATCTCAGGCTTACCTGCAATGTAACTAGTTACTCTTAGGTACTCAATTCTTTTTGGGTCCTTGCTTGTTATGTTCAACAGGTAAAGCATCATATTTAATTTTATGGCGGCATACTTGGACAGTATGGCCATTCTTTCCACAGAAGTCACAGCTGACCTTCCGTTTAGGATTTCTCATTGACTGGTCAGCACCCCAGTGCTGAGCGTGCCAGCACACCTTTGTGGTGTGTCCTTTCTTCCCACAGAAGTCACACTGGACATTCCGCTGAGGATTCCATCTCTGCTGACCAGTACCTCGGTACTGAGTATTTAGAGGAATATTTCTTTTGTTTGGAACCTTTAGTTGGTTCTGGATAGTTGTGACGTCCTTTCTCAGTTTCTTAGAATCTAATTGGACTTTAGAGACAGACTTATGTATGATCTCCATGTTATCATGCAAAGTTGAGTTGTCCTGAAGAAGGAATCTAAGGTCACTCAGCTTGACCTCTTCAACCTCGTCACAGCGCCTGCTGATTGCTCTAACTTTCTTATTACACTTTTTGACAAGTGTGTAGAGATCACTCAGGGCATTAACCATTTCATTTCTGAGCTGGGGTAGTGATATTACCTCATTTGATTGCTCCTCGTCATCAGATGCGATGGAGGGGTCAGCATGCTCAGAGATGCACGGCTCAGCAAGTTCGTCAGCCATAAAAGAAATCTTTGCTGACTCAGTGGCATCAGCTTCTGATGATGAAGACTCATCGCTGTCGCTTCACATTGCCACCATTGCCTTTTTTGCCGTTCTTCCTTTCTTTCCTCAGCGTGGGGCAGCTTGACTTGATATGGCCAGTTTGATGACATTCAAAGCATGTAATGGGCTTTGAGTTGTCCTTCTTGTATTTGCTGTCGCTGGACTCAGCTTTATACTTATCAAACTTTCTGTAAGGCTTCTTAGAATATTTGTCATTCTTTCTAAACAGCCTTTTTATCTTCCTGGTGAACATAGCCATCTCTTCATCATCTGTTGAGCTCCTATCAGTGGAGTCAGCTTTCATGACAAGAGATTTTTGCTTCTTGTCTTCAGACTTTTCCTTCACCTCGAAATTCTTCATTGAGATCTCATGGGTCAGCAATGAGCCGATGAGTTCATCATATTTGTAGGTGGTTAAGTCTTGAGCTTCCTCAACAGCAGTCTTCTTTGCTTGCCAGTTTTTAGGAAGACTCCTAAGAATCTTCTTGACTTGTTCTTCCTCATTGAAGATCTTCCCAAGTCTCTTGAGCTCATTGATGATGTTTGTAAACCTTGCATTCATGTCAGATATTCCTTCATCATCGTTCATTTCGAACAGCTCGTATAGTCTCATCTGCTGGTTCACTTTGGACTCCTTCACTTTGTTGGTTCCTTCGTAGGTGACCTCCAGCTTCTTCCAGATCTCTTGCGCTGACTCACAACCTGATATTTTATTATATTCTACAGCATCAAGCGCACAGAGAAGCATATTTATAGCCGAAGCGTGATTTTGTAGCTTCTTGAGATCATCCTCTGTCCATTTGGCCTCAACTTTGACAACTGTTTGGCCAGCCACAACTTCAACAGGAACAAACAGGCCTTGGACTATTGAAAGGCATGCACTCATGTTTGTTGCCTGAATAAAGTTTTTCATCCTATTCTTCCAGAAGGTGTAGTTAGACCCGAAGAATAGGGGAGGCCGAGTAATGGATAGCCCCTCAGGTAAGATCTGAGTTGTCTGGTTTCCTGGGAGAAACCGAGTGCTATTTTCAGCCATAGTGGGGATCAGCTCAAGGTAGTTAAACCTTTAACAGTGAGCTTTTAGGCTCTGATACCACTTATTGGTCCCTTATAACGTAACAAGTTAGTTCCAAGGGGGGGGGGGGGGATAGGAACTATTTAAAATTTTAGTACGTTAAGGCTGACTTCTTTTTCTTTGAAAAAGGATTACACAGCGCGCTGAGTTAATTAAGACACTAGCTTAGTCAACTGGTGACTAAGTCAGCTTCTTTCTTTGAGTCAGGAGATAGCACTTGAGTCTATTCCTGAACTCAGATACACAATGCACACAACTCAGCGTGACCTCTTTACTTGGTCAGTTTTGTTTAAGCAAGCTATATATATATGAAGGAGTTTAAGGTTAGAAAGATGTTACTCAGCAGATTTATCCAGGTTCGGCCTCTAAGCCTACGTCCTGTCCCCGGAACACGTTCCGAGCTTTCGAATTCTCTACTGAGCTCTTTAACGGTAGAGCATCAAACCTTTTACAACTTAGAAGCTGAGTATAACAAGAGTACCTTCCTCTATACCTCTACTCACTCCCAATCTCTCGCTGAGTACTATAACCGAGTACTCAGCCTCTCCTTTCTAATCTCTAGAAATGATAAAGATTTGTCCTAAACAACAATTGCTAAGACACCTTAGATGATTGAATAATCACTCTAGACTTTTACACGAAAGATATATAATTTGGTGTAAAAATTTGCTTTGCTTTTCTTCACAGAACTTGAGTAGAATTTTGGTCAGCGTAATGGCTTGATAATGTTCTGTGTTGGAATGAAGCAACTGAAGGGCGCTATTTATAGAGACGTCTGAGACATCAGTCATTTCGAATTTTGAAATAACCGTTGGAGGGAAACGGCTTCCTGTTGTTGTCACTCAGTTTTGCTCAGAGCTCTCGGCCAATCAGATTTGAGTATGTTCTGTCCTCGGTCAGTGTTGAGCAGCTTTTAGTCAGCTCGGCAGAATGTCTCTCCATTTATGGTAAGGTCAACTAGACAGTGTCCTGTGTCTTCTGAACTTTACCCAAAGTGGAAACACTTTGTCTGGAAGTTGTTCTTCCTCAGCTGCTGTCTTGTACTCTTTGTCGATTCAACTCAGCAGCTTCACTCCGAAGTTGTTCAATGAAGGTCTTCTAGATCCTTCTCTTGCTGAGTTGCGTTTTGATCATAACGATAGTGTTTTGCACACGCGGACCGAGTTGTCTTGATCTGTTTGACTTGGGCTTTGACTTCCGTATTGGGCTTTAAGATTCCTTAGGGTTAGATTGATATCTAGCACAGTAGCATACTGAGAACTGAATGTCCGGTCTACTTGCTGTTAAGTAAAGTAGAGAGCCTATCATACCTCGATACAATTTGCTGTCTACCGACTTACCATTCTCGTCAGCGCAGAGGACAGTGTCAGTACCCATTGTTGAAACACCTTTCCACATGATTTTGATTTGACAAAATTATCTAAGTAAAATTAAATATATTCTAAACACACTAAGTTTAAATGCTTTGATTTATTTAACTAATGTGTTTGTTCAATGTTGAGTTAAATTGTTTATAAGACATAAAGACTTAAAGCCCAATACGGAAGTCAAAGCCCAAGTCAAACAGATCAAGACAACTCGGCCCGCGTGTGCAAAACGCTGTCGTTATGATCAAAACGCAACTCAGCAAGAGAAGGATCTAGAAGACCTTCATTGAACAATTTCGGAGTGAAGCTGCTGAGTTGATCGACAAAGAGTACAAGACAGCAGCTGAGCAAGAACAACTTCCAGACAAAGTGTTTCCACTTTGGGTAAAGTTCAGAAGACACAGGACACTGTCTATTTGACCTTACCATAAATGGAGAGACATTTTGTCAAGCTGACTAAAAGCTGCTCAACACTGACCGAGGACAGAAGATACTCAAATCTAATTGGCCGAGAGCTCTGAGCAAAACTGAGTGACAACGACAGGAAGCCGTTTCCCTCCAACGGTTATTTCAAAATTCGAAATGACTGATGTCTCAGACGTCTCTATAAATAGCGCCCTTCAGTTGCTTCATTCCAACACAGAACATTATCAAGCCATTACGCTGACCAAAATTCTACTCAAGTTCTGTGAAGAAAAGCAAAGCAAATTTTTACACCAAATTATATATCTTTCGTGTAAAAGTCTAGAGTGATTATTCAATCATCTAAGGTGTCTTAGCAATTGTTGTTTAGGACAAATCTTTATCATTTCTAGAGATTAGAAAGGAGAGGCTGAGTACTCGGTTATAGTACTCAGCGAGAGATTGGGAGTGAGTAGAGGTATAGAGGAAGGTACTCTTGTTATACTCAGCTTCTAAGTTGTAAAAGGTTTGATGCTCTACCGTTAAAGAGCTCAGTAGAGAATTCGAAAGCTCGGAACGTGTTCCGGGGACAGGACGTAGGCTTAGAGGCCGAACCTGGATAAATCTGCTGAGTAACATCTTTCTAACCTTAAACTCCTTCATATATATATATAGCTTGCTTAAACAAAACTGACCAAGTAAAGAGGTCACGCTGAGTTGTGTGCATTGAGTATCTGAGTTCAGGAATAGACTCAAGTGTTATCTCCTGACTCAAAGAAAGAAGCTGACTTAGTCACCAGTTGACTAAGCTAGTGTCTTAATTAACTCAGCGCGTTGTGTAATCCTTTTTCAAAGAAAAAGAAGTCAGCCTTAACGTACTAAAATTTTAAATAGTTTCTATCCCCCCCTTGGAACTAACTTGTTACGTTATAAGGGACCAACACGTAAAACCTTTACAAATTTTCGTAAAATTTGTACAAAATGTAAAATAATTATTTTTTGTTAAATTATTAATAAAAAATAATTCTAATTCTATCCAACAAACCACTTTACGTAAATGTACACTACTTTAGGTAAAATACATAAAACCTTTACAAATTTTCGTAAGATTGTACAATTTGATATAAAGTAATTATTTTGTAGTAAAATATTCATAAAAAATAAAATTATATCGATCAAACTAGTCCAAGTAAATTGATACTACGTAAAATCCATAAAACCTTTATAAATTTCCGTAACATTTGTACAATTTTACATAAACTAATTAATTTGTGTTAAAATATTAATAAAAAATAATTTTATTTGTTAATTAATTTATATTTATTTATTTTCAAAGAAAAAAAATCATGTATTTGAAGCAAAAAATTTATATTTATTTATTTAGTAAGCAACGTGAAATGATTTTAGTAAAAGGCAAATATTTTTCGTGAAACTCAGTTTTGGAAACTTAGTAATATTTTAACGAAAAATAACAACTTTATATAAATTTAATCTTACTTTAGTATGTCATGTCTATCAGTACAAGATTAACGTAAAGTTGAGATATATTACGTAAACCTTATATATTTCGAGAAAATAGAGATTTTTTTTTATAAAATAACAACTTTGCGTATATTAGGTCCCACTTTATAAAAAATGACACTACTTTAGGTAAAATATATAAAATCGTTACAAATTTTCGTAACATTAATACACTTTTACGTAAAGTAATTAATTTTCGTTAAAATATTAATAACAAATAATTTTATTTGTTAATTAATTGTTGGTTAAAAGACGCCATTTAGTGGAGACGGATACTTGTAGTAGATGCAGAGTTGAAGCTGAAACTACCTGCCATGCTCTTAGGGGTCGTTTGGTTCAAAGTTCGGAATCAGAATAGGAATAGGAATAGGAATCGGAATGGTATGGAATCGGAATAGGAATGACTAGTTATTTCTTTTGTTTGGTTGAATTTGGAATCGGAATCCAATTATTGAAAACGTTTGGTTCAAATTTTGGAATCGGAATCGAAAAATAATGAAATAAAGAATTATTAGATAATAACAATATATTATATAATATCTTTATAAAATCATAAAAAAAATTTCAACTTTATATAATATAATTTTAGTTTATATTTTTCAGTGATATACATGTGTACAAAAATATACAGTGATATACCATAGAAAAAATATACAGTGCTTTAAACCAAGCATTACTAAATTTCAAAATTTAAGGATATATTTTTGTTAGAAAGGAGCAATATTCTAATTTTTGTGTAGCTCTGCAGTTGTTGAGCTCAACTTCTGTTAATATCTAGTCTCAGTTACCATAATAAATTAATAATGGTATTTTTTAGGTAATTAAAGACAACAATATGAATATGCAAAATAAAGAATTTTAAGTCATTTGTCTTGCTCTATATGACAAGTTTGTTCTGTCTTGTTGCTCCTAACAAGTTTTTCATCTTTGCTCTGTTTAATGGCGTCTGCAAGTACGTTTGAGTCTTAATATGCCAACCTGAGTCTGGCAGAGGAGGAGAATGGTGGTGTGACTGTGGAGGAAGGGGATCTTCGTACGGAACAGGCGGATTTTCGCTGGTGTCTCGCAGGACGGTTCCTCTCTAATAAGATTGTTGATTTTCCGGCTATGAAAGATCTAATGGCTACCCTCTGGAAGCCTGGTAAAGGGGTGTATATCTGTGCCATTAATCCAAATCTTTTTGTTTTTCATTTCTTTCATGAAATTGATGTTCGGAGAGTTTATGAGAATGGTCCATGGACGTTTGATAATAAGTTGTTGATTCTGTATAGAATGCAGCCAACTGATTCCCCGGCACTAGTTCCATTATTTCATCTTGATCTCTGGGTTCAGGCCTACAATTTACGTCATAGTTTCATGACTGAAAAGGTGTCTGTGATGATTGGCAATCATGTCGGTCAGTTTGTGTCTTCTGATCCGAATAATTTCCATGGGGTATGGAGGGAATTTATGAGGATTCGGGTCTCTATTGATGTTCGACGGCCTCTTATGAGGCGCATGAAGTTGAAGCGGACTGGAGGTGATTGGTTCTGGGTGGATTTCAAATATGAGCGACTATGTAAGTTCTGCTTTGTGTGTGGTTTGCTCGATCATACAGAATATGCCTGTCCCAAGTTGTATGAATCGCCTGATGGTATGCTTGAAAAGCCATATGGAACATATATGCTTGCACAATATAGCCGTAAGCAAATCGCTAAGGGCTCAAAGTGGATGATTAGTCCAACGGAACCTGTACAGGGTCGCCAGACCGATGACGGAGGTGGCACTGTGGGGGGTGGATCAGTTACCGGGATGACAGTTGGGAATGAAGGTAGTGGAGGTCGTGGGAGTGATGTGGTGCCGCCACATGGGGGAGGGGCGAGAGTAGTGGAGCAGGGGAGGGGCAGTTTTGATGTGGTTTTGACAGTAACTAATTTAGTTACAACTACCGGTGGTAAGGAGAACATGGGGGATGTGGGTGTGGGGGACACAAAAAAGAGGCGCAGGGAAGGTAGTTCTCAAGTGGGGGTTGATGTTGTGGCAGTTGTTACTAATCCATTGGGCCCAAAAAACGGGTCGGGGGCGGGCTCTGCTGGACAGGCCCGCCTGACGTTATGAGTATCTTGGCCTGGAACTGCCGTGGGATGGGCAACTCACGTGCAGTAGGCGTTCTTGTGGATATTGTCCGTCAGTATAAATCGGATATTATTTTTCTATCTGAAACTAAAATCTGTCTTAGTCGTTTGGATGCAATTCGACAAAGGCTAAGCTATGCGGGATGTATTGGTATGGATTCGGTCGGCCAGAGTGGGGGTCTGGGTCTAATTTGGAGGGAGGCTGAGATGGTACAAGTTATTGCAACGCATAGAAACTTTATTGATGTTCATATGGTTCTGGTTTCCCAATCTGTTTGGCATTTCACTGGGTATTATAGGGATCCAGAACGCACTAATCGATCAAACTCATGGCGGCGGTTGTGTTATCTGGCTGAGCAATTCGAATTACCCTGGTGCTGTCTAGGAGATTTTAATGATTTGCTTTCTCAGGAGCAGAAGCGGGGATGGCGGGTTCATCCTCAAAATTTGATTGATGGGTTCAGAGAGGCTGTTGTGCAGAGCAGGTTAGTGGACTTGGGCTTTGTAGGTCATCCGTTTACCTGGGAGAGGGGTCGAGGAACGGACCGATGGGTTGAGGAACGCCTTGATCGTGGTTTAGCATCACAGACTTGGCTGAATTTATTTCCGAATGCTGAAGTTAAAGTATTGAATTTTACTTCATCTGATCATTTGCCACTCTTGTTGTCCCTTCAACAACAAAGCAAGAGGGTTTGGGTCAAAAAGTTCAAATTTGAAAATTCATGGCTACAGAATGGGTGGTGTCGTAGCATTGTTGAGGATGCTTGGAGGGGCTGTGGATCTGATCAAATTTTGGTAAAAATTGAGGAGTGTGGGCAGAATTTATGGAATTGGGGCAAAGACTATTTGAGTGCGTTAAACCGTAAAATGGTTCAAGTGAAGAACGATTTGGCTCACTTACGACGTCGACGAGATATGGATAGGGTGAAGTTGTTCAAAGAAAAACAGGAAGTGTATTTTCAGGTACTGGGCCAAATGGAGGTTTTCTGGAAACAAAGATCGAAGGCATATTGGCTTAAGATGGGAGACGCTAATACGCGTTTTTTCACGCCTTTGCGAATGGTCGAAGGCGGAGGAATAAAATTGAAAAGCTGAGGGATGAAAATGGAAATTGGCAGAATTGGGAGAGTGGAATGGATGGTGTTATAAAATCATACTTTCAGGACCTGTTTCAATCAGCGAATTCATTTTCCATGGATACTTTGGATAATATCCAAGCGGTAATTTCTGAAGAGCAAAATGCTGAACTGATACAAAAAGTGAGTGAACAAGAGGTTCGGAAAGCGGTTTTTAGTATGCATCCAGATAAGGCGCCGGGCCCTGATGGCATGAATCCAGCGTTCTATCAGACATTCTGGTCTATAATTGGGGCTGATGTGGTTAAATTTTGCCGGGATTATATGGAGTCGGGGACTCTTCCGCCAACGGTAAATGATACCAACATTGTGCTGATTCCAAAAAAGAAGCAGCCTGAAACGATGATGGATTTCAGGCCGATTTCTCTCTGTAATGTGTTGTATAGAATCCTTGCAAAGGTAATTGCCAATCGGCTGCAACCTTTATTAAATGGCATGATTTCTGAAGCTCAAAGTGCTTTTGTGCCTGGTAGGCTGATCACTGATAATATAATTATTGCGTTTGAAACAACCCATTACCTTAACAGACAGACACAAGGGAGATTTGGTTCTGCTGATAGGGGTCAAAAACCCCTATCTTTGGGTACGGTTTTAGGACGGGTTTTAGCATTATTTAGTTAATAAGCGAGCATTTCTCGCATTTAAATGCTTTTGTGTGAGTTAGTTAGGAATTGGAAATGTTTTATTTATTTTTCGTTGTTTAGGCTCGTTTTATGACCAATTTAGGCAATTACGGCCAAAATAGCATGCATAGTATAATTCCATTATCTTTTGAAGCTAATTGGTCCGCCAAAAGTCGCACCAAACGAAGCGTTTGCTTAAAATAAGCGATTGGCGGGTCAATTTAGCCCTTGGACTAATGTTGTTTGGAGTTTATGTGCGTGTGCAGGTTAAAACATGATCAGTTTCAGGCAAAAATCGTGTCTCGGGGACCCCCGGCAGTCGCTCGATGAATTGAGCATCGGCGCGCAGCCCGGGCGCTGCTCGGCGAGCAGCCTAGGCACTGCCCAGGCACTGCACAGACACTGTGCCTGCTCGCCGAGCAGGCCACCAGAGGCCTGCTCGCCGAGCAGGGCGCTGCTCATCGCGAGTAGCGCCTGCTCGCCCTGCTCGGCGAGCAGACCTGCGGGAATTGGTCAAAAAGACCAATTCCGCCCCCACGAAGCCACGATGGACCCCACAACTTCCTACATCAATAAGGACACGAAAATAGGTCAAAAAGAGGCCCGAGCCGTGTCTATAAATAGGATTTTTCCAATGTAATTTAGACATCTTTTTCCTTTGTAATTTTCTTAGCTTTTCACCTTGAGAAATCCTCTCCACCTCCTCCATATCCTTCAAACCTCCATTGAAGACACCTCCGAAGCTCCATTCACCGAGGATTGCTCAAGCTTCATCCTTAAATCCTAGAAAGACACCTGCATTGGTAGACAGGTTCCCTGAAAGGGATTTTTCTTCTTTTACATTCTGTCTAGCCTCTGATACATGCTATGAATTCTAGGTTTATTGTAACTTCGTGACAATGTTTCCATCTTTGATATATATTATAGTTCTTGTTTATTCAATTGTTTTGATGTTTTAATCTTTGTCTTACGCTTTGTCTGATTGGTTGCACTCATTCGATAATCCTAAAATTAGGTTGGCACATATTGCGAGCTGAATCACGAACTAGAGACTTTAGGAGGATAGGTCGGGTTAATCGCCTTGGACACAAGTGACTTAGGTTTCAATTCAATTGTTTAAACATTCTATTTTCATTATCATCGTATCCCTTCATGTTCCTTCGGTTAATTGCATTGGTAAAAGATCACTTAGGAGTAGTTTAACTTAATTAGGGGTAGAGTAACTTAATTAGGCGTAGAATAACTTAGTTAGAATCAGATAACTTAGCTAGGAATAGCGTAATTCAACCTAGGAGTAGATTAATTTAATCAAACAAACTCAAAACCCCCTAAGCCTAGATAACATCCGAGATCGAGTAGCTCGGTACTTGCAGAAATAAATCCTGTGGACGATAACCTGGACTTAAACCAGAAATTTATTACTTGATAACGACGGGGTACACTTATCCCTTAGTGAGTTCTCATCTCTAACTTAGGTGAGGGCGCATCAAGTTTTTGGCGCCGTTGCCGGGGATTTATTTCTTCTGCAATATCGAACCAAAGGTCGATTTGTTAGTTTAGGCATTCCTTGTGAATATCCTTTGTTTATATCGTTTATACTTGTTTATATATAATTCTTTATAACTTCTATACTTGTTCATATCTTTTGTATTTGTTCTATATACTTTTACTTATCAACTTTTGTGCTAGAACTTCACTTTTTCTCAGCATTCTCTGATCAATGAATTGGCAAGAAAGAGTCGAGTGGCAAGCTCAAAAGTTTACTATCCCATCAAGACAATACATTCATGCCCTGGAGAATGAGGCTCCCAATCCCTCCATGGCCGACTTAAATGAGAAAATGGATATCTTGATGGCGAAACTGAGCCTCAACACCAATGAAAGTGTAAGTTTTGTGGGTAATCACCAAAGGTATAATTCTAACCCCAATTCTTACAGCTTTTATGGTAATGATTGGAGGAGACCTCAACACTCAAATCTGTCCTACGGGAACCCTAACATGTTGAGGCCTCAAAATAGGTTTGTTAATGAGCACAGGGAGAACGAATTGGGAATGTTCCCTTACGAACAAGCAAGCCAAGTTCCTCCACAACCCTCTAGCTCACGAGATGAGGTGATGTCCCTTTTGAAAGGAATATCAGCCCGACTTACAATCAATGAGGAGGTTTGCAAGGATTTGAGCAACCAATTGGCTCAAATAAACCATGAGATGCAAGAGCACTCCCGAGATGCCCTCCCAAGCATAAAGGAAAACATAGAAATCCCACAAAGGGAATCAGCTCAAGCCATCTCTTTGAGGAATGACAAAAAGGTAGAACCAAGTCCACTATCACATGCATCACTCGAGGTAAGTGAGGAACCGGAAGCGGTAAGCAACCCCGGTTCAAAATCTGAAATTCTAAATCATGTGATAGAGATAAAAGATCAAATCAAAACTTGTGTATCTCAACTACCTTTTCCTCAAAAATTAGAAAAGTTTAGGTTTGCTTCATGCTTAGAAGTTTTCATTCTCTTCGACCTACCAAGAGAATCCAAAAGGGAGCAAACCAAACTTTTTCATAATATGTTTAAATTCGACCTCCTGCTTTCATTAAACTTATTAGAGGCTCTTAATCCGTTTTGTAGGTACGGGTTATTTCTCAAGGAGTTCGAGTTCCTAACGCGAGTAGAAGCTTACACTTAGGAAGGAATTCTATGTCGAGCTCACCGACTATAACGTAGCGCTTCTTGGGAGGCAACCCAAGTTTTAATAAAACTTTTCAGGTTTATTTTTTTTAGATTATACATTGATCTTTTAGTTTAGTCTTTTTAGTTTTCTTTTACGTTTTTTTTAAAGTGTTCGTTTAAAAAAAATATAAAAAAAATAAAAAAAAATAAAGAAAAAAAATATAAAAAATATATATATATATATATATATATATATATATATATATATATATATATATATATATATATATATTTTTTAGTTTTTAGTTTTCTTTTATTTTATTTTATTTTTATTTTTCAGGTTTAAAATAAAATTAAAAAAAAAAAAAATTGGCCCAGAAGGCCCAGCTCGCCGAGCTGGGCACTCCAGCTCGGGCGAGCAGGGCCCAGCTCACCGCGAGCTGGGCGCTGGCGCCCAGCCTGCCGCTGGGCACTGCGCCCAGCCCGCCGCTGGGCACTGCTGCCCAGCCCGCTGCTCGGCCGCGATAAGCAAACTGTTCGGGATTTTTTTTAAATCCCGAACGGAGCTGAAAAAAAAAAAAAAAAAAAAAATTTGGCACCGCAAATCATCAAATTTTTGGCGATTGCGATAAAATCCGTAAGTTTTCTTCTCCACCCTAACTTTTTGCACTTGTACTTTATGGTTTGTGATGCAATGTTGGAACTTATTGCATATTTTTAGTGTGAGGAGGAGGGGTAGACAAACTTACAAAAATTGTATAAAATTTTTAAATTTTTGTTGCGTCGTGTCTAGTTTAGTTTAGCGTTTTTGGGTTTTGTTTATGTTTTTGCATGTTTAGGACCTAAAATCGTGAACCTCCTTCGAAGCTAAACTTCGTTATTTGTCCTTGAGGGCTGAAAACCGAATCTAAGATTGCATGACAACTAGTTTAGGTGCAGGACACAATCCTTGTATCTGTAAGAGCATGAGCTAAAGTTTGCATTTAGACCCTACTTTTGAAGAAATGCTAAAATCATTACTTAGGTAGATAACTTAAGAATTGAAGGCATGTGACATTAAACTTGAGTTTGGGGAAAACTAGTAAACACAAAATTGAAACCCAAAGAATTGTGAGTTGAATTTGAGCCTAAGAGCTAACATCAAAAAGCTCTTTTTCTTGACATTTTTGTGTGAATGCTTTGACTTGTGGAAGATTACAGATTTTGCACCTAATACTATGTTGAACCTACATGCAATGGTTTGAGATGATAAACGATGAATCAGCCTCATTAGAATTAACCCTTTTCTTTACCTTATTTTTTCTTTTTCATCCACTCTAGGAAGCCCCTTTGAGCCTGTATTTTTGTAGTTTATAGATTTTTCTTTCGTTCTAACCTATTTTTGCAAACCACAACTTGGTTTGCTGCTTAACCCAATTTATTTTGCAAAGCTCAATTAGAGCCTTTGTTTTCTAGCGCTTTATATTTGTTTATGGCATTACAGTAGCAAGCCAAAAGGCTAAAAAGTGAATGAGCATCACTATCCCAAAAAGAAAAAAAAAGAGAAAAACAGAAAATAGAAAAAGAAAAGAAAAGAGACGAACAAAAAGGAGAACTTCATTCCTCAGTTCTTAAAATCAAAACGTCTCAAGAAAACATCCCAAAAAGAGAATAATGGATGAATAAAAAGCTCAATCACTTCATATTTGCTAAAGCCATTTGAACTTTGTTTTTCTAGTGCTAGAACTATTGACCCTTGTTGTACCTTTAACCCTCTAACCACATTACAACCCCAATTCGAGGCTGTTTTTGATATCATCGGAATCATATAGCATAGTAGAGGAACTCGGATGAACGTGCAAAATCAACGTAATCCTAAGCAAGATCATAAGCCGAGAGTAAACACTTTAGCCACCAAAATTGTGTGAAATGAGTGAACTACCTATGGTGAGGTGTTTTACTTAGCGATCCCCTTAAACTCGTTTAATTAAACATGTGTCCTTTTGCTTAAAACTATGACCTATGATAATTGAAGTGCGGCTTTTGGATATCGTGTCTCTACTTTGTATTTCCGAATGCATGTAATTACAGATGCTCGAAATTGTGTCAAACACCTAGTCAAACCGGGAGGTTTTCTAGCTTGCTTGTGATGGCGGGTTTAGTTTTTTTTAGTTTACTTGGGGACAAGTAAAGTTTTAAGTGCGAGGAGGTTTGATAGGGGTCAAAACCCCCTATCTTTGGGTACGGTTTTAGGACGGGTTTTAGCATTATTTAGTTAATAAGCGAGCATTTCTCGCATTTAAATGCTTTTGTGTGAGTTAGTTAGGAATTGGAAACGTTTTATTTATTTTTCGTTGTTTAGGCTCGTTTTATGACCAATTTAGGCAATTACGGTCAAAATAACATGCATAGTATAATTCCATTATCTTTTGAAGCTAATTGGTCCGCCAAAAGTCGCACCAAACGAAGCGTTTACTCAAAATAAGCGATTGGCGGGTCAATTTAGCCCTTGGACTAATGTTGTTTGGAGTTTATGTGCGTGTGCAGGTTAAAACATGATCAGTTTTAGGCAAAAATCGTGTCTCGGGGACCCCCGGCAGTCGCTCGGCGAATTGAGCATCGGCGCGTAGCCCGGGCGCTGCTCGGCGAGCAGCCTAGGCACTGCCCAGGCACCGCCCAGACACTGTGCCTGCTCGCCGAGCAGGCCGCCAGGCGCCTGCTCGCCGAGCAGGGCGCTGCTCGTCGCGAGTAGCACCTGCTCGCCGAGCAGCTCGCCCTGCTCGGCGAGCAGACCTGCGGGAATTGGTCAAAAAGACCAATTCCGCCCCCACGAAGCCACGATGGACCCCACAACTTCCTACATCAATAAGGACACGAAAATAGGTCAAAAAGAGGCCCGAGCCGCGTCTATAAATAGGATTTTTCCAATGTAATTTAGACATCTTTTTCCTTTGTAATTTTCTTAGCTTTTCACCTTGAGAAATCCTCTCCACCTCCTCCATATCCTTCAAACCTCCATTGAAGACACCTCCGAAGCTCCATTCACCGAGGATTGCTCAAGCTTCATCCTTAAATCCTAGAAAGACGCCTGCATTGGTAGACAGGTTCCCTGAAAGGGATTTTTCTTTTTTTACATTCTGTCTAGCCTCTTATACATGCTATGAATTCTAGGTTTATTGTAACTTCGTGACAATGTTTCCATCTTTGATATATATTATAGTTCTTATTTATTCAATTGTTTTGATGTTTTAATCTTTGTGTTACGCTTTGTCTGATTGGTTTAACTCATTCGATAATCCCAAAATTAGGTTGGCACATATTGCGAGCTGAATCTGACCTAGTCAGTGCCTATAGGATTGACGACCCTATAGAAGATTAAGCCCAAATTACTGAGCCTTAGAGCTAGTTTCGGCCTTACAAGGGAATCACGAACTAGGGACTTTAGGAGGATAGGTCGGGTTAATCGCCTTGGACACAAGTGACTTAGGTTTCAATTCAATTGTTTAAACATACTATTTTCATTATCATCTGCTGCGCTAAAGATTGATATGAGTAAAGCGCATGATCGGCTCGAGTGGAGCTTTGTTCGGGCCATGTTGATGAAGTTTGGCTTTTCTGAGGTATGGGTAAATCGTGTTCTGAAGTGTATTACTACTGTGAAGTATCATGTTGTTGCGGAAGGTCAAGAAATTGGTCTGATTGTACCCTTTAAAGGTGTACGACAGAGTGATCCTCTTTCCCCGTATCTTTTTATCATTTGTGCTGAAGGATTGAGTGGGCTGATTCGTCAGAAAGAGCGAGATGGGCTTTGGCATGGTTGTCGGATCGCGCGAAATGCCCCAGTGATTACCCATCTATTTTTTACGGATGACTGTTATCTGTTTTTCAGGGCTGCTGTGGATGAATGTGAGGCGGTGCAGGAAGTATTGAATGAGTATGAACTCGTATCGGGACAAGTTGTGAATTTCAATAAGTCGGCTATCATGTTTAGTAGAAAGGTGGCGGGGGATGTTCGAATTGCAATGTGCAATGTCCTGGGAGTGCGAGAAACAACTGATCAGGGGAGATACCTTGGTCTTCCGTCGATGGTGGGGCGAAATAAATCCACGGTTCTGCGTTTTGTAAAGAGCCGTGCGTGGGATCGTATTCAAGCTTGGCATAATCAGCTACTGTCTAGAGCTGGTAAAGCAATTCTCCTCAAAACTGTATTACAAGCTTTACCTAATTATGCCATGAATGTGTTTCTTTTTCCTCTTGAGGTTTGTCGTGAGTTAAAACGGATGTTTAATACATTCTGGTGGTGCAATGAAAATTCTGGGATAAGATGGATGAGTTGGGAGAGGATGTGTGTGGATAAAGAGGAGGGCGGCATGGGTTTTAAGAAACTCCGGGAATTTAATACGGCGATGCTTGGGAAGCAGGGATGGCGAATTTTGACGAAGCCACATGCCTTAGTGTCGCGACTGTTAAAGGCTCGCTATTTTCCTCATACGGATTTTACCCATTCGCTTAAGGGTCGAAATCCAAGTTATGTGTGGAGTAGTATATGGGAGGCGACTCAGGTTTTGCTGCGGGGATGCAGAAGACGTGTAGGGAATGAAGTTGATTTGAGGATTGGGGAGGATGCATGGATTCCAAAGAATGTTACAGGTCGTCCAACCACTGCACTTCCTGATCATATTCTGCAAGCACCGGTCTCGTCATTATTTTGCACTAAAAGGCGAGCGTGGGATTCTGAAGTTATTTTGGATATTTTCAACCATCATGATGCTAATAATATCCTCAGTATCCCCTTATCTGTAAATGATAACTCCCATGACTGGTACTGGTGTTATGAACAGAATGGTGAATATACTGTCAAAAGTTGTTATAAATTGGCTGTTAATGATGTTGTGAATGGGAATATAGGGGCTTGGCGGAAGTTATGGAATTTGCGAGTGCCTGCAAAAATAAAGAATCTGGTTTGGAGAGCGTGTCATGAAGTTATTCCTACGGCGGCGAATCTTGCTCGGCGAGCTGTTGTATTATCTGGTTTATGCCAATTCTGCAGTGAGGAGCAGGAAACAAGTCTGCATATTTTTAAGAATTGCCGTTTTGCACATGCTGTATGGAGTTATGCTGATTTTGGAAGAGGAGTTCGCCATGGCCATAAAACGTTCTTAGAATGGATGGGCGAACTGCTGAATTTATTGCCAAAGGATAGGTGCTGTTTATGGGCATCAGTTATTTCAAGTATCTGGTACTGTCGAAATCGGTTGATCTGGCATGGTGAGAGGCCGCGGGCTGCGGCGGTTTTCCAGATGGCATGCTCGAGTTTGCAGGCATGGCGGACGGCACAACTGCTGGTGTCAAATAATTGTCGGGTACCTGCTGCACCGGCTGGTATTGATCGTTGGAGGCGCCCGCCTATGGGCTATCTAAAATTAAACGTAGATGCTTCGGTCGTAGCTGGTTCGGGAGTTATGGGAATTGGAGCTGTGTTGAGGGATAGTGCAGGGGTGTTTTGTGGGGGAATGGTGATGAGAGTGCTTGGAAATTTTCTCCCAAGGGAAGCTGAGGCGGTAGGAATTAAGGAGGCACTCAGTTGGGCGAAGAATCGTGGAATCGATAGGCTGATTGTTGAGTCTGATGCGCTGACTGCGGTTGAAGATATTTATAGACCGCGTTATTGGTCTGCATATGGCACTCTAATTGAGGATTGTAAGAGGTTCTTAGTTTCTTTTAATGACGTAGCTGTCAGGTTTGTTGCTCGTTCTGCGAATGAGGTTGCTAATGCTCTTGCTCATGCACGTCATTCTTTGTCAGAATTGACGGAGTGGGGTATTGTCCCTCCGGATTTTGTTTTACATTTGCTGTTTGCTGATTCATATTAATATATCCATCTTGTTTGATTAAAAAAAAGGATATATTTTGTTAGTGCTTTAAATAATAATAGATAATTATTTTCATTTCTTAAAAGAAAAAAACGGACAAGGTAGTGGAAAAGTGGGAGAGAAATGCAGGAGATATGAAGTAGGGAATCAAATTTGATTCCTTGCTATTAATGTAGGAATGGGTGATTCCCCTATTATACGGAATCAGCTCCCATTTCCTCTTAAATATTATTTAATCAAACATGAAGAAAGGGAATTGGTTATTCCCATTCCCATTCCATGGCATAATTTTAATTAACCAAACACTTCCTTAGAGATTGTGTGAAGAGAAAAAATGTGTGGAGGGAAATTCTTCCGATCCATTTGCTACCAAATTTCTTGGCCTATCCTGGTCATGATTGGTTTATGGATGGAGTTAAGGGTATCCTGGTCATGATTGGTTTATGGATGGAGTTAAGGGTTTGTTATTGCCTGAACTGGAGCATGGTGCTATTCTCTTTGCCGTTGTCTGTCACCAGCTTTGGCAGTGGAGGAATACATATATTTTTGGAGAAGAAGCAATTGTCTTTCCTAATTTACTTGCTTTTTTCTCTAAAAAAAATTAATACTATTATTAAGAGCTTCAAGGAGGATAGTTTACCTAATACTAGCCAGAGGAATGTGGTTCAGTTATTGGGTTGGAATAGACCTGGTGAAGGGACAGTAAAGTTAAATATTGATGGCTCTGTCTGTCGGATGGCAGGATTGCGGCTGGTGGGGTTTTGAGACACGCTGGTGGTGCTTGGGTGTCTGGCTTTGCTCAGAATCTAGGCGTGGGATCTTCGTTCACTGCTGAGCTCTGGGAAATTTTCTCTGGGCTTAGACTCGCCAAAAGTCTGGGCTTGAAAAGTCTTCTTGTGGAATCTGATAACCTTGAAGCAGTTAAAATTATCTCTAAAGACAAGGCTTTGTGTTTGAGTAGCCAAAATTTAGTAAAAAAGATCAAAAGGTTATGTATGTTCTTCCTTCGACACCATCAACTTTGGACATGTCTTCAGGGAGCAGAACAGGGTTGCAGACCGCCTTGCTGTTGAGAGCCATATGAGGATGTTAGGAGTCTCTACTTTCTCGTCGCCGCCGGACTTCCTCTTTTCTATGCTTTCAGATGATCTAGTTGGGGTTAGCTTTCCCAGGCTAATCCCGGATTAGTTTTTTGGGGTGTTTTGTTTTTTGTTTTTTTTTCCTTTCGTTTGTCTACCAAAAAAAATTGTTGGTCATATGCAAGAATGAATTAAGATTTCAACTGTTAACCAATATGAGGACAACTGTTCCAAGCTAGTCCTTAGCTTATTTGACATCAGACTTAAGATTTATCTCAAAACCTAAGTTGACCTTATATTCTTTTACTTATAACCCAAAACCAATTAATTAATGCAACCATTTATTCTAAAAAAAACAAAACAAAAAAAAACTAACTCAATTTCTGATGAGTTTTTAAACATCATACATATCTGTCCTTTTTTCTTTATTTTGTGTCTATCAGTAATTTTTTAAAATCGAGTCAGAGATTACAGGAAGAACTACATTTTCCTCCACTAAACTAATGCTAATCTCTTCATTCCAAAAATGCTATAACAGTCATGTTCAAATAATTAAATAATCAAAGCTTTTATCACATCAGAAAAGAAACCCACCATCCTAACAAACCGAAATGGTTCAAGCCTCCCACAACAGACTCGCTTATTTCACCTGTACATATTTAAAAACTATTAAAGTACCCAACCTTAAGCAAAATATAACAATTTAAGAGTAAATTACATGCATGATGTACAATCTTTACCTGTTTTCACACTTTGGTGTATAACCTTTAATTTTGCCCATTAAAGTGTACAAACTTCAGGTGACCTACCACCAAAGTGTACGGTCGGTAATTGTGACCGATCAACCCAAAGTCAACGTGCCACATCATCATTTTCATCCTATCCATTATAAAAAGTGTGGCCCACTCCTTATGAAATTATAAAAATACCCTTTACCTTTATATAATTACTAAAATACCATTGTCTTCTTCCTTCCTCCAATTTTTCTCCATCTTTCTCTTTCCCTTTCTCTCTCTAAGTCTCTCTCTCACTCCTCTCTTCTTTTTTTCCCATTTGTTTGGAATCAAAGAATGGAAATTCAACGGGCTTAACATGTCTGAATCTACATTCTATAGATTTCAACTTTTGATGAGTCTTCCTCCCATTTGACTCATATATTCAAGTCTTCATCTTTTCTATTCTGAGAACGAATTTTGTAGCCCAAATCCCTAATTCTTCACTACCCATTTGTTTGATTTGATAGAGGAGCAGATTTTGATTCTCTGGCTGCAAATCTAGAGGAACCCAAGTTCTTAAATTTGCAGAAACAGGAATTGTAATTCAAGAATTTGGGTTCGAACCCAGATGCCAAATTCAGTTAACTCGTTTCATTATTAATGGAAACCCGGTTATCAATCTCGATCTTTTTCATTTTAGGGTTTCTATGCAATTTCTTCTCTGATTTCGTCCAATCTCAATCCCCAATTGTGAACTTTACACCCCAGCTACTCCCCCACCTCCGCCTCCACCACCACCATCTCCTCCCCAAAGAACAAATCATACGGTTACAAAATTAACCAATCAAAAAATATTTGTCATTTTTTTTCGAGAAATAAAAAAGCAGGACCATTTATTGCTTTTCTTTTACTTAATTAACTATGCACAGATAATTTTTCTCCATCTTTTTCAATTTAATGCTTTTCATTTTTAAGCAGGACCATTTAATGATTTTCTTTTACTTAATTAACACTTATTTATTTATTTATAATTAATATTCCTGGGTAGTTTGTCATTTCTGATATTCAATCGCCAGGTGTACTCCACTCTCAACTTTTATTGTGCAGTTCTGGCTGCTGAGATCTAATATTGCGGTGGTCATATCCATCGTGGACGGCGGAAGGATGGATTTTATGTAAAAAAGACAAGCGTGTTCTTCTCCTTCTTGCCATTTACAATACCACTTTTCTTGCCATTTACAATACCACTTTTTTTTATCAATCGAAGACAGGGAGAGGAGTGAGAGAGAGACTTAGAGAGTAGAGTTAGAGAGAGAAGATTTAGATAGAGAAAGGGAAAGAGAAAGATGGAAAAAAATTGGAGGAAGGAAGAAGACAATACATTTTAGTAAAGGGTATTTTTATAATTTCATAAGGAGTGGGCCTCACTATTTATAATGGGTAGGATGCAAATGATGATGTGGCATGTTGATTTTGGGTTGACCGGTCACAATTACCAGCTGTACACTTTAGTGGGAGGTCACCTGAAGTTTGTACACTTTAGTGTGCAAAATTAAAGATTGTACACCAACCTGTGAAAACAGGTAAAGGTTGTACACTACGTATGTAATTTACCCAACAATTTAATGCCACTGGAGGATATGCAAAGTACGTCTTGTATAACAAATGAAATATGAATTACACATGAAGTAACAATATAATGACTCCCGAGGACGGGGAAGTACCTCTTGAAGTAACAATACAATGACACTAGAGGATATGAAATATTGTCATTTGAGCGTTCCACACATTCATTCTTCCTTTGCACTTCACACGATACAAATCTTTATGGAGTCAGGCAAGAAAATCATGCATTGGATTAAGGAGAAGAAGTCCTAAAAGTGATTCAATCCCTACGAAAGTAAATTGATAATCTGACAGTAGCAGCAGATGAAAGAGAAGCCAAAAATAAGAAGAATCACATAATCATACTAACTTGGGAATCATGCTAGTTACAGCCACTAAAATTTGCAAGCTGACGAGCATGGCATTAGTAACTAAAATACAATATCATAAATTGAAATGGATATAACGTAATAAACAGCCTCTTTTTCGTGCAGAAATAACTGGTGAGCCACTAGAGAAGTTTTCAGCTAATCGAGAAATCCTTTCTGCAATATTAAGACCCCTTATCTCAACCTTCCATTAAAACTCAGACTATATAAGCAAAGGAAACCCAAATACTAGCAAATAGCAAAAACGAAGATGCATGCATACCTCAAAAGACTGCTCCTCTGTTACAGCAACACACTACATCGAATTCTAGCACATGATAAAATAGAGAAAAACTAAAATGAAAACGTAATGGAAAATGAACAGAAAATAAAATTGTATTGATCGATTGAGTGGTAAGTACAAAGAAGCTTACCAGTACATGATCAATGCATAAAGGAGTTAATCAACCTCTATTAAACCATTCCTTCTTTACCTTCAAATTAAGAACAAAATGGACTTCAAAAAGTGACACTGCGAATACAAATTACCAACCATTATAAGAAATATCAGAAGTCCAAAAGAAAAACACCAAGAGCGCATAGATTCAAGCTCATTAAAGAAAATAAGAATAATAGAAAGATGAAAAAAAACCTTTGGACAACCTTGGAAATTTAGAACTATTCAGGGCATGCATATGTAAAGAGATATTCTTTAGTTTTAGATACGTAATTACATCTTGCAATGATACGTAATTACATCTGAGAACCCTCAAGGTTCTGTTGGTGGAAAATAATTATTCTACACGCCATGTTATCACTGCCCTGCTTCGCAACTGCAGTTATGAAGGTTTGGATTTTGACTCCTTGTGACTGAATAGTTTATGCTTTGTTCAGCTAATGATTATAATGAAAATAGAGATATGCATACAGAGTTATGAGCTCATTATTCCTTCTCAATCTTTATTTTATGTTTTTTTTAACCAACTGTGAAGAATGAGCTCATCAGAGATTAAGAATGAGAGAAAGTGAAGCTGAAAAAAAAGAAAGATCTAAGAATAACAGTTTCACTGCTTGAGTTAGATAATAGCTGCTTTTATTGTCAAATTTATTTGATGCTGCTACTGGTTATTGTCGGATATTGGACCTTTAACTATGAGCTTAAGCTTTTAGTTGAAACGGTTTCATGACATGGTATCAGAGCATCTTTGATCAAATGGTCAAAGGTTCGATTCCTAGGGTGCTGGGTTTGAAATCTAGCACTTGTTCCCTCCCTCGTACTATAAGGGGAACATACTACCCAAGAACCAATTTGCTAAAAGTACAACCAGTAAAGATTTACTATGCACATTTGAGCTGAATAGCTGATTAGGCTAGATGATATGATGTGTTAAGCTGACTCTGTTGGGGTTTTGTGTCCTATAGTCAATTGTTGCAGGATACAAACTTATTGTAAATGAATTGTTCTTTATATCATTTGTTTTAATGAGATATATGTTTTATAACTATATAAAGGCAATCCCTTTTAAGCACTAAATAAAGTCTAATAAAAGGAAATCCGTAAGTTTGTTTAAAGTGATTATAAAGTGTTCATACAAGCATGAAGTGAGACAAAACTTTATAATAATCTAATAAACTTAAAACCACCCCAAGTCAAGTGATATATTTAGGATTGATATATCACAGTTGAGACTTGTATGTAACAATGTCTTCTGTCCGACAGAAAGCTGATCTCACAAGCTTCACATATATAGATATCTGGACAGTTACATAGATCCGGTGAAACGTTGTTCATTAGGATTGGGGGATCCGACTTGAGATAACAGGATGGGTAGATTCATCCTTGTCAACTGTTCATCTCATTGGTATTAATAGGTATAACTAATCCTCAGACTCAAAGGAATGTTAATTGGTCATCCTGAATTACTGAATGTGAGACTTTGATCCTGTGGTCCCACGATCCTTAACAGAGATGACTCTGGAGTGTGAACTGCAAAGGTTGGGTGTCACAGGAAGTAATTTCAGGGTAGTTATACATTGGATTGAGCATTTATCACTCCCGATTAATGGGAGATACATCCAAGGATCGCTTGTGGAAGACTCGACTCTAAACCCTTGCAAGGTGATAGCTTAAGAGTAGAAATTCGGATTTCACTTAACCTATCTTTTTGAGTTGACTCGGCCAATAACAAGTAAAACGAACGTCTCGCTATATGTGACTTGACATTACCCATAGTCATAAGATTCAGTTCAAGGATGTAGTTGATAAAGGATCGTATTATACCGTAACTAATACGGAAGGGTTAACGACAGAATCAACCTGTCTTCTTAACGGACTCTGGGGGAATGATTACGGACTTGCCAATAACATACTCTGTACATCATTCCGTTATGCAAGGGATTAAATATAATTCTTGAAGAAATTAATTTAATAGGTTGCATACGGCCAGAAGTAGTAAGAACCTAATGGATCACACATAAGACTTGGAACCAAAAGAGAGATGGATATGATTAATAGATGGAAGCCCAATTAAACCCAGTAAGGCCCAAATACTAGGAGGGGGGCCGAAATTTATATATGTTAGTAAGGAATTAATTTTATTCCATTAATCCTAATTAGATTAGGATTATGAATTAAATTAATTAAAAGATAATTAAGTTAGGAGTTTTAATTAGATTAATATACTCCTATTATTATCCAATTAGGTTATTTATTATTATCCTAAATGTATTTGATATATTATAAGATAATAATTAGGAATCCTATTCCGAATGGAATTCCTATTAAGTAACCTAATCCTATCTAACTAGGGTTTAGATACAAGTGATTATATATACCCCTTGCTATTAGAATTTCGGCTAATGCTCCTTAACCAACCCTAGTGGATTTTCGAAATCCCCTATTAGAGAGAAAGAGAATTCGACTCCCCAGTTCGAGGACAAGAATTCATACGGCTTCTGTCGATTGATTAATTTTCATTCATCTCCTTTTCTCTTTGATCTTGTGTTGGTTAATTAGAGGCAATCTATTTTGGTTGCATCTCATAAGGGTTGATTCTAACTTAATCTCACCGTGTTCACGAAAGAAGGAAAAACAATCAAAAGGGAGAAATTCGTTTTTCTTCGCCTACATCAGGTCAGTTCACTATTTCGAGGATTCCCGGAGATTGAACCGTCGGATCGTCGCGATGTTTGGACAGTAGCTTCTAAACATATTCTTCCACGTTTCCACCGAAGGGATTGTCGTTCAGAGGTCTGGAAGGTCTGTTTCGTATAGGGGCAGATTGGTAAACTGTTTACATCTCCTTTGAAGTTGTGGGCACTTCGTTTGCAACGGTAGATTGATCATCGAAAGGTATTTCTTCTTATCCCTCTTTATATGAAATAACGATTAACGGATCTTATGGTTAAAAGGAAGTAGGCTAAAATTTTTATATTTCCGCTGCTATACTTTAGCCTTAATTTCCATCAGACTCAACATGGGCGATTATCTACTCTTGACATCAATATGTTCACGTACAAAATAAATGTACAATGTCTTATGAATTCTAATATTTTTATCTTTACATATGATATGAGTGTTCTTCTCATTATTGTTCTTGTATCAGTTACTGAAGCAGCAAATGGATTACAAGCGTGGAAGATACTAGCAGATCTGAATAATCAGATTGACCTTGTCCTATCAGAGGTGGTTATGCCTGGCTTATCTAGCATTGGTCTTTTGTACAAGATTATGAGCCACAAAACACACAATAATGTTCCTGTCATCAGTAAGCGCTCAGTCTCATTTTTTCATTGATTGTTCTGGTATTGAGGCATGATTATTTAGTTATGACATCTATTTGAATTGATCGGAGTTTACAAATCCATAAAGGATGCTTGCTGAAGCTAAACAAAAGGTTGCTCTTCTATATGAGAAATACCCAAGTCAATAGGGAACTAATTACTAGGACCTAAGTGCAATTGAATAAGCACAATCGATAGAAATGAGGTAGAAAAAAAAGGAAGAACAAGTATGTTAAATACAAGTAAAACAAACTTCTACAATGCTAATACTTGGGACATTAAAATGATTTGTATATACCCAAAAGGCATAAAGACCATTTGGGCCCCTAAACTATATGGTCAAAATCAATTGACCCCTTATTCTCCTTAAATCATCAAATGAGTCCCTAACTTTTACAAAAACCAGCAATTAAATCCAACTCCTTCTATAAATAACAGAGTAACCAGAGAATCAGCAACATGAGTTCGTCCATGAAAGTGGTAGAGCTATCCAATCATCTTGAAATTTGATCCGTGGAAAACACATCTATTTCTCCAACCAACACTTTACCATAATTTTACAAATAGATTAAAATGCATCACGAACTCCTACTCATTTATATATTCATTCATTTCTCATTCTTCAAATAATAGATTCCCAAATCCATTTTTCTACTTCTACATATCAACTTGCATCTATAATTTTTATTCCCATTATTTATTATCCTTCCTTCCTCTTTAATTATCCATCACTGGTTATTTTCAAATAATTTCTTCTTCTTCACCTTTCGATTATATATACATATACTATTCCTTTCACTTATGTTTTTAAGCTAAACTTTCCCATTCTTTTGTTCGTTTTTTTTTTCAATTTCATTTACATGGCTTCTTATGGTTTTGGGAACAAAGCACCAAAGGTGCTCCATTTTAGTTTATTGGATTGGAGAAACCAAATTTTAGCATAATCTGATGCCGTTTTTGCTTGTGATATGAAGGCAAATCCTCCGTTGTGTAGTGTTAGGCATGAATATGACTGCAATTAAACAGCATGTTAATAACAATTTGTGTGTGATTTAGGCGAAATATTCCTAAATAAAAGAACTTATAAGTGTTTTATGCAGATTTGTATTGATTAAATCAAAAGGGCTACCACACAGCCTGTTTTGCAACGAACCTTGAGGAGTAGAGTAACTTTTGATCCAGCGGATCTCCGCTGCGTACCTGATGACGGATGGCGACTAGACAAGTGGCAGGAGCGGCGTGGCAGTGACAGCAGGCGTAGGAAAGGCAGAAAAGCAACATGATGACAAGATGGATCACCCCCTTGAGTGTTCAAGGGTCAAATTAGAATTAATCATTTCCTAGTAACTTAGCTGTAGAAAAACAATCTTTTATAATATTTTGTGGTACGGCTCGTATTTCTTCCTTTATATAGACATAGTGGAGGGAAGGAGAGCAGTACCTTTTGACTTCGGATAATCGTTAAACTAGAATTTTGGCTTCTTTGGGAGAGGAAAAAGCTCTCTAAGGAAGATGACTCCATCAATGGAGGTTTGTGGAATTAACTCAGGCTGTTCACTCTACACTATGAGTGAGTAGTCATTTTGAATGGGTTTGGCCAGTTAGGGCCGGTTATGTAAGTCTTCTATTATCTTATTTATGAATGAATGGTGATATATTATGTTGTGCTTGATGAATCTTTAACTCCATTTCTTAAGGCATGTATGTTAGTGTTAGATGCATGATAGGAAACTGCTTTTATCTTCACGGAACTATTTGTCGAGCATTCAACCCCGAAACAGAGATGTCAGGAGGTTGTAGTACGTCTTAGAATCTTAAGAACACACGAGAGTTGACTTAAGTGAGCATTAAAGCAGAGACCTTGACTTCACTTTACGTCATTCATGAATAAATAGGGTGTTTAGAGACTGAAAGTAACCTGTTCCGCTGTCCTTAACCTGTTCTGCCTTTTACCGTCATTAAGTACTTCTTTTAATCAACCAAATCATTGACTTTGTTACTGTTTAAACAACATCTCTCATTTAAAGAATACACACACCACGAACACCCTGCTCTACAAAGTATTTCTTATAAACTTTGGTCCTCAATCCTTGTGGATATGATACTTGACTTATCACTTTATTACTTGTATCTAGTACACTTGCTAGAGTCCATTCAGGAGACAACATGTAGCTTTGCATTTTGCAATCCATCTTTGTAGATCTTTGAAAGATTTGAGACCTTCATGACTGAATCAATTTTCAGGATCTGGTTTACTCTGTTCTTTAGAGAAGGGGTTGGGTTCAATTGCTGGTTTTTGTAAAGGTTAGGGACTCATTTGATGATTTAAAGAGAATGAGGGACTAATTGGTTTTGACTATATAATTTAGGGGCCCAAATGGTCTTTATGCCTACCAAAATGCTAAACCAAAATCCTACTCCAAGGAGCAATCATCCCTAAACTCACAATAGACTTGCTCATTATCAAACACAAGTTCTTGTATTAATTACCATTATCATCAGATTCAAATTGACTACTTCCTATGTCTACTTCTTTTTCAACTTTTCTACTTCTTAAAAATCAATCTTTCTGTTACGTCTAATTACTAGAGGAGCATTTGTTCCTCAAACAAGCATATATTTTGCATTATTACCAGCAGTAGATTAGCCAAGTAATCAAAACCAAGTATGCTCAAACCAAAGACCACAATATATAAGCCATAAGAATAATGAAAACCAACTAAGGAGCTTAAAATTCAGAAATTGAAAATTAATGTAAAAGGATGTCATCAAAAACAGAATTGATGTAGTAATGGTCCAAGCATTTACCGAGTTTCTACTGGGTTCTGGTTGAGAGCTTTCTCAGTATTCAAATAAAGTGATTATTGGAAAATCTAATTTAATTCAATCAATTGAAATTGCTAGATAACATAAAATCTAATCCTATCAGTTCAATGTAAATAAATCCCCATGATTAAAATCAATTGATCAGTCACCTGTTTTTTGGAGTACAAGATGATCAAAGGGCCTTATATGACTGAAACTTCCCTCACTTTGGTGAAATCTTGAACACAACACGCCTTGGACTATACGGAGGATAAGGAATTAGGCAGCTTAGTGACTGATTTCCTTTCTTATCTTATTGTTGAGACAGGAAAGCAGGCAAAGTCAAGCAGTCAAGCGGGTCGACATCTATCTGCAGTAGGAGTAGGACGTAGCGCATAAGAGGATCTTAGGAATCGATCTAGATGCCCAGAAGAGGATGCTATCAAATGCGCTCTTGTCGCAATTGAATCAATAGTTAAGATACCCACGATTTTTACTGCCACAGAAGGAGCTCTTACTGTTTTTCACCTTTCTCGCTGCTCTTGATGCTATCGAATCGGAGTTCTTTTTTTCCTTCAAGCTGGTGCTCAAACTTGAGAATAATAGAAATTGACTGGTTCGCGGTTCGACCGGCCGGTCCGGTCCAGTTTTCAAAACATTGGTTCTTATTGCTTGTTGTAGTCTTTTTTTTCTTCCCTTTATGAATTTTGCAGTGACGGCTGCCTGTATATGTGCAGAGTTTTATTCCTCTTAATTTTCATGATATATTTATCCCTTTTTATCTAATGAAAAATTCGAGAATGAATTCCAATGAATTTAAAAAAATTTAATTAGAAAAGAATCCAACTAAAAAGTGTGTAACGAGCATCGAATCGAGTAATTAAATAAACTATATTAAAAAAACAATTGATTTGAAATATGGCTATTAAAGGAAAAGAAATTACAACTTAAAGTCAAACATTGAAAGTATAAGTATATATAGAGAAAAGAAAGTTGGGTGAACAACGTCCATATTTCATTAAAAGTAACTAACTTCTTATATTTATGTCCAAATCCAAACACAATGATGAGGAAGATTTGGTACTAATAATAATTAATAATTGTATTACTATTTACATGTATGTATAGTATATAGATAGAACCAAGAGTTTCAGTTGTCTCTCAGCTCACTCGTTTGTCAAATTACATTAATACAGTTGAAATGGAAAAGACAACAATGTTGGTTACTTCACTATGTTATTACATGTTCCTTGCTGCTCTGTTTCTCTCTTGTCTTGCTTCTTCCAAGACTGTTGTAACTCAGTTACCTGGTTTTGACGGCGATCTTCCGTTCTATCTTGAAACCGGGTTAGTCACTCATTCCCTTCTCTTGTTCTTTTGCCTTCCGAGTTATAATCGTGCACAATATTATAAAAACAAATCAACGTACATTGATGTAATTATAAAATTGACCAATTATGTAGATTAGTTTCACGGATAATTTGGATTCACCGAGAAAGACAAATAACAAAAAGTATGAGTCGAAGTTGAAAAAGGGTTTGTTTGTTTTACCTACGGTTTTGCTATTACAGTTTGCTGTTTGAAAAAACTGATAAACATGAGTTGTTTAAGTTAAAACTCTACTTTTTTGAAGTGAAAAAACAAATCTGAGGTGAAAAGAGAGTAACCAAACACCCTCTAAATCAGATGAGATTGAATTTGGTCGGATCCCATCAAGAATGACCCATCTGTAATATTCAAAAGTGATATTTATATCATTTTTTAGATCAGAAAGTTCTCATTTTATATCCGTTGTGTAGTATGTTAACTGTATATGTGTAATTTTATAATTATGAGAGGTTTTATCCGGGTTTGTGAGTCATTTATAATTTTATTATTTTTATTAAGATAATATATAAAAACGTAAAAGTATATAATCATAATTTTAAACATTTTTATTATTTTTGAGTTAGCAGGTAAATTTTAATACAATGTAAATTTTGTATTAACTTGAAAAAACAACTTGTTACTTTTTCAATAAAGCACTTGAATTCATATGGTGTATAATAATAAATGCAACATAAATTAAATATATAAAAATAAAATATATAATTCAATTTTGAGAAATTCCACTGTAAACTATATCAGAATTGATCACTGAGTGATGTTATATAAATAGTTAAGTTGACGTGACATTATCTAAATGATTGGAACCAATATCGATCCCGATAATTCAATTTTGAGAAATTTCACTATGAACTATATCAGAATTGATCACTGAGTGATGTTATATAAATAGTTAAGTTGACGTGACATTATCTAAATGATTGGAACCAATATCGATCCTGATCCATTTTAGAAATTT
The DNA here is from genome assembly GCF_963576675.1 of Euphorbia lathyris. NCBI lineage: Eukaryota > Viridiplantae > Streptophyta > Magnoliopsida > Malpighiales > Euphorbiaceae > Euphorbia > Euphorbia lathyris. The sequence continues at coordinate 68,642,788 of NC_088917.1, forward strand.
TCTTCGGTCTTTGAAAAGTAGATTGATGTTATTATATTGTTGTCAAAAGGTACATTGGAGTGGGAGAATCAAATGCTTCGCAACTATTTTACTACTTTGTGAAGTCTCAAAGAAGCCCAGCTTTAGACCCTTTGATGCTATGGCTAACTGGTGGCCCTGGTTGCTCTGTTCTCTCTGCTTTTTTATATGAAAGTGGTAATTTTTTTTAATTTTTTACTTTTTAACAGAAACTTATCATTTAATTTCAATTAAATTTTCAACCCACACTTATGTTTTATTTTACAGGTCCAGTAACTTTTGATTATACTAATTACAATGGAAGTTTACCAAGCCTACATCTCAACCCATATGCCTGGACACAGGTGATTACATTTTTTAAAAAATTCAATAAATAATAAATAAAAGGTGTCTGGATGATGGATTATAATATTTTCAGGGCATCAACATAATATACGTAGATGCACCGATTGGAACTGGATTCTCATATTCAACTACTGATGAAAATTACTATATTGATGACATGACATCTTCAAATCAGACTTATGAATTTTTAAGAAAGGTACTTTCATTATTATTCTTAAATTAGATAAAATTAATTAAAAAAATTAAAAAAATTTATTTTATTTTTATTTTTTTCATATGCAGTGGCTAATTGAGCACCCAGAATATTTGACAAATCAATTATACATGGGTGGTGATTCTTATTCTGGAATTCCTCTTCCAATTATTGTTACAAAAATACTTGAGGGTAATTAATTAAATTTTAATTTAATTATATTGAATACAATTAATTAAATTTCTAATCACACAATTATTTTTGTATATATAATTTCGTGCAGGTAATGAAGCCGGATTAGAGCCAAGGATGAATTTAAAAGTAGGAAATTTTATAAAAAATGTTTGATTAAAAAATTTACATATAAATAAAAATATTAATTATGTTATTTTTTTTAAACAGGGATATATTTTAGGGAACCCAAAGACTGATGATTATCTTGATGTAAATTCAGCAGTACCTTATTGTTTCAGATTAGCACTTATATCAGAAGAACTCTATGAGGTAACTAATTTAATTTAATTTAATTTTTAGATATCTTTATGTTATATATATTAATTTAATTCCAACATTAATTAAATAATTTTGGCAGACTACAAAAGAAGATTGTGGAGGAAATTATGTAACTGTAAATGCAAGCAATGTAGATTGTGTCGCAGATCTTGATGCTATTGATGAGGTTATAGATTTTATATTTTATGCATTAATTAAGATTAAGATTAGAAAAGAAAAATTCAATTTGTTAACTTTATTTATTATTATTATTATTATTATTTCAGTTGATTCTTGAAATAAATTTGATGAATGTGTTGGAGCCGACTTGCCAAGTTGCGAGACCAAGAAATAAGAAAGGATCAATAAGAGAAATTTCGGAAGGAAGAAGATCGCTCATCGAAGAAGAAGAAAATATTTCAATTTCAGAACTTGATAGTGCGCACTGGTGTCGGGTAAGTCTATTTCTCTTAAAATTGAAAAAAATTGCTGAAAGCTATTTTGGAAGAATAATTAGTTAATGAATTGAGTTATATATGATTAATATTTGGTTTTTCTTTTCAGTACTATAATTATGTGTTGTGTAATGTTTGGGCAAATACAAAAATTGTTCGAGATGCTCTTCAAATTCGAGAGGTATTTTCTATTAATGATTTTTAATTGAAGGTTGAATTTAGCAAATGATAATAATAATAATGTATATAATAAACAGAATACAACTGGAATTTGGAAAAGATGTAATGCAACGATAGCTTATACAAAGACTGTGACAAGTTCTCTACCATATCATAAATACCTAAGTCAACAAGATCTTCGATCTCTTATTTACAGGTATAATTTTGCACTTCATTATTTTAATTTCATTTGAAGATTAATCTTTCGATTTTTTTACATGCAATACAAAAATTCAATTTTAAAAAATTATCTATAATTATGTTAAGTAATAATTTGAATTATATTAAACTAAAAAAATCATTAATTTTAATATATTTTAGGGACTGAGGTTTATAAATTAGCGATCTAATATATATTTTTTAGGGTTTAGAAACTATGAATTTGAGATCTAATTTTTTTAAATTAGAGTATAAAAAATATACTTTATTCATAATGTATAAAAAATAATAACATAGGTAATAATTTTGGGTCAAATACATGAATATCATAATTAAGTACAAAATTACGACTAAGTAATATCATCAAACTTAATTCTTAATATGTCGTTATTCTCTATATGTATTATGATTTTGCTCCATAATTTAAAAATTTTAGACTCCAATTCATAAATTATAAATTCTAGAAAATATATTCTAAACTTTTAATTTATAAATTCTAATCGTTAAAATATATTAAAAATACTGATTTTACTAGTTTGATATAATCTAAATTTATAACTTGACATAGTTTTTTAAAAGATAATTTTTTTTTATGAAATTTAGGTCAAAAAACCCTTTCATATATTGCTGGCCCAATTCAAGCCCAGCTTCCAGAGTATTGGGCTTAAAATGATACTTAAATCTCAAGCCTCACTCGACCTAAAATTATTATTTTTATATATGTTAATTGATTAATTCATTTTTTTTTCTGTAATGTGAAAATAAAAACTATTATTCTATTTTTAATTAAATATGTCAAAAACCGTTCAACTAAAAAGTTTATATTAATTTTTTATCAAAAGAAAATAATTTATTAAGTTGATGAACAAAAATGTTGAAAATATTTTTAGTGAAATTTAATTAATAAATCAAGAAATTTTAAGACTTCAAAAAAAAAAAAATTAAAATTGTGAGCTTTATATATGTATATTATAACAAAAAATAAATCTGAATTATGTAAATATATATTTTTTGTAATTTTTTATTTACTTTTATCTAATCATATTTTAAATATTTTTTTTCTTACAGTGGTGATCATGATTTATCAGTCCCTCATATTGGTACACAAAACTGGATTCAATTACTGAATATGACTGTTAATGAATATTGGCGACCGTGGTTTGTTGATGGTCAAGTTGCTGGGTAACTTTTTTTTTTTTTATTTCATCTTCGTGTTACTAAATTTATACATTTTCAAGATCATCTAGTAAAAGAATTTCAATATTTTTTTTTACTATGATCATAATCTTACCACGTCCTAGAATTTTACATAAAACTTTTTTTTTCCTATACAGTTACGCAGAGAAGTACATGAATAGTGACTTCAACATGCAATTCGCTACTGTCAAAGTAAGAAAAAAATTGTATTTATATTATGATATGTGATTTAATAAAATTTACCAATCAAATATGAACAAAATTTCACATTGAACGAAATTGAACTTTTGTTTATGCGCGGCAAAACATAAAATTACAGAATAAATGGTAAATAACATCCGAATATTTATAATTTATAAAATTATTAATGAATAAATCCAAATATGTATTAATTTAAACATAAAAATATGATAGATACTATGGTTACTTTGTTAAAAACAAAGTAATCATTACTTTGTTTTTTTCTACCATGAGATGATGACTTTGTTTTTTTCCACTATTGAATTAATTTTCTATATCATCATCAAATGGTGAAAAAAAATAAAGTAATGGTTACTTACTATTTGTTTTGTAATTTGTAGTTTTATTCTATACAATCAAAAATTTAATTTCGCTGTTAACGTTTATTAATTATGATAATTCTATTTAAATTGGTTCAAATTTTATTGATTTTGATAAACTACGGGTTAAATATTACCAAAACATAATTTATTTGGTAAACATCAACATTTTTTTTTATAGGATGTCAAACAATACTTTAAGCTTATATTATTTTCCACATGTATCGATTTATAATGTTGACACTTAACCCAACTGTTTAACTTTTTTTTTTTCCTTTATTTTAAAGCTCATAAATTTTACAGGTAAATTACATATCTGGTCCTTCAACTTAGGCTTTTTTTACAATTTAGACCATCAACTTCATTTTATATATAAAAAAAATCAAACTTCACTGAATTATTAGGTCTTTTAATAATATTTTCTATCAAATTCGGACTTTTCTGTTACACTTTAGTGAAGTTTATTATTATTATTATTTTATTATTGCCACAAAACAAAATTGACGGACTAAACTGCAAAAGCGACAAAAATTGGGCCGTATACATAATTTACCCCTAAAGTTTATAGAAAATAACATTTTGTTTATTATTGTGATGTTGACAGGGTGCTGGTCATGTTGCTCCGGAGTATAAGCCAGCCCAATGTTATGCCATGATTGATCGCTTCATGGCTACATACCCTCTTTAAAACGACACAGTTTTATATTGAGATTTTCAATTAATTGGAAATTTATGAAATAATATTAAATTTTGATACAATTTTTTAGAAATTTTACAGTAATCCAATAATTTTACATTAGTAGCCCATTTACTATAAATAATTGCATTTAGGAAGCTAGGTTGATACTTGGTATTCTAAATTAAATAGCTTTAGTTTTGACAGAGCATTCCTCAATATTGTGGGCAAATGATAGGAAAAAACAGAGAATTTTATTATATCGTATGGTGCGTCACGTTATTCATATGTTAAGCTAATAATTTAATGTCACATTACAATTTAATTTAATTGACAAATTAAGTAAATAATTTTTTTTATATATAAATGCATTAAATTAAGCCATTAACATTGAGTTCCAAGGACTAAGGTTGATTTGATTTAAATGACAAGGGTTTTAAGTGACTTAAATTTTGAGTTCGAATCCTAATGTACATATAGAATTCACCTAAAGAATTCCTAACGAGTTTCAAACTGAAATATAAAAAAAAAACATTGAGTGCCAAGGCCAATAGCCCACACTCGATTATTGAAAGTTGGAACCAATTATAAATCAACAGTTGCGTTCACATGGATCCTGATGACCACGTAAATTTGGTCATTCATCGTTAGATCTAGACGGATTAAATATAAGCTTTAGGATGTTTTGAATCTCCATCTTAGGATTTTAATCCATCTAGATCTAATGGTGAATGATCAAATTTACGTGGTCATTAGGGTCCATGTGAACGCAACTATATAAATCAATTAAGTTTTGAAGAAATTACAAAAAAAAAAAAAATCATATTTGATTTTTTTTAACAATTAATTATCCTCTATTTTTATCTTTTATCATCACATGGCATTTTTTAATTTAAAATATAAAAAATCATGTTTTTAATTATTATTTTATTAACCAGTAAATTCGTTTTTTAAAGAGATGTGTCTATTCATATAAAAACTATTTATTTGATATTGTTGGAAGTTTTTTGACAAATAAAAACCGTGTTTTTTTTCTAACTTTTCCGTAATTGTCCGTAATTTTTTGTTGTCTATTTATTGGTTTTGAGCCTATTCGAACCCTACAAATTGGTTGAATGGATATATCTTTTATCCGGGTCAGTTTCGTGTCTTTTTTTTTAAAGAAAAGACCATTCATTAAATAAAATCAGAATACAAGACTTGAACAATGAAATTGAGGACTAGTATGTCATTCCATCAGTCCTGACATAAAATAAGATGCCATTACAAGTTCATGGGCAACATTATTCACAGAACGACTAGCAAAAAAGATACTAACATCATTAAACGAATAAATCAACCTATTACAATCATCAAGAACAAGGCCGAGTTAGCTTCCCCGACCTTGTTAAAGTGGTATATAGCTATTGTTGTGAATTTCTGAGTGCACAAAATTTAATTTCGTCTCACAATTTACTTCAGAATCGTATGGTTTGGATAGCTTGGGTACCTTCGGAACAGGGTTGGGTTAAGCTGAATACCGATGGTGCCTGTAAAGGTAATCCCGGGCTAGCATCGACGAGGGGGATTGGCTGTGTGGGTTTGGGCCCAACCTTGGACACAATACGTCTTCCTTGGCGGAGATTTGGGGCATGTATTTTAGCTTGCAGATTGCTTGGGATAAAGGCTATAGGAGAGTCTTGGTGGAGCTTGATTCCCAAGTAGTTTTACATATTATGAATTGTTCAGTAGCACCTCATGATCCTTTCTCCTGGCTCATCTATCGTTGCATTGCTCTCAAGGATAGGGATTGGGTGGTGCATTTTAATCATACATATCAGGAAGGAAACAAAGCGGCTGACTGGTTGGCGAATTTCGCAGGTTCTTATTCTTTGGGTCACCATGAGTTTGGTGTACCTCCTGCAGGCCTCCAGGAGATTCTTTCACCTGATAGTAGAGGTTCGCTGTCTAGTAGAGTAGTTCGTTCTTAGCTTTCTTTTTCTTTTCTTTTTCTCTCTATTCCCCGGGCTTGGCCTTCTGTAATAATAATAAAAAAAACCTATTACAATCATCAAGAACAAGATCGTAATAAGATCTAAAGGCATGTTGATTAAAATCTAAAACAACCACTGCATCAGTTTCAACAAAACAACCGTCCATATCCTTTCTGTTGAGCCAATTAGAGTTTTCCGAATACCCATAGCTTCCCTACACGAGGCAAACAATCACCCCGCACAAGTTTGGAAAAAGCTCCACAAAACTTGCCATTACAGTCTCGTAGCACCGCCTCTAAACCTAGCAAATCTGACTCCAAAATAATAGAAGTATCCAATTGAGTTTTGCGTCTTTCACTACTCAACTATCATTTTTGTAAATAAATAAAAAAAAAAAAACTATCATTTTTGTCGTTTAAATTGCCACATCAGTTTTAACATAAACAATCACTTTCCCAGCAGGATGAAACCGAATCTAACGTGTGAAATTTTCACAGAAAGTAAAAACTATTTCCAAATAAAATATTGTAAATTACTAACAACAAATTAACGAACATAAATTGAGAACTTTAGAAAAGCTTTTTCATGTGGAAAGGGAACATTATAATTAATTAATAAACATGATACATCAACTACCTCAACGTTGTTTTCATTTCACATGTTTTAATATATACTTTTGATTAATCCATAATTAATTAAAAGAAACATAAGCAGTTATACATCCCTTCAAATTATTATTTACTTACTTTTTTACATGTGAAAATGATATTCTTATTCATACCCTTTCACTATACTCTAATTTGTCGGTTTACATGTTTTCATTAACTTAAAAGGAAAAAAAATTAGATACCCTATAATTTGATAATATTAAATGTTTTAGTTTCAAAACCCCCATTTGATATGGATAGATTTGATCAAAACATAGAAATTAAAATCTAGTGGTAATACTTGTCCCCCAATATATTGACCAATTTATTTCATATAAATGGTTAATATAGGTAAAGGAAGGAGATCCGGGTGTAGGTTGATAAATGGCTTGATTCGAATAGTGGTAAACCGATGGATACACAAGAACTAAGTGTGAGACACTAGACAGTAGATATGCTCATTCAGGATGGGTAGTGGAATACCGAGATGCTTGGTATATACTTTTCACTTGAGGATTGACAACACATTTTGCGAATTTCGATTTCCTCTCGCGGAAGTGATGATCAATTATGTTGGTGGAGGGAGAAGAAAGAGATTTATAGTGTTAAAACAACTTATTATATTATACTTTGGTGGATGCCCATCTAAGTCCTACAGAGGAGGTTCGTAGTGCCCCTAGAGTAAGCTTTGGCAAATGGATTGTCCCTCGAAAGTAAAAAAAAACGTCCTTTGGCGTGCAGCCTGGAATATAATACCAACAAAAACGTCTCTTCATATTCGTTGTGTGGATGTTGATGTATATTGTCCGTTGTGTCTGCAGCATGATGAAACAATCTCTCACATTCTGCTTCACTGCCGCGTCACGATGTGAGTTTGGAATGCTTCGCCGATAGCATGGTTCAAGACTTCGCATCCAGCGGAGTTTCGTCAATGGTGGGGCACGATTCTATTCGACAGCTCCCGGGAGGTGGCAGGGACATGTGCAACGTTGGTATGGTATGTTTGATACTAGAGGAATCAATATGTTTAGAGCTGAAGGGCGCTGGAACTAGAAATTATGGCAGCTCAGGCTGCTCCTTTCCTAAGTTCTTGGAGTTCTACGCAAGAGCTGGGTAAGGGGATAAACGAAGTGGAGATGAGAGTGGCTACCGAGAGCTGGGTGCCACCTCAGGCGGGCTTCAAGCTTAACTTCAATGCAACAGTAATCCTAGATTCCAGCAGCATAAGGGTCAGAGTTGTATTAAGGGACGTCAGATGGTCGTTTGCGGTGGCTCGATATTGACCAGTTTTAGGGAATGTTTCACCAACGTTGGCTGAGGCGATCTCATGTTGGGAGGCGCTAAGCTGGATCAAAGATAGAGACGATGAGGTGATTTGCATGAAGGGGGATGCTCAAGTGGTAATTGGTTCGTTATATCAGGATGCATGGGAAGATTTTTCAAGTTTGGGGCTCGTATTAGCAGACTGCCGTGCTATCAAGGCATCAATCCCAATATGCACTTTTCGATTTATTTCGTAGGATCGCGAATCGGTTTTCGGATGAGGCAGCTAGATTAGGTTTGTCTGTTCCTTTTTTTTACTGTATTGTAAACATGTTGGCTACTGGTTAAAGTGATTAATGTAACTCATTATTTCATTAAAAGAAAAGGTAAAGGAAGGAAGAGAAAGAAAAAATCATAAGGCACGTGGCTTTGAGAAAAGACACTACTTCTCCTATTATCAATTAGCTTGTAAAATTATTGCATCCCTCTTGTGCATTTCGAGTAAGATTGTGTTACTAGTACTACAAGATTGTGGTTCCTCATCTTTCACTACAAACTTTGTAGGAAATCTATGCTACAGGATGTAACCCGATTTCTCTATTTTTATTTGGGAGAATTACTAAACTAGCTCATTTTAAGGGGTTAGTTTACATTTCTAGTTCCTTTAAAAAAAATCCAAAACTAACATATTTCAACAAATTCTTCCATCTTTGCCCTCATTATTCCTAAACAGAACTTCATCTCTCTAACGTATCAAACGCTGTGATAGGAAGAGGAGAAAGAATGAGAAGCGATGGCGGCATACTCAAAGAGGTGGAGAAGCGAAAGGCGGTGATAGGAAAAGGAGGAGAAGCGAACGACGAGGAGAAAGAAGGAGAAGCGAATGGCGGCGATAGGAAGAGGAGGAGAAGAAGGCGAACAACGAACGGAAGAGGAGGAAGAAGGCGACACTTTTTCCGACAATCTCATCCCAATATATATTGTTTCTATTCCTTTTTCATATTTTTTCTGGTCGTGCGAACCCCAAAAACAGTGACATTGTTATCTGAAAATGTATTTTGGTTGGACTATCAGTTTCAGATTTTTCCATGACAGTGTCGATATCTGCAGATATCTACATATATTGACACTGTCAGGAAAAAATCTGAAACTGATATTCCAAACAATGCATTTTTAGATAACAATGCCACTATTTTTGGGGTTCACACGACCATGAAAAACATGAAAAAAGAAGAGAAACAATATATATTGGAATGAAGATATCTGTAGATATTACAAATATCTACAGATATCTACAGATACGTTCTGATTTTGTAGATATGTGTTGTCGATATCTATACATATCTACAAATATCTACAGATATTGACAAATATCTACAGATATCGATAAATATCTACAGATATCTACAGACATCGACAAATATCTACAGATATCGACACTGTCGGGAAAAATCTGAAATTGATATTCCAACCAAAATGCATTTTCAGATAACAATGCCACTGTTTTTGGGGTTCGCACGACCAGGAAAAACATGAAAAAGGAAGAGAAACAATATATATTGGAACGAGATTGCCGGAAAAAGGGTTGCCTTCTTCCTCCTCTTCCGTTTGCCGTTCACCTTCTTCTCCTCCTCTTCCTATCACCGCCGTTCGCTTCTCCTTCTTTCTCCCCACCGTCCGCTTCTCCTCCTCTTCCTATCGCTGCCTTTCGCTTCTCCACCTCTTTGAGTGTGCCGCCGTCTGATAGGGGTATTTTACCCCTATCTTTTAGCGTGATTTACGGGTTGATTTTGGATAAAATAAATAAGTTTAATTACAAAAACAAAGTGTTTTGATAAAATAAAGAAATAAAAATAAATCTCGTACTTTCAGTTAATTTTCCGTGCTTTTGATCAGTTTAGGAAATAAAAACGTCAAGCTAACTCGGCTTGCAAGATTTGTATTTCAGGTACGAGCTAGGAGCAAAAATCTACTCAAATACGCGGGGCGTGAAACATGTTGTCAGCAATAATTGCCTTATCCGCAGGCGCCATGTGGAATTGACTCAGCATACGCGGGGCATATGCCACCTTACGCGGGGCGTATGACACATGTCGGAAATGATTGGCCTAATCCTGAAAGTCAGACTACACTGTCTCCCTGAGTCAACTCTTCGTACGCGGGGCGTATAACCATACACGCGAGGCATACCAGGCAATTCCTCAATGATAATAACTCAGAGACTCTTTTACGCGGGGCGTACTTCAGCTACGCACGGCGTAAAAGCTCCAATTCAAGCAATAAAACTCCAGAGACTCAAACACGCGGGGCGTACCTTAGCTACGCAGGGCGTGCTTGAGACAACAAGACACGGAATTGATCCACATGCAGGAGATTTCTGACGGAATGGGCATTTACGCGGGGTGTAGACCACCTTACGCGGGGCGTATCATGGGATTTCTGCACCAAATAATGTTGCTCCATACTTGTACTTTGTGAAATTACAACATTGCCCTTGCTTGATGTCTATAAATAGGAAGCTCTTGAACTTCATTGAAATACCAACCAAGAAATAATTACACACTAGAGAGCAAAGTATACTTGTTTTGATTATTGTTGTAGTGTAGATTCAGTTTTTGTAGCTAAACTCTCCACCTCGAGAGCTTGTTCGGTTGTTTCGGCATTCCATCGAAGTTCCGCTCCACCATTCGTCACCAAGCTCGAGACTTCCACCTCCACGACCTAAGAGACGGCTTTGAGTCCGGTTAGCTAGTTTCAAGGGCGGATTCTCCCCTTTTACGTGCTAATTAGCTTGTACTCTTCCTATGTACTAGGCTTGGTTGTATTCCATTTATATACATTTCATATTTATAATTTCATGATTTATAATCTCTATTTCCCTTTACGTGTTAGTGTTTGCTGCTTGTTTTGATATTGATAATTGATTATTGTGTAGGAGAACGCGTTTTCCGACGCCATTCGGGCTATCTTTAGGCAGTTATATAGGTGTTGCCCTACCGGAAGTGACAAACCGGAAACCGTAGGAATTGACAAACCACGGAACTTATGGGCCCTAGTTTCTGATTCCCCCACATTAGACACGCCTTGACTAGGAATCACGTAGTCTAAGTGCTTCACGGGTCGGTCCTACTACACTTAGTCATCTTTGCAAGAGTAAATTATTATCCGTATATATTTAGAGTCGTTATTTATCGTGGTTATAACTTATCATAATTCATCCCACTTCATAGGGTTTTAGCTACATAAATCTGTGTCGCCAATAGTTAGGAATAGTGTGTAGTTGTGTCTTACTTTACCCAAAAGTAATCGTCGCTTAAATAACATACGAAACCGAGTCGTCTAATACTTGTAATTATAAATCCCGTGGATTCGATACCCGGTCTTAACCGGATTATTACTTGATACGACGGGGTACACTTGCCCCTAAGTAGTCGTAGCGTCTAGTAGAGTTAAGAGTAATTTATAAAGATCACATCCATAGATTTAGAATCCGCACTCACAATATATACATTTCGTCGTGAAAACTCTACCACTAGGCGTCGCGCACATCAAGTTTTTGGCGCCGTTGCCGGGAATTTATAATCTCCTACAATATTAGACAAAAACGTTTCATTGTTAGTTTAAGCATTCTTTTTGTATAAATTGTTTATATATACCTTGACTAACATTATTCTTTCTTGTTGATAACCTTTTATACTTGTTTTACTTTATGCACACCCGATCTAAGAGTGATTCTCTCGTACCTATTGATCTCGAAATTGAACGTACTCTTTGTAGTATTCGAAAAGAGAGAATGGCAAATCTTAACAATGAAGCTAACCAGCCCAAGATCAACCAAAGGGTGCCGGAACAACCCGTGAATAACGACCGTAATGGTGAAGGCAACGACACGCGTTCGATGTTGGAGATTCTTGCTCCACATCGCCCTCAAATCCGCCACGGAATCGTTGCCCCCACCATTCCGGCCGACACATTCAAAATAAAGACTAGCATGATCCAATTAATTCAACAACTCGGACAATTCGGAGGGGAACCCCACGAAAACCCTAACGAACACCTTGATAAATTTCTTATGTGTGCCGAAACTTCACGGCAAAACAATGTTCCGATTGAGGCCGTCCAACTAAAACTGTTCCCTTTTTCTTTGACAGGGCAGGCACTGGAATGGTTGCACTCGTTAGAGGCGGGATTGATCACATCATGGAAGGAACTCGAGAAGGAGTTCCTATCTTACTACTTCCCGCCCTTTAAAACGGTTAAGTTGAGAAACGATATCACTTCCTTTCGGCAACTTGGATACGAGGCCCTCCACTCAGCTTGGGCTAGGTTCCGAAAGTTGCTCCGAAGCTGTCCCCATCACGATATCCCTAAGCATGATCTAGTAAGTACTTTTTATCATGGTTTAACACCTACTAATCGTGCAACCGTTGATTCTGCCGTAGGTGGGGATTTGTTTCGCAAATCGGCAAGTGAGGCGTATGAGCTCATTCACGAATTAGCTAGGAAAAGCGTCCAATGGCAAGAAGATCGGCTTGCCGGACCCTCGCAACATCAAACCTTTGCTGCAGAGGACGAGGCTTCCACAATCTTCATGATCGAAATGAACAAGAAACTGGACGCTTTAATGGCGCAAATGAGCCTCCAAAATTCAGCACAAGTCCTAGTGTGCTCTCACTGTGGTGGTGGCCACCAAGGTAAGGATTGTCAAGCCGGAAGCGCTTTTGCCGGTGACACCGAAAGCGTAAGTTATGTAGGGGGACAACAAAGGTATAATTCTCATTATAACTCCTATCCTAACACGCATGCTTATCACCACCATAACAATAATAATAACGGGAGGAGGTTTCAACACATTCCATCTTATGATAACAAGCGGGATGTGTTGAAGCCCCCATCCGAACTCCATGGTAAACTTGTGGAACAAGGGTTGGGCCAATCCCCTCATGTCCAAGAAGGGCAAAAATCACAACCTCCTAGCAATGCACAAGACGCAATGGTAATTGATCTCCTTAAAAAATATCTTCCCGTCTTGCTAACAATGAAGCATTTTGCAGGGACTTGGGACAGCAAGTGGCCCAATTAAGTCGCCAACGACAAGGGAGACAACATGGGTCTCCCCTGACTAACACCGAACAAAACCCGAGACCAAAAGATTGGGAGACCGCACAAGCAATAACTCTCCGTAGTGGTAAGGGTTTGGAACCACCGGTTCCAAAGGCGACTCCACCCGCTCCACAGGTAAGTGACGAACCGGAAGTGGTAAGCAACCCCAGTTCGGATCTAAAACCCGCGACTTCCTTGGATAAGAATAAAAATGTGGGTGATCCAATTGGAGCTTACGTACCGAAGCTCCATTTTCCACAACGACTTAAAAAGGAAAAATTGGACCACCAATACGGCAAGTTTTTGGAAATTTTTAAGAAACTTCACATTAACATTCCACTTGCGGAAGCATTGGAGCAAATGCCCACATATGCGAAGTTTCTTAAAGAAATCCTCGCCAAAAAGAGGAAGTTGGATTATAATGAGACGGTAGCGCTCACGGAGGAATGCTCCGCGATTATAACAAACAAACTCCCACCTAAACTCAAGGATCAATCTAATGCCTTTATCTGTATTTAGGAAGCTCGGCTTGGGAGAACCTAAGCCTACCAATATGACGCTCTAGCTGGCCGATAGATCCATTGCCCGGCCAAAAGGAATTGTGGAGGATGTCTTAGTGAAAGTGGACAAGTTCATTTTCCCCGCCGATTTTGTAGTGCTCGATATGGCTGAAGACGATTCGGTACCAATCCTCCTAGGACGATCATTCCTTGCAACAGGTAGGACTCTCATTGATGTCCACGAAGGTAAGCTCATCCTACGGTTGCAAGACGAAGAAGTAGAATTTAACGTGTATAACTCCATGAAATTCCCGTCTACTACCATGGCGGATTGTAATTTTTTAAATTCCGTGGACTCTATTGATCTTTTTGTTGAAGAATTTTGTGATAGGTCCTCTACGGGAACCTCTTCGGAAATAGATGGTATTGAGCATTTGGATGAGGAGCCATTGAACAAGCCGTTTGAATACTTCTCCGAAATAGAACAATGTCTGTTGGCAAGGAGCCGGTTCGAGGGTTTAGACCGGGATAGCAAAGCAAAGCCGAAGACCTCTCTTGAGGAACCTCCAACTTTGGAACTTAAACCCTTGCCTCCTAATTTAAAATACGTATTTTTGCAACCTCCTAATTTCTTACCAATTGTTATTTCTTCGCTTTTGACAGCGGAAATGGAGGAAGCATTAATTGCGGTGTTATAAAAACATAAAGGCGCATTCGGGTGGACCATTCACGACATAAAAGGGATCAGCCCCACCATTTGCACACACCGCATCTTTATGGAGGATAAAGTCAAGCCCTCCGTGTAGCCGCAACGACGGCTTAACCCCAACATGAAAGAGGTAGTGAAGGCCGAGGTAATCAAACTCCTCGATGCAGGTATAATCTTTCCTATCTCCGATAGTCCATGGGTTAGCCCGGTCCAATGTGTTCCCAAAAAGGGGGGCACAACAGTGACGGAAAATGATCAAGGGGAATTAATCCCCACACGGAAAGTAACCGGGTGGCGAGTATGCATTGATTATAGAAAACTTAACAAAGCCACCCGAAAAGATCATTTTCCCTTACCGTTCATCGACCAAATATTGGAAAGAATGGCGGGTCATAAATTCTTTTGCACCCTCGATGGCTTATCCGGTTATATGCAAATTCCCGTCGATCCTTCGGATCAAGAAAAGACGACATTCACTTGTCCGTATGGGACATTTGCATATAGGCGGATGCCATTTGGGCTTTGTAATGCCCCCGCCACCTTTCAAAGGTGCATGACGGCTATATTCTCCGAAATGATTGAGGATTTCATGGAAGTCTTCATGGACGATTTTTCTGTTTTTGGGTCGTTCTTTGAGATTTGTTTAGGTAATCTTGATAAAGTCCTCCAACGTTGCGAAGACACTAACCTTGCGCTCAGTTGGAAAAAATGTCAATTTATGGTTCAAGATTGCATTGTTTGGGACACAAGGTGTCCGGGGAGGGGATCGAGGTCGATCCGACCAAGATCGAGGTAATTGAAAAACTACCTCCACCAATCAACGTTAAGGGAATTCGGAGTTTCTTGGGTCATGCGGGGTTCTATAGAAGATTCATCAAGGATTTCTCTAAGATAGCAACCCCCTTGACCCAACTCCTTGCAAAGGATGCGGAATTTAGTTTTTCCCCCGAATGTTTACTTGCATTTAATACGCTAAAGGAAAAACTAGTTAATGCACCTATCATGGTGAAACCCGATTGGAACCTCCCCTTTGAACTCATGTGTGATGCAAGTGATTTGGCTGTAGGTGCTTGTTTGGGCCAACGGGTGGATAAACTCTTTCGCCCTATCTATTATGCGAGCAAAACGCTCAATGAGGCCCAACAAAACTATTCCATCACGGAAAAAGAGATGCTTGCCGTTGTTTTTGCTTTCGATAAATTTAGGTCATATCTTGTGTTATCCAAAATTATCGTATACACTGACCACGCAGCTCTCAAGTACTTGATGACTAAGCAGGACGCCAAACCATGCTTGATACGGTGGATCCTACTCCTACAAGAATTCGACATCGAGATCAAAGATAAAAAAGGAGTGGAGAATGTTGTGGCCGATCATCTCTCTCGCTTACAAGGCGAGCAAGGCGAATCTCCGGAAGCTATTGAAATTAAGGAGACCTTTCCCGACGAAACACTCTACGCGGTAACATCTTTACCTTGGTATGCCGATATGGCAAACTACAAAGCCAGTAATATTCTTCCCCCGCACCTTACATATGAGCAGCGTAAGAAATTCTTTCACGATGCTAAGCACTATTTTTGGGAAGAACCCTATCTGTTCAAATCTTGTGCCGATAACATTATTCGTAGGTGTATACCGGAAGAAGAGGTTAATCATGTGCTACATATGTGTCATACCCAAGAGCCGGGGGGCCACTTTGGCCCTAGTCGGACTATGGCAAAAGTCTTACAATGTGGGTTTTATTGGCCTACTTTGTCCAAAGATTCCCAAGACTTCGTCAAATCATGTGACGTTTGTCAAAGGAGCGGAAACATTTCCCGAAAACATGAAATGCTCTAACAAGGAATCTTAGTCTGCGAACTTTTTGACGTGTGGGGGATAGACTTCATGGGACCTTTCCCTAAGTCGCATAACAACGCTTACATTCTTGTAGCGGTTGACTATGTCTCCAAATGGGTAGAGGCCGTTGCCTTACCTTCAAACGACTCTAAGGCGGTAGGGAAATTTATAAAGAAAAACATTTTTACTCGGTTCGGGACCCCTCGAACTATCATTAGCGACGGGGGTTCCCACTTTTGCAACCGCCAATTTGATCAACTCTTACTTAAGTATGGGGTTGCACACCGAGTCTCTACACCGTACCACCCGCAAACTAGTGGGCAAGTTGAGGTTTCTAACCGAGAGTTAAAACGCATTTTAGAAAAAACGGTTAACTCCTCTAGGAAAGACTGGAGCTTGAAGCTCGATGATGCTCTTTGGGCTTACCGTACGGCATTTAAGACGCCCATCGGGATGTCCCCTTATCGTCTAGTTTTTGGAAAATCATGCCATTTGCCCGTAGAATTAGAACATAAAGCATATTGGGCGCTGAAATTTTTAAATTTTGATGTGCAGGCTACAGGAGAACACCGCCTCCTCCAACTCAACACTCTTGACGAACTTCGCTTAGGGTCGTACGAAAATGCCAAACTTTACAAAGAACGTACAAAACGGTGGCACGACAAGCACATTCAGGTTCGGGAGTTCACCAAGGGGGATCAAGTTCTCCTCTACAATTCTCGCCTCCGGTTATTCCCCGGAAAATTAAAAAGTCGGTGGTCAGGACCATACACCGTAATTAATATGCACTCCTCCGGAGCAATTGAGATCCAAGGTCCCGGCCATGCAACCCTCCGGGTCAATGGCCACCGTCTAAAGATATACCGCGGCGGCGTTTTTCCACAACAAGGCGAAACCACACTCCTCGCCCCACCGTGAGCCTGCGCATCACCAAGGAAAGTCGAGCTACTCCGACTATAAATGTAGCGCTGGTTTGATGCTCTCAAACCCTGTATATATCCATTCTTTTTCTTGTTTTCTTCGTTTCGCTTCAATCCCACGGAAAACCAAATCCCAATCCGACATAATACGCGGGGCGTCTCCTTCTGCACGCCCCGCGTCTTTGTGTCTCTGATCCAAAATGATGCAAGGGAAACCTTTCACGCAGGGTGTACCCCCTATTACGCCCCGCGTATGCGTTCCTTTCCGTGGCTTCCAAAGTTCAGAAACTCAAACATGCGGGGCGCCCTGTTCCTGCGCCCCGCGTATTTGAGTCTCTGACCCCAAATGCAATAAAAGCGACGCCCTACGCGGGGCGCCCCCCTGGGCACGCCTCACGTAGGGCCCCTGACCACTAAGGGTCTTCTTTTCCTTTCCTTACTTTATTTTTGTTTTTATTTTAACCTCTTTTTGCGACGCCCTTGGAATAGGCGTCATTTTAAATAACGCGGCGGGCCGTGCAATCCCGCACTTTTAGTTTGGTTTGCACTACCAAAAATAAAAATAAAAATTTAATAACAACAAAATAATTAAACTAATTTATTTACTCTTTAAAAATTTTCCAATACGCTATCCCTCCTTCGGAAATTAACTAAAGTTCTGTTATTTGTCATAAAAAATAAAAGCGTCGGAACATAAAGGAACGATTCAATTAAGAGATTTTAGTCTTGATCTTAAAGTTAGGGAATTTGTGCAAAACTTAGGTTAGTACTAAACTAAGGCATTGAGGCTTAACCCAAATGTTATCTCCATAATAAACTTTAAAAAGGCAATAGAAACGGGATAGTTGAGAATTTAGCGAAAACTTGATAGTACACAATTTGAACCCGAATCTTTGTGAGGTATTTTTGAGCCTAAAGGAGTTCGTACGAGAACTCTAATTCTTTCACAATTTTTCGAGAGCTTTGACTTCACTCGACTCATAGAATTTGCATCCAATACCGGGTTAAGTACACTTATTTTTGGTAAAAAGGCAATAGATGATAAACCGAACCCACTTAGGCTAATTTTTCTTAATTTATTTTTCTCGTTTTCATTGAACATTAGGAAACCCCTTCGAGCCTATTAACCAACTTTTTTTGTTAATACCCTTTTAACATTTAACCCTTTTTCCTCTTGTTCAAATACCGACATAATCAAGTTGCACCCAAATTACCCGAAATAAGTCACGGCCTTAGCAAATGAGCATCATAAGCTTTCAAAATTTTGTTTTTGTGCCTCTATCAAAACAAAGGATACGATAAAAATAAAAAGGCATTCTCAAGCTCCACCCGAGCAATTTTGAAGTATATTTTGTAAAATTCGCCAAGACCGAAATAAACAAAAACACGGTGCAATCACAAAACGGTATTTTTGAGCTCGAGTTTCTTTAAACTAACCACTAAAAAAGCCACCCACATTACAACCCCCCTCCGGGCTCATTTTTAATATTGCCTAACCATATTTTAGGTGGAAAAACCCGGATGAAAATGCAAATTCAACATGATCTCGAGTAAGTGCAAAGAATAGTGCTAAAACACCGACCCACCTAAAATTGAGCGTAAGAGCGAAATCCCTTGGTGAGGTACTATCGGGTTCTCAAAAGATAATCAACCCCCGTTAATATTGCCTATTAATCTTGATCATGGAGGTTTCAAACAAGTTCGTACTCAATTGTTTGCGTAGGTACTTACCGAAACCTTTGCATAAAACCATAACTTTGAAATCACGCACTTGGCAAAACCAACCTTCGGTTTGTTTCTTAATTTTCTCAATCCCTTGTCTTTCGATTTCTTCTACTTGAGGACAAGTAAAACTTTAAAGTCCAAGGAGGTTTGATAGGGGTATTTTACCCCTATCTTTTAGCGTGATTTACGGGTTGATTTTGGATAAAATAAATAAGTTTAATTACAAAAACAAAGTGTTTTGATAAAATAAAGAAATAAAAATAAATCTCGTACTTTCAGTTAATTTTCCGTGCTTTTGATCAGTTTAGGAAATAAAAACGTCAAGCTAACTCGGCTTGCAAGATTTGTATTTCAGGTACGAGCTAGGAGCAAAAATCTACTCAAATACGCGGGGCGTATCATCCTTTATGCGGGGCGTGAAACATGTTGTCAGCAATAATTGCCTTATCCGCAGGCGCCATGTGGAATTGACTCAGCATACGCGGGGCATATGCCACCTTACGCGGGGCGTATGACACATGTCGGAAATGATTGGCCTAATCCTGAAAGTCAGACTGCACTGTCTCCCTGAGTCAACTCTTTATACGCGGGGCGTATAACCATACACGCGAGGTGTACCAGGCAATTCCTCAATGATAATAACTCAGAGACTCTTTTACGCGGGGCGTACTTCAGCTACGCACGGCGTAAAAGCTCCAATTCAAGCAATAAAACTCCAGAGACTCAAACACGCGAGGCGTACCTTAGCTACGCAGGGCGTGCTTAAGACAACAAGACACGGAATTGGTCCACATGCAGGAGATTTCTGACGGAATGGGCATTTACGCGGGGCGTAGACCACCTTACGCGGGGCGTATCATGGGATTTCTGAAGGAAATTAAGGCTAAGGTATAGCAGCGGAAATATAAAATTTTTAGCCTACTTCCTTTTAACCATAGGATCCGTTAATCGTTATTTCATATAAAGAGGGATAAGAAGAAATACCTTTCGATGATCAATCTACCGTTGCAAACGAAATGCCCACAACTTCAAAGGAGATGTAAACTGTTTACCAATCTTCCCCTATCCGAAACAGACCTTCCAGACCTCCGAACGACAATCCCTTCGGTGGAAACGTGGAAGAATATGTCTAGAAGCTACTGTCCAAAAATCGCGACGATCTGACGGTTCAATCTCCGGGAATCCTCGAAATAGTGAACTGACCTGATGTAGGCGAAGAAAAACGAATTTCTCCCTTTTGATTGTTTTTCCTTCTTTCGTGAACACGGTGAGATTAAGTTAGAATCAACCCTTATGAGATGCAACCAAAATAGATTGCCTCTAATAAACCAACACAAGATCAAAGAGAAAGAGGGATGAATAAGATTAATCAATCGATGGAATGCCGTGTGAATTCTTGTTCACGAACTTGGGAATAGAATTCTTTTCTCTCTCTCTTAAGCAATTTCGAAAATCACAAGTGGGGAGGGATATGTGCATTAGTCGAAATTCATTAGGGGAGGGGGTATATATATTAGCTTGTATCTAAACCCTAGTTAGATAGGAATAGGTTACTTAATAAGAATCCAATTCGGAAAAGGATTCCTAATTATTATCTCACTATATATCTAATATATTTAGGATAATAATAAATAACCTAATTGGATAATAATAGGAGAATATTAATCTAATTAAAACTCCTAATTAAATTATCTCTTAATTAATTTAATTCATAATCCTAATCTAATTAGGATTAATGGAATAAAAATTAATTCCTTACTAACATATATAAATTTCGGCCCCCTCCTAGTATTTGGGCCTTACTGGGCTTAATTGGGCTTCCATCTATTAATCATATCCATCTCTCTTTTGGTTCCAAGTCTTATGTGTGATCCATTAGGTCCTTACTACTTCTGGCCGTATGCAACCTATTAAATTAATTTCTTCAAGAATTATATTTAATCCCTTGCATAACAGAATGATGTACAGAGTATGTTATTGGCAAGTCCGTAATCATTCCCCCAGAGTCCGTTAAGAAGACAGGTTGATTCTGTCGTTAACCCTTCTGTATTAGTTACGGTATAATACGATCCTTTATCAACTACATCCTTGAACTGAATCTTATGACTATGGGTAATGTCAAGTCACATATAGCGAGACGTTCGTTTTACTTATTATTGGCCGAGTCAACTCAAAAAGATAGGTTAAGTGAAATCCGAATTTCTACTCTTAAGCTATCACCTTGCAAGGGTTTAGAGTCGAGTTTTCCACAAGCGATCCTTGGATGTATCTCCCATTAATCGAGAGTGATAAATGCTCAATCCAATGTATAACTACCCTGAAATTACTTCCTGTGACACCCAACCTTTGCAGTTCACACCCCAGAGTCATATCTGTTAAGGATCGTGGGACCACAGGATCAAAGTCTCACATTCAGTAATTCAGGATGACCAATTAACATTCTTTTGAGTCTGAGGATTAGTTATACCTATTAATACCAATGAGATGAACAGTTGACAAGGATGAATCTACCCATCCTGTTATCTCAAGTCGGATCCCCAATCCTAATGAACAACGTTTCACCGGATCTATGTAACTGTCCAGATATCTATATATGTGAAGCTTGTGAGATCAGCTTTCTGTCGGACAGAAGACATTGTTACATACAAGTCTCAACTGTGATATATCAATCCTAAATATATCACTTGACTTGGGGTGGTTTTAAGTTTATTAGTTTATTATAAAGTTTTGTCTCACTTCATGCTTGTATGAACACTTTATAATCACTTTAAACAAACTTACGGATTTCCTTTTATTAGACTTTATTTAGTGCTTAAAAGGGATTGCCTTTATATAGTTATAAAACATATATCTCATTAAAACAAATGATATAAAGAACAATTCATTTATAATAAGTTTGTATCCTGCAACAATTGACTATAGGACACAAAACCCCAACAATTTCTGCACCAAATAATGTTGCTCCATACTTGTACTTTGTGAAATTACAACATTGCCCTTGCTTGATGTCTATAAATAGGAAGCTCTTGAACTTCATTGAAATACCAACCAAGAAATAATTACACACTAGAGAGCAAAGTATACTTGTTTTGATTATTGTTGTAGTGTAGATTCTGTTTTTGTAGCTAAACTCTCCACCTCGAGAGCTTGTTCGGTTGTTTCGGCATTCCATCGAAGTTCCGCTCCACCATTCGTCACCAAGCTCGAGAGTTCCACCTCCACGACCTAGGAGACGGCTTTGAGTCCGGTTAGCTAGTTTTAAAGGCGGATTCTCCCCTTTTACGTGCTAATTAGCTTGTACTCTTCCTATGTACTAGGTTTGGTTGTATTCCATTTATATACATTTCATATTTATAATTTCATGATTTATAATCTCTATTTCCCTTTACGTGTTAGTGTTTGCTGCTTGTTTTGATATTGATAATTGATTATTGTGTAGGAGAACGCATTTTCCGACGCCATTCGGGCTATCTTTAGGGAGTTATATAGGTGTTGCCCTACCGGAAGTGACAAACCAGAAACCGTAGGAATTGACAAACCACGGAACTTACGGGCCCTAGTTTCTGATTCCCCCGTATTAGACACGCCTTGACTAGGAATCACGTAGTCTAAGTGCTTCACGGGTCGGTCCTACTACACTTAGTCATCTTTGCAAGAGTAAATTATTATCCGTATACATTTAGAGTCGTTATTTATCGTGGTTATAACTTATCATAATTCATCCCACTTCATGGGGTTTTAGCTACATAAATCTGTGTCGCCAATAGTTAGGAATAGTGTGTAGTTGTGTCTTACTTTACCCAAAAGTAATCGTCGCTTAAATAACATACGAAACCGAGTCGTCTAATACTTGTAATTATAAATCCCGTGGATTCGATACCCGGTCTTAACCGGATTACTACTTGATACGACGGGGTACACTTGCCCCTAAGTAGTCGTAGCGTCTAGTAGAGTTAAGAGTAATTTATAAAGATCACATCCATAGATTTAGAATCCGCACTCACAATATATACATTTCGTCGTGAAAACTCTACCACTAGGCGTCCCGCACATCACCGTCGCTTCTCATTCTTCCTCCTCTTCCTATCGCAACGTTTGATACGTTAGAGAGATGAAGTTCTGTTTAGGAAGAAGATGATAGCAAAGATGGAAGTTGTCTATTGAAATATGTTAGTTTTGTAAATTTTTTTGAAAGAGACTAGAAATGTAAACTAACCCCTTAAAAGGGGCTAGTTTAGTAATTCTCCCTTTTTATTATGGATTTAGATTTATGAATGTTTATATATGTATGAATCTATCATTGATATCAAAGCTAAAGGATCTTGTATTCTATGATTAAAATCAATGAAAAATATAATATGTATGCTTTATACTGTTGGTCCCTAGTAATTAGTTCCAAGGGGGGGATAGGAACTAATGTAACTTTTTCGCTTTTAATTATGCTGACTTAATGTTATTTTAAGAGTTTGATAACTCAGCGTGTTGGTCAGCACGGCCGATTGATTAGTCAGACAGTTTTAGTACTAAGCTGACTAAGACTGCTTGACTTGAGAGTTGGGAATTGATGCTTGGGAGGTCAGCTTGCAACTCAGCACTCAGATTTACTCAGTTTCAGTTTTAACAATTTATAAGCTGAGTAAATATCACAAGCAACACATGCACATATATATATATATATATATATATATATATATATATATATATATATATATATATTGAGAGAGAGAGTTTAGAAGTTACTCGGCACGACTTATCCTGGTTCGGCCTCTCTGCCTACGTCCAGTCCCCAGTTCCTCCTGGGATTTTCAATCCAATACTGAGCTCTTTCAAGGCAGAGCACAAACGGCTCTTCGGCAAATGATCCAAGAACTATCATTGTCCTTTTATAGATGAATTTCTGAAGATTGGATCATTTGAGATGATTTAGCTGTTAGGTCCAAAACGGCTCTTTTAGCAGACAGCTTCTGGTCAGCTTCAGTCTGTTCCGCCATTCCCTTCCTCTGCTTTCTTCAGGCGTCAGGTTTTGTCTTCTTGCATCAGACTTGTCTTTTTGTGCCAGTTGTCTTTTACCAATAATCCATTGACCCATGATTCTTGGAATTAGTCTTCTGTGTATTTTCGAGGCTTCAATTATTGGTTCAGAAGATTGGCAGACTTTGTCCTTTAGTGAATGGATCCTTCATGTTGTCCTGACTGTCACTCAGCTTCACTCGTTATCTTCGAATGTTCAACTTCCATGTTGAGTTCCTTCTTAGTCAGCTCCGTTCTGTTTATTCAATTCTGAAGGAGTCTTCTAATTTAGTCAGCTTCGTTCTGGCAACTTTGAAGAAGACTTCTGAGACTGAGTTCTACTCCACTCAGCTTCTATTCTTTCATGCTAAGTTCCGTTCCACTCAGCTTGGCTTATGCTGACTTTTGTCCTGTTTAACTTTATATATATTTTCGCACTCAATATTGAACAAACACATTAGTACAATTAAACCAAAGCATTTAAATTTAATTGCCTCTTAATCATGGATGATTTTGTCAAATCAAAATCTTGTGGAAAGGTGTTTCAACAAACTCCCCCATTTTGATGTTGGCAAAATACATAATTATGGAACTCAGTTATAAGTTACCCCATGATTGATATATTTTTGAAAATAACTCCCCCGTAAGGGTTGCACATATTGTCTTAACTTAATTCTAAACCTTCCAAGATTTAATTGAATTAACCTTAAGGCATTTGTGTATACTGACTTAGTTTAATGTTTAGATTTTTCAAGATCTGAGCTAGTTTGGATTTAAGTCAGTTTTCAAAAATATTAGAAGTATGTTGCTACTCAGTTTATTACATAAGTATTTTAGTGTTAATGTATACTGAGTATATTTTACTTCTTAATTTGTTTGTTCAATTTTATCGATCAGATTGAGGAAATAGTACTTGTCATAGATTAAGCAAGAAAAAAACATATGAGCATATGAGGAAGGAAAGATTTTATGCTAAGTTCTAAACATTGACTAGGTAGTATCTAGTTCTTCTTTTTCTGAGCTTGGTGGCAGCTTGAGCTATTCCTTTGCCTTTGTCTTTACTTCCTGAGGCATTACCTACAAGCTAAGTTCCTTCTTAGCTTGTCTCCCCAGTTTTGCCATCATCGAGTTTATAAAGGAAGGTATCGTTGCGAGCATGAGAGGAGAGGTGAGTTGAGTAACGCTGGAGCCTCTTAGTACTTTCACGCAAGCCATCAATTATAGGAACACTGTCATCTTGGACATGGCAAGGAACCCGGAGAGAGCTGCTAATCATGCTCAGTAGGCATTCATGGGATTTGCTAAGCCAGGTGAGCGCGCTTGTAAGCTGACCAAAAGATTGGTGGTACATCTTTAGCAAGGCAGAGTCATAAAACATGCGCTGAGCATTGTTGATGCGCATTGCCTTCATAATTGCTTGAGAAAAGCTCAAGAGTTGGCCATTGGAGACTGGATCAACATCCATCTGTGCTTTGTTGACGTTGAGTAGACTTACTGCTTCACTCAGTTGTTCAATTGTACACTGAGAGGAGGAGGAGACTAACTCACGCGTACAAGTCAGCTCAGCATTGAACTTGGTAAAGCATTCTTAGAGTTCAGCAGATGTGGCATACTCAGTATTGCCAGGTGCGCTTGATTTAGATAGTTCTGTAGTTAACTTAGCAAAATAACCTTGAAGTTCAGTGGAAGTTGCATACCCTGGATTAACTTCCGACAGTTGGTGGATTTTGCCTTCAAGCGAGTCTAGATGGTTCACCATTGTGAGTACCAATTCAGTCAGCTTTGCTATTTGGTCTTGGCTTGGTTGCTGAGTTTGAACGGTGGTTATAATACTTACCAGATCCTTGAGTCCTCTAAGTTCATTGAGAAGCTGAGTGATACCAGACAGTTGGGAGGACTCAGTATGAGAAGATCTAGTAGCATCAGCTTGAGGAGGGTTCAAATCTTGAAGCAAGGACTGAGCAGAGGCAATGATTCGTCGTCCTGACTCAGTAGCATTCAAGTATTGGAATTGAGCAGCATTTGACTCAGAGGCTGGAATTGAGCTTGATGGTAGTGGAGTTGGCTGTTTGCCAGATTGATTATCTTGATTGGTGATAGGACTTTGATGCAGGTTGGTTTCAGGAGCTGAGTTATCAACATGCCCAGTAGGAGGTGGAGTTTGGTTAGTCATGTTGACCTGCTCATCCTGAGTGGGTGAAGTTGAAGCAGGATTTGTTCCATCTTGAGCAGTTTTTGGATTCTCCGGAGTCTTGGCTTGTTCCTCAATATGAGTAACAAAGGCTTGGTTTTGCACAAGATCCGTTGGAGGAGACTCAGGCTCAGCATCATGAGAGAAATATTTGAGCTGAATTTTGGAGAGTTCAGCATCAATATCTTGAGGAGGGGAATCATCCAGAAGATCAATTTGCTTTTGTGCTTTCTTCTTGAGTCGCTTGAACCTTTTTTCTTTAGGAGGAGATAGGTCAGCATGAATAACCTCCTCATCAGTATCGACTGTCTCTTCTACCAAAGTTTGCTCAACATGATCCTCAACATCAACATTTTCTTCTTCCTCAACTCTTTGCTCAGCATCATCCTGAGGTTGCTCAATATCAGCAGGTTCTTCCTGCTTAGTATGGACGTCTTCCTCAACAAAAGTTTCTTTCTAGGTCAGTTTCATGACCTTTGGAAGATATAGCCCAATCTAGGGGATCAGCTTCAACTGTCTTTAAGGTATTAACCTTCTTCCTTTTCATCAAAGGGGATTCTGGGGTTGCTTCTTCATCCTCAGGCTTTTCTGGCCTTTTTCTCTTCTCTGCCGACTCAGCTATCTCCTTAGCCTGGTCAACTTTAACTTTTTCTTGAGACACTAGTCTCACTTTCTTTGGGACATCATTGATGTCTTTGGAGCATGTTTCAATGGCCTTTCGCTTCTTCTTCTTCTTTTCCTTAGGGGACTCAGCAGGAGCCTCCACTTCTTTCTCAGGCTCATTTTCAGGCACCTCTTCCTGTTCAGCTTCATCATTTTCCTCAACATCTGCAACTTCTTCATATCCTTTCAATGGTTGATTGTATAATAATCCAACCAGCAGAGCTGCAGTGATTTCGCTTCCCAAACTGTCTGTTTCATTCACGGTCTCAATCTGCTTGTCCTCCAGAATTTTTGTGATTAGAGAGCCCAATCGAAGTTTCTTACCTCCTCGTTGAAGAGCTCCAACTAGAAAGACTGGAAGGTTGAGAGGAGTGTAGGTCAGCATGTGCCATATGAAGCACTGCTCAAAGTTGGAAGCGGATGAGGCTGAGTTGAGTTTGGGGAATATGAAGTTGGTCAGTATGTAGTGTGCCATCTTCTGGTCTTGCCCCATACACGTGCTGGGTATTTCTCCCTTGTGATTCTTGGGTTTACAGAACCCCTTGATCTTGTCAAGCTTTTCCTTTGGTACCTTCTCCTTTGTTGTCCTAAATTCTATTCCTTCGTCTGGTAAATTTAGCAAAGTAGCTAGATAGGCAGGGGTTATGGTGATTTTCTAACCTTTGACTGTAGTCTCCAAATAGTCAGCATCTTCTTCATCAATAAACATGTTGGAGTAGAACTCTCTGACCAGTCTAGGGTATGTTTTTCTGGTGAGTGAGAAGAAACCGGTCCATTTGTTCTTCTCGATCCAGTCACAAAATGGTTTCTCAGATGTGACGAATCCTGGAGAGAACCATCTGCATTTTAGAACCTCCAAATTGTTGACCTTCTTATAGACCTTGATCATGTTCCTTTCTACTGGCTTTGATGAACCGGCGGGGTCAGCTTGAGTGGGTTTGCCAGAGGTTTGGCCAAGCTGAGTGGTGACGTTAGGGATTTCGTTTTTGCCGGAAGCCATTGTTACAGATGAAGGTTTTAGGTTTAGGGAGAGAAGAATTCGATTTCAGAAGATTTTAAGCGTAAAGAGTAATGAGTGGGGATCCTTCCACTACTTATAGAGTTTTGAGTCATTAATGAACTAGCAGTTTTCATCTTGGGACTTTAATCGACAAAGATTCTGCCATTTATGACAGGTTCGGCGCATGGGTATTCATTATTACTTGCGTTTTTCTAGGTATGATTTGATACACGTGTCATTGTTTATCGGTGCAAGTGGGCTTTTACTCAGTTTTGCCAGAATATGAGTCGTTTATGATACTGAGTATTTAATTCTACGTAGATGGATTTCCTATCTCTTAGTAACTCAACATACGTTAATCACACAGCATGTACATCTACTCAGCATAAGATGATTACTCAATATGTTTATCTACTCAGCACAGAATATTTTACTCAACATTTGTATCTACTCAGCATAGACTATTAAGCTCAATGTGCAATAGTTACTAGATTGATATCAGTCAGCATGGTAATCACTCAACATTTATTCAAGTATTTAGAATTACTGAAGAGGATTAGACATACCGATTGCTTCCCTTAGTATGTTAAATTGCTCACGAGCCAAAGGCTTGGTGAAGATATCTGCAAGCTGTTCATTTGTTGGCACATAGGTTAGCTTGATCTCACCCTTTAGTACGTGATCTCTGATGAAGTGATGCCTTATGCTGACATGCTTCATCCTGCTGTGTTGGATAGGATTCTTGGATAGATCAATGGCACTCTTGTTGTCACATTTGATCTCTATTGTCTCAGTTCTTACTCCATAATCCTCAAGCTGTTGCTTTATCCATAGGACTTGAGCTACACAGCCTCCAGCAGCAACGTACTCAGCTTCAGTTGTAGACAGAGCAACTGATGACTGCTTCTTACTGAACCAAGATACTAGACAGCTTCCAAGGAAATGACATCCTCCTGAAGTACTCTTACGTTCTAGCTTATCCCGTCCATAGTCAGCATCAGTGTATCCTATGAGTGTGAAGTCATTTGAGGCTGGATACCACAGACCTGCATCAACTGAGCTCTACAAATATCTAAAAATTCTTTTTACAGCAATTAAGTGAGATTCCCTTGGGTCAGCTTGATATCTTGCACAATAACATACTGAGTACTGTATATCAGGTCTACTAGCAGTGAGATAAAGTAAGGAGCCTATCATACCTCGATAAAGTTTACTATCTATTGACTTACTTTTCTCATCTTTGCATAGGACAGTATCAGTACCCATAGGGGTTGATATGGGCTTACAATCTTCCATATCAAATTTCTTTAACATCTCCTTGGTGTACTTGGACTGACTAATGAAGATGCCATTCTTACCTTGCTTGATCTGAAGTCCAAGGAAGAAGCTGAGTTCTCCCATCATAGACATTTTGAACTCAGTCTGCATCTGTTTGCTAAACTCTTGACACAAGGATTCGTCAGTAGCACCAAATATTATGTCATCTACATAGATTTGTGCAAGTAGGGTATGTTTACCCTTTTTCTTAATGAACAAGGTTGTGTCAGCTTTTCCTCTGACATAATTCCTGGTTAGCAGGAAGTTGGTCAACCTTTCATACCAAGCTCTTGGAGCTTGCTTCAGGCCATATAAGGCCTTCTTGAGTTTAAAAACGTGGTTTGGAAATTTTGGATCTTCAAAACCGGGAGGTTGATTAACATATACCTCTTCGTTTATAAAACCATTAAGAAATGCACTTTTAACATCCATTTGATACAATTTAAAGTTCATAAAACTAGCATCTGCACACAATATATGTATAGCTTCTAACCTAGCAACTGGTGTAAAAGTTTCACCATAGTCAATGCCCTCTTGCTGACTATAGCCTTGGGCTACAAGTCTGGCTTTGTTCCTAACTACATTTCCATGCTCATCTAGCTTGTTTCTGAAAACCCACTTAGTTCCTATGGATTTCTGATTCCTAGGTTTAGGTACTAAATCCCATACCTCATTTCTCGTGAATTGGTCAAGCTCTTCTTGCATAGCATTGATCCAATACTCATCATGCTCAGCATCAGCAAAGTTCTTTGGTTCATGAACTGATACGAAAGCAACGTTGCAAAGGAATTTCCTAAGCTGGTCTCTAGTCATTACTTTGTTGTTGGCATCATCAAGGATGGACTCTTCTGAATGTCCTCTTGGAATTTTTATCTCCTTGGGTAATGTTGAGTTGTTTGGAACATGTGTTTCTACAATCTCTGCAGGGACAGATTGGTCAGCAAAGGTAATTTCAGTTTCAATTTTACCTTTGGTCAGCTCTTGTGCTGATGGCTCAGCACCTCCAATTAGGTCAGTATGAGCTGAGTTTGGCTCATCCTCCATGGGTTGAGTTGTCTTACCTGCAGGGTCAGTTTCATCGAAATCTACATGGACTGACTCTTTTACAACTTGAGTTCTTTTATTATAAATTCTAGGGAAAAGTACAAAAATAAACCTTGTGGTTACACCTGTTTTCGATTACAGTCTTGTGGTTTAAAAATTTACAAAATGGTACCTTGAGGTTTATTCCGTTAGCAAACACATACCAAATTGACTAACAGTGTTAAAAGTCAAAGGAAAAAGAGTTAATTTGATCCTTATATTTATTTATTTTATAAATTAATCCCCCTTATTATCTAATTATCACAAACAAACCACAAAATTAAAAATAAAAATCAATTATACCATCTTTCTCATCTCTCTTTAATTTCTTATTTATTTTTTCCTTCTCTCTTCTCTCTCATCTTTGTTCATTTTTCTCTCTCGAAAATCAATCCAACATAAAACATAAAATCAAAATGAAGGATTATCTCTAAATTGTTTGCTATTAACCTCACATTTAAGCTGTTTTGCCTGTTTCTGTATTCTCGTCCTCCAGTAATTTTTAATCTCATTATCTGTTCTTTCTAGCAAGTACTCAGCTATTTTCGACCACCTAATTATCAATTAAAAAATACATCAGAATTTTATTATTAATTATAATAATAATACACTCCACGAATCCATTAATCAGATACATACTTGTTGCCCCAGCGAGAATGGAGTTCGAGAATTAAGAGTTGTTCTTCGAGAGTTATGTTTTCACGACCAACATTTGGGCGTAAGTAATTTAACCATCGTAATCTACAGTTCTTACCGGTCCGTTTCAATCCTGAACAGCGAGCAGCGGCGTTCCATCGGCCTTCGCCGTGGATGGTGATGTAATCGGAAAGTATGTCGTCTTTTTCCACTGTCCATGGGCCTTTTCTGACTTCACTTCTTCTTCACTTTGGTGATTAATTGCACAATCATAACTTCTGGCAACTTGAGGATGATTCTCCATTTTAATTTTATGTTAACGGAATGAACTTCTGGCAATTTGGTAGGGAGAAACTGATTCAGAATCTCTAGTTGAGGATTCTGAAGAAATTCAAGACAATTCAGAACTGACTTGTGTTTCTGAAAATGGGATTCTTGTTATTTCTATTTGAGTAACGAGTGAATGCGAAGATATTCGCGTTGCAGGAAATGAAATGCCGCAAGGAAATGCAAGAATTAGTGAGTGTAGAAAGTCCATGTATGAGTTCGTGTTCGTGTTCGAGTTCAAAGTCCATAGAAATTCAATTGATTTTAGAGAGATAAATTAATTTTAGAGAGAGAATTTAACAAAGAGAAGAGAGGTGGAGAAGATGGTGTATTTGATTAATATTTTTTATTTTGGGGTTTGTTTGTGATAATTAGATAATAAATGGTGTTAATTTATAAAATAAATAAATATAAGGATCAAATGAACTCTTTTCCCTTTGACTTTTAACACCGTTAGTCAATTTGGTATGTGTTTGCTAACGGAATGAACCTCAATGTACCATTTTGTAAACTTTTAAACCACAAGACTGCAATCGAAAACAGGTGTAACCACAAGGTTTATTTTTGTACTTTTCCCTAAATTCTATATGCTTTGCTGTTTGTTGAGTACCCTAAAAAGATTGCTTCGTCAGCTTTGGCATCAAACTTTGCTAAACTATCCTTAGTGTTGAGTATAAAACATTTACACCCAAAAGCACGAAAGTATCCAATATTGGGCTTTCGTCCTTTCCAAAGTTCATAAGGAGTTTTCTTTAATATAGGTCTTACCAAGGCCCTATTCAATATGTAACATGCTGTATTGACAGCTTCTCCCCAAAAATACTTTGGAAGCCTATTTTCACTCAGCATTGTCCTAGCAATTTCTACTATTGTCCTATTCTTCCTTTCAACAACTCCATTCTGTTGAGGAGTTCTAGGGGTAGAGAAATTATGGTCAATACCATTAGTTTCACAGAATTCATCAAACATTTGGTTTTTGAATTCTCCACCATTATCACTTCTAATGTGAGCTATTCTTAGGTCTTTGTCATTTTCAAGCTTTTTGATTAATGTAGTAAACATCTCAAATGTTTCATCCTTGCTACAGAGCAAGATGATCCAAGTATACCTAGAGAAATCATCTATAATAACTAAGGAAAATTTATTACCTCCCATGCTGAGTGGCTGGATAGGTCCGAAAAGATCCAAATGTAGTAATTCCAATGGTCTTTTGGTTGAGACAACATTTTTGCTATGAAAGGACTTTTTGGTTTGTTTACCTTGCTGACAAGCATTACAAAGTTGATCTTTTTCATACTTTAATTTTGGTAATCCCTCAACTAATTGCTTTCTAGCTAGTTTGGCAAGGAGGTCCATGCTGACATGCCCAAGTCTCCTATGCCATAGCCAGGAGTTGTCCTCTTTAGACACCAAGCATATACTTTTTGAAAATTGTTTTTCCAAACTCAACATGTAAACATTCTCTACACGAGGGGCTGTTAAAATCAAATCATTTGTTTTTCCCTCGAGTATTTGACACTTAGTATCATCAAATATAACCTTTCTTCCACTCTTGCAAAGCTGAGTTACGCTTAGAAGATTATATTTGAGACCTTTAACTAAGGAGACTGACTCAATTTTAGGGTTACCTCCGATAGTTCCTGAGCCAACTATCTTGCCCTTCTTGTTGTCACCAAAGCTTACACTACCTCCTCGTTTAAGCTCTAGTGTGATGAACTGAGTTTCATCACCTGTCATGTGTCTTGAGCATGCACTGTCTATATACCAAAGTTTTGATTTCTCCACGCATGTCAAGCTGACCTGCATTTTAAACTATTCATCTTTAGGTACCCAATTCCTTTTGGGTCCTTTCTTGTTAGTATAAACAGATGCAGAGTCATATTTCAACTTGTGACGACATACTTTTATAGTGTGGCCAGGCTTACCACAGAAGTCACAAAAAGGTACCCTTTGAGGGTTGTACTGAGTATGGTCAGCATTGTTGTGTTGGGCGTGCCAGCATACTTTTGTGGAATGCCCTTTTCTTCCGCAGAAGTCACATTGGACAATCCGCTTGTTATGCCAACACACATCTTTTGTGTGCCCCCTTTTTCCACAACACTCACATTGAGTGAATTGCTTATGCTGACTAGTACTTGCGT
Source organism: Euphorbia lathyris (assembly GCF_963576675.1). Classification (NCBI taxonomy): domain Eukaryota; kingdom Viridiplantae; phylum Streptophyta; class Magnoliopsida; order Malpighiales; family Euphorbiaceae; genus Euphorbia; species Euphorbia lathyris. The sequence goes on from NC_088917.1 coordinate 68,676,149, forward strand.
ACTTAGCATGGGGTTTATTTCTACCTGAGCCTTTCACTTGGCTCTGCAAGGTTGTGACATCCTTCCTAAGTTTCTTTGACTCAGATTGAACCTTCGTGACAAACTTATGCAAGATTTGTATGTTGGTATGTAAATCTGAGTTGTCCTGGAGGAGATATCGGAGATCACTCAGTTTGACCTCCTCAATCTCGTCGCAGCGCCTGCTGAGTGCCTTAATCTTTTTGTTACACTTCTTAGTTAGTGTATATAAGTCTCTCAGGGCATTTACCATTTCATTTCTAAGCAAAAGTAAGGATGTTACCTCATTGTTGTTTTCCTCCTGCTTAGAATCTCTAGAGAGGTCAGCTTACTCAGATTGAGATTGGTCAGCTCCATCATCTGCCATGAAACATATGTTGGCTGTTTCATTTTGCTCAGCTTCAGATGATGTTGACTCATCACTGTCACTCCACGTGGCCACCATTGCCTTTTTGCTTCCCTTCTTCTCATTCTTAAAGTTGGGACAGCTTGACTTGATGTGCCCAGTTTGATGGCACTCAAAACAAGTGACAGACTTGGAGCTGTCCTTCTTGTATTTGTCACTCAACTCAACTTTGTATTTGTCACTTCTTCTGAATGACCTTTTGCCGTTTCTGTCATTTCTTCTGAACAGCTTCTTCATTTTTCTAGTAAACATGGCCATTTCTTCATCATCAGTTGACTCAGCTTCAGTGGAGTCAGCTTTCATCACTAATGATTTCTGCTTCTTATCTTCGGTTTTCTCCTTAGCTTCAAAATTTTTCATGGAAATTTCATGGGTCAGCAAGGAACCGATCAGCTCATCATATTTGTATGTGGTCAGGTCTTAAGCTTCCTCTACAACTGTCTTCTTAGCTTGCCAGCTTTTGGGAAGACTTCGTAAGATCTTCTTCACTTGTTCTTCTTCAGTGAAATTCTTACCGAGTCTTTTAAGCTCATTTATTATGTTGGTGAACCTGGCATTCATTGCTGAGATATCCTCATTGTCAGTCATTTCGAACAGCTCATACAATCGCATGTGTTGGTTCACTTTGGATTCCTTGACCTTGCTGGTGCCTTCATAAGTCACTTCCAGCTTCTTCCAGATTTCATGTGCTGACTCACAACCTGAAATCTTATTATATTCTGCAGCATCTAGAGCACAGTGAAGTATATTGATAGCCGAAGCATTATTTTGTAATTTTCTGAGGTCATCCTCTGTCCACTCAGTTTCACTCTTGATAACTTTCTCATTATCAACAGTTTTGTAAGGTATATGTGGACCTTGAACTATTGCAAGCCATGCACTCATGTTTGTGGCTTGAATAAAGTTCTTCATCCTATTCTTCCAGAATGTATAATTAGATCCAAAGAATAGGGGAGGCCGACTAATCGATAATCCCTCAGGGAGTATCTGTGTTGTTTGCTTCCTTGGAAGGAAACGAGTGCTGTTTTCAGCCATTTATCGGGATCAGCTCAAGATTGTTAGATCTTTGAGTAGTGAGCTTTTGGCTCTGATACCACTTGTTGGTCCCTAGTAATTAGTTCCAAGGGGGGGATAGGAACCAATGTAACTTTTTCGCTTTTAATTATGCTGACTTAATGTTATTTTAAGAGTTTGTTAACTCAGCGTGTTGGTCAGCACGACCGATTGATTAGTCAGACAGTTTTAGTACTAAGCTGACTAAGACTGCTTGACTTGAGAGTTGGGAATTGACGCTTGGGAGGTCAGCTTCCAACTCAGCACTCAGATTTACTCAGTTTCAGTTTTAACAATTTATAAGCTGAGTAAATATCACAAGCAACACATGCACATATATATATATATATATATATATATATATATATATATATATATATATATATATATTGAGAGAGAGAGTTTAGAAGTTACTCGGCACGACTTATCCTGGTTCGGCCTCTCTGCCTACGTCTAGTCCCTAGTTCCTCCTGGGATTTTCAATCCAATACTGAGCTCTTTCAAGGCAGAGCACAAACCCTTTACAAGGCAGTGAGTATGCAAGAGTACGTCCTCTATTTGTCTACTCAGCTCCTACTAAGTACTATAACCCAGCACTTAGATTTTTCTACCACTGAATGCTTACAACCAAGCATTCAGCATACACTCTCAATATTACAATTGATAAACACTTGTTCTTTTTTCAGTAAAGAACACTTTAGATGATTACATAACAATCAATCTAGCATTTACACAAAGAATAGAAGATTTGGTGTAAGATCTTTTTGTATTTGAGTGCTTTGAAGATTTCTCACTTGTATTTTTCTTTTTGTACTTCGGCAAATGATCCAAGAACTATCATTGTCCTTTTATAGATGAATTTCTGAAGATTGGATCATTTGAGATGATTTAGCCGTTAAGTCCAAAACGGCTCTTTTAGCAGACAGCTTCAGGTCAGCTTCAGTCTGTTCCGCCATTCCCTTCCTCTGCTTTCTTCAAGCGTCAGGTTTTGTCTTCTTGCATCAGACTTGTCTTTTTATGCCAGTTGTCTTTTACCAATAATCCATTGACCTATGATTCTTGGAATTAGTCTTCTGTGTATTTTCGAGGCTTCAATTATTGGTTCAGAAGATTGACAGACTTTGTCCTTTAGTGAATGGATCCTTCATGTTGTCCTGACTGTCACTCAGCTTCACTCGTTATCTTCGAATGTTCATCTTCCATGCTGAGTTCCTTCTTAGTCAGCTCCGTTCTGTTTATTCAATTCTGAAGGAGTCTTCTAATTTAGTCAGCTTCGTTCTGGCAACTTTGAAGAAGACTTCTGAGACTGAGTTCTACTCCACTCAACTTCTATTCTTTCATGCTGAGTTCCGTTCCACTCAGCTTGGCTTATGCTGACTTTTGTCCTGTTTAACTTTATATATATTTTCGCACTCAATATTGAACAAACACATTAGTACAATTAAACCAAAGCATTTAAATTTAATTGCCTCTTAATCATGGATGATTTTGTCAAATCAAAATCTTGTGGAAAGGTGTTTCAACATATACGTCTATAATTGATCATATATGGTAGATTTCAGTTTATAGTGCATGATTAGGCATTTTTTAAGATTAATTCTACAAGAGAAAAACATGGAATGCTTCGAAAATCATGTCAAATTACTGAAATTTGCGATTCTAGGATTTTGTGCCTTTTCGATTTTATTTTGAAAAGAGTTTCAGTTTCAAAAGAGTGTGTGTGCACCTCAAACACCAGACTAGGTACTTTTTTTTAGTCAAACGAGCCTCACCATTATGCCCCAATACATAAAAAAATTATATACTAAAAAGTCTTTTTTAGGGAAATGGGGATTTTGAAGGTGGCTTGTGGCACACACGTGCCACGTAATGATTAATCTGATGCATGACATATGTCTCCTTGTAGAAAATGACTGGTTGACACGTGTAACAAACGTTGCAATGATGAGCCTAATTTTCAACTTGTAGACCAATAATAGATGATAAAAAATGTCAAAACGAAAAAATAAAAGAAAAATAAAACAAATAAAAGGACTAAAACTCCGTATTTGACATGGATAGATTCAATCAAAACATGAAAATTAAAAATCTGGTATGAACAATTGTTCCTTATTATATTGACCAATTTTTTTCATATACATGGTTAATATTGTCGGAAATTATAATAAAACTATTTTTGGACCTTAAATATATTTAAAAGAATGACGAGAAGGGAAAAAATCATTAGGTCCATGGCTTAAAAAAAGACGTTACTTCTCATACTATCAAATACCTTTGAAAATTTCTCTTAGTTTGTAAAATTATTACACTCCCATGCAATTCGCGTAAGATTGTGTGACTAGTAATACACGATTGTGGTTTGTCGTCTTCAGTTACAAATTTTGTAGAAAATCTACACTACAAGATGTAACCCGATTTCTTTATTTTTTTTATTATGGATTCATATTTATGCATATTTATGTATGTATAAATCAATCGTTGGTATCAAATCGAACGGATTTTGTATTTTATGAATAAAATCCATGAAAAATGTAATATGTATGTTGTATATCTCTATAATTGATCACATGTGGTAGATTTCAGTTTGTAGTGCATGATTTGGTATTTTTTAAGACCAATTCTATAAGAGAAAAATATGAATACCCTTTTGAAAAGCATGTTAATCGGTTGTAATTTGTGATTCCATGTTAAACGGAGGCCCTGCAAGTTGCTCGTGGCAAGCTCATGCCACCTATAGGAGTGATGCATCAGATTAGGGACTGATGCATCATGACACGTGTCATGTTATGGTTAGTCTACTACATGACACGTGGCTCCTTATAAACAATGACTTGTTGACATATGTAATTAACAAACGTGGTAATAATGAGCCTAGTTATCGATATGTGGGCAAATAATAATGCACCATATGGATCACATTCTATTGCTAACCTCAACTAGAATGTGCCACATATGGTGCGCTAGCCGTAAGTGACATCATTTATGTATGATTTGTATGTTATTTTTTATTATTTATTTTTAATAATTCATAATTTTTTATTTAATTTTTGGATGATCAAAATATTTTATTTTAAATATTATTAAAAATTCTACAAAATAATTTTTCTTATAAAAATTTCAAATTTTTTATAATTTTTTTTTATAGAAACATATTTTGAATACTTTTTAGGAATATGAATGACTGTGCATGTATGTAAATTGAATCATAAATAAGGATTGTGCAAGTATATATTAACTCTTTATTTTCTTATGACATGTTACAGAAATAATTTGTTTATGTTTCAAATACCACTAAACAATTCGTAAAAGTGTGAGACTTGAATGATTAGATAAGGAATTTCAAAATGGAATAAAGTACCAAATGAGATGACATTAAAACGATAACATTTCATATGACCAAGCTGGAAAAGCTTATGCAGAAATGCTTTACACTGGTAATATGTCTAGACTTATGCATATATTTGCATCTTAGTTTCTTATTGTTTAATGTTAATTTTATATCCAGGTACATATTTACGTTATTTCGTATTTTAAAGGTGTTTTAGGTGTTCAATTTCAAATCAAAGACTAAAGTGTTGATTTTCTTAAGATTAAAGTGTAAATGTGAAAGGTGAGAAGTCTTAAAGCATGGGCATGCCATATGTCCTGTTCTTGATGGGGATTTTCTGTTGAAAAACAGATATATCTTAACTCATACATGCGCTTAAGGAAAAATATGATTTTTTGAATTTAACGTGTTGACAGACTTCTGTTTTAGAATGATTACGATGTAATAAATGTTAATTTATTTAGGATATGGTAAGATATTATTTTAGATTTATCTCATTAATCCTAACTAGATTTGATTTCTTTGTAGTTTATTATTATTATTTTTTTTGGCAAAAGTGTTTCTTAGTCTAGGGGAAAAAAGGATTTTTATACATATTTTTTTTTTTTGGAGGTTGGAGGGGATTGATCAACTTTTCCTCCCTTCGTGTGATTAAATCTTACTTTCTAGCCGAAGGAATTTAAGTTTTTTAGAAAAATTATTATAAAATCATTTTATACTTATCATTTTTATCTATTTCAAGTAATCAATTTATATTATGTTCTTATTCGTATTAAATGACTTGATTGAATCATTGATTTGATTATTTATTCGTGATCAATTTATTCATTGGATGATTAAATATGTAAACGTTTAGTTTATCTAATATAAGTAGCAAACAATCTAGTTAGTTGTGGATAAGATTTTAATCCATGTTTTGAATTAAGTCGATATGCTTTAAACAATATTGCTTTAGTGATTATTGAGTATATTTAGTTGTCTCTTACATACTTTAGTGCTTTCAGTAATGAAAGCTTTATTTTTCATTATTTATTTACAAAATATACATGTATATATTTATGAAAAGCGACGAATGAGTAGTTTTGGAAAACTGTTTTAGGGAACACAATATTTATGGTAAGTACCCAGTGGCGGATCCATGATTTGAGGGGGGGGGGGGCAAAACTCTATGTAAAATTTTTTTAGACAAAATAACATTAATTGAAAAAATATACTTTAGTACATAATTGTTATTTGATACAAAATATCTTAAAATAAAAAAAAACTTCTAATGGTAAGTAGATCGACGATTTACAAAACGTGGTTAAACCCCACCATATACGGAAACTGACATTTTAGCTTTCTCAACCCAACAATTCAAGTTGATTCACATATATCTTAATTTATTTCATATCAATTTCATCGTCTGGATACGTAAAAGAATTACATAATACTTAATTGTGTATTCCATAGATATATTCATTTCTTAGTCAATAGCTGTCCAACGAAATCCAGGTCAATTATGAAAATATAATAAAGAATCACGAAGTTAGCTATATCTGTGATTCTATGGCAGTCATGATTTCTGAGATATTATATATGTGAAATTTTTAAAATTTTTAAAAATTCCATAAACAATGTAGGAAAAACAGAGTTGGTGTTGCAGATAAATTATCAATCAATTCGATCAATTTGTCCATTAACCTAAAATTAAGAATAAACTATAATCAATTCAATCAATTTATCCATTAACCTAAAATTAAAATTAAAGGGGCAAAAGTTAACTAACCTGAAATTGATGAGGTGTTGTTGGATTGGAGTGAGCGGAGATGGTGGCCGGTCGGACGGAGAAGGAAGACGACCGGAGAAGGAAGAAGGGAGCGTCGTCGTCGCTTGCTGCGTCTATCGATGGAGAAGAAGAATCGCACTCGCACACCTGCTTAGACTAAATAGTGCTGCTTTTGTAAATTAAAAAGCACAAAACAAAACGGCGTCGTTTTGCTTGGAACCAAAACGGCATCGTTTTGGAATTTTTTTTTCTTGATGGGGGGGGGGGGGGGGGCAAATGCCCCTCAAATATTTCGAAACCTTATACATTTGTTACTTCATTCCATGAGTTTTATAGAAGCAAAAAGCGAGATATTTACCGATAAAATACCACTTCTTCTAGTGAAAAGTTAAAAAATTTATGATAATTACCTATGTATTCTCGAAGTATATTTCATTGGGAAGAATATCGATTCTAATATTCTTGAAATCTTTGAGAACCAAAATAGAAATTTTATCAATAAAATTCTATTTTTACCAAATAAAAACTATTTGGTGAGCAAAGAATTTGCAATAATTATCCCAAATATTCTCGAGGAAATTTTCAGAACCTTGTATATTTGTTACTTCGTTTCGGGAGTTTTATGAAAGCAAAAAGCTGGATATTTACTGGCAAAATACCGTTTCTTTTGGTGGAAAGTTAGAAAATTATGACAATTTACCTAGGTATTCTCGAAATATATGGAAAGAATATCGATTCTAATTCTTTTGGAATCTTCGAGAATGAAAATAGGACTTTATCAATAAAATTCTATTTTTATTAAATAAAAAAGGATGTTTGGAGAGTAAATCACAATAATTATCCCAAATATTTTAGAGGAATATTCCGGAACTTTGTACTTTTGTTACTTTATTCAAGGAGTTTTATGGAAGCAAAAAGTGTGATATTTACTGATAAAATACCATTCATTCTAGTGACAAATTAAAAAATTATGATAATTAGCTAAGTATTCTCAAAGTATATTTCAATCAAGAGAATATCGATTCGAATATTTTTGGATACTCGAAAATGAAAATAGGACTTTTAATCAATATAATTTTATTTTTATTAAATAAAAAGCTTAACTGAAGCTAGTAAAAACCTAAAAAATTACGATAATTACCTAGATAACCTCAAATTATATTCTAATGCAAAGAATATGAAATTTAATAATTTTAAAATTATTGAGAATGAAAATAAGACTTTTATCAATAAAATTCTACTTTTACCACCTAAAAAGCTAAACAAAGCTAATAAAAATCTAAAAGATTATGATATTATCTAGATATCCTCAAATTGGATTTTGACTGTAAAAAATATTAAATTTAATATTCTCAAAATTATTGAAAATGGAAATATCACTTATATCAATAAAATTTTATTTTTATCAAATAAAAAACTAAATAAAACTAATAAAAATCTAAAAAATTATAATAATTATCCAAATATTATCTTAACTTTTTTTCAAAGCGTGGAATATTCATTTTAATATTTTTGAAATGGTTTAGAATAAACTAGGATTTATATCAATAAAAAATCCTATTTTTTCATAATAAAAAGCTTAGTAAAATCTAGAAAGTCACAATAAATATCTAATGATCCCAAAATTTATTCCAATGAAAAGGATAATCAATTGAATATTAATGGAATCCTTGAAAACATATAGAATTTTTATTCACTATGAATATATTATTATTAATAAAATCCCAGTAAAAGGGACTGAAAAGTCAAGAAAAATGCTAAATAAATACTAGATAATTATTTCTTCAACTCAAAACTTATTTTATACTAAATTTTCTAAAAAGTAGATATTTTTTTGCTTAATTTTAGTCTAAAAATATTTTAAAAACGAACAAGCAATCCAGAAAATACTAAAAAAGACCCGAAAAGAGCGCCTTTCGACTGTATTTTTGAAGAACAAAGCTCGGATGGCTCCCATTTTGCGGAAATAACTTTGAAAATTCATAACAAATCTAAAATAAATACTTTTAACCTCAAACCAACTCAAAACATTTGAAATTAAATTAAGTTAATTTAAAATGAAATAAAAAAGTCAACATGTTTCTCAGAAATTACCTTTGGAGCGTTCATTGTGGTTTGATTTTTATCCGTCAAATCATACTAGCTCTGAAAACGAATCCAAATAAAGGTAAAAATGATTGGGTTATTGATTATTAATTAATCAAAACCCCAACCTTGATTTAAAACTCTTAAAGTGCTACTTTCTCTCTCTCTAGAAAATGTTTTCATACAAACTCAAAACTATTTTTAAGATTTAAAGCTATTTTCGCCTGAATTTTGGTGCCATTGGAACAGTGAAATTGTTCACTATTTATAGAAAAATAAATCTTTAAAATTCAAAATTGTACTGAAATCGACGAGTAGTCGCTAGGGTAAATAGAGCAAAATCGACTGTACTTAGAGCTACCTCGTATGGTTGTTGGAAAATTTTCTCGACATTTTCTAAATTTTTTCTAACCCTTCGTTCATATCGGCATGTGCATCTAAATGATAAATTTTTGTATTAGTCGGCTCTACTTGGTTGTCTCTACTCTATTTTAAGGGCAATTTAATATAGTACAGGAGGAGGCCGAAACAAATAAAAATAAATTGGAATGAAATATAAATACTTATTCTTGATAAATTACATGCAATGACTTTTTTTAAAATGATTTAAAAATTCCTGAGCTCGTTTTTGTCTCGGTCTGCGGCAAGCAACACATTGTTTTAGAATTTCTTAGAAAAATCGTAGTGACATCTCCTGAAAATAAAATATATAAAGTATTACTGTCATCTCTCAAATGGTTTCATAGTACATAATTTTACCGGGAACCTGAATTTTGGCTTGTTCGATCAAACTAGTTGCTAAGGCGTAATTAAACGGATACCAGACAGAAATCCGTTCACACGGCTCTCAATTTGAAACAGTTGCACCGGTTAAACTGTTCTTTCGTAAATCAAGACGTAAGACTAAAGTTAAATGTGCAAGATCTTCCTTAACTGGTTCACATGATGTTCGCAGTTATCATTTTAAAAGAGATTATTCGACCAACGTGTAATAATATATGAAAACTTGTATTTTCATATAATACAATAATTGTGTATGATATGAAAATACATATTCAAAAAATTCATGATGACACGAATTCAATTGAATCAAAATGATTAATATATATGAAAACTTGTAGAATAAAAAAGATATTAACTTTAGAAACTTTTAAATCAAATAATTTTGATTACAAATTAGTTAAACTAACTTGTACTTTAGGCTTCATCCCCACTTTAGTCAAATTACATATTCCTAGAAAATTGAAATAACATAAAAAAAATAAAGGCCTAATATATGATTAGCTCCCTGAATTTATTCAAAATAGTAGATTGACTCTCTGAACTTTGCAAGTGTCTTACCAACTCTATAAACTTGCTTATTTCGTATCACCAGCTCCCTAAACTTGTCCATAAAAATAGATTTGCTCCCTGAACTTTGCAAGTGTTTCACCAACTCCCTAAACTTGCTTATTTTGTAATAAGTAAATACAAAAACCATAATATTAACTCTCGATCCTCGTCCATTCAATCTCCAAAATCTGCAACACTAACTCTTATAATAGGATGAAAGGTAGGAGAAGCGAAAGAATTACCTCTCGAATGGATGAAGACGTATTTTTAGAATTTGGATTTAATAAATTTTTGTATTTAGTTGTTACAGAATAAGCAATTTTAGGAAGTTGGTGAGACACTTGCATAGTTCAGGGAGTTAATGTACTTTCATGGACAAATTTAGGGAGCTGATGATACGAAATAAACAAGTTTAGGGAGCTGGTAAGACACTTGTAAAGTTCAGAAAATCAATTTACTATTTTGGACAAGTTAAGGGAGCGGAGCCAAAAATAAAAGATAAATAACAAATAGAGACAACACATTGCATTTCATAGTTAATACTTAATACAACCCATCAAGCAACCTTGCAAAAGCACAAAAAGGAAATTATCTAACACACACATTTCCATATTCCTTCTCTTACGCCTTCAACTCCCTCTTTGACTCTCTCTCTCTCTCTCTCTCCCTATCTTTCTCTCCAAATGTCTCCTTAAAGACTGAGTTTTTTTCTTGTCCTTCCTTTCTAAAACAGAGTGCTCTGTTTCACATTCCACTCTTACAATGAAGTATATAAGAACCAATAGCTTCAAAAGGCTTTTCTCCCTAAAAAGGCGTAGTCTTGAAGAAGGAATCATAACCATTGATGAAGACAACAATGGCATTTCCAATTCTTCAAAACCCACTTGGAGATGCTTTTCTTATGAAGAAATTTTTGTAGCCACCAATGGTTTTAACTCAGGTTTTTATGTTTTCACACCATTTTGAGATATGGGTTTGGTTTCTTTTCTGAAAAAATTGAATCTTTGTGCTTAATTTTTTTTTGGGTATCAGATAATTTGGTGGGCAGAGGAGGCTATGCTGAGGTGTATAAAGGAGAGCTTAAAGATGGGGAAAAGATTGCTGTAAAAAGGCTAACAAAAGCTTGTAATGATGAGAGAAAAGAGAAGGAATTTCTAACAGAAATTGGGACAATTGGTCATGTTTGTCATCCTAATATTATGTCTCTCTTAGGTTGTTGTATTGATAATGGACTTTATCTAATCTTCCCTTTCTCATCTAGAGGCTCTGTTGCTTCACTTCTCCATGGTACTTACTTAATTAGTTACCTTAATTCTTAAAAATCCCCATCTGGGTTATGTTTGTTTTGATGATTTATGGTTGTTTTAGATGAGAATTTGGCCACAATGGATTGGAAAATAAGGTACAAAATTGCAATTGGGACTGCAAAAGGACTTCATTACTTGCATAAGGGATGTCAAAGAAGGATTATTCATAGAGATATCAAATCCTCAAATGTGCTCTTGACAGCTGATTTTGAACCAATGGTATGGCAATCACATGGAATTATTGCTTCTATGTAGCTCTTTCATTATATAAATGTAAATTCAATTGCTTAACATTTGGGGATTTGTCTGTTTCTTAATGTTTTAGATATCTGATTTTGGGTTAGCCAAATGGCTTCCTTCTCAATGGACTCACCATTCAATTGCCCCAATTGAAGGAACTTTTGGGTATGAATAGTTTGCTGTTAGTTGTTTACTGTTACTGTTTACCGAGATTGAAAGTTAACTTAGGCGAATGAGACGAAGCATGAATTAATGATTGGATATTTTGGCAGGCACTTGGCACCAGAGTACTATTTATATGGAATAGTGGATGAGAAAACAGATGTGTTTGCATTTGGAGTGTTTCTGCTTGAAATAATATCTGGTAGGAAGCCAGTGGATGGGTCACACCAAAGCATACACAGCTGGGTAGGGGTTATTATTTGCTTTTTATAGAAGTTTTTGTTTAAGGGGTTTAGGTGTATATGTTTGGATTATATGGTTATAAATAATTGTTAAACATTGATTTTGATAGGCTAAACCAATACTGAATGAAGGAGAGATAGAAAGTATAGTAGATCCAAGGCTTGGAGGGGCCTATGATTATTCACAATTGAAAAGACTTGCCTTTGCTGCTTCTCTTTGTATCCGAGCATCTTCTACATGGCGTCCCAACATTAATGAGGTGCCTACTTTCCTAATCACATGCACTTTTTTCCCAATTTTTTCTATTACAAACCATGTATTTATAATGCAAATCTCAGTTTATTTTTGTCGCATCGCCATTTTTCAGGACTGTATAGTCGGGTCATATAACAGCCTGATACAATATCATGTAGATATTGTCCGCTTTAGCCTTCAACTCATGTCTTGGACCTCACAGTTTTAAAGCGCGTGTATATGTATTAGATACACAATTTACTATTAAAATACAGTGGGTTTCCTCTCCATTTTCGATGTGGGATTCGGTTCATACTTGACTCCATTGTTATCCCATACCCTCGCTTCTTGATCAAACTTTTCATCCTGTCACCACTATTGGGCCAAACTGGATAATATCTACATGGTATTGGATTATGATGTTATAGGCATAATACCATGTATATATTGTCCGCTTTGGTTTGAGTGAGTCGCTTGCTCTCAATTTCCGATGTGGGATCCAGTTCATTCTCGTCAAAGTTGTCATCATTTGAGGTCACTCCTCACTCATGTTTTCCATCCTGGCGTTACCATTAAACCAAATCGGATATCTACTGGATAGGCTGTTACTGGCCTAATATCATGTATGTATTGTCCATTTTGACTCGAATCTCAATTTTTGGACCTTTCAATTTTAAAAAGAGGAAATTACATCAAAAATCCGATTTTAATTTTTTATGTATTTTATCATCATACGATTTTAAATCTTAAAATATCAGAATATCACAACTTTAATTTTGTTTTTATCAATTTTTCAATTAGTCACTTATAAAAAAAAGTTTTAAAAAAACTCATCAGATTTGACATTTTAATGATTTTGTTTTAAAAAATGAGACATTTGTAAATAATTTATCAATCCCTCGTGTAATTTACCCTTTTAAAAACGCGTTTTAAATCCATAAGATCAAATTAATGAGAGTTGGATTAATGTGGATAATATCTACATATCCAACTAGATTATTACAAGTAATAAAATTTTGCCAAATGGATGGCTAAAACTTAGTTTTTGAATATGAAACATGCATCCTATGTTTTTAACCAATGGAAGATATATGTATTTTAAATGTTATGAAGGGGACCATATATCATAATTTTATTCACAGAAAAGGAAGTTGAAATGTCACACCACTTCTCCCTGTTCTACATTACATTTTTCACATTTTCTCTCATTATTAAAAATAATCCAAACTATATGATAAAGATCATTGCATCATTATAATCATATATTTTATCTCATATTAATGATTCCAATACTACTTTAATTAATTACCTGAAGTTGACTTAATTAAGTGATGATTTGTGCATAATCCCCCTAAATTAAATTAAATAGGAGACAGGTGTGACTCTAAGAAACATTTTATTTGTGTAGATACGTATTCTATTGTTTCTTTGTCTTTAATAAAAATAATGTAGGCAACTTTAATTAGTTTGAATAGTTAAGAGTCTCAAATCGTTTAAGCTAGAGATATTGACTTGGTTTGAGTGGTTAAGGGCCTCAAGTCGTTTAAGTTAGAGATACTGGTCCTGTTTGGCAAATAACTGTTAGCTAATAGCTGATTACATTAGCTTTTACCTGATTACGTTTTTGGTTAGCTGATTTGACTAGCTGATTGTGTAAACTTGTTTGGTAAAACTTAGCTGATTGCTAATAGTTGTTTGGGTAAATGACAAATAAAGAAATGGTAAAGTATTTATTTGGGGGTTAAAAGGTAATAATTAGGGGTAAAAACGTCCTTCAAAAGAGATAGAACAATAAGCCAATTGAAAAACCTCATAAAATGTATTTTTTCAAAATTTTTGGACTCAATAAGCTCTTTCAAACCTCTCTTCACCAAACACCACTGTTAGAAGTTTGACTAGTCAAAACCTCTAAAATGGCTCAAACCTCCAATTTAATCCCAAAAAGCTCTTTCGCAAACAGGACCATGTTATGGGACCGAGGTAGTATTTAATAAGTCTAAATCTAACAGTGAATTTAAATCTAACAGTGAATATTAAATTCATCTAGTCATTCGGAATTTAGGTGAACATTATTGTCTTGTCTGATCAAAATAATGTAAATTTAGAGTTAGGTCCTTGTTAGAATAAGTTGTGTCCATTTTGATGAATTGAGACATCTTTTTCCACGAGTAGCTAAGAAGACCAAAACGTTTAAACTTAGTTTTATTAGGCAGTGATATTGAAGAAGATTCATATGGGGTTATTTCACGCAATTCCAATTAGTCTTATGATGATGTACTGTCTCACCTAACTTATAATCAATATCTCAGCTATAATTTTGCCATAAATTATGCTATGCATCTCCCATATGATTATACAATCAATGTCATCATATTATATGGTTTCAAATTTATTGATCTTATTTAATTACTAACAAAAAACTGTTGGAGATAATAAAAAAAATAAAGAACTGTTAGAGATAATAAAGTTTTATTCTTGATATGTTTACTATCCATTTAAATTGGATTTTTTCTATTATGGTCAGACTTACATTTAAGAAGAATAGAGTTAACCACCAACCACGTGATCCAAGTGGTTAAGATCATCTAACCAGGAATGGAATCCTAGTGATGGAAATACAGTTGTGATTAAAATATTTGGCGGGATAGTTTTGTCTCCCGAAATGAACCTACGCAGACTCGAATCTGAATTAGTCTGGACTGTAGGTCTAGGATACCAGATAGTTAGACCAAAAGAAGAATAGAGTTAGAATCCTTACAATTCTATTTATTAATGAAGTTTTAGTATAAAAGTAGAGTTAGAGTCCATTTGGTTCAACTCTTACTGCTTACTGTTGCGGTTAGTTGTTTGCTGGTAGATATTAGGAGTTAATTGTATCAATGGTCCTCCAAATATCAGAATTGGAGTATCGATGCCACAAAACTTCATTTTTGAACAGTAAACTTATGCAACATTGCATTTCATTTCTACTGTGGTCCTTTTGACCGAATTCGACAATGACAGTTATAGGAATGGACACGTGGACGATATATCAGACAAATTCTCCCTGTGGATTAAAAAAAAGGCTCCAGACTCTTTCCCTTTTTAACCTGGATCGGGCCACTTTAACCGGTTTGGGTTTGAGGACATGTCATTTAAAAACAGTAATCTACATGGAAAATTTGTCAGTGTAGTCTATGTGTCCTTTCTAGTGACTATTATTGTCCGAATCTAGTTAAAATGACTATAAAAGAAATCAAATGCAAAGTTTGATGAGTTTAGTGTTTATGAATGAGTTTTGTAGTATTTACGTTCCATTTCTAATATTTGAAGAACTATAGATCCAATAACACTATATATTAGCTGATTTTTCTTCCAAAATAACTATAAACAGTTGTTTCTCAATCATAACCGAACAACTTATATGGTTACGTGATTATATTTGCTTTTTCTTCTATGAACCTGAAGCATAGAGGACATTATAGAATATTCCATGATGAGAAAGACATTACATAACATATAATAATTCTATAACGTTGTGAAAATCATGTTTTTTGTTTTCAAAGTATAATGTCTTTTACACATTGACAGATATTGGAAGTAATGCAAGAAGAAGAAATGTTAGATAAAGAAAGATGGAAAATGCCAAAGGAAGAAGAAGAGGAGCAAGAATTTTGGGGATTTGAAGATTTAGAAAATTATGATAGTGAAAGTGATACTTCCTTCTCTCTCTCTCCACAACATTCTATTTCTACCTCTTCTTTAACTTCTTTGCATTATTAGCACTCATATATATTTATGCATTTTGTATTAATTATTAAGGGGTAGCTAAAGTTAAATCACAACCTACAACTTTTTGTCACTATGTAAATATATATATAAAATGAAGCTTTTTATTTGTTTATTAGTTGTAGTTGGACTCCCATTTTAGCTTTTTTTAGACTTTAATTAATTTTCAAATCATCAACTAATCAAGGGAAAGTTTTAGTAAATATGTTATTTTCATAAACTAATCATTAACTACCTAACCAATTTGTTTGTTGCGTGACAAGGTCAAATAATAAGAAAGGTAAAATGAATTTCTTTTTTTTTTTAATAATGATGTGATTTGGGGTTTTGAATATGTACTTAAGATGCGATACTTTTACAAAATGAGTATAGTTTAGTTAGTACATCTCTAGTTTTAGAGGTGGAAGATTGTGGGTTCGAATTCATTCCTTTACAATAAGAAAAAATGATGTTTTTCTCGTAAATTTCAAGCATTAGAATCTGAAGGATAAATATAACATATTCTATAATGATGATTGGATTACCTTTCGTAGCGCGGATAACCGCTGCTGTGATTTGCAGCGGAAGTACGGATTACCACGACCTTCGTACTACCGGTCATGCTTCAACTATGTTGAGGTTAATCGGGAGAGAAAATGACTGATCTACGAACTAAGAGCGACTGGAATTGTGTGTGAGAGAGGGGACGATGCATGTTTAGAGAGAGAGAGAGAAGCAACATTTCTCTGTCTTTTCTATATTTCTCTGTATTAGGGTTGGACAACTTACTATATACGAGGTCATGACAAATTCTAACCTACTATCTCTCTTTTTATTCGGTCCAAACCCGAATAATTCTCTCGATTCGACTTAAATGAGAGAGGTCCTCTTCAAATAATCTCGGCCTTTCATCTTTCATTTAAGATGAAAGGTCAAGATTAAAACAAAGGTTAAAAATATATAATTGAAATGTTTTCATTAACTATACAAATTTGAAAATTGAGTTATGGATTAATTTTGTCCATACCATTATTACAAAGATCAATGTCATATTTATTATACGAGAGTGGAACACTGAGTTAGAGAAATAAAGTCTGTGAGAAAGAGGAGTGGTTGCTGAGAGTAGCAGTACCAATGGAAAGCTTGCGTAGCCAGCGATTTGAAAGTTTGAAGAATACTATGGGCCTCAGTCCAAGCTTATGGAGAATTTCCTATGTGCTAAGGAATATTAGAACCTAATTAAGGAGGGGATTGACACAGTTTCAGTAGGCACTCAGGTGATTGAAGCATATATGAGATAAGAAGATAAAAGAGTATCCCTATCAAGCCATCGATAGAGAAATCACGAAGACTACTCTAAATGATGACACTTCAAATCAGATATGAGACTCGATGAAATAAAAGAATGAAGAATGTTGATGGGGGAAGAACAAGTTTTCATGAAGGTGATTTTTTAAATCTGATTCGGTCCGATGGAAGTAGATTTCATTTATTTCTTTTTCAAGACCTCGACTTAGATCCTAATACGGATATCTAGTTAGTCTAATATGATATAACATGTTATATATGTGTAAATAGGAGATCATATGATGAGGATACTTTTTGTTAATCTAATGAATTCGATGAATTCCTCCTAAAGATTCCCATCAAAATAGTGCGAGTTGATGAAAATTACTATGGGCTAGTCTCCCACTTCCAATACAAAGCAACTGGATCTAGTATGAGTTGGCGATCAGAACATATATGGATAGAACTTATAGTGGGGTCTCGAAAAATAAGTAATTTCGGCTGGGCTTTTATCCTTTTTTTAGGTTCATTTGGTTTTTTATTGGTTGGAATTTCCAGTTATCTTGGAAAAAGTTTCATATCTTTATTTCCCTCTCAGCAAATACTTTTTTTTTTCACAAGGGATCGTGATGTCTTTCTATGGGATCGCTGGTCTATTTATTAGTTGTTATTTATGGTGCACAATTTTGTGGAATGTGGGCGGGGGTTATGATCGATTCGATAGAGAAGAAGGAATAGCATGTTTTTTCCGATGGGGATTTCCTGGAAAAAATCATCGCATCTTACTCCGATTCCTTATGAAAGATATTCAGTCTATTAGAATAGAAGTTAAAGAGGGTATTTACGCTCGGCGTATCCCTTATATGGAAATCAGAGGCCGAGGGACTGTTCCTTTGACTCGTACTGATGAGAATTTGACTCCACAAGAAATTGAGCAAAAAGTAGTAGAATTGGCCTATTTTTTACGTGTACCAATTGAAGTATTTTAAAATGAGCTGAAGAATGATCATTTTCTTAGTAGGAGCTAAAATATTCTTTTTTTTTCTAGCAAAACTTATATAGCATAACTTAACCACACTTATATAGCATAACTTAACCACAAGAAGAGAGAGCAGAAAGAGGAAGGGGCAAGAAAGAGGGAGATGGTCTTTTAACAAAGCTATTGTAGAATGCTATC
Source organism: Euphorbia lathyris (assembly GCF_963576675.1). Lineage (NCBI taxonomy): Eukaryota > Viridiplantae > Streptophyta > Magnoliopsida > Malpighiales > Euphorbiaceae > Euphorbia > Euphorbia lathyris. Next base: position 68,694,536 of record NC_088917.1, read on the forward strand.
AATGCCACAACCTTGTCCACTTCCAATATAAATGCCCCACCTGGGGAAAACAATCAAATTATGTAGAGTTAAAAGAGAAGAAGGGAATGATGCTGATGGCCTATGTTGATAAAATTGGTGCAAAGAGAGAAGACATTTGGTTCCTGGATTCAGGATGTAGCAATCACATGTGCGAAAATAAGGCTTTGTTTTCTAAGTTAGAAGAAGTATCTGAACAAACTATGAAGTTATGAAACAACACTAGAATGCAAGTTTCTGGTAAGGGAAGCATTAAAATGGAGATAGATGATGTCAATTTCATTGTTGGTGATTTTTTTTGTGTGTCCTGAGCTAAAAAACAATCCTTTGATAATTGGGCAACTTCAAAAAAGAGGTCTTTCCATTCTTATATAAGCTAGAATGTGAAAAATCTTTCATCCAGTAAAAGTTTTGATCATTCAAACCAAAATGACATTAAATCGTATGTTTATTTTGGTAGCTAAGATGTTGTCAAAGTCTTCCCATCTAAAGCAAGAAGTATGTTTCAATATAACAATTAGGACCTCACTCACCTATGGCACTATATATTGGGACACATCAGTAACACAAGCCTTTAAACTTTGCAGCGTAAGAAAATGGTTCATGTCCTACCATAACTAACAATCTCAGATGAAGTATATGTTGACTTCTTGAAAGGAAAACAACACATCGAGCCAATTAAAAAAAGCACAGAGAGAGTAACTCAGATGTTAGAATTTATTCATGTTGATTTGTGTGGTCCAATTTCATCTATTTCTAATAGTGAAAGGAAATAAGTGTATGTGTGATTGATGATTATAGTAGAAAAGCTTGGTCATATTTTTTTACATGTGAAGTTAGATACATATGTTGTGTTCAAACTGCTTAAGATATTTTTGGAGAAAGAAACTAGACTTGCCATCAAGTGCTTATGAACATATAGAGGAAAGAGTTTCACATCTACTGAATTCAATAACTTATGTAGAGAGAATGGAATTAGAAGGCAACTAACAACATCATATACTCCACAACAGAAAAAAGTCACAAAAAGGAAGAATTGTATAATGATGATTTGTGTGAGGAGAATGTTGTCTAAAAAGGTATTCCAAAGCCTTTTTTGTCATAAGCAGTGAAGTGGGAAGTGTACATGCTCAATCGGTGTCCTGCTGCAGCCTTGTAGGATACAATAACATAAGAGGTTTATAGTGGAGTAAATCCATCTATTGAACACCTCGGGGTCTTTGGATGTGTGCGTCACATACATGTACCAAATGCAAGAAGAACTAAGTTGGAAAGCAAGAGTATGAGTGGTGTTTTTTTCGGATTAATGATGAATCAAAATGGTAAAAAATATATGATCATGTATTGAAGAAGGTAGTAACTAGCTGAGATATAGAGTTTGAAGAAAATAAAAGATGGGACTAGGACAAGAGCTATGAGCAATAGATACTTGTTGAGTTTAAGTTGGGAGAAAGCGAAGATGAAGCGACTAAAGAAAATGCAAATGATGATGATATTGAGTGGGATGGAGCTGAAATCATAGATGAAAATATAATAGAAACTCCCTCAAATTCGAGCTCTTCCTCAAGTTCCAGGTCTTTCTCCAATTCTGATGCAGAAATACACATGAGGCACTTAGATGAATGCTTATGTGATTAGAAAAGGACTTTTATAAGGCAAAGAAATTGATGTGAATTTTGTTCTAAGTGCAAGTACAAACATTATGATTTTTTGAAGAGGTTGGGAAGAGTGAAAATTAGAGGAAAGCAATAGAGGTTGAAATCGAAATCATAGAGAAGAATGATACATGGTTTCTCGCTGATTTACTAGAAGGTGCAAAGCGGATTGGAGTAAAATGAGTCTACAAAACAAAGCTGAATGGGCATGGTGAAATAGAGAAATTTAAATCTCAATTAGTCGCAAAAGGGTATATACAACAATATGGAATAGAATATGCTGAAGTCTTTGCATTAGTGGCTCGATTGAACACTATTAAATTGCACTATTTGCTAAGAAAGAATGGAAGGTGTATCAACTAGATGCCAAATCAGCTTTCTTACATGACGAGTTGATAGAGGATGTATATATGGAGAAGCCTAAAGGGTTTGAGAAGAAGGAAGAGCCCAACAAAGTGTATAAGCTGAGAAAAGCCTTATTTGGACTAAAACAAGCCTCTCGAGCTTGGTTTAGTCGTATTGAAGCTTATTTTTAAGGAAGGCATTTTAGAAGTGTTCCGGTGAGAAAACATTGTTTGTAAAAACCACCATTCGAGGTAAATTTTTAATTGCAAGTTTATATGTTGATGATTTAATACACACTAGAAATGATGAAGCAATGATGGGCGAATTCAATGAATCAATGATGAAAGAGTTCGATATGTCGGACCTAGGGAAGATGAGGTATTTTCTTGGTATTGAGGTGCAACGATTGGAGAATGGATTTTTCATCAGTCAAAGAAGTATACATGGGATGTACTTAAAAGATTTCGAAGGAAGAAGGTAATGTTGTTTCAAATCTAATAGTTCCTGGCTCCAGAATTTTGAAGGATGAGAATGGAGTTTTATTGATAGTACTTTATACAAGCAACTGGTTGGAAGTCTAATTTAACTAATATCAACTCATCCGGATTTGATGTATGGAGTTAGCTTAATTAGTAGGTACATGTGTCAACCTATATAGTTTCATCTTATGGTTGCAACTAGGGTGCTAAGGTATGTGAATGGAACTACTAATTTTGTTATTCTATATCAACAAAAGGCAAGTGGTATATTGATTGTCTATACCGACAAAGACTATGCTGGATGTTTGAAGAATAGGAAGAGCACCTCGGGGGTATGCATTCATGATGAGTTCAGTGGTAGTAGATTGGTCATCTAGAAAGCAACTAATTATCATATTGTCAACAACGAAGGCTGAATATGTAGCCGTACCAACAACATGTAGCAATGTGGATGAAGATGGTTCTTAAAAGACTTGGCTATGATCGTGAAGAATGCACAACTATATTTTGTGACAACAACTCAACAATAAAATTGTCAAAAAACATGGTAATGCACAAAAAGGAACAAGCATATTCTAGTTCGATTTCATTTATTAAAAGAGTTATGTAATGAAGGAGTAATCTGTTTAATTCATTGTGGCTCGCATGATCAGGTTGCAGATATTTTAACTAAGTCCCTAAAGCTAGAGTAATTTCAGAAACTTAGTTGGAGTATGTGAATCGCCAAAAGTAAACTAAGCAATCTATTTAATTTACAGGAGTGTCTGTTATAGTTGAAGTCCTTTATTTTAGGAGTTGATTCTTTACCGTCAATAAATCGACTATTCTTTTGGGTAGTCCTATTTTTAAGCTGGTAGAGCCTTGACGCAACGGTAAACGTTGTTGTCGTGTGACCAAGAGGTCACGGGTTCGAGTCTTAGGAGCGGCCTCTTGCCAAATAAATTGGCAGGGGAAGGCTTGCCCCCAGTACACCCTTATGGTGGGACCCCTCCCCGGACCCCGCTCAGCGGGAACGTGTAGTGCGACCGGGCCGCCCTTTTTGTTCAAAAAATAACAAATCCAATGGTTTTAACCCAATCCAACCTAAAAATAACTAGTTTACTAATTTATAATTGAATCCAATCCAATCCAATGGTAAATCAATTTATACATGAAAATTAACGTATGTAAATTATTAAATTTACTACTCCCTTCTCATAATAAAAAAACTAACAGATTTTTTAGATAAATTAATAGAAGTTGGTGAATGAAATTAAAACAAAATTAAAACATCAAATAGATGTTTCATCTAAAAAGCTTTGATATGCAGTTTCAAAGTGAAGTGGTAGAAATAGAAATAGAAAATAGAAGTTTCCTACTTTTGGAAATCTCAGAAAATCACATTATATATAGAGGTGGCAAAATGACACACGACCCGATTACACGACACGAACACGACACGGATTTTTAGTGTTAGTGTTGAGCTAAATAGGTAATAGGTTATTTTTGGGTTGACACGAAACTGACACGCTAATTTTTGGGTTGGGTTAGTGTTGATAAGTGAACCCGAAAACGACACGAAATGACACGGATATTGAAAATTATTGTTATATTCTCTAGTGTTTTTTATGTCACTTTATTAATAAAGATAATAAAATTATAATTATTAATTGCAAATATTGATTTGAATTTCCTAAATTGTTATAAACACATTACATGACCCTCTAACATGGTATTATCGAACTTTTCGATAATTATTGTTAACATACTAATCTAAAAATGATATAAAATGTTTAAAAACAGTACCATATCTTCTTATATTTTTAAGAGTTATTATTAATATATATGCATAACAAAATTACATGTAACCCGAAAACACGACACGAAATCGACACTAACCCGAACAGGTTAACACGACTTTGACATGAAAGTTTTTGGGTTGGGTTTGGGTTTACTCTTTTTGACACGAACCCGAAATGACACGACACGAACACGATAATTGCCAGGTCTAATTATATATGATAAATATGTATTAAATTCACATTAAATTGGAATGAGAAATGACGTAATAAGGACCACAAAGGGGGACAAATTTATATTTTTGTAATTTTGTTATTAATAATTACTGTACTTTTGTTAGTTATTTTTCTTAATTGTTGATTGACACTAAACTGTTCTCTCTCCCCAACTTCTGTTCCTACTACTGTTATTAATGCAATAATGCTATAAAGGTACAAATTTGGACCTAATCCTTATGTTTTTAATGCTCTCCCTTCTTTTTGGATAATGTTCAAATTCACCATTATTTATTAATTTTTTTTGGAAAACTACAAATTTATTTATGGAATGATAAACATCCTGTTTGACAAATAGCGGTTAGCTGATTACATTTTTGGTTAGTTGATTTGACTAACTAATTGTGTAAATTTGTTTGGTAAAATTTAAATGATTGTTAATAGTTGTTTGTGTAGAATGACAAATAAGGATATGGTAAAGTCTTTATTTGGAATTAGATAATATAAATAAGGATAAAAATATCCTTAAAAAAAATGAATCAATAAACTAATTGAAAAAATTCATAAAATTCAATAAGATCATTCAAACCTCTCTCCACCAAACACCATTATTAGATATTTGACTAGTTAAAACCTCTAAAATGGTCCAAAACTCTAATTTTGCCTCAAAAAGCTCTTTATCAAATAAAACCAAAATTTTATCCATAGTTTTTTTTAAAAGTTAAATCAATTTTATCCATATATAAAAAAAATTGATTTTAAAAAAATTCATATGATTTTACGTTTTTATAAATTGGTCCTTGTGTTTTTCCTCAGAACAAAAACACTGTGTTTTGGCTAGTAAATGAACTAGCCACTTAAGTAGTAAATAAAATGGACTTGAACAAATCAAAGCTTTTGTCTAATGGTCTTCGAAGCTATTCGTTAGAGTGATAGTTAAGAGAGCATTAACAAACTAATCTGAGATTTTCGTTAAGCTTACAAAATACAGGGAAGCTCCTTTTATACTGGCTATGAACAAATTAGCCCTTATAAGAGAAGGAGTGGTAAATAACAGTTTATCACCAAGAACTCATAGATAATTATAAAATAACCCCTAAAGATATATAATGTTTATTACCCCCCTCAAACTGTAGAGTATAGAGACAGAACTCTAAGCTTGCTCAACAGTCTTTGAAAATCTGTTGAAGATAGAGCCTTTGTAAAAAAATCTGCAATTTGACAGAAAGAAGGGATGTGAAGAGGTTTAATTATTCCAGCAAGGTATTTTTCTCGAATAAAATGGCAATCAAGCTCAATGTGCTTGGTTCGCTCATGGAAAGTGGGATTTTTGGTTAAGTGAATGGCTGATATATTGTCACAAAAGAGAGGTACTGGTTAGGAATGAGGTATTCCAATCTCTTGAAAAATGTAAAGAAGCCACTGTATTTCACTTGTAAGTATTGACATTGCCCTATATTCAGCTTCAGTTGAGGATTTAGCAATGGTAGGCTGCTTTTTACTTTTCCAGCTGATGAGTGAGTTGCCTAGAAATACACAATACCCAGTTACTGATCTTCTAGTATCTTGACAAGTTGCCCAATCTGCATCTGAATAAGTTTTGAGATGTAATGGATTCTGTGCAGAGTAGAAAAGGCCTCTTCCTGGATCATTCTTTAAGTAATGTAGAACCCTGTATGCAGCTTGTAGATGTATGTCTGTGGGTTTCTCCAGGAACTGGCTGAGATTGTTAACAGAGTAACAGATATCTGGTCTAGTATTGGTTAAGTAAATCAAACGACCAATAAGCCTTCTATAAACAGTTGCATCAGGTATATGATATCCTGCATCCTTAGTTAATCTAAGAGAAGAATCCATTGGAGTTTTTACTGGCTTACAGGCTAATAGTCCTAAATCAGCTAAAAGATCCAATACATACTTTCTTTGTGAAATATTAATTCCAGCTTTTGATCTTGCAACCTCAAAGCCTAAAAAATATTTCAATTCTCCTAAATCTTTGATCTTAAACTCTTTATCTAGTAAAGACTTAATATGATCAATTTCATTTAGGTTATCTCCTGTTATTATAATATCATCAACATAAACTAACAAAATAGTATGCTTACCATTTTGAACATTAATAAAAAGAGAATGATCAGAAATCGCTTGTTTGTACTCATGTTGAACTAAAAACTTTGATAATCTTTCAAACCATTGTCTACTAGCTTGCTTTAATCCATAGAGGGATTTCTGCAACTTACAAACTAAACCAGGCCTAGGCAACTGCAAACCAGGAGGAGGACTCACGTAAACTTCTTCATTTAAATAACCATGAAGAAAAACATTATTTACATCACATTGAAAAAGATTCCAATTCTTAACGGCTGCTATAGCTAAAATCAATCTTACAGTAGTAAGTTTGATAACAGGTGAAAAAGTTTCAGTATAATCCAATCCCTCCCTTTGTGTATAACCCTTTGCAACTAACCTAGCCTTGTATCTCTCTAAGGTTCCATCAGACTTGAGTTTTACTTTAAAAACCCATAAAGACCCAACAGTGGTCTGGCCAGGAGGAAGTTCAGTGAGAACCCAGGTTTGATTTGCTTCTAAAGCTTGCAATTCTATTTGCATCGCCTGCTGCCAGCATGGATGCTGACTAGCTTCTCTATAGTTTCTAGGTTCTGGTATAATCTCTAAGTTCATAATATAGTTTTTAAAACTAGGACCAATTTTATCATATGTCAAAACTTTGCTTAGAGAATGAGAAACTTGATGACCAGCAGTATTTTCTAGTTTTTTTATTTTTACTATAACTATTAGAATCTATAGAAACTTGATTACAATGAAAGTCATGTAAGTAGGCAGGGGCAGTTCTTGTTCTACTAGATCTACGAACAAGATCATTGTTAACAAGATCAATACTCTGTACAGGCTCTATGTTAACATGTTCAGCATTGTGAATTGGTTCAATGTGCTGAGAACCAACATTTGGTATAACAGAACCAGAAATGACATTATCAGGATTGCTAGTCTCTAAAACTAGTGATTCATATTCATCAGAATGATCAAACAAAACTTCACTAGGTTGACATTGAGTTTGCTCAAATAAACCAGCATCAGGACTATCATGAAGGCTGTCATTAACCATAATATTATCATCATTAATGTGATTATTGTAAACAATAGCATCGTCATGACTATGAACTCTTTCTAAGTTATCAGGCATATTGACTTCATGAGGAAAAAGATTCTCATTAAAGTCATAAAACTTATTAGCAAGAAGATTCTGATGTTGTATATCATTTTCTAGACTTCTAATAAAATATATACTAATATCAGAATCACTACTCAATTTGTCTATTGTCATAGGACTAACATAAGGGAAAACATGCTCAAACCATTTAACATCTCTAGAAACATAATAAGAATGTGTAGTGAGATCAAAAACCTTATAGACTTTTACATTGGCCTTAAAACCTAAGAAAACACAAGGCTTTCCTCTTTGTTCAAACTTATGTTTGGAACTCTTCAAGTTACAAACATAAACTAAGGAACCAAACACCTTCAACAAGCTATAATCAGGTTGTTGTTTATGTAACACAACATATGGTGTTTCCCCCATTCAACAAAGGAGTGGGAAACAAATTTATAAGATACACTGCATGCAATATACAATCTGCCCAAAAATTTAAAGGCAAAGATGCTTGAAACCTCAATGATCTAGCTACTGCTAAAATATGCTGATGTTTTCTCTCTACTATGCTATTTTGCTGCGGAGTATAAGGACATGAAAATTGATGTTTAATGCCATTCTTCAAACACAAATCATTCAATAACAGTTCAGGAGCATTATCACTACGAATGCATTTAATTTGTGTTTTAAACTGCACCAATACATATTTATAAAACCCAGCAATGCACTGTGGTGCTTGAGTCTTGTTTTTCAGCAAGAAAACCCAAGTGAAACGACTAAAATCATCTACTATAGTCATAAAATACTTATACCCAGCATGAGAACAAGTGGCAAATGGTCCCCATACATCAATGTGTATCATATCAAATTTAGCAGGAGAAACATTAGAACTAACAGGAAAAGGAATCCTTTTCATTTTAGACATAGGGCAAATAGAGCAATCAAAACAATCTGTTTTACAACTCTTGAAATCAGGAAAAAACTGACAAAGAGAATCAAGTTGAGACACTGGATAGTGACCCAACCTGTAATGCCACAATTGTCTATTATTGACAAACTTATTCACTACAGCATTAACAGAAGAATGAACAATAGGTAAATCTAAACAAGAAGTAATAGATTCATGAAGAACATAAAGTCCCTTTGAATATTCAGCCGAACCAATCATCTGCTGAACTTTGTCCTGAATCTGACAATGAGATTGATTAAACACACAAGTTAGTCCTTCTTGAACTAACTTGCTAACTGAAATGATATTAAATTGAAAAGTTGGTATGTAAAAAGCTTTATGTAAAACCAATCTATCATTAAAACACACATCTCCAACAAACTCAACTTTAATGCTTTGATTGTTTGGCAGTCTAACAACAATATTAGAAACTGAGATCATATTCTTTAAGAACTTTAAAGAAGTAACAATGTGATCAGTTGCCCCTGAATCTAAAATCCAGGTTTTGGACTTAGATTCAAATCTTGAACAATTAGAGATAATACATGAGTGTGATTGAGTAATCACATTACCAATGTGATGAAAATTTGGAGTTGAAGATGACTGCCTCTGAGAGTCCGGAATCAAAGACAGCAAGTGTTGATACTGGGCCTGAGTTAACTGAAAACCTTTATCTCCAGAAGTGCCAGAACCATCTCCAAAATCTCCACCATTATGAGTAGTTTGTGACATAGCAGCGACTGAACCCTGAGAACCCTGATTCTGTCCAGAACCACTTCTAGAATTTTGCCCTTTCTTAGTGAATTTAAAATTTGCAGGAAATCCATGTTTGCGATAACACTGATCCACAGTGTGACCAGGCTTATCACAATGACTGCACCTTTTCTTATTATCCCTTTGTCCTTTAGCATAGTTAATAGAAGATTCCATGGTAGGAACTAAAAGACTAGAACCAGTGCCTATCAACTGTCTTTCTTGTTGAATAACTAAAGAAAATACTTCAGTTATCTTTGGCAAAGGCCTCATTAAAAGAATCTGGGACCTAATGGCAGCAAAATCCATATTTAAGCCTTTCAAGAACCTAATTACACAGTCCTCATCTTGATAAGTTTTAGCCTTTGTCAAAACAGTAGCACAAGCACAAACAGGATTACAAGAGCACAAATACAAAGGTCTATAGTCTATAATCTCTTCCCAAACAGACATAATCTTTGTATAATAATCTGTAACTAAATCAAATCCTTGAATTGTCGAATAAAATTCATCTTGAAGATCAGATATCTTGAACGAATCTATTTGAGAAAACCTTAACTTCAAATCATTCCAAGCATCATAACAATTGTTAAACCAGTGAATACTCTTAGCAATTGCAGGTGTAACTGACCTAGTAAGCCATGTATAAACCATTGTGTTGCATCTGTCCCAGGCGGGACGATTAAGATCATCAATAGGAGGAGAAAGAACAGATCCATCAATAAATGCAATCTTGTTTTTCGCACGAAGAGCTCTCTCCATTTCTCTTCGCCAGGAATGATAATTGTTGCCGTCTAAAACTTGTGAAACCAGAATTAGTCCAGTATTTTCACCTGGATGGAGATAAAAATGACTAGTCGGATTCAGCGATAGATCATGAAAAATTGGAGGCCGTTGTGGTTGCTGTGGTGTCGGAATAGGGTTTTCATTTGGTTCAGCCATGATAATGAACGAAAAATCAAAGATGAAGTAGAAATAAGAAGAATTAGGTAAATTGCAACCTAATTTTAACGGAACAAATTTTCTCACAACAGAAAGAAAACTCAAGAACAATCTGTATCCAAGGGTAAGATTATCAGAAAGAAATCAACGAAATCGATTATCAGAAAGAAATCAATGAAATCGATTATCAGAAAGAAAAGGATGAAAGACTGGAATCGATTAATTTTGAAGTTGAACTAAGAAGAAGAAATCGATTTCAGAAAATCGATGAATAACAAAAGAGAAATCGTACACGATGATGAACCAAGTTTGATTCAGAATGAACCCTGAAAAAGAAAGCGCGTGTATTGCTCTGATACCATAACAAACTAATCTGAGATTTTCGTTAAGCTTACAAAATACAGGGAAGCTCCTTTTATACTGGCTATGAGCATATTAGCCCTTATAAGAGAAGGAGTGGTAAATAACAGTTTATCACCAAAAACTCATAGATAATTATAAAATAACCCCTAAAGATATATAATGTTTATTAAACATGATACATTAAAACTAATCTTAATCAGCTAATCCTAATTACGCTTGGCAACCACCAGAGAATAATTAAGGGAGTAAAACAATGATTAAAGACAAGTTAGGGCGTTCGGAATCCTTTGGAGTCAATTAAGCATGTACTTGAATAAAAGTTCCCTCCCATAATAGGCATCATATTATGAATTTAAAGTGAAAACTTAACCAAACGTATTTGCATCAAGTTAAAACGAACATACAAAAGGAAACATTCTCCAAATACAAGCATCTATGAATCGCTATCGTATACATCCATTGTCACACTGGATATATAAAAAAAAAAATCAAAATTGAGAAGTTGAGGTGTGTAATAGATTTAAATTAACAAATCCAATCCATGTATATGATAGGTCTAAGTATAAACACAATATGTTAAACGGTACAAAACTACAGATTTAGATGTGTAATTATGTATTAAGGTAAATTTATTTATAACCTATTTGAATTTACTTGCGATCAGATTCAAGGGTGATTTAGTACTTAATACATTTTCAGTGGTTTTTTTATTGACTTTTTTTTTGGTGTATTTCGTCATTTTTTATAAATTAGTTATGTAATTTTGTAATTGGCTTAATACATCATTTGCCCCTTGAACTTATTTAAAATATTTGATTGGCCTCCTAAACTTTCAAAGTGTCGATATAGCTCATTCAACTTGCATAAATGTGTAGTTAGCCTCCTGAACTTGCAAAATATAATCAATAATCACTCAGTTGTAAAAAAAAAGTAAGTTAAATGCGAAATATGTATTGCATGACCAAGGGATAGGATATGCGATTTTAATATTAAAGAAGACAAATTTTACAGTTGAGCAAGTAAGCACTTAATTTTTAATCTATTATGTGAATTATGCAAAAGCATTCTAAGGGGCGTGCAATATATTTTCCGCATGCAACTTACCTTTTTTTTTTACAACCGAGTGATTAATTGATTACATTTTACTCAAGTTCAGGGGCTAATTGAACATTTTATGCTTGAGGGACTATGTAGATATTTTGAAAGTATAGGGGCCAATCAATCTGTTTGGACAAGTTTAGGGATAAATGATGTATTAAGCCTTTGTAATTTAGATTCGAGACTTTATACATCATTTGCTTCATGAACTTGTCCAAAAAACTTGATTGACCTCTGAACTTTCAAAGTGTCTCGATAGCTTTTTCAACTTAAATAAAATGTTTAATTAGCTCCATAAACTTGCATAAAATGTAATCAATTAATCGTTCGATTGTAAAAAAGTAAGCTGCATGCGAATGATTTGTTGCACACGCCTTAGAATGTTATTACATAATTCACATAATAGATTAAAAAGGAAGTTCTTACTTGCTCAACTATTAAACTTGTTTTCTCTAATATTAGAACCACATACTCCCGATCTTGGTCGTTTTACTTTTTTAAGATGCGTGTAATATATTTTCTGTATTTTTTTTTTTGCAATTGCGTCATTAATTGATTATATTTTACACAAATTTTAGAGATTAAATAGATATTTTATACAAGTTGAAACTATTGAAATATTTTAAAAATTTAGAAGACTAATCAAGCTTTTTGAACAAATTACGATCCTAATTAAGCCTAGATTCAATAACCATCATGGATGTATCATTTCATTTTCATGCCACTAGGCTTAATTAGTTTGCCAAGTAAGGCTGCTGGCCTATCCTATATGGTGGATCCATCCCATGCCCCATGCCAGACTTTATTTTTTTTTTAATTATTATTATTAATATTAGGTGAGCCACATTATTTTCACTCTATGATATTTAGTTAATTCATGCATATAATATGCTCCTAATTTTATACTATTACTTGTCATAAATTGTCATATAGTCTAATTAAGGCATGTATATTATATGATTAATAATATTGCTGTCCATTGCTTTTTTTTAACACATATAATTTTTCGTTTTCAAGTGAATATTTAAGTCATATTTTAAATAATTTCAATAATTTAAGATTACATAAATAGGGAAAGAATTCAAATCTAATTTAATGAGAGGAAATCATATCTGCTATATTGTGAATGTAATACTCGATATGATGAAAACCGTAATATCATTTCGATTTCGATAGAAATAATGTGATGTTTATTTTAGATTTTCAGAACCGTGTTTAATTTCTCTTTAATGTATAAATTAGGGTTATAAAATAGAAGCTTTTAGTTTTTTTTATATAGAAACACTAGCTTATGATAAAATTATTATTATTTCTATTTTCATAAAATATATTTTTCTTTAATGTTATTTCAATCTTTTTTTTTGGTAGGAATAGGAAAAGAAAAAACAAAACAAAAACAAAAAAAACCTAGCATGGGATTAGTTTAGGGAAGCTAACCCCCACCACATCTTCAAAAAGAAGAGAAGAAAGATAACCAGGAGGATAAGAAAAGGTCGTGACGTCCAACATCCCCTCATGACCAGCAACCGCCAAACGATCTGCTACCCGATTCTGTTCTCTGAAGATATGGCTGAAATTTATGAAATCAAAGGAAGAACAAAACCTTCTAATACATTTGATAAGATTTTGGCTATTTAGACAAATAGCATTATTATCGGAAATCATTTTGATAGCCTCAAGGTTGTCAGATTCTATAATCAACTTCTTCAAATCCAGATTCTTGGCAAGTTTCAGGCCAGAAAAAATCCCCCAAAGTTCAACCGAAAAGGACGAACCCAAACCCAGATTTTGAGTAAACCCAGACAACCAGGCACCCCCATCATCTCTCAGAACACCTCCTACAGCAATCTTACCGTCCTTAAGGCAAGAGCCATCTGTGTTTAATTTCACCACCCCTTCCATAGGCCTACACCAACCAAGGAGATGAACAGTCTTCTTCTGGGTCGACCTCGCCAGAGAATCTCCTTTGAAGCTATCAGTAATATTGAATAATTTTCCTGAGAAGAACTCAACTAAATTAGGAATAGAAACAGTTTTGCTTCCAAAGATTTCCTCATTCCTCCACTTCCAAATCTGGTGACAGACAATAGCAAAGAAAATATTACCATGCTCAAGGTTAGCCAATAACTTCCCACTAACTCCATCAATAAACCAGTCATGATCAGAGTGAGCCAAGAAAGTAGAAAGTAAGTTGTGATGGAGAACTTTCCTCCACACCTCTTTACTCTTAGTACAATCCTTAAGAGCATGGCAAATAGTTTCAACATGCCCTCTGCATCTGCTGCAAGCACCTGAATCCACCAGATGCCGTCTATTTCTATCCAAATTAGTGAGCAGCATATCCTTAACACAAAGCCACAGAAAGCTCCTAATACGGTAAGGAATTTTTAAAGCCCAAATGATTTTCCAAACTTCAGAGTGAGGACCCGTCCCATTATGGTTGAACGCTTCAAAGGCAGACTTACATGTATAAGCTCCAGTGTTTGTCAATGCCCAACAATGACTATCCCTATCTTCCTCCTTGTTACTTATCTTGACCCCCCCTAATCCTCAGGAGCGTATCCAGACTAAAAAAAGAGTCAAATTTAGACCAAATCCAATCCCCCTCAGAATCCACCACATCAGCGATCCTCCAATTGCGGATATTACTAGGTGGCGGGGAGCTATACACCTCTAGTAAAGATTTGCCTCCAATCCAGGTGTCATTCCAGAAGCTGATGGTCTTACCATTCCCCACCTCCTAACCTATCCCACAGCAAAACTCTGAAAACACAGTACTGAGGCCTTTCCACAAAAAAGAACAATTGACAACTCTCTCGTTGGGCCCCCCAAAAATCTTATCTTTTCTATATTTTCCACAAAGAAAATGAACCCAAAGAGAAGAGGGGATTCACCACATTCTCCACAGAAGCTTCATTAATAAAACTTTGTTATTGTTCTTGGCTTGTCTAATCCCCAGGCCTCCCATGTTTTTAGATTGGCAAACCTCCTTCCAAGGAACAAGGTGGATCTTTTTCCCCTTCGCAGAGTCCCCCCAAAGGAAACGCCGATTGATTTTATCAAGATCATTAAGAACAGGCTCAGGCAATCTACAAGCTTGCATAATATGATTATGAGCTGCACAACTGACAGACTGAATCAAAGTAAGATGGCCCGCAAGAGAAAGAGTTTTAGCTTTCCAACTGGCACATTTACCATTAGTTTTGTCCAGAGTTTCTTTAAAAGAGGCTTTGGAGACTCTGTCACTATGGAGGGGAACCCTCAGATACTTACCCAAAGAATTAGTCAGAGGAATACCAGATATTTCACTTAACCTTTTGCAGACACCCTTACTCATGTTTTTGGAACACAACATCCAGGATTTTTGGATATTGATCTTCTGGCCAGAAGCGGTGCAGAAATAGTTAGGATATCCATAACTACACCAATTTGCTCCTCATTCCCTTCCACAAAGATCATAACATCATCTGCGAAGAACAAATGGGTAATCGAGGGACCAAATTTGTTGATGGACACTGGATGGAAATTCCCATTGCCCACAACCTCTTAGATAAGGTGAGATAATCTTTCCATAGCAATAACAAATAAGAAAGGGCTCATAGGGTCCCCTTGACGGATCCCCCTAGAAGGAGTAAACTCCTCCGACATATCTCCATTTATCAAAACCTGAAAAACAGGAGAAGAAATGCAGACCTCGATTAATCTCCTCCAACTTTCCGGGATACCAGCTCTCTTCAGACTATCAAGAAGAAAACTCCAGTTTAGGCGGTCGTAAGCTTTCTCCAGGTCCAACTTCAGAGCCACAATACCTCTCATACCCTTTTTAATTTTCATGGAGTGAACCATCTCCTGGGCAATAACAACATTATCCATCATCTGTCTGCCAGGGACAAAACTGCCTTGATTCTGGCTAATAATCACAGGAAGAATACACATGAGTCTATTAGCCACAATTTTAGTAATAGCTTTATACAACACATTACAAAGACTAATAGGCCTCATTTGTAAAAAGGAGGACGGTTTCTCAACTTTTGGAATCAAGACCAGAAGAGTTTTATTCACAAGCCTAATATCGTTGGAACCATTGAAAACTCCTTTAACAAAACTATAAATGCCTTCCTTCACAGTATCCCAATGTTTGTGATAAAAGCTGACAGGGATACCATCAATTCCAAGAGCTTTGGTAGCTCCAATACTTGAGAAGGCCAGATCAATCTCTTTCTGGTCAATAGGATGGAAAGCTTCCCGAATCGTTTCCTCTTCCAACTTAGGAAATGAAGTCCTAGAAAGGGCTTTATCCAGATCCACATTCTCCTCTTTAAATATGTCTTTATAAAAATTAAGGGTCAAGCAACGAATATCCTCATCCTCATAGACCCAATCTCCATTTGAATCTTTGATAGCATCGATTTGATTCCTCTGCCTTCTAATAATAGTTGAAAGGTGGAAAAACCTAGTATTGCGATCTCCATCTTTAATCCAAGCCTTTCTAGATTTCTGAAACCAAAGCAGCTCTTCCTGCCTCAGTACAGCTTCCAATTCGTTCTGGAGAGATCTAAGAAGACCATTCAGACTATGATCAAATCTAAACTCCAAACTGCGATGAATGCCTTCGATTCTGCTTAAAAGCTTATTCTTTCTTCTGATAATATGGCCAAAGATGTTTTTATTCCATCCCACCACATTCCTTCTAAACCCCTCAGCAACAAGGAGAATATTGGAGTGGGACTGCCAATTGTCCTGAACAAAGTTTTTAAACTCAGGGTGAGATTCCCAGGCCACCTGGTACCTAAAAGGTCTGTCCCCTTTAGGCTGATGACTTTTAACCAACTTAACTAAGATAGGACAGTGATCAAAATGACGGAAAGGGAGATTCAACACATTCACTTCGGGAAATCTATAGATAGCCGGAATATTCGCATAAAAACGAACAAAAACACTATTACGTTTCCAAGTAAATCTATGACCAGCAGCTCCCAGATCAGAAAGCCCACACAAATCCATATTTTGCTTATGGTTGAGACACTGGTTCACATAATGGTTCCCACCCCCTCTTTGATCACTCATAAGGGCAATATCATTAAAATCCCCAGCCACAAACTAAGCCTCCAAAATGCTCGTACTCATAGTATATAGGACTTCCCACAACCTCTTACGATTGGTCATGATAGGATCAACATAAACAAAGGTGATAAAGAAGGGTTTATTACCAGGATAAATAACCTTACTGTGAATAAATTGTTTATCCATACTAATAATGTCAATCTGAACACGATCTGGCTTCCAGAAGAGCCAAATCCCCCCCAGCTCGGCCAGTAGCCTCCGATCTGACACAATTCCAATTACTAAACTTTCTAACTACCTCATCTGCTTTGCTACCACTGATCTTGGTTTCCAGTAAAGCAAAACAGGAATGGTTAAATTGTTTAATTAAATCTTTAACATGGATACGGGTAGCCTTACTAGCCGCACCTCTAACATTCCACACAAAAAAGTCCATCAAAAACGCAGACTACTGACCACAGGCCCAACACCCTAAACCATGTACTTATTCGGGGCTCCTGAGAGCCTTGAAGAGGTACCAGCAGGCCCCCTTTTATCCCAAATATCCAAAGATCTATGGTTATTTTTCTGATTACCCTTAGGTTTTTTCATATTCATTTTATTGACCCCCATAGCCTTTCCATTTGCATTATCAACATAGGTTTTCGGGATACTAACCTCATTGTGCTTCTTTTTCCCAAATGTGGCATGATTCTGGGAGCTCCCCAAGGTAACAACTCTGGATTCAAATAGAGGGTTAACAGTCTCAACTTTATTGGCCTCCGGCTTAGCAGATTCTAACCCTGGCATGCTTAGCTCCATATGCTCGTTTGAGTGATTAGATTCATGAGCTTCCTCAATAGATAGGACCCCAAATCTAGATCCAGAACCGAAGACCGTTTCTTCACCAGAACCAACTTTCTTATTAGGGGGCCTTTCTTTGATCTCAAGGGCAATCTGGAGAGAATTCATCTCCTTGCTAATGTCAAGAGGACGATTCTAAACAACAGTTGCCCGAGTCCTTCCAACTGACCTCTTAGCTAACATCCAGGGGCCAAAGTTCCTCCCTTCACCTTGAATCCCCTCTTCTCTTTCTTTATCAGCCACCATAACCTCTTCGACCAGCTTCTCTTTCTTTGGACACCCTTCATAAGTATGGCCAAACATACCACACTCATAGCAAATATTATGAATGCCTTCATATTCAATATAGTAAACCGTATTCTGAACACAGAATTTAGACAAAAGAGGCTTAGCTAGATCAATATCAATACAGACCCTGGCAAACTTGCCTCTCACTACCCCAATGGTGGTTTTATCCACATGGTGAACTTTTCCAACAAGACCACCAACTTTATTAAGAAAGATTTCATTATAGTATTCAATAGGTAAACCTGGGAATCTTACCCAAGTAAGAATCCTATTAACTGAACAGTCATGAGGATTAAAATTAGGGACCCATGGCCTTAATGCCAGAACATGATTAGAAATGATATAAGGGCCACCATTAATGACAACATTAAAGTCCTCTGCCCTAGTAAATTTGATAACATAATAGTCATTCTCTAAGTCAGTAATGGTGCCTTTCCCTTTCTTTGCCCATTGTGCCTGGATCCTCTGAGCGAAATAATTGAAACTAATTCTTTTACCAAGCACAATCACTATTAAAGCAAGCTTCCATTTAGACCCGAGGGCACGTTTATCCGCTGATGATAGCCAAATCACAGGACATAACGGATCATCCTGTTCTCCATCCTCCTTATCAGAGTCAGAATAGTCCTCCTTAAAATCATCCTCAATGATCTCTTCATCTAACACGGGTTCCTCCTCGACCACTCCCATCACAGTATCTCTCCAAGAGATTTTTCCCATGCCTTGCTCGTTAGCTTTTTTATTTTCCGCATTCTCGAATGCCTTAGAAACCACTTTCGAAGTGGAACTGGACTCAACGTGCATCTCAACACCCTCCGACTGACTACCCCTATCGGCCAAGGCCGAATCCGCAAATTTCCCAGCCCCCTGGACAACAGGCGCATCCCGTAGGGTAAGCGTCGCACCTTCTGCCTGGATTGTCGTCGCGCAGCCAGCGGTAGAATCGCCAGCCGCATGGGCAGTCCTGCCTGCACCCGCACTACCACCATCGCTTACCATATGTAGCACGCCCCCTCCCTGAGCTGATCCATCAACAACTGGCCTGCCTCCATCACGCCCCGACCGCCCTCCAAGATCAGAGCCCTCAACCACCAGCCTTCCTCCATCACGCCCTGCCCTGCTCGCGCCCCTGCCCCGATCCAGGCGCTCTTCAGCCGCATGTGATCCGCCGAATCCCTTTCAAACCGATCCCGCCTCACCCCTACCACCTCCACCTTCCACCCCCTCCGGCCCTAAAAACACGCCTGGCCCCTTGCCTTCATGCCGATCCGCCTCTGCAGCCCAGAAACGGCCGCTCAGACCGCCAGCTGCCGCCCTCTCATGCGATCTGTCCCTAACCCGCTCTCGCTCCTTCTCACGCTCTTTTCCCTCCGACATCGCTCCTCTCAATCAGTAATGGAAATTCCAAATCAAGTCGATTGATTGTGTTTTGAGTCGTTTTTTGGTGTTTTTTCTTTGTCTCGGGTCTTGTTGAATTTTTCCAAGGGTTCGGGTTTTTATACAATAATTTATTATTTATTTATTTTTTAAATTTTGTATTATATTTTTTACTTTTGTAATTTGTTTGTTTATTAATTTAAAACATACTTATATTAGAAAATTTTGTATATTAACAACAACAGTTCATCACAATTTTACCAAACACTAGTTTTTTATCAGCTAAAAATAAACAACTTACCATAACAACAAATAACAATATCAACAAATATCAACAAGTATCAACTAACAGTCAAACAAAACATGCCCTTATGATCCTCAATTTATGACTTTGTTAGGTTTAAAGATTTTTATTTATTTATTATTATTATTATTATTATTATTATTATTATATCTAAAATGGAAAAATTTCTACCATGATCCTAATAAATCTAACCAATTAAAATAAAATGTGTACCACTCCATAGTACATAATTGGTTAGATGTATTATTTCGAAATTATTGTAGATTGTTTTCCAAAATTTGCTATCATAATTACTTTTACAAATTACGAAATTATTATCGTTAATCAAATTCTCTATGTGAAGTGATATAAATCGAAATTGAGAGAATAAATGTGAAGGTTTTAATTCAAACCCAAAAAAGAAATACAATTTTAAGCTTAAATTTGAAGGAGACTAACCTTTAAATCACAATGGATGAACCATATCCTCTATAGGAGAAAATGTGTATTTGATTGAAAAAAGTTCTCTTACAATTTTAAATTGGATTGTTTATATCCCATAAACTCATAGGATTACATAAAACATAAAAGCTAAGAGAATTAAACTAGCTAATAATAAATTAAAGGGCTATGAACATAAACTTTACCTGGCAAACTTATAAATAAGCTAGTGGTAGAACGGTAAATAGAAGACATAAAATATAGAGCAGGCCCTTAGCAAGGACAAGGCTCTAAAAACGCCAAAATTCAAATTAGCAAGGTTAGGCGTTTCACATGCCCATCATCGAGGCATGGGTCGTCGATCCAAAGCGCAGGTGAGCGATGTGCTTACAGTCTGCCCAAATTTTAGCGGGGCTAGGTCATCGACTGAGCCCTCTAAAACGCCTTTTTGATCAGTGTTTGATCTCCCGATGTTTTCATATTGCATACCGATGATACCGATCTTGTGCAATTATTTTGGTGTTTGCTTTAAACTATATAAAAACTTCATCAGTGTAAACAAAATTTTC
This sequence comes from Euphorbia lathyris, assembly GCF_963576675.1. Lineage (NCBI taxonomy): Eukaryota > Viridiplantae > Streptophyta > Magnoliopsida > Malpighiales > Euphorbiaceae > Euphorbia > Euphorbia lathyris. The sequence continues at coordinate 68,715,169 of NC_088917.1, forward strand.
TCCTGACCTGACTTGGAGCTACACAACTTTCATGTTGTTCCATGTAGATTTCTTCATCAAGATCTCCATTTAAAAAAGTTATTTTAACATCCATTTGATGTACTTTGAGATTCTGTAGAGCAGCGATTGCAAGTATCATCCTAATGAAAGTTATTCTTGACATGTATGAAAGTTGTGATTGTTGGAAATTGGTGCATGTATGTTTTTATGTGCATAATAAATGAAGCATTTAATATCAAGAAGATGGAGGATTATGCTTTAAACCTAGTCAAAAAGTTAAAAGGTTACCTTGATCTCTACAACACATTAATTGAAGATGGAGATTACGAAGCATCACATTCTATTTATAGGGTTCTTTGTTCCTATAAATAGAGGCTCCATATTGCTGGAGAAAGATAAGAGAGAAGAGTTGTAAAAGGCTGAGAGTGTTTGCTTAGAAGTATTGCAGGAATTCTCACTCTGCACATCTGTGTAAATTGTGTGTGTGATCAAAACTGAGTAGGGTGTACTTGGGTTTTGGGTAGTGAGTGAGTGATTGAGTGTTGTAATATTTGTACTCCATTCTCCTATAGTGCAAAGAGCTTCTTGCAGTAGCTCCAAGGATTAGCCACTGTTTTGTGGTGAACCTTGTAAAAATTCTTGGGTTCTTTCTTGTTTGTTCATTTCTATATTCCGTGTTTTATTTCCGCGTTTTGCCGTTGTGTCCTGGAAGAGGAATTTGGTATTGTGATCGTTTATTTTATAAATTCCTAACAAAAGTAACATTGGCTTTTCTTTGTCAAAGACATCTCCAATAATAGATTCCAAACATTGCTTATTTTGGCTTGACCCCCATTTGTCACCTTACAATTATATGATTTGTTGCTCATCTTGTTGCAATTGTAGTATTTCCCACTAAACGTGGGTTTTCTAAAAATTCCACCTTTCGGATTGAGCTTCGATCTAGTTTGAGGTTGTTTTCCTTCTTGGAGTCTTTCTTGACCTCCAATATATTATCCCTAGCCATATTTTGGTTGGAAATGTTGGAGACTTTCGTCTCCGAGCCTTTGTTGTCTTCTTTTATACGAAGTCTAACAATAAGACCTTCTACAATAATTTCTTTTTGTTTATGCTTAAGGTAATTTTTAAATCATTCTATTAAGCTGGTAACTTTTCAATTAGAGCAGCAATATGGAAAGGTTCACTTATCACCATCCTTTTAGGATGGATTCCATGAATAATGAGTTGAAGTTCTTGCACCTAACTTACAACTTCTTAGAATGTACCATGTTAAAATTCAAGAATTGACCAACTAAGAATTTCTTAGCACCCTCATCCTTTGATTTGTATTTATGATCTTGAGATTCTCAAAGTTCCTTTGTAATTTTATTAACACTATAAACACTATAAAGTGCACCAGTCAAGACATTTAAAATTTAATTTTGGTAAAGGAAGTCAGAATGTTTTCATGTCTCAGAATCATTGAAAGCAGTAACAACATCTACCTCATCATTTATAATAACAGAAGGATCATCATTCAAGAACATGACATGATTCAACATGGTTAAATAGAACAAGATCTTTTATTGTCATGTCGTAAAATTCACATCGGTGAATTTCTCTAGCTTTTCCTTATTCATCATAGGCGTTGCACCATTAAGGCTAAGCGCGAAGCCTCAGGAGTGACCATTTTCTCGTTTTGTGAACCAAGCACATTCTGAGAATTTGTTCCATCTCCGTTATCATAGCCATTTCTAAAATGTAAACAAATTAAGTTAGTAACGAAATACAAATTGTTTCATAAAAACATAAATGAACAGAAACATTTTTCTTTTCATCCAATCAGTCATCAATATATCATTTAGTCAAGGTTTCCAACGTTAAGGTACCATGTCAGTCTCTTATAGAAAAAATCAAAATTGTGTTAAGATTGTTAGAAATAAAATCAATCCTAAAAAATAACATACATAAACAATAGAACTATTCCAATTAATAATTCGAAATCGCAAAGGAAACAAAATTGCAGAATACTCTTAAACTTTTTGATGAAAAGAAAAGAAAAGTAGGAAAACTTGAGGCCTGCATGATATAGTTCATTTAAGACAAAATTCGCTCCTTATAGACAATTAGTCTTATGTAATCAAATTAGAATTCAAAGGATTATTTTGTCTGTTGATAGGAAAATAAAATTATGGACCGGGCCAAAAGGAGGCTGGCCCCTGAGGGGGGAGCCTATTCTCCTCCGACTTAATTTTGCATTGCCTAGGATATACATGTGCGCCCCCAACCCCATTGAGGTTGGATTCGCACCATCTCTGCGGTGTTTGAGCATTATGGTTAGTTATTACTTGCACTTTGTAAGATGCCTTAGCTTATAAACCATAGAATCTTCTCATAAGAAGTTTACGTGGGATACATTCGATTATTTCCTAATAACACCATAAAAAATGGTTTACTTTAAGCATTAATTATGTCATTAAAATAGAATGACATATTTCTTCTTATTCAAAACTACATCAATTTATTATATATTTAAGCCCCAAATAATCACAATTATATAAATCATAGCTCCATTAATTCCTTTGATATAATTACCATTAGAGTCTCTTAAATTAAATAATTGAAACTTTAAATTTTAATAGCTTCATATCAAATAGAATTTCAACATATACTATAACATATGGATTTATATTATAAACACTAGAAACTCAAATAATATTTATATACGAAGATATACCAGAGCTAATATAAAAACATATATTCTTAAACATGACGATCCATATATTAAATTTTGAAATCAATTACTTCTTTGTCCATTTTGCAGGCGACTCGTGCCATTAAAGATGCTATGGTGATATAAAAAAGTATCAAATACGTATTGTCTTTTTCCTGAATGAATGAAAATAGGCTTAATACTTCATTTGCTCCATGAACTTTCCAAAAAGCTTGTGTGGTCTCCTGAAGTTTCAACGTATATAGATATAGCATTTTTAATTTGCATAAAATGTAATCAATCAATCACTCGATTGCAAAAAAAAGCAAGCTGCATACGGAAGATTTGTCCCAATACCCTGATCTTGAACATTTTACTTTCTTTTTTAAGAAACGTACACATTTTCCCATTTAATTTACTTTTTTTTTTACAATTGCATGGTTAATTGATTATATTTTATACAAGTTTATGGTACTAAGTGAACATTTTATGTAAGTTGAAGGGCTATCGAGATACTATGAAAGTTCAGGGACCAATTACATTTTTTGGATAAGTTTAAGGGGAAAATGATGTATTAAGCCATGAAAATATATGGAGAGAGAAGATAAATAATTTGAGAAAATAATTATTGTGATAATAAAATACAATTTTATTAATTAGAATCACATAAAATAATGTGTTGGACAATGATTCTATAGTATACTAAATTCTCAATAATAAGATAGAAAAAGCTAAAAGCATGGAAAGGAACAGGTGTAGACTTGGCTTAATCACATAATAATTGTATAATCATACATACCACTACAAAGGGACACAAAACATGTGTTAGTTGAACACTTTGCCACTTTGCATTCCCTTTTTGCAAGGGTATGTGTGGTCCAGTTTGGGTTCAAAAACCGAATTAAATCGAAATCGTACGATTATCTTTTAATTGAACCAATATAAATTATTTTAAGTAAGTTTAGGGAGCGAAGGAGACATTTCTAATATTTGAGAGACTCAGTCGAATAATTTAAATAAGTATATGAGGCTCCTAAAGTATTAAGCCTATCAAATATATTAGAATTCGTTAACAGGTAAAATTCGTGTTAGAACTGACTCTTTGCATATGATGTGTTGTTTGTGGATAAATAACTAAGTGGAAGTTGATGGACATGTAACGACTTGGTTCTAATAGAGTGATGCATGTGTAAAAGATCTGAATAAAAAATGGTCTTACGAGAAAAATATACGAAGAAAGTGACAAAAATGTTATATCTTTTTTTAAAACAGCAAAAACATTTTACCTTTTGAAAATAATAGCTACTCACCAATTTTTTCCGTTTTTCAGTATTATTATCAAACACCGAAAAATATTTTATTTTCTAACAATTTTTTTCTCTTACCTCATATTTTTCAAAATACAATATTGTATGGATGTTCGGTATATGAGTACGATCAAAGAATAAATATTATCACTTTTAATTCCAATACACTCTTGTATGTGAATGTCTCGTTGAAGCGTATACAATATAATATCATATTTGCATGTATTGGAATTTCATTAATAAATAAAGCTATTAGGGTTCGAACTCTCAACGACTTAATCTAAAAGACTCTCATACCGTGTCAATAAACAAATTAATCCAAAAGCGAGAAAGTAATAAAAATGATTCAATTTTCACTTGTTTTCTAACAATATTAGTGTGAAAAAATCTACGGTTGCAAGTAGAAAAAAAAAATCTCATAATCGTGTTTACAAATTTTTAAATTATAATAAGATTTTTTTGTAGTTTGTCCGATTTCTCGATTCGAAATTTGTTAGCTATTTTTTAGTTTAAGCAATTTGGAGTTCTTAACCATTCAAGCTAATCTTAATTGGTATACAACATTTATTTTATACTTATCCTTTTAATCAAATAATGTTTTTAAAAAATTGTGGATGAATTAAATTAGTGGTTAGATTTGATATGTGGTTAAACTTAAAAAGAGTTTAGGTGCTAATAGTGTAACAACAACAAACATGAAGATGATGAGTTTTTTTATCAAGAGGAAAGGTACAAATTGAAGTGGGTATATAAAAAATAAACTATACTATAATTAAAGATGAGCAAAATGGAGTTTGGTTATAGTTTAACAACTATATGTTTTAGAGTCAATTAATTAAATTATAATGTAAGGCTATAAATTATTATTTGAAGACATAGCTTCTCCTATTAGATGTAATGGAGGTAGGTATTCTTTACCAAATTCTTTTATATATATTCAATCCATATATATGATCAATTCTCTAAGAGGGATTAAATAAGCCATGCCTATCCTAATTTTTATTGTAATATGTTCAATAATTAACAAGATTATGTGAATCCATCATCTAAATCAACATGAAATTTGATTTTTAAGAAAGCTAATAAGATTAGAATCAGACATAAAAACCTAATTAGCCGAGAGCCGATTTGTACAACCGAGGACCTATTGTAGTGAAGTCATGTTTCTTTTTCGAACCGTTTCATGGCTTACACTCACAAATTGGCCTATCCAAAAAGGCATTCGTGTACGGTAGCATATCAAGTATTATAATAAAACTATTGTTGGATTTTAATTTTTAGTTTAAAATTTTAGTTAAGTTGTTCCATGATAATCAGGTTCAAATGTATGTTGTTTATGAGAGTGAACTCAACGATAAGGAAACGTCTCCTGTGACACTTCTACATGAATTCAGTTACTCAGTTGTCACATCAAGCAATATATAAATTCTCTTTTAAGTTCCTATGTGACAACAAATATTGCATGCATGTTGATTGTTTAAAAAAGTTTATTTTAGCATTTTACAGTACAATGACAAAAAACATAATTAAGTCCGTCAACTTTACCCGTTTAAGGATCAAATCCATGATCAATTATTTTTCCACATTAGGCCATTGATCATTAAATTTGTTATGGATCTAGCCCTTATTTAACCTTTTCATCGAATTTGGGAAAGAACAAAATCGATATGATGATTCTAATGCTGAAAATCGCAAAATGGGAGAGGAGAAGATCGAGTTTGGAAAAACCTACTGGAAATTTATTTCTGTACTCTCTATCTATCATAGTTAATAAATTCTTATTTTTATTTGTCCACGTCAATAAAACGAATCGCCCTAACAGATGCGTGCTGTCCAAACTCAATGAAAAAGTTCAATAAGGACCAAATCTATAACAGAATCAATGATCAAGAGTTCAATATATAAAAATAATTGATTAGGGACTTGATCCTTAAAATAGGTAAAGTTCAAGGGCTTAATTATTATTTTTTTCCTAGTACAAATAGATGAAGTTCAATAGTTTGAAAATGCAATTAATGCTAAATTCAGGCCACCGTAGTGGAATAACTCTCCTTAGTTATCGTATTAAGCCCCATGGGCCAGGAAGCCCACTTGGCCCAGCATGGCATGCTGCGACTTTAGAATTGGATAAGTTACTTAATAGTCCTTGTTGAAAAATTATTTACAAATGTTATGAAACAAATTTATCTAAATATTACATGTGTTAATTCTTTAATTTTTTTTATAGGCAATTAACTGAAATTTCGATAAAATTAAAAATAAAGTTACGTTATTATGATAGGTTAGGATTTAAAATAGATGATAAAATACATAAAAAATATTTTTATGACTAATTCTGAACTAATTCACTATTTGAGTGTTTCTGCCTCCTTTTTTTTACCACAAATTGGTAATTATTGCTTAATTGGCATTGAATTAGCTGTAAATATTATTCCTATTCAAAGAATATACAATTTTATTCACTATTTGCTGGTTTTGTGGTTTCATTCTTGCATTTTTTTTATAATCTCATTCATGCATTTCTTAATTACTATCTTCCTTTCTTTATATAATTTTTTCTATGGATCTTGAACATAAATTTTGATTGCTTTCCTTATATGTATATTATGTCTTAATTTGTGGTGAAGCTCTTAGCCTGTTGATTGAGAGCTTACATATGACTGTAGAGGTCATAGGTTCGAATCATATGGGTGGGGTGAGTTGGAGTTTTTCTTTCTCTTTAATGTAATCTTCATTTGTTTAATGTACGTGAATTGTACACAACTTTTAGAAAAAAAATATTATGTCTTAATTTCTTCATAAGAAAAACGTTTTACCTTTAATTCACTGTTTTAAGCTTCATAATAGCAATAATAATAATAATAGGTTTACATTCTGACATTTTAATTTGCTTTGCCGATGAATTCTCATATTTTTATTGAAAAGTGAGGGCTAGTTTAAACCGCGGTATTACATCTGGCACCACCAGCGTTTCTCGCTCTGCCTTGGCCTTCATGGCTGAGCGGATTCTATCAATAATTCCGTTAACAAATCCCACAGAATATTTTCCGTTAAAATATAACGTCAAAATCAATGGCGGGAATGTTCCAGCTAGAATATTTTGATGGAATTTCTGATGGAATAAAAATTCTTGTATCCATGTCCATGTACGTTTCCGTGTCCATGTCAGTGCAATACAGAGAGTAATACATAGGTCCTGTTAGCTGATTACATTACCTGTTAGCCAATTATCTTTTTGGTTAACTGATTTGATCAGTTGATTGTGTAAACTTGTTTGGTAAAACTTAGCTAATTGTTTAATAGCCGATGGTGTGAAATGACAAATAAGGACATGATTTATTTGGGGTTAGAGGGTAATAAACAAGGGTAAAAATGTCATTCAAAAGAAATTGATCAACAAGCTAATTGAAAAAGCTCTAAAATGGGCTTTTTGGACCCAATAAACTCTTTCAAATCTCTCTCCATCAAACATCACTATATGTTTGACCAATCAAAACCTCTAAAGTGACTCAACGCTCTAATTTTACCCCAAAAAGCTAAACAGGCCGTAAACCTAAAAGGAACATATTAATGAAAAGATAAAAAGAAACTAGAGAAGGCATATATAGAAGTGATCCATAAACTTTATTATATTAGAATATGATTACTGTAACATAACATTTATTTATCTTATAAATAAAAAAATAAACATGATTAATTCATAAGCAGAGTTTTTCTGGAATGAATTTTGAAATTGTTGAGAGCATCAGCAGGAGGAGGAGAAGGGGGAAACTGTCCCTGGCAAGAAATAACACAACCGAGGAAGCATATTTCAGTTTTAAAAGGAGGTCTACAATGTTCTTCCGTACACTTTCTGAAGCAATTTTCTCCTTCTTCTGCCTTCACAATTTCATTTCCAAAACCTCCTAATACAACTATTATCATTAACATAACACCTCTCCACTCCATTTTTATCAATTTTTCTCAATTATTTCACTATTTTCACACTGTTAATTTCTGCCTCCTTTTATACCCCTATTTGGTCATTATTGCTTTAAATATTATTCCTATTCTAGGATATGCAATTTAATTTAATGTTCATTCATGCATATTTCTTTTTTCTTTTTCAAGCCATTCATTCATGCATATTTCTTAATTATTGTTATTTCTCAAGTAATTCACTATTTCAGAATGTTTCTGCCGGGTAAATTACACCCATGGCCATTGATCTTTACCCATTTAACATTATGGCTACTGAACTTTAATTCTTAACAGTATGGCCACTGAACTTTACACTTTTTAACACCGGTGGTCACTCAACGTCTCAAAATGACCACTGACGGTCTGAAAATAAAAAATTCGAAGAGTTAATGATATTCTAAGGAATTTTAATTGTTGAAATTTTTCGTTTTGAGATCATTTAGGTGTTGTTTGGTTAGAAGAGAGAAAGTGAATTTTTAGAGAGAGAAAGCTCCAAAAAGGCGATTTTGGAAAATAAAAAATATAATTTCGTGGTAAATATCGTTCTGAACAACTTTAATGCTTGAATAGGGTAAATTACACCCATGGCCACTGAACTTTACCCATTTTCACATTATGGCCACTGAACTTCATTTCTTCCCGTTATGGCCACTGAACTTTACACTTGTTAACACCGGTGGTCACTTAATTTTAAATAACTTCTCAAAATGACCGTTAACGATCGTTAACGACCTCAAAATGAAAATATTCAAGAATTAAAGTTGTTCAGAACGAAATTTACCATGAAACCACATTTTTTATTTTCGAAAATCACATTTTTTGGAGCTCTCTCTCTCTAAAAATTCACTTTCTCTCTCCTAACCAAACAACACACAAATGACCTCAAAACGAAAAATTTCAAGAATTAAAGTTCCTAAGAATATCATTAACTCTTTGGATTTTTTATTTTTAACCGTCAGCGGTCGTTTTGAGACGTTAAGTGGCCACCGGTGTTAAAAAGTGTAAAGTTCAGTGGCCATACCGGGAAGAAATGAAGTTCAGTGGCCATAATGTGAAAATGGATAAAGTTCAGTGGCCATGGGTGTAATTTACCCTTCTTGAATATTTTCATTTTGATATCGTTAACGGTCATTTTGAGGACTTGGTTAAAGTTGAGTGGCCACCGGTGTTAAAAAATATAAAGTTTAATGACCATACCGTTAAGAATTGAAGTTCAGTGACCACAATGTTAAAATGGGCAAAGTTTAGTGGCCATGGATGTAATTTACCCTGTTTCTGCCTCCTTTTATAACACAAATTGGGGGTAAATTACACCTATGGCCACTGAACTTTACCCATTTTAACATTGTGGCTACTAAACTTCAATTCTTAACAGTATGATCACCGAACTTTACACTTTTTAACACCGGTGGCCACTCAATTTTAACCATCTTCTCAAAATGACCTTAAACGACTGTTAACGGCCTTAAAATGAAAATATTCAAGAATTAAAGTTGTTCAGAACGACATTTACCATGAAACTACATTTTTTATTTTCCAAAATCACAGTTTTTTGGAGCTTTCTCTCTCTAAAAATTAACTCTCTCTCCTAACAAAACAACACCTAAATGATTTTAAAACGAAATTTTTTAAGAATTAAAGTTCCTTAAAATATCATTAACGCTTCGGATTTTTTATTTTTAGGCCATCAACGGTCGTTTTGAGACGTTGAGTGGCCGCCGGTCTTAAAAAATGTAAAGTTCAATAGTCATACTATTAAGAATTGAAGTATTGAAGTTCAGTGACCATAATGTTAAATGGGTAAAGTTCAGTGATCTTTGGTGTAATTTACCCCACGAATTGGTAATTATTCCTATTCTAGGATATACAATTTTATTCACCATTTGCTGGTTTTGTGTTCATTCATGCATCTTTTTAAAAGGCATTCATGCATATTTCTTAGGGTAAATAATTTATTAGTCCATGAGTTAGTGTATATTACACTAGTTAGTCCATTTGTTTTTCGAAACTAACTACTTAGTCCCTGAGTTTTGATAAAACTAACTACTTAGTCCCTCCATCCATATTATAGAAAATGACAAATTTACCTTTTAACCACTAGTTGACTTTCTTATATGATTAATTAAGTTTTATCTAATTTTATTTATTATTCAAGAATAAAAAGTAATATTAGTAATAAAATTATATTATTTTTTTTGGCGAACAGGGAGGGGTAGAAACCGACAGAACAAAAGAAACTAACCGATACGAGTCATCCTAGGGAGACAGGTACCACAAAAATCAGAATAAATTAAATCTCGGATGCCTGCAGGAGGCACCTCACACCCGTGAAGACCCAGAGTTAAACTTCATGCGTAGTTTTCCATCCAATCCGCGGCTTGATTCCCTTCGTGTAAAACATGAACAAGTTGAACCTCCCAATCATGTTTTATAAGATTTTGACACTCTAGAATTAGCCAATAAAAACTGTGTCTGTGTTCTGTGCCATTTTTAACTAAGCGAACAACAACCAAAGAATCCATTTCAAACACAACTTTATGATAATGTCTATCCCATTGTAGACACCAGGGTCGGAGGACCGATGAAGAAAAATTATAAAAAGGAATCCAAATCAGTCGATTAAAATAAATGACGAGTCAATAAAAATAATAAATATAAAAAAAAACGTTGTTCAAAGGAACCGTGGAGACCGGTTTGATCGAATTCGGAAATCGAATCGAGATGACGGGTGAATCGGTTCCGCGAATGAAATCTTAAATCATTTCGCCAAATTCGAAGTATTTCATTATTAATAAAATCTCGGGTCGATAGGGGTTTTGTTTTAGAATTTGAACAATAAAAAAATAGTTTTGTAATAAGATCGATTTTATAAAAGCTAATTTTATAAAATCGGTTTTGACAAAAATCATTTTTGATAAAAATCATTTTTTGTATTTGGATTAATTTTAGGTTTTTTTAAAATATTTTTATATACAAACGCGGTTCCGTCGGGGGCCCTCACGGGCCGTTAGACGGCCCTTGACAGGGGCTGGGCCACCTAGGCCCAGCCCCATGGCACTTGGCTTTGGCCAAGTGCAATTTCGCTGCACTTGGCCAAAGCCAAGTGCTTTTACATTTTTTTTTATTTATTATTATTTTTTATTTTAATTTTTTTTTTCTTATTTCATTTTATTTTTTATTTTTTTTGTTTTATTATTTTATTAAAAAGAAATAATATAAAAATAAATAAAGTAAAACAAAAATAAAAAGGAAAAGAGGAGGAAGTTTCCTAGGCTAATTTGGTTAATCTTTGGCTCCAAGTTGGCTTGGAGCCAAAAATAAACTAAGCTTAGGACTCCATTTGCCTATAAATAGGATGGAGTCCAAAGCATGAGAGGGAGAAAAAAATTAGATCCGAACCCCTGGAAAAATTTGGCGAGACCCGAACCAAAGGAAAAACACCAAAAAGCGACTCAACAACACAATCAATCGACTTGATTTGGGATTTCTATTACCGATTGAAGAGGTAATAATCCGAGAAACTAGACCCGTTTAATTCTTTTATTGCATTTTTTTTGTTATTTAGATCTCTTCATTTACTCTTTTATTGTTTAGATTTGTGAAATTAATTTTCTGTTTTGATTCTACTAATATTTGGGTTTGGATCCAAAATAAAAACCTCGTTTCAATATCCCAATACGAACTGTGATCCGCTTAAGGATAGTTCGGGTATTAGAAGCGTTGTAAATATTAGTTTTAGCAAAGATATTTCCGAATAACGTTTTAAACTAGAAAACGTCGTTTTAGGAAACTCCGTTAAAGAGTATGATCCGTTTCGGGTAGTTCGGAGATCCAAAATGATTGAATTAGACTTAATTTAAAGCTTTTGAACTAATCTGGAAAGTTTTGGAGTGCTGTTGTAATTTACCGATTTCTGTCACTAAAGGCTGTTTACTCGGATTTTCCGTCGGTAAAGCGGCTGAAACATAAAAAATGCCATTTTGGTCCCTTTTTCTCAAATTTTAAGCTTTTGGTCCTTCATCCATACTTACATATTTATGTAATATATATTTTCTAGTCATTTTTGGATCTTTGGTATATATGATTATGTAGAAAGTGTATATATTATTTTTCATTATTTAGATTTAATAAAAGTATATATATAGCATAATAATTATTTTCCTATTTAAATACCATTTATATTAAGTTGGCTTTGTAAAATTCTATATATATAGTTTTGGGCTATTCGGTTATATTAGTTATTATTAAATGAAATTATTTTGGGAATAAAAGTTATTTTCTTATTTAAAAGCTCTATCTATTATTTTCACATATTTAGAATGAAAATGTATTACACTTAGTATTTTCATTATTATTTTCTATACATTCAATACATAGTATCTTTTCACTTATTCTTATTTTATCTATAAATATATCATTATTTTTGGCTAAAAATATGTATGTATATATATTCTCTTCCTTAATTTTTGACATCCGGTTCGGTTCAATTTAATGAATTTTGGGTTTAATTTGCTAATTGTTGTAATTATGTTCAAGTAAGGGTTAGTTGAGTGAAAAATGGGAAAATAAATCACAAAAAAGAGAGTTTAATTGGTTGTTTTAAATTAAAGCTTTTCTAGATGTTCCTAAAGTGCAAATAACGTTTTCTTGTCGTTTTAAAATTTTTCCAAAATATCACGTTTTAAAACCTTAATCCGTTCCAACGACGGATTAGGCGAACCTCGTAATTAAAATCGCTTTCATTGTAAATAATAGAGTTTGAATCGTTTTCTTAAACGTTTTGTACAAAATAAATTGACTTGTATGCCTAACCACGTTTCTAGATACAAATTCTTCATTCCACATCTTCAAAACACTCGAGTCGTTCCAACGGCGATTCGAGTCGATGCCATGTAAATCAACGGGGTTTTGAAACGTACCTAAATCGTTCCAACGAAGATTAAGGTACGAACCATGTAAATAAACTCGTTTTGAGGAAATAAGTTAGTGTAGAATAAACACATAACACGACATGTAAATCAAGTTGGAAATAAATCACTTCTTTCTTCCTCCCTTCTCTGTGTATGTATAATGTAAATGGGTGATTCTTTACTAAAGTGGCTTTTCAATAATATAGGCTCAAAACGGTTTCCCAAAATGAGAAAGAAAAGGTTTCAAATGAATTTTCAACTTAAAGAAGTATACGATTAGTCCGTTATCGCCTAACATGCTGAGTAGGAGGCCGGTGGTTCATAACCGGGCAATGTCGGGGTGCCTAGTAGCCTTTCTCCGGAAAGGAGCTAGCCTTCTCGGCTCGTACCTAAGTTTCCCGAACCCACACCGGTCTCCCGCAAGGGATTGGTGTTCATTTTCCCATTCGTGGGTGGCGACTCTTCCATATCTCTGAGCTCCGGTCCTGCCGAGCAGCTTAATTCCACGATTGGTTGCTTTCGGTGCCAATCACCGCTTACGTCGCCATGAGGTTGTCCACCCCCCGGTCCGCCCGGGAGATTAGGCCGCGGCACCTCGTCTAACAAGTGGCGAATCTACTGGGGAAGCGAGAAATTTGATTCCGGAAGGCGTGTATTAAGCCCTTAACGGGGACGGATCGTTTTACTTCTTTTCATATGCATTCATGTGCATTATTGCAAACCCTTTGGGTAATTTCCGCGAAACCTCTAGCGAGAGTCCATTCGTCGCTCGAAAGAGGCTAGCGTAAGTTCCCCCTTACAGTAAGGCGCCAAAGGGTCCCCATCCATTCGTTAGGGGCGAATTTATGCGGTCCTGTGAGGTCCCGCGATCAGCCGTGTCAGCATATAGTAGCCTTAGAAGTTTCCATAGGATTACCCGTTATTATTTTTGGTGTGATAAATGAATCAGTTCGTGTTTTCAAATCGCCATGATACGTGTCTAAATCCTAAGGTATGTAAAGAAAATGAAACGATGCGTTAATATATACTCGTGAATCGACATACTAATTACCCTAAAACATTGAAACAATTTGAACTAAAGACGACTTAGTCATCTCGTATGAATGAACATGTGCGACCCGCCTTGTCCCTTTCGGTGTCCCGATGAAGGCACATGTTCAGGAAATGTGTTATGACGTAAGCACGTATTAGTATGAATCGGTTCGGTGTTAAGGATAGGTACATCTCGATACAAAAGACTATATTAACAGTAGCCGTTATTCACATTCTTTAAATAAGTTGGGATAAAACGAGATCATGGCGAAACGAAAACGAAGAACATTTCTGTTTCGAATGACCCTGTCGTAACGTGAAAAGTTTCGCACAAGTAGCCCGTCCCTTCCGAATAAAAGACGAGCTTTTACGTTATGCCCCGTGTCATTTTTAAGAGAAATGGACGTGTCCGCAGAAATGACTAAGAAAAGAAAAGCGAAAAATGAACTAAACGACCAAAATCATTCCGAATTTACGATATATGTCAATCCCGAGTGTAGTTAAAGAAAATAAACCAATGCCGTTGAATACGTGCCTCGAACGAGTGTATACCCCGTTTAAAATCTCGAAGCCGAATCAAGCCAAACCATATAATTGCGCCATATGGACGAGACTGCGGGTTTTGACTAACGACTCAATCATTTCGATCGTTACCAAAACTGTAAGAAATATGGCCCGATGTACGTGTTTGCTTAATTCGTGCCTAAAGGAAAGAGAACGGTGATATCCTCGCTTCGAATAAGCATGCGATTCAACGAAACGTTGATTTTCTATAACCACACTAAGATGATATATCCCATGGATTGGGAAGAACAACGAACTGTTGCTAGCCGAAAGATTACCGTGCGCTCAAAATAAGACTCGCCGTCTTTTCACGTAGCTAAAATGAGCAAACGGATCCTCGACACTAAGAACAAACGCGTTACGCGATGAGTCCGTTCCCTAAAATAAAATCCAAAAGTGATTCCATCACTAAATAAACACGTGGTTACGTCTCTCGATAGATCTAAAAGATCCCGTTGTAATCCAAAAATCGAGACACGAACCCGCGCGAACAAAAGGGAACGAGTCATTGACAATAACGAACGATTGGACTAGAAGAGTAACTCGTACCACGTCTAAAAATTGAGATGCGCTCAAAGGGAGTCAAAACCCAAACTAATGCGTCTCACGAAAGAACGAAAGACGAGTTATTCCGAAAGGACAATCCAACTTGGTCGATTTCTTAGTCACTGAACGCTGACGCGTCAAAAACGAACTGTGTTGTATGGTGAATGATTTATTTTTCCGCAATAATCGACGACATCACGCGTCCCCTGGACCGCAATGTGAGCCCCAAACCAAAATCCTAGGACAGAGACTTGGACCAACGAGTGTGTGGAGGAATGAGGATGGAAGAGAGATGGCGTGATAATTGTGATTGATACCTAACATTTTCTTTCTCTTATCGCGATCTAATTACGCGTTATGTACGATTTTCGCTAACTAGTTTGTTGGTATAGATTTATATCTTGTTGTACATCAGTCGAGTCAAATTTAAGTTATAATGCATTCTATGCTTAATAAATCATTGCAGTCATACCATATAGAGCGTTGCATGCTAACCAAATTGCGTGCAGCCATTCTAGGTTTCGTAGACTTAGGACGTGTTTATTTGGAATGTGAGAAAGAGTCGACCCCAGCGTCGCGTGTCATTCAGGAGGCATACCAGTTATGTCATGACGTATCCCATACGTCTTTGCCTGGTCGTACCTATATGTTGGGACGCATCCTATTCATCCTTGGCATGTCTCGTGCGTCTTCACCGTGTCGTTTGTATGCTAGCTAGGAGGCATGTCCATTATGTCGTGACGTATCCTATGCGTCTTCGCCTTAGCATACTGTGCGTATGATATCGTACCTCATACGTTTTTCCAGTATCGTAGGCACTAGTTAGAAGGTACAACCCTTATGTCATGGCGTATCCCCTACGCCTTAGTTTTGGCATACTCCGTATGTCGTGGCATCTCCAATATGTCCTTACCCTGTCAAGAGGCATACTGCTCTCTCGTGACGTATCCCCTATGTCCTTGCTACGTCGTGTCATCATGTGTCCACCCGTCAGGAGTCCCACCGGTCATGTGGTGACGTATTCCTTGCGTCTTTACTTGGTTGTACCCCGTAAGACGTAACACACCCCATGCATCTTCCGTTAATCATTCAGACATCGATCAAGAGGCGTACCTGTTATGTCGTGACGTATCCCATATGTCATTTCCCTGTTGTGCCTCGTATATGGTGACCCATTCCTTGTGTCTCTACCATGTCGTTACGCATCGGTCAAAAGGTGTACTATGTGGGTCATAACGCATCATGTACATCTTTGCCTCGTCCCTTACGCCAAGCGAGGGGCATGAGCTTCATACCCC
Organism: Euphorbia lathyris; assembly: GCF_963576675.1. Taxonomy (NCBI): domain Eukaryota; kingdom Viridiplantae; phylum Streptophyta; class Magnoliopsida; order Malpighiales; family Euphorbiaceae; genus Euphorbia; species Euphorbia lathyris. The sequence goes on from NC_088917.1 coordinate 68,731,478, forward strand.
ATATATCATGCTGTATCATATGCTTTTTTCACCATGTTATATACGTTAGACAAGAGGCATACCATTTGGGTTGCGACGTATCCCATACGTCCTTGCCTCGTCCCGCCTTCCATATCGTGATGCGTCCCATGCGTCCTCATCACATCAACTATACACTAGTCAGGACGTGTACTCGATGCGCCCCTCGCGCATTGTGTACATCCGGGAATTGTCAAGGTCGTACATCGTGATAGGCCGTATATGCGCCTTCCATATCAAGTACACTAGTCTAGAGTCATACCCCGTATGTTATAACCTGAGTTCTCATCTTGCTAGGTGCCTAACAGAAGACATACCCCGTATATCACAATGCAGCTCGCACGTCTTTACCATGTCTCGCATACCCATCAAGTGGCCTACCTTTAGACCCTGAGGTGTTCCCTACGTCTTCTCCATGTTACACTTCGTGCGGGATACGTCGCACATATCTTTATCGTCCTGTTTATACCATTAGAGAGTGTACCTCATGCATCGTGACGTGTCACATGCGCCTTCACCATTGTGTTTAAGTCATCCGGGACATATCCCATGTGTCGTGATGTATCCCATATCCATCTATTATGGTTAGGCTTGTTTGGTGGTCATACCTCGCTTATCCTGGCATTCGCATCGCGGGGCAGGTCCCGTATACTATCCGCACGGTCAACTCAAGACATACTAGGTCTGTCTCCATGTCACTGACAACGTATCAGTGGTTCAAAAAGACATTGTCACGGCATCGATTCCCTCGATACTCGAATTAACCATTTGTCACATGTCTCATACACGTCCTACTTACGCCTCAAGACATACCATGTATGTCTCTACGCCTTAGCCAACACATCCCAAGATTATGACTGATACCTTGATCTCAAATAGAACCATAATCCCACGGGTCATCGTCACCTCCCTTTCGTATCTCAAGACATACCCACGGATGTCGCCACGCTATACACAATGCCCAGGTGATTCCAAATTACGCTGTTGTATTATCCATGCCTCTCACCTTGTAGGTTGCCATCATGACCTTCGCACGCTAAGACATGCCACGTGTGTCGGTGCGCCGTGCACCTATACTCCAAAGTTACGTGGTTGTAAGATCGAAACCTTAGGGTCGGGTGAACTGTTTCACACGAATCTCGTTTACCTGTCGTCATTCGCATCTGGGGAGGTAGTCCATACGTAGCACCTCCGTATTTCAAAATTATGGGCAATACCCTGAGCTTCGAAACGAACCCTTGGCTGGTATGTTGTCCACGCTTCCCATTTGTACCTTTAGGTGCGCCATGTGGGTCGTCATAGTGTCCCCTCGTATTTACATCATCCCACTGTCCGGACCCCAAGTTCACATTGACCCACTGACGCACGCTTCACACGAAGTCATGGCGTCACATCCGCGCTTTAACTGGCGCCTTATATGTCGCCTCGTCACGTCTAATGAATCTATGCATCATTGTACTAACCTCTTGGCTAGTAGGTCATCGTCATACCCCATTGGTACCCTCGGTCGTACCTTGTATGTCGACATGTCATTGTACTAGGGTAACCCGCGCATCCTTGGTCTTCTTGAGACACCCCGTCGCATCTCCAAAACAGCCAAATCGATATGAGACGTACCAGGTGTGTCACCGTATATCGTAACACGTTAGTATTCCAAAACATGTGACACTAGTGCTTCGAACACGTATCAGCTTTCGGTGCATATCCCGTATGTCACCGCTTGCGCTTTGGTCACACGATGAGCCTTGTCAAAACGTGCCCCACATGTCGCCTTGTCATCGGTAATATTTGCAGTCCACGAATATGTCATTAGGCTATCCAATTCTAGACCGACCTTTGACGCGCGTTCCGTATGTCATCCCTCGCACCTTACTCCCATGTCAAGGACTGAGTCGTTTATACCATCCAATCAGGGTTAAGCTTGTGGCACACACCCCCGTACGCGGTTCGGTACGTCCTGTTCGCATGTTAAATGTCGAGTCACTCATATCATTGAGTTCAAGTCGAATCTGGGGCAAGTTCATATATGTCATCACATGCATGTTGCTTACATCTCCAATGTCGAGTCATTTGTATCGACAAGTTCAAGTTGAACTTTTGGCACGTACTTGTCATATAGAGTGATTCATGTCATCGAGTCCAAGTCATACCCTTAGACACGTACCCTATGGGCCGTCTCGAGCATCCCGCTCACACCTTGACACACTGAGTCGTTCATCTCGTGAGGTTCCTATCAAACTCTTGACGTACGCCCTATAAATTGTCACTCATATCTTGAGTACGCCTCAAACAGCGGTTTGTTTATATTGTCAAATCCTCGACACGCTCCCTCTACATCATTGGTATTATTGTCTATACGCCCCAAACTCCGAATTGCCTTATTTACGAGTTTGAGACATATGCCCTATGTGTCGCTATTTGGGTCTCGCTCGTATCAGTAGTATCAAGTTGTTTGTACCGCGGCTAAGTCCAACATTTGGCACTTACCTCGAAGGTCTTGGTTTGCGTCCTCGTTGCTCCTCGAGTTGTTCATAGTAATAGGTTCCAGTCATCTCAAATATCAGTGATGGACCCAATACGTCGTAAATATCCGCATAAGATCTTTAGGGATTCTCATAAAACATATCGTCGTCAGGTTTGCGCTATGAAACAAATTGACCTTCGACACGTACCAGGTAAGTCATCGTTTCCGTCTCGTTGATGCCTCGATCGGATTAGGACACCTCTCATTCTACCAGACGCACTGATGTCCGCAAATTCATCGAGGTATTTGGGGTCTCTAGCTTAAGTTAATCCTTGAACCGCACCCTGCGTGTCGGTATCGTGTCTAGCTAACACTTCCAATGTTGTTAGAAGGTACCCCTTGAGTCATCTCTGTGCTTCATCTATACCCAAAGTTGGTCCGATAATACGTGTGTCGTATGTGTACCCTATTCGTGTCTCGTACCTAGCATGTTGGGTTTCCCCCGCGACGGTCGAAAGCCCAAAATTAGGCCATCATATCGCTCGTATAAGTCAATCGTGGGGGCACATCAAGTTGGGACTCCCATCATGCCTTTTGGCTACCTCTAAGGCATAACATGTACGTCATCGTTTCCTGAACGCACCACGTTTCAAACCACTATGTCAAGATACTAGTGAGCCAAGTAGGAGTTAATAATTGGTACATACCTCGTACGTTGACGTATGCATCCTATTCGTACCTCGAGTGTTGGGAATTCCGTGTTCGTTATCCCGTCAGATAATACCCATCATTGTAATAGTTGCTTTCCGAGAGGAGCTGACAATTGGCGCACATCACGTATGTCACTCGCGTCTTCCTTATGCCTTAACCTGTTTGAGGCACACCCCGTGTGTTACCATTTTCTGCATAGCATGCCAAGGTTCCGTTACGTCTACGTATTTGTATCTTGGGTTTAAACTAACCATTGACCCACGCCCCATATGTGGTGGTCTCGTCCCGCTTGCTTCTAGTTTAGGACACACCCTCTATGTCGGTTTGTTTCAGGAAACTTGTGTTTCCTAGAAAGGCGGTTCCCTGCTATCAGTATCGTTACCAGGTAAACTATGGACACATGCCCCGCACGTCTCCATCATGGTCTGTTTAGGTCTCGGACATACCATGAGTGTCACATCAGCCCGTGTAACACCCCGTATCTTCGAAGTACGTCATTACAACCGATGATGATAGTCCCTAACATACACCTCATACATAGTCGCTTATGTTTTTTTTTAGATCGTGAGTCATGTCGATGCACCAAGTATGTCATCCCCCCACTCATGTCGCTACCCCTCGAATGTATCTACACATCACGGATATCATCGGGGTACACTCTCATCTACCTAGCGTCCTAGGGAATTTTACTCATCATGAGGGTCGTCTCAATCTCACAAGTGTCAGTCGTGTCAAGCGTCATTCAACATTGTACATCTTGTAAAGTATTGCAAGGTAAACTTACAGGGTTCATACTAATGTGTGCATAACAGTTGAAATGGTTTAAGGCATTCGCACTTCCAAGCAGGTAAGTTAGCACAGACGACCGAAGTGCTACCGACGACTCTGGTAAAAAAGAAAAAGAAAAAAGAAGGGGTTTAGCTCCAGTCAAATCATGTTTATGTTGTAAGAAATAAAGCGCAGACCACGAATCATGCATAAATCATACATCCATCTATAGGAGGCACAAGTAGATAGCTTTAGCATTCGCATCGCACGTGCATTGCATCATCAAAATTCATAATGCCTAAAAAGCTCCACTCACCGATCCATTCTCTTTCCTTGTTAGAAACCCAACTCATGGCCCAGTCCAGTAATTCAAACCACAATCTTGAGAGCCGTGTGCAAAGGGCTTTAGCCAAATACATCTTTTCTGATGAGTTCAAACGTGCTCTTAATGATCCGGAGAATACTAAGCATGAGGGGGTTGAAAATTCCCAAGAGATGATAGGAGATTTCAATCTCAGAGCAGAAATCAAGCGAGTTCTTCCCGATATCCTTGCTTCAGATGAATTCAAGATAGAGCTGAAAATGTTAGTCAGGGAGGTCCTGAGCGAGTCACTGGTTGCGGAAATCCCGAAAGCTGCTGTGGAGAAACCTATGTTCCAGCTCGCGTCACAGGTTAATCCACAAACATTCACTCCACCAAAGGTAGTCTCACACCATATTTCACGAACACAACAAGATCCACACCATCGGGGACATGAGATTACCAGGGTTGTTCGCCCTCCGTCGCCCACTCAGTATAGAAGGGAGGGAAGGGAATTCTCCACTTTCACTCAACCCTTGTTTGAAGTGTTGGAGGGTCTACGAATGCATGACATACTTCACCCTCTACCAGCCATGGGAGGTCAAACCACTGAATTAGTCAAACGCATGGGCTACTGCCACTTCCACCAGAAATATGGTCACGAAACAAGCACTTGCATGAGGTTGAAGCATGAAATCCAAGATCTCATCAAAGCTGGAAAGATAAGTGATCCAGATCCTTCTCAATAGATGAAGCCTTCGACTTGTTCCTTGAATGGCGAAGTCTACAACGGATCAGGATAATCTAAAGAAGAAGTTCCTGAGATTGAGGACACTTATGAAGTGGGAGAATCTGAAGCTTCTTGAAATAGCATGAGAGAGAGGAGTGCACTTGTAGTATTTACCCTTGTCTTTTATTTTATCTTCTATTCCACAAGATGTTATTAACCTCCTTTTGAATTCAATGAAATTTCGTTTCCGCAAATTTATCCTAAACATACGTACTTACATTTGATATCTACTCAATTGAGATATTCCCGCTTCTATCATGGCACGGACGTAAGCTCTAGAATATACTTATTACTCAGTACTTAACCACTGAAGAGAGAAAATTAAGAGAGTAAAAAAAAAGCAAAATAAATCATGAGAAACGATTCCCTGACTCTACGATGATAAGTCGAGCGTAGACCCATCAAACGAAGGGTTCTCACCGGCTTTTGGCAGAAAGAAGATTGAGCGACAATCAACAAAGTCCAAAAGAGAGAAAAAGAAAAGAAAATATGAAGCAAGCAATAAGCCCTCAGAGCCATACTTACACTGAGGCACCGACAAAGATTTCTCCCCCCAAAGGGGGACGCAAGTACAGGAGTGCGCCATTCAGAACGAGGCAGGCGGCAACTAACCTATCAGCGATAAAGTATTTTGTTCCAGGATCAACGAAAGGGTTTAGACCTATGATGACTCAAAGTTAAACAAAGGAAGAAGAAAAAAGGAAAAATGATGCTAAAAAGGCCCAAGTGCAAAGTCAAGTCAATTGGAAGTAAAAGAAAATAAATCAAAAGCTGACGTGATTAGCCAAGAGGCGTCAATATGGCAAGAGCGGTTGACATTGTCCAACAAATGTGTAATCAAATGTACGAGAGAAGCTCACTGTAACGAAGAAAGATCAAATGCGTAGTCAAGTGAAGCCGAAGGCGGCGACAAAGTTCAGAACTTTAATCAATCTTGAGGGAACCGAAGGATCCTTCTCATGAAAATTAAAAAAAAAAAAAAGAAAGAAAGAAAATCCTGATAGGTTGAAAATCCGCAAAGGGCGGCCTATGCAACAATAAGGGACACCCCAATAAGTGAAAACCCCACGGGGCGCTTGTTTGAAAATTCCGGGGTAAAAGGAGAGAGTTAAAATAACTGAAGTGTGAAAACCCGAAAGGGCATGCTTTGGTGATGGTGGTTAATAAACTGAGCAGTAAACAATTCAATGTATCTTTGCCAGGTGCTTTATTTAAGCTAGACGGTTGCATTTCTAATGACAACACCCGCATCAATAGACACCCCATCTCGACTGAAATCACCCCAACACCCATAAACCGATCCAAAATCTATAAAAAAAGAAAAACTAAAAAAAAAAGACTATTCCTCTCTCTCATGCTCCATGAAGTCGGGTTCCTCTGCTCCTATGTGGTCCTCTCAAGGGTCAAATTTCGACCAAAGCGTCTCTCCTCCATAGCTACTCCCAACGGCAGTATCCCTAGTTTGGCGCACATGAAATCTCACCTCGAGTTGGCAGGGGCATACGCCCGCATCAACTTCTAACCTACACCAAGACGGTAACTTTAATCGGAGGGGCACGGCCCTACAATCAGATCAACGTCCATCTCACTCCGGAAGCTTCTCCATTAACGAAGGCATCAGGCATGAACTCATCGTCAAATGATTAGCATAGAAATGGCCCGTGAATATAAACCCCCTGTGCTATCCGGTATCATTCACAATCAAGAAAGAAAGAAAAGGAGAAGAAAAATTGAACAAAAAGGTTGGATTGAAAACCTCAAAAGAGGCGATCCAAGCAAAAGGAGAGATAGAGAAAATCAGTGAGATATAGAAAAGATGAATTGAAAACCCCTAGGGGCAGTTCATGCAAAAGGAGAGATAGAGAATATCGGAGAGATCCCGTTGAGTTGAAAACCCGAAAAGGGCAGCTCAGGCAAAAATTAGGGAGAAAATGAATACGTCAAACTCTGGTTAAAAGCGAGAGCCCTTTGACACGAGCTCATCAAGACCAAATCCTCATCCTTACAACCCTTGGTTTCAAACTTAACCTCGCCCTCATCCTCGCACTCCTTGGGGACGGCCCGAACCATCATTTCTCGATCTGAGGCTACGAAAATCCTCCAAGCCTATGAAAAGGGAATCCATCCGAGTATCTCATCCACATGTATATAGTTTGCATTCCCACATGTCCATACATCCATATAAAGCAAAGCACATAGGCCACACGTGCGCACATTCAAACACACGCACGGTCACCTGCATACACACATATAAGTGTTTACATGCATCCATAGATTAGGCTACATCCACCCATCTATGTGCATCGCCATATACCTTTCCTTGACACAAGCTCATCAAAACCAAATTCCCGTCCTTATAACCCTTGGTTTCAAACTTATCCTCACCCTCGTCCTTGCACACCTTGGGGATGGCCCGAAGCATCATTTATCGATCTAAAGCTACCGAAATCCTCCAGCCTATGAAAAGGGAATCCATTCATCCATACATACATAGTTTGCATACACACATGTCCATACATCCGCATAAAGCAAAACACATAAGCCACACTTATGCACATTCAAACATACGCACAGTCACCTGCACACACACACATAGGTGTTTACATGCATCCATAGACTAGGCTACATTTACCCATCTATATGCATCACTACACGCCTGCAGTCGATTTAGAGACTAGGATCGCTAGAAAGAGCCATTTTACCTGCGGTCGATTTAGAGACCAGGGTTGCTATTGAGCCATTTTTCCTGCGGTCGATTTAGAGACCAGGGTTGCTTTTGAGCCATTTTACCCGCAGTCGTGGACCAGGGTTGCTTTTGAGCCATCTTGCCTGCGGTCGATTTAGAGACCAGGGTTGCTTTTGAGCCATTTTACCCTCGGTCGTGGACCAGGGTTGCTTTTGAGCCATTTTACCCGCGGTTGTGGACCAGGGTTGCTTTTGAGCCATTTTGCCTGCAGTCGATTTAGAGACCAGGGTTGCTTTTGAGCCATTTTACCCGCGGTCGTGGACCAGGGTTGCTTTTGAGCCATTTTACCCGCGGTCGTGGACCAGGGTTGCTTTTGAGCCATCTTGTCTGCGGTCGATTTAGAGACCAGGGTTGCTTTTGAGCCATTTTACCCGCGGTCGTGGACCAGGGTTGCTTTTGAGCCATTTTACCCGCGGTCGTGGACCAGGGTTGCTTTTGAGCCATTTTGCCTGCGGTCGATTTAGAGACCAGGGTTGCTTTTGAGCCATTTTACCCGCGGTCGTGGACCAGGGTTGCTTTTGAGCCATTTTGCCTGCGGTCGATTTAGAGACCAGGGTTGCTTTTGAGCCATTTTACCCGCGGTCGTGGACCAGGGTTGCTTTTGAGCCATTTTACCCGCGGTCATGGACCAGGGTTGCTTTTGAGCCATTTTACCCGCGGTCGTGGACCAGGGTCGCTTTTGAGCCATCTGACTCACGGTCGCAGACCGGAGTTGCTTTTGAGCCATCTGACTCACGGTCGCAGACCAGAGTTGCTTTTGAGCCATCTGACTCGCGGTCGTGGACCAGGGTTGCTTTTGAGCCATTTTGCCTGCGGTCGATTTAGAGACCAGGGTTGCTTTTGAGCCATTTTACCTGCGGTCGTGGACCAGGGTTGCTTTTGAGCCATTTTACCCGCGGTCGTGGACCAGGATTGCTATTGAGCCATTTTGCCTGCGGTCGATTTAGAGACCAGGGTCACTTTTGAGCCATTTTACCCGCGGTCGTGGACCAGGGTTGCTATTGAGCCATTTTGCCTGCGGTCGATTTAGAGACCAGGATTGCTTTTGAACCATTTTGCCTGCGGTCGATTTAGAGACCAGGGTTGCTTTTGAGCCATTTTATCCACGGTCGTGGACCAGGGTTGCTATTGAGCCATTTTATATGCAGTCGATTTAGAGACTATGGTCCCTAGAATGAGCGTCTGTCGATAGCTGATTCAGAGGCGAGGACGGGACAGCCAAAGTGATGATTGAAGACAAGATAGGAACTTGCGACATGGAGATCAGGTATTTCTCCTCCCACTCTAAAGGTGTCTTTTACTTTAATATATTTCGCATTGCATGTGTTGAATTCACGAAAAGAGGTTTTCGAAAAAGCACACACGTCACTGCCAAAAATAGAAAGTAGGGGCAACTGTAGACACCAGGGTCGGAGGACCGATGAAGAAAAATTATAAAAAGGAATCCAAATCAGTCGATTAAAATAAATGACGAGTCAATAAAAATAATAAATATAAAAAAAACATTGTTCAAAGGAACCGTGGAGACCGGTTTGATCGAATTCGGAAATCGAATCGAGATGACGGGTGAATCGGTTCCGCGAATGAAATCTTAAATCATTTCGCCAAATTCGCAGTATTTCATTATTAATAAAATCTCGGGTCGATAGGGGTTTTGTTTTAGAATTTGAACAATAAAAAAATAGTTTTGTAATAAGATCGATTTTATAAAAGCTAATTTTATAAAATCGGTTTTGACAAAAATCATTTTTGATAAAAATCATTTTTTGTATTTGGATTAATTTTAGGTTTTTTTAAAATATTTTTATATACAAACGCGGTTCCGTCGGGGGCCGCGAGGTTCGTCACGGGCCGTTAGACGGCCCGTGACAGGGGCTGGGCCACCTAGGCCCAGCCCCATGGCACTTGGCTTTGGCCAAGTGCAATTTCGCTGCACTTGGCCAAAGCCAAGTGCTTTTACATTTTTTTTTTATTTATTATTATTTTTTATTTTATTTTTTTTTTCTTATTTCATTTATTTTTTTATTTTTTTTGTTTTATTATTTTATTAAAAAGAAATAATATAAAAATAAATAAAGTAAAACAAAAATAAAAAGGAAAAGAGGAGGAAGTTTCCTAGGCTAATTTGGTTAATCTTTGGCTCCAAGTTGGTTTGGAGCCAAAAATAAACTAAGCTTAGGACTCCATTTGCCTATAAATAGGATGGAGTCCAAAGCATGAGAGGGAGAAAAAAAATTAGACCCGAACCCCTGAAAAAATTTGGCGAGACCCGAACCAAAGGAAAAACACCAAAAAGCGACTCAACAACACAATCAATCGACTTGATTTGGGATTTCTATTACCGATTGAAGAGGTAATAATCCGAGGAACTAGACCCGTTTAATTCTTTTATTGCATTTTTTTTGTTATTTAGATCTCTTCATTTACTCTTTTATTGTTTAGATTTGTGAAATTAATTTTCTGTTTTGATTCTACTAATATTTGGGTTTGGATCCAAAATAAAAACCTCGTTTCAATATCCCAATACGAACTGTGATCCGCTTAAGGATAGTTCGGGTATTAGAAGCGTTGTAAATATTAGTTTTAGCAAAGATATTTCCGAATAACGTTTTAAACTAGAAAACGTCGTTTTAGGAAACTCCGTTAAAGACTATGATCCGTTTCGGGTAGTTCGGAGATCCAAAATGATTGAATTAGACTTAATTTAAAGCTTTTGAACTAATCTGGAAAGTTTTGAAGTGCTGTTGTAATTTACCGATTTCTGTCACTAAAAGCTGTTTACCGACGGATTTTCCGTCGGTAAAGCGGCTGAAACGTAAAAAATGCCATTTTGGTCCCTTTTTCTCAACTTTTAAGCTTTTGGTCCTTCATCCATACTTACATATTTATGTAATATATATTTTCTAGTCATTTTTGGATCTTTGGTATATATGATTATGTAGAAAGTGTATATATTATTTTTCATTATTTAGATTTAATAAAAGTATATATATAACATAATAATTATTTTCCTATTTAAATACCATTTATATTAAGTTGGCTTTGTAAAATTCTATATATATAGTTTTGGGCTATTCGGGTTATATTAGTTATTATTAAATGAAATTATTTTGGGAATAAAAGTTATTTTTTTATTTAAAAGCTTTACCTATTATTTTCACATATTTAGAATGAAAATGTATTACACTTAGTATTTTCATTATTATTTTCTATACATTCAATACATAGTATCTTTTCACTTATTCTTATTTTATCTATAAATATATCATTATTTTTGGCTAAAAATATATATGTATATATATTCTCTTCCTTAATTTTTGACATCCGGTTCGGTTCAATTTGATGAATTTTGGGTTTAATTTGCTAATTGTTGTAATTATGTTCAAGTAAGGGTTAGTTGAGTGAAAAAGGGGAAAATAAATCACAAAAAAGAGAGTTTAATTGGTTGTTTTAAATTAAAGCTTTTCTAGATGTTCCTAAAGTGCAAATAACGTTTTCTTGTCGTTTTAAAATTTTTCCAAAATATCACGTTTTAAAACCTTAATCCGTTCCAACGACGGATTAGGCGAACCTCGTAATTAAAATCGCTTTCATTGTAAATAATAGAGTTTTGAATCGTTTTCTTAAACGTTTTGTACAAAATAAATTGACTTGTATGCCTAACCACGTTTCTAGATACAAATTCTTCATTCCACATCTTCAAAACACTCGAGTCGTTCCAACGGCGATTCGAGTCGATGCCATGTAAATCAACGGGGTTTTGAAACGTACCTAAATCGTTCCAACGACGATTAAGGTACGAACCATGTAAATAAACTCGTTTTGAGGAAATAAGTTAGTGTAGAATAAACACATAACACGACATGTAAATCAAGTTGGAAATAAATCACTTCTTTCTTCCTCCCTTCTCTGTGTATGTATAATGTAAATGGGTGATTCTTTACTAAAGTGGCTTTTCAATAATATAGGCTCAAAACGGTTTCCCAAAATGAGAAAGAAAAGGTTTCAAATGAATTTTAAACTTAAAGAAGTATACGATTAGTCCGTTATCGCCTAACATGCTGAGTAGGAGGCCGGTGGTTCATAACCGGGCGATGTCGGGGTGCCTAGTAGCCTTTCTCCGGAAAGGAGCTAGCCTTCTCGGCTCGTACCTAAGTTTCCCGAACCCACACCGGTCTCCCGCAAGGGATCGGTGTTCATTTTCCCATTCGTGGGTGGCGACTCTTCCATATCTCCGAGCTCCGGTCCTGCCGAGCAGCTTGATTCCACGATTGGTTGCTTTCGGCGCCAATCACCGCTTACGTCGCCATGAGGTTGTCCACCCCCCGGTCCGCCCGGGAGATTAGCGGCACCTCGTCTAACACCCATGCAATCTTAAGACCAAAATAGAGGCCCCAAAGTTCTGCTAGAACTGCAGTGCAAATGTCGAGGTTCACTGTGAAACCTCCTAACCAATTCCCATTGTCATCTCGTATAACACCACCTGCCACGGCACGACCAGGATTTCCCTTATAAGCTCCGTCACTGTTGATTTTGATCCATCCTGCATTAGGCAGCTTCCACCCCATAAGGACTTCCCTTACATGCCTGTCTTCCATTCGCTGATCAGTGAGGAAAGCAAGATGGAATTCACTTGCTCTTCCAAATAGGAACGCAACTTTGTTCATGCAAGTCGCCATAGACGACTCGAATATAGATGCACACCTCTAGTGCCACAACCACCAGATGACAGTGGCGAGCAGAATTGTCCAACCCACACTATGCCATTTCCCCTGCTTAGTCAACCCTGTCATCAGCCAATCCCACAACTCCATCTTAAAAAATACTTCCCTATCCGCCTCAAGAATAAACATCTGCCACACATAAGCAGATCGGGGGCAATCCCTCAAAATATGCAGAATAGACTTAGTGCAACCACACTTCTCACATGCGACATCATCACTCAAGTGCCTGGCCACTCGAACCATATTCGCCAGCACCACTTCGTGAAAAAGCAACCAGATGAAATATCTCAATCTCTTTGGGACCTGCATTCCCCAAACTGTTTTCCACACCTCAGGCTCCAAAGAAATCCTCTCCCGATTCTGAGTCAAGCGAAACGCAGAGCTTACACTAAACATACCTGAACTAGTCATTTTCCAACACCACGTATCGTTCTCCTCTCCATTCGGGAAAACTATCATAGAAGCTACTCGTAACAGGCCTGTCAGAGGGATCAGATCTTGGAGAGAATCCCATTCCCATCCGCCTCCAACTTTCCAGTACGAAGCAACCGATCTATCTTTCATAACCTCAGGAAGAGTTGTCACACACAATTCCTCAAGCGAAGATTCTCCAACCCAATTATCGGTCCAGAATTTCGTGGACTCACCATTGCAGACAAGTCGCTCCAACCCCTGGGAGAGGAGAGCAAAACTTTTCACAATACATTACCACCCATGATTAGAGTCGGGCCGATTCCGAATCGCCTGCACATCCGTCGTACCTCTCATATATCGATTTCGCATAACACGAACCCAGAGAGTTTCCCCCTCTGTTAAAAGCCTCCAACCTAACTTGGAAACCATAACAAGTTTAAAATCCCGAGTTGGACGGATCCCCAACCCTCCCATAATTTGAGGGTAGTAGATTGAGTCCCAATTTACAAGATGTATACACCGAGCTTCACCAGAACCTCCCTAGAGAAAATGTCGGTTCATGCGATCCAGCTTATGAAACACGCTCATGGGCATTAGAGCCGTCTGCATAATATATGACGGTATAAAAGACACGACTGAACGAATAAGCGTCGTTCTACCCGCCAAAGAAAGACACTGTGACTTTTAGCCATTAAGACGATTCTGAACTCTATCAACTACATGCTGGAATGAGTCCTTAGACACCCTTTGATGAAACCATTGCACACCTAAGTAATTTCCCAGATTGGTCGTAGGAGCAATTTCCAAAACCCCACAAATCCTTGAACTAACCCGCTCAGGGACATTAGAGGAGAAGACCACCCAAGATTTTGGGAGGCTAACTTTTTGACCCGAGGACTGGCAAAACTTCTCAAGCACACCATTAATCACACAAGCTTGTTCCATCGAAGCCTCTGCCAAAAGGACAATGTCATCAGTAAACATAAGATGTGAAAGATACGGACCTCTTCGAGAGACACAGATAGGCTTCCAAATATTACTACCAATCGCATCAGAGATAAGATGGCTTAGCCGCTCAATACAGAGAACAAAAAGGTAAGGCGAAAATGGATCCCCTTGTCGAAGGCCGCGATTCGGGCGAAACTCCATAGACAATTCGCCATTCCATAAAATTAACCCAATGTTGTGGGAGATTCAAACAAAGGAGTGTATCACGAAAGTCCTAACTAATCCGGTCATAGGTTTTTTCAAGATCAAGCTTGAGGACCATCACACCTTTTTTACCCGTACGCCGTTTCAACGAATGGATAACTTCTTGCATAAGGATGACATTATCGCCCTGGGACAAAGCTACTCTGGCAAGAGCCAATTAAATACCTGAGATGGTGTTTTAGTCTCTGGACCAAGCTCTTTGTAATGGCTTTATATAACACATTGCACAAACTAATCGGCCGAAACTGTGAAAGATTACCGGAGCAGGGATCTTGGGGATGAGAGTAATGAGTGTGTCATTCATAGCAGTCTCAATAACCCCCGAATTCAGTGCTTTAAGATCACAAGAAGAAGCCTCAGGGCCGACCACACTCCAAAAATTCTGATAAAAAAGAGCCTGAAAACCATCTTTCCCAGGCGCTTTTAAGGGAGACATTGAGAATATGGAGTTCCTCACTTCTATCTCGGTAAAGGGTAGATTTAGTTTCTCCAACCCTGACTCCTCCCAACGTGGAAACACATGATAACAATTTCAAAATTTACTGGTGTCATTTTATTGGTTAAGTATTTTAAAAACTCTCTCATATGTGTGTTTAATGTAGTGATTGGTTCCAATGTAATTATCATTAATGGAGCGTGTATTTGGATGCATTAATATTGATTTTTTTAATTATTTCATTAAATTTTAAGTAATGAGTGAGAAATCAGTAGGTAACTCTTCCATAAATTTGACAAAGTCAAAGTTAGTATTAATTAATAAATATGCACATGGACCATTAGATCTTTAATCCTGCGGTTATTATTTTAGTAACCATTCATGGTGAAAAATGCAAATCACCATTTAGAGTGAATCCATATATATATATATATATATATATGTGTGTGTGGTGAAAATTACTGATATATATATATAATAACATTTTATTCCAATTCAAGGATATATCATTTTATTGACTATTTACTAGTTTTGCGGTTTCATTCATGCACAGGGGCGGAACCAAGGGGGTTGGGGTGGGCTCGAGCCCCGACAAGCCGTCGGAGAATTGAGAATTTTTTTTTTTTTAGTAATGGTGTCTGGTAATATTTTGGAGAGAATTATATTGACTCTATGTAGTATTATTTCTATGTTTAAAGGTGGATGAGATGGTTAAGAATGCTGACTTCTATTTGAGAGGTCCTATGTTCAACTCCTTCTAACTTCATTTTCTTTTAAAAAGTTTTTATTTATTTTAATTTTATTTTTCAATAATTATAAAACATGCTACCATTATTAATTAATTTAAATGGACTCTTTATTTTTATTTTGATAACACTTTTGAATTCACTTTTAATATATCTTTACTATTAAAAAAACGTAAACATATTTAATATTCATTTTTATTATGTCTTTACCATTGAAAAAAAGTGAACATGTTTAATTTTCTATTAGTTCAATAGGCGCTTAACAACAATTTCTGGATACAAGTAACGCCATTCCACCTTAGTTAGGCACGGTCTAGGCGAATTTGAATTCCTGCTGCCCCCCTTCCAAAATGTGAAACGAGGACTAGTGAACCCTAGGTCAATCAGCTCACAATCACCAATCTAGTGTGCAAACCGCTGTAAGACTGTGATGCGCCTCATCACATTATTTCTTGTGAGCCTCCACTCCTCTCATCAAGTTTTCCTATCTTCTAGATAGTGTTCCGTGAGGGATATGATCAACGTGGATACCTTTGGGTGGTATAATCAAAGCATGACTTGCTCTCGACCTCTCTTGCTATGGGATTCGCCATGCCATCTATATAATAACCTAAAAGGGAAGCCTCCTTGCTTTGATGGGGAACTTGTCCTTGAGTCCGGGCCTAATGTCTTTGCTGTCGTAGGTTTAGAAGGTTGGTCTGGGAAAGAAAGACGAAAGCCTATTGTAAAGACGGTTGTGCTCGAAGAGTGATTCAGGTATAAACAAAAGTAGTAGAATTTCCACATTAGGAAAGATTTCCAGCTCGATTGTCAACCATGACTCTAGCTCCATTTCTTCCACATAAGAACTAGAAATGCACTTGCTTCAAAAGTGTAAATAAATCCATAGCAACTAACGCATTATTTTCAGACTTTTGAAACCTGGCCCGACAATAACATTTAAGACACCTTCTCACTAAGGAGAAATCGCGAAGACACCGACCTAACCAAACAAACAATGTACGTACAAGAAAGCGAAACCGCCTAACTCAACCGCCGACCCTATTCTACTACTCAAGTTGGCTATTCAAAATGATCATTCACCAGAAATCCTCACCTCTTGCACGTACTTATGAATCCATTTAAAGGAAAAAAACCTAATTAAAAAGGGAATTGTTCATAGCAGTCAAATCTTTACGACTTCCACACCTTACACTCAGGGAAATTCTAAAAAAATGATAACATTTTTACAGTTTTAACGCATTGGAGGATAAAAAAATTTTGCACAACCTTGACGTGATGGACTTTGAAAATTTATCGTCAATCGCACGGTTAATTTCGAATTTTTTTTGACGTTTTGAATTTTTTTTTACTAATATGTTTGAGCTCCGAATCATCTGGCGTCCTGGTTCCGCCACTGTTCATGCATAACATATTTTCTTAATATTAGTTTCCTTTCTAACAATTTTTAATACACTTTTACCTTATTTATAATAGCATTAATATTATATTTTAATTTTTTCATCAGAATATGTTTTACTCTTAATTAATTTTTTTCCTTATCCTTCGTAATAAATTCTCTTAGTTTCTGACATTTTAATTTGACTGAGTAAGAATAGATAGACAATACTTTGGTTAAGAGAGAAAAAGGCCATTAAGACTCCATAACCTCTAAATTGCCAATAAATCACAAGATGCCCCAAGTTAGAAATCACAAAATTTAGTTTCAAAAAGGAATCACAAAATTATTTTCAAGAAATGAAATTAATTTGCGTATTAAGGGGTAGTTCAGAATCATTGATATTTGGACCCTAATCATTGAAAGAATTAACTCACATTCTTCTTAAAAAAATTAAATTGAACATAAATCACAAAAAATAAAAAGAAACCAAAAAAAAATATAATCAACTCATACACTTTATTATAATATTATTACTGTGAAATGTGTAACATACCATTTATTTTTCTTGAAAAAAAGTAAACATGATCAATATGGTGATACTAAAAGAGAAGTTAATTCTGAATTAAAGTTAACCTTTAATCAATTTTGTAATTATTAGTAGCAATACAAGGGGTAGTCCCAAAAGAAGTACGGCGTCTGAGGAAAAAAATTTCATTTTCATCTAGAGGTTGAAAACATTCTCTTCCATGGTGCCATTTATGAAGCAGTCTTCTCCTTCCACCTCCACAGTGATATTGTCTTGATTTCCTGAATCCAATAATGAAACCACCATGAACATTGCTATTATGATAATTGATAGAATACATCTCCAGTCCATTTTTACGACTAATTCTGGGTACAATTCACTAATTGAAATTTTTGCCTCCTTTTATACCACAAACGACATTTATTAGAGTTTTGCAAATTTGGAATTGCTTAATTTTCCATTCATTTTCACTAGATTCTATTCCTTTTCAAGTATATAAAAACTTCATTTTCTGGATTCATTCATCCACTCTTTTTATTACTATTTTTCTTAAATTTTGATTTGTTTCTTTATATATGCATAACTGAATTTTCGCAAACTTTTAAATTATAATAAAAAAGTTCTTCAGAAATCAAAATATTTATTTGATACTTACTCTTTAATTAAATAGTATTTTTTTTAATTTATGGGTAAATTAAATTAGTGTTTTTTTTTTTTGCAATTATACAAAATAGTATTTTGTCTGTATTTTTATATATATATAATAACATTTTATTCCTATTCAAGGATATACCATTTTATTGACTATTTACTAGTTTTGCGGTTTCATTCATGCATTACATATTTTCTTAATTATTAGTTTCCTTTCTAACAATTTTTAATGCACTTTTACCTTATTTATAATAGCATTAATATTATATTTTAATTTTTTCATAAGAATATGTTTTACCCTAAATTATTTTTTTTCTTATCCATCGTAATAGAAATAATAGTTGGCTTATTTTCTGACGTTTTAATTTGATTGAGTAAGAATAGATAGACAATACTCGGACTAAGAAAGAAAAAGGCCATTAAGACTCCATAACCCCTAAATTGCCAATAAATCACGAGATGCACCAAGTTAGAAATCACAAAATTTAATTTCAAAAAGAAATCATACAATTATTTTCAAGAAATGAAACTAATTTCCGTATCAAGGAGTTGTTTAGAATCATTGATATTTGGACCCTAATCATTGAAAGAATTAACTCACATTCTTCTTAAACAATTAAAATTGAACATCTGTCACAAAATAAAAATAAACATAAAAATAAACGAGAGAAAATATAATCAGCTCATACACTTTATTATAATATTATTATTGTGAAATGTGTAACATACCATTTATTTTTCTTTGAAAAAAAAGTAAACATGATTAATATGGTGATACTCAAAGAGAAGTTAATTGTGAATCAAAGTTAACCTTTAATCAATTTTGTAATTATTAGCAGCAACACGAGGGGTAGCCCCAAAAGAAGTACGACGTCTGAGGAAACATTTTTCATTTTCATCCGGAGATTGACAACATTCTCTTCTATGGTGCACTTTATGAAGCGGTCTTCTCCTTCCACCTTCACAGTGATATTGTCTTGATTTCCTAAACCCAATAATGCAATCACCATGAACATTGTTATTGCGACAATTGACAGAATACCTCTCTACTCCATTTTTAGGACTAATTCTCAGTACAATTCACTAATTGAAATTTCCGATCCTTTTATACCACAAACGACATTTATTAGAGTTTTGCAAATTTGGAATTGCTTAATTTTCCATTCATTTTCGCTAGATTCTATTCTCTTTCAAGTATATAAAAACTTTGTTTTCTGGATTCATTCCTCCACTCTTTTTATTACTATTTTTCTTAAATTTTAATTTGTTTCTTTATATATACATAACTGAATTTATATATACATAACTGAATTTTTACAAACTTTTAAATTATAATAAAAATATCTTCAGAAATCAAAATATTTATTTGATACTTACCCTTTAATTAAATAGTATTTTTTTAATTTATGGGTGAATTAAATTAGTGTTTTTTTTTTTGCAATTATACAATATAGGTATGGATGTAACTGGGGCGGGAATACCTCTCTACTCCATTTTTAGGACTAATTCTCAGTACAATTCACTAATTGAAATTTTCGATTCCTTTTATACCACAAACGACATTTATTAGAGTTTTGCAAATTTGGAATTAGTAAACATGATTAATATGGTGATACTCAAAGAGAAGTTAAGTGTGAATCAAAGTTAACCTTTAATCAATTTTGTAATTATTAGCGGCAACACGAGGGGTAGCCCCAAAAGAAGTACGACGTTTGAGGAAACATTTTTCATTTTCATCCAGAGGTTGACAACATTCTCTTCTATGGTGCACTTTATGAAGCAGTCTTCTCCTTCCACCTTCACAGTGATATTGTCTTGATTTCCTAAACCCAATAATGCAATCACCATGAACATTGTTATTGCGATAATTGACAGAATACCTCTCTACTCCATTTTTAGGACTAATTCTTAGTACAATTCACTAATTGAAATTTCCGATTCCTTTTATACCACAAACGACATTTATTAGAGTTTTGCAAATTTGGAATTGCTTAATTTTCCATTCATTTTCGCTAGATTCTATTCCCTTTCAAGTATATAAAAACTTTGTTTTCTGGATTCATTCCTCCACTTTTTTTATTACTATTTTTCTTAAATTTTAATTTGTTTCTTTATATATACATAACTGAATTTATATATAGCTAACTGAATTTTTGCAAACTTTTAAATTATAATAAAAATATCTTCAGAAATCAAAATATTTATTTGATACTTACCCTTTAATTAAATAGTATTTTTTTAATTTATGGGTGAATTAAATTAGTGTTTTTTTGCAATTATACAATATAGGTAGGGATGTAACTGGGGCGGGAATACCTCTCTACTCCATTTTTAGGACTAATTCTCAGTACAATTCACTAATTGAAATTTTCGATTCCTTTTATACCACAAACGACATTTATTAGAGTTTTGCAAATTTGGAATTAGTAAACATGATTAATATGGTGATACTCAAAGAGAAGTTAATTGTGAATCAAAGTTAACCTTTAATCAATTTTGTAATTATTAGCAGCAACACGAGGGGTAGCCCCAAAAGAAATACGACGACTGAGGAAACATTTTTCATTTTCATCCGGAGGTTGACAACATTCTCTTCTATGGTGCACTTTATGAAGCAGTCTTCTCCTTCCACCTTCACAGTGATATTGTCTTGATTTCCTAAACCCAATAATGCAATCACCATGAACATTGTTATTGCGATAATTGACAGAATACCTCTCTACTCCATTTTTAGGACTAATTCTCAGTACAATTCACTAATTGAAATTTCCGATTCCTTTTATACCACAAACGACATTTATTAGAGTTTTGCAAATTTGGAATTGCTTAATTTTCCATTCATTTTCGCTAGATTCTATTCCCTTTCAAGTATATAAAAACTTTGTTTTCTGGATTCATTCCTCCACTCTTTTTATTACTATTTTTCTTAAATTTTAATTTGTTTCTTTATATATACATAACTGAATTTATATATACATAACTGAATTTTTACAAACTTTTAAATTATAATAAAAATATCTTCAGAAATCAAAATATTTATTTAATACTTACCCTTTAATTAAATAGTATTTTTTTCATTTATGGGTGAATTAAATTAGTGTTTTTTTGCAATTATACAATATAGGTAGGGATGTAACTGGGGCGGGAATACCTCTCTACTCCATTTTTAGGACTAATTCTCAGTACAATTCACTAATTGAAATTTTCGATTCCTTTTATACCACAAACGACATTTATTAGAGTTTTGCAAATTTGGAATTAGTAAACATGATTAATCTGGTGATACTCAAAGAGAAGTTAATTGTGAATCAAAGTTAACCTTTATCAATTTTGTAATTGTTAGCAGCAACACGAGGGGTAGCCCCAAAAGAAGTACGACGTCTGAGGAAACATTTTTCATTTTCATCCGGAGGTTGACAACATTCTCTTCTATGGTGCACTTTATGAAGCAGTCTTCTCCTTCCACCTTTACATTGATATTGTCTTGATTTCCTAAACCCAATAATGCAATCACCATAAACATTGTTATTGCGATAATTGACAGACTACCTCTCTACTCCATTTTTAGGACTAATTCTCAGTACAATTCACTAATTGAAATTTCCGATTCCTTTTATACCACAAACGACATTTATTAGAGTTTTGCAAATTTGGAATTGCTTAATTTTCCATTCATTTTCGCTAGATTCTATTCTCTTTCAAGTATATAAAAACTTTGTTTTCTGGATTCATTCCTCCACTCTTTATATTACTATTTTTCTTAAATTTTAATTTGTTTCTTTATATATAAATAACTGAATTTATATATACATAACTGAATTTTTACAAACTTTTAAATTATAATAAAAATATCTTCAGAAATCAAAATATTTATTTGATACTTACCCTTTAATTAAATAGTATTTTTTTAATTTATGGGTGAATTAAATTAGTGTTTTTTTTGCAATTATACAATATAGGTAGGGATGTAACTGGGGCGGGAATACCTCTCTACTCCATTTTTAGGACTAATTCTCAGTACAATTCACTAATTGAAATTTCCGATTACTTTTATACCACAAACGACATTTATTAGAGTTTTGCAAATTTGGAATTAGTAAACATGATTAATATGGTGATACTCAAAGAGAAGTTAATTGTGAATCAAAGTTAACCTTTAATCAATTTTGTAATTATTAGCAGCAACACGAGGGGTAGCCCCAAAAGAAATACGACGACTGAGGAAACATTTTTCATTTTCATCCGGAGGTTGACAACATTCTCTTCTATGGTGCACTTTATGAAGCAGTCTTCTCCTTCCACCTTCACAGTGATATTGTCTTGATTTCCTAAACCCAATAATGCAATCACCATGAACATTGTTATTGCGATAATTGACAGAATACCTCTCTACTCCATTTTTAGGACTAATTCTCAGTACAATTCACTAATTGAAATTTCCGATTCCTTTTATACCACAAACGACATTTATTAGAGTTTTGCAAATTTGGAATTGCTTAATTTTCCATTCATTTTCGCTAGATTCTATTCCCTTTCAAGTATATAAAAACTTTGTTTTCTGGATTCATTCCTCCACTCTTTTTATTACTATTTTTCTTAAATTTTAATTTGTTTCTTTATATATACATAACTGAATTTATATATACATAACTGAATTTTTACAAACTTTTAAATTATAATAAAAATATCTTCAGAAATCAAAATATTTATTTAATACTTACCCTTTAATTAAATAGTATTTTTTTCATTTATGGGTGAATTAAATTAGTGTTTTTTTGCAATTATACAATATAGGTAGGGATGTAACTGGGGCGGGAATACCTCTCTACTCCATTTTTAGGACTAATTCTCAGTACAATTCACTAATTGAAATTTTCGATTCCTTTTATACCACAAACGACATTTATTAGAGTTTTGCAAATTTGGAATTAGTAAACATGATTAATCTGGTGATACTCAAAGAGAAGTTAATTGTGAATCAAAGTTAACCTTTATCAATTTTGTAATTGTTAGCAGCAACACGAGGGGTAGCCCCAAAAGAAGTACGACGTCTGAGGAAACATTTTTCATTTTCATCCGGAGGTTGACAACATTCTCTTCTATGGTGCACTTTATGAAGCAGTCTTCTCCTTCCACCTTTACATTGATATTGTCTTGATTTCCTAAACCCAATAATGCAATCACCATAAACATTGTTATTGCGATAATTGACAGACTACCTCTCTACTCCATTTTTAGGACTAATTCTCAGTACAATTCACTAATTGAAATTTCCGATTCCTTTTATACCACAAACGACATTTATTAGAGTTTTGCAAATTTGGAATTGCTTAATTTTCCATTCATTTTCGCTAGATTCTATTCTCTTTCAAGTATATAAAAACTTTGTTTTCTGGATTCATTCCTCCACTCTTTATATTACTATTTTTCTTAAATTTTAATTTGTTTCTTTATATATAAATAACTGAATTTATATATACATAACTGAATTTTTACAAACTTTTAAATTATAATAAAAATATCTTCAGAAATCAAAATATTTATTTGATACTTACCCTTTAATTAAATAGTATTTTTTTAATTTATGGGTGAATTAAATTAGTGTTTTTTTTGCAATTATACAATATAGGTAGGGATGTAACTGGGGCGGGAATACCTCTCTACTCCATTTTTAGGACTAATTCTCAGTACAATTCACTAATTGAAATTTCCGATTACTTTTATACCACAAACGACATTTATTAGAGTTTTGCAAATTTGGAATTAGTAAACATGATTAATATGGTGATACTCAAAGAGAAGTTAATTGTGAATCAAAGTTAACCTTTAATCAATTTTGTAATTATTAGCAGCAACACGAGGGGTAGCCCCAAAAGAAGTACGACGACTGAGGAAACATTTTTCATTTTCATCCGGAGGTTGACAACATTCTCTTCTATGGTGTACTTTATGAAGCAGTCTTCTCCTTCCACCTTCACAGTGATATTGTCTTGATTTCCTAAACCCAATAATGCAATCACCATGAACATTGTTATTGCGATAATTGACAGAATACCTCTCTACTCCATTTTTAGGACTAATTCTCAGTACAATTCACTAATTGAAATTTCCGATTCCTTTTATACCACAAACGACATTTATTAGAGTTTTGCAAATTTGGAATTGCTTAATTTTCCATTCATTTTCGCTAGATTCTATTCCCTTTCAAGTATATAAAAACTTTTTTTTCTGGATTCATTCCTCCACTCTTTTTATTACTATTTTTCTTAAATTTTAATTTGTTTCTTTATATATACATAACTGAATTTATATATACATAACTGAATTTTTACAAACTTTTAAATTATAATAAAAATATCTTCAGAAATCAAAATATTTATTTGATACTTACCCTTTAATTAAATAGTATTTTTTTCATTTATGGGTGAATTAAATTAGTGTTTTTTTTGCAATTATACAATATAGGTAGGGATGTAACTGGGGCGGGAATACCTCTCTACTCCATTTTTAGGACTAATTCTCAGTACAATTCACTAATTGAAATTTCCGATTCCTTTTATACCACAAACGACATTTATTAGAGTTTTGCAAATTTGGAATTAGTAAACATGATTAATATGGTGATACTCAAAGAGAAGTTAATTGTGAATCAAAGTTAACCTTTAATCAATTTTGTAATTATTAGCAGCAACACGAGGGGTAGCCCCAAAAGAAGTACGACGTCTGAGGAAACATTTTTCATTTTCATCCGGAGGTTGACAACATTCTCTTCTATGGTGCACTTTATGAAGCAGTCTTCTTCTTCCACCTTCACAGTGATATTGTCTTGATTTCCTAAACCCAATAATGCAATCACCATGAACATTGTTATTGCGATAATTGACAGAATACTTCTCTACTCCATTTTTAGGACTAATTCTCAGTACAATTCACTAATTGAAATTTCCGATTCCTTTTATACCACAAACGACATTTATTAGAGTTTTGCAAATTTGGAATTGCTTAATTTTCCATTCATTTTCGCTAGATTCTATTCCCTTTCAAGTATATAAAAACTTTGTTTTCTGGATTCATTCCTCCACTCTTTTTATTACTATTTTTCTTAAATTTTAATTTGTTTCTTTATATATACATAATTGAATTTATATATGTTGAAACACCTTTCCACATAATTTTGATTTGACAAAATTGTTTAAGTATAATTGAAATACATATTCTAAACACACTAAGTTTAAATGCTTTGATTTATTCTACTAATGTGTTTGTTCAATGTTGAGTTAAATTGTTTATAAGACACAAGAATTAAAAGGCCCAAGCCCAATACAAGTGTTAAAGCCCAAGTCAAACAACTCAGTACAACTCGGCCCGCGTTTGTCAAAACGTTGCCGTTTTGGACAAAACGCAACTCAGCAAGAGAAGGATCTAGAAGACCTTCGGGAAAAACTTCAAGATGAAGCTGCTGAGTAGTCTCGACAAGGCGTACAAGACAGCAGCTGACTAATGAAAACTTCTAGACAAAGTATTTCTACTTTGGGTAAAGTTCAGACGACACAGTATGCTGTCCAGTTGACTTTACCATAAAAGGAGAGACAGTCTGCTGAGCTGACCGAGGACAGAAGATACACAATTCTGATTGGCCGAGAGCTCTGAGCAAGTTAGGATGACAACGACAGATAGCCGTTTCCCTCCAACAGTTATTTCGAAATTCGAAATGACCGATGCCCAGACGTCTCTATAAAAAGTGCCATCAGAAGCTTCATTCCAAACAGAACTTGATCAAGCCATTACGCTGACCAAATTTCTACACAAGTTCTGCAAGCAAAGAAGCAAAGCAAATCTTACACTACAATTCTTATATCTGTGTAAAAGTCTAGAGTGATTATTTCAATCGTCTAAAGTGTCTTAGCAAATCTTTGTATAGGACAAAACACTTATCATTTCTAGAAGATAGAAAGGAGAGGCTGAGTACTCGGTTATAGTACTCAGCGAGAGATTAGGATGAGTAGAGGTATAGAGGAAGGTACTCTTGTTATACTCAGTTGCTAAGATTGTAAAAGGTTTGAGGCTCTACCTTTAAAGAGCTCAGTAGAGGATTCGAAATCTCGGAACGTGTTCCGGGGACAGGACGTAGGCTTAGAAGAAGCCGAACCTAGATAAATCTGCTGAGTAAATTATTTCTTACCTTTAACTCCTTATTTATATTGCTTGCTTAAAATAACCAAAAACTGACCAAGTAAAGAGGTCAAGTTGAGTTGTGCGCGTTAAACGTCTGAGCTCAGGAATAGACTCTAAGTGCTATCTCCTGACTCAAGCTAAGAAACTGACCTAGTCACCAGTTGACTAAGCCAGTATCTTGCTGTTTACTCAGTGCCGCTGTTAAAACCTTTTTCCTTAGAAAAAGAAGTCTGCCCTAATTGCAAAAAAGTTTAAATAGTTCCTAACCCCCCCTTGGAACTATACTTGCAACCTTACAAGGGACCAACAAGTGGTATCAGAGCTTAAAAGCTCACTGTAAAAGGTCTAACAACCTTGAGCTGATCCCTACCATGGGCGAAAATAGCACTCGGTTTCTCCCTGGAAACCAAACAACTCAGATATTGCCTGAGGGGCTGTCCATTACTAGGCCTCCCCTATTCTTCGGGTCAAACTATACCTTCTGGAAGAATAGGATGAAAAATTTCATTCAGGCTACAAACATGAGTGCCTGGCTATCTATAGTCCAAGGCCCATTTGTACCTGTCGAAGTTGTGGCTGGCCAAACAGTTGTAAAAGCTGAGGCCAAATGGACAGAGGATGATCTTAAGAAGCTCCAAAACCATGCTTCGGCTATCAATATGCTTCACTGTGCGCTCGATGCTGCAGAATATAATAAAATCTCAGGTTGTGAGTCGGCACAAGAGATCTGGAAAAAGCTGGAAGTCACCTACGAGGGAACAAATAAAGTAAAGGAGTCCAAGGTGAATCAGCAGATGAGACTGTACGAGCTGTTCGAGATGAACAATGATGAGGGCATTTCAGACATGAATGCAAGGTTCACCAACATCATTAATGAGCTCAAGAGACTTGGAAAAATCTTCACTGAGGAAGAACAAGTCAAAAAGATACTCAGGAGTCTTCCTAAAGATTGGCAAGCAAAGAAGACAGCAGTTGAGGAAGCTCAGAATTTAACCACCTACAAATATGACGAACTCATCGGTTCATTGCTGACCCATGAGATATCTATGAAGAACTTCGAGGTGAAGGAAAAATCTGAAGACAAGAAGCAGAAATCCCTTGTCATGAAAGCTGACTCCACTGACGGGAGCTCAACTGATGATGAGGAGATGGCTATGTTCACAAGGAAGATGAAAAGGCTATTCAGGAAAAATGACAAATACTCTAAGAAGCCTTACAGAAAGTTTGATAAGTATAAAGCTGACTCAAGCGACACCAAATACAAAAAGGACAGCTCAAAGCCCATTACATGCTTTGAGTGCCATCAAACCGGCCATATTAAGTCAAGCTGCCCCACACTGAGGAAAGACAAGAAGAGTGGCAAAAAGGCAATGGTGGCTACATGGAGTGACAGTGATGAGTCTTCATCCATAGAAACTGAGGCCACCGAGTCAGCGAAGATATGCTTCATGGCTGACGAACTTGCTGAGCCATGCGTCTCTGAGCATGCTGACCTATCCGTCGCATCAGATGACGATGAGCAATCAAATGAGGTAATTTCTCTTCCCCAGCTCAGAAACGATATGGTTAATGCCCTGAGTGATCTCTACACACTTGTCAAGAAGTGTAATAAGAAAGTTAGAGGACTCAGCAGGCGCTGTGATGAAGTGGAAGAGGTCAAACTGAGTGACCTCAGATTCTTTCTTCAGGACAATACAACTCTGCATGATAACATGAAGATCATATATGAGTCTGTCTCTGAAGTCCAGTCAGTTTCAAAGAAACTGAGAAAGGACGTCACAACTATCCAGAACCAACTAAAGGTTCCAAATAAAAGAAACAGTCCTCTGAGAACTCAGTACCAAGGTACTCAGCAGAGATGGAATCCCCAGCGAAAAGTCCAGTGTGACTTTTGTGTGAAGTTAGGACACACCACTAAGGTGTGCTGGCACGCTCAGCACTGGGGTGCTGACAAGTCAGTGAAACATCCTAAACAGAAGGTCAGCTGTGACTTCTGTGGAAAGAATGGCCATACTGTTCATGTATGTCGCCATAAAATGAAATATGATGCTTTACCTGTTGCACCTAACAAGCAAGGATCCAAAAAGAATTGGGTACCTAAAAGTAACTAGTTACAATGCAGGTAAGCCTGAGATGTGCCGAGAAGTCAAAGATGTGGTATATTGACAGCGCATGCTCAAGGCATATGACAGGTGATGAAACTCAGTTCATCACATTTGAGCGTAAATGAGGAGGGAGCGTAAGTTTTGGAGACAACAAGAAGGGTAAGATAGTAGGGTCAGGAACCATCAGAGGTAATCCTACTATTGAATCTGTCTCCCTAGTCAGCGGACTCAAATATAACTTACTCAGCGTAGCTCAGCTATGTGACAATGGGAGAAAAGTTATATTTGATGCTACTGGATGTAAAATATACAAGGATAAAATAAATGAGTTAATATTAACTGCCCCTCGAATAGATAATGTCTTTATGCTAGACTTAGAGAAAAAGTTTTCAAAAACTGTGTGCTTAGTATCAAAGGAAGAGAATTCCTGGCTATGGCACAGGAGACTTGGTCATGTAAGCATGGACCTCCTGGCCAAACTATCAAGAAAGCAATTAGTTGAGGGACTGCCTGAACTTAAATTTGAAAAAGATCAATTATGCCACGCTTGCCAAGCTGGAAAACAAACCAAACAATCTTTTCATAGCAAAAATATTGTCTCAACTAAACGTCCGTTGGAGTTACTACACTTGGATCTCTTCGGTCCAGTCCAGCCGCTGAGTCTGGGTGGAAGAAGATTTTCCTTGGTCATTGTAGATGACTTCTCTCGGTATACGTGGGTCATCTTGCTGACCAGCAAGGATGAAACCTTTGAGACATTTTCAAATTTGGTTAGAAAAATTGAAAATGAAAAAGACCTAAAATTAGCTCACATCCGTAGCGATAATGGTGGAGAATTCAAAAACCAAAAATTTGTTGAATTTTGTGAAGCCAGCGACATTGACCACAATTTTTCTGCTCCTAGAACACCTCAGCAAAATGGGGTTGTAGAAAGGAAGAACAGAACTCTGGTTGAAATAGCCGGGACAATGCTGGATGAGCATAGGCTTCCAATGTATTTTTGGGGAGAGGCTGTTAACACAGCATGCTATATTCTTGATAGGGCTCTAGTTAGACCTATATTAAAGAAAACCCCCTATGAACTTTGGAAAGGACGAAAGCCCAATATTGGATACTTTCGTGCCTTTAGCTGTAGATGTTTTATTTTAAATACCAAAGATAGCTTAGCAAAGTTTGATTCAAAAGCTGATGAGGCTATCTTTTTGGGCTACTCAACAAACAGCAAAGCATATAGAGTTTTTAATAAGCGAACTCAAGTTTTAGAAGAGTCAGTGCATGTAGAGTTCGACGAAACTAACCCTGCAGGTAGATACCAGCCGCTGACCGAAGATGATCCACACTCAGTAACCACCGCTGACCAAGAACCAGCTACTGAGTCATTCACGAAAAGGCTGACCAAGAGTAAGAGTGAACCTAAGATTACTTTTACTGACCCATCTACTTCTGCAGAGATTGTTGAAACATAGACAGCACAAGACATGAATCTAC
Source organism: Euphorbia lathyris (assembly GCF_963576675.1). NCBI lineage: Eukaryota > Viridiplantae > Streptophyta > Magnoliopsida > Malpighiales > Euphorbiaceae > Euphorbia > Euphorbia lathyris. Next base: position 68,761,134 of record NC_088917.1, read on the forward strand.
CTAAAGAGATAAGGATTCCAAGAGGGCACTCAGAAAGTGCAATCCTTGATTCTGCTGGGAATACCCTGATGACAAGGAATCAACTCAGGAAGTACCTCAGCAATGTTGCTTTCGTCTCAGTTCAAGAACCGAAGAATTTCGTTGAAGCTGAGTACGATGAATTCTGGATGAACGCAATGCAAGAGGAGCTCGATCAATTCAGAATAAACGATGTATGGGAGCTAGTCCCTCATCCAAAGAGTCAAAATACCATTGGAACAAGATGGGTCTTCAGGAACAAGATGGATGAACAAGGGAATGTAGTCAGGAACAAAGCAAGGCTTGTAGCTCAGGGCTATAGTCAGCAAGAAGGTATTGACTACGGTGAGACCTTTGCCCCAGTGGCAAGGCTAGAGGCAATTAGAATTCTATATGCATATGCATCTTACATGAATTTTAAATTATTCCAAATGGATGTCAAAAGTGCATTTCTTAATGGAGTTATAAACGAGGAGGTTTATGTTAATCAACCTCCAGGTTTTGAGGACCCTAAATTCCCTAACCACGTTTATAAACTCAAAAAGGCTCTATACGGCCTCAAGCAAGCACCACGTGCTTGGTATGAGAGGCTGACCAGTTTCCTGCTGACTAGAAATTACGTCAGGGGTAAAGCTGATACAACCTTATTCATTAAGAGAAAGGGTAAAGATACCCTGCTGGCCCAAATTTATGTTGATGATTTAATATTTGGTGCAACTAACGAATCAATGTGCAAGGAGTTTAGCAAACAAATGCAGACTGAGTTTGAAATGTCCATGATGGGAGAACTCAACTTCTTCCTTGGTCTTCAAATTAAACAAGGAAAGAATGGCATCTTCATCAGTCAAGCCAAATATGCCAAGGAGATATTAAAGAAATATGACTTGGAGAATTGCAAGCCAATATCCACTCCTATGGGCACTGACACTGTCCTCTGCGCTGACGAGAATGGTAAGTCAGTAGACAGCAAATTGTATCGAGGTATGATAGGCTCTCTACTTTACTTAACAGCCAGTAGACCGGACATTCAGTTTTCAGTATGGTACTGTGCTAGATATCAATCTAACCCTAAGGAATCTCATTACATTGCTGTAAAAAGAATCCTTAGATATTTGCAAAGCTCAGTGAACGCAGGTTTATGGTATCCAAATACTCATGATTTTACACTCATCGGATACACTAACGCTGACTATGGACGGGATAAGCTAGAACGTAAAAGCACCTCTGGAGGATGTCACTTCTTAGGAAGCTGTCTTGTATCCTGGTTCAGCAAAAAGCAGGCGTCAGTAGCCTTGTCTACCACTGAAGCTGAGTACATTACTGCTGGTCATTGTGTTGCTCAAGTCCTATGGATTAAGCAACAGCTTGAAGACTATGGTGTTCAAACGAAGACAATTGAAGTCAAATGTGACAACAAAAGTGCAATTGATCTTTCAAAGAACCCAATTCAACATAGCAGAATGAAGCATGTCAGCATCAGACATCACTTCATTAGAGACCATGTACTCAAAGGTGAGATCAAGCTGACCTTTGTCCCAACGGACGAACAGCTTGCGGATATCTTCATGAAGCCACTGGCTCGTGAGCAGTTCAGCATACTGAGAGAAGCTATCGGTATGTTTAATCCTCTTCAGTAAATTCCTGAACTAAATGAATATGCATGCTGAGTGAATTACTATGCTGAATGATTGTTTTTTGCTGTGTACTCATTGAAATTAATTAAACAGCAAATACTGAGTAAACTTGCATACTGAGTAAGTTAGTTTTTAAACTTAGAAATCATCTGTTTAATGCAATATTGACCACTCAGAATATCAAACGCTTAGTATTCTAAACGCTGAGTGTTAGATCCGTTAGAATAAATGCAATAGCACGCGTATAGCCCTAGGATGACGTATACGCCGTATGTGTCATAAATGCCAGGATCTTTGTCGGTTCAAAATCCCAAGGCAAAACTGACACATGGATTCGATTAAATCCACACCACACATCACCTCTATAAATAATGGGTGTTTCCCCATTTTTATTCTTTACGCTTACCGAACTCTCAAGCAAAGAAATTATTTCTCTCTAAAAATCCATCTAAGCTTTCCCATCCTAAAACTATGTCTAAGGTTTCCTACAACATCTCCGGTGCCGGCCACCAAAAGACTAGCTCCGATGAACCTACTGGGAATCCTCCTACACCCAGCAAAGGAAAAGCTGGTCAAGAAAAGCCTGTAAAGGTCAGGACCTACTCAAAGGTCTTTGAAAACGTCCGTGAATGGAAAGTTGAGCCCTCAAGATGGGTATCTGAAGACTTCGTGCAAAATGAACAACCCTTCTGCGAGTGGATTTCACAGAACGGATGGACTGGGCTATTTTCTGTTAGGGATCATACTTACCCTGACCTTGTGAGGGAATTTTACCACAACCTTCGCGTTGCAAATGATAATACTGACTATCTTTGCACTGTGGTGAAAGAGAAAACGATCTTCATCAACCCTCTCTACTTAGGAAATTTGCTCCAATTGAAAACTAAGGGAGCAAGGCTGAGAAGATCTGGAGATCAGGATGGCACTGGGTATGCACACGACTTCTGCAAACCTGAGGGCCACTCAGGAGAAGTCTCAGCTTCATCTATGGGTCAGCACCAGAAGATGGCTCATTACCTGCTGACCTACTTCATCTACCCAAAGATCAACTGCACCACATCAGCAACAAATTTCGAGCAGTGCTTTATATGGCATATGCTGACGTACACTCCAATCAACATGCCAGTTTTTCTCGTCGCTGGCTTCCTACGCAGCACTGGTACACTGAGGCTAGGATCAATCATCACAAGAATCCTCATCGACCATAAAGTTGATCTCGAAGGTGAGGACAAGACTCGAGGATCTAAGATCACAGCGGCCTCGCTGAGAGCACTAAAATTTGGACAGCCTTTGAAGAAAGGTAAAACTGCTGCTGCTGCTGGACAAGCTGAGGGAACTGCTGAGCCAAAAAAAGGGCGAAGGACTAAGGCTCCAGCTTCCCGCAAAAGAAAAACTGCTGAGACTCCTTCTAAAAATGTTGAGTCTCCAGCAAAAAGACAGAAGTCAGCTGGTAAGTCAGCTGAGAAACGAAGCAGGCAAGGTGAGCCTGGAACTGAGGAAACTACTGAGCATCCTCAGAAGAAGCAGAAACCTTCTACACTGACTCCCCTCAACGCCATTCCCACTGACTTTGTTGTACCGGGTGACTCTCACTTCACCCAGTGTCAAGGTACAATAGCTGAGTCCGAAGAACATGAGGTACAACTGGATGATCACTTCATCTCACAAGTTGAGGAAGAACTTGATGGTGACAGTACCGAAGAAGAAGAAGAAGAGGCCAGCGGTCAGGATGACGCTGAGGACTCTGAAGAGACAGCCAGTGAACATGAGACTGAGCAGGCCAATGCTGGTTTTGCTGCTGGAGATGAGCAAGTACTTGATCAACACAATGATGATCCAGTCCAAGAACAAGTTGACCAACCTGCTGATGAGCAACACGAATCTTCTCCTTCTCACTCAGGAGATCCTACTCAAACTGTCACTCCACCTCGTAGAAGAAGAAAGTTGGTTAAGGCCAGTGAGAAGCCTGTCAGTGAAGATTTTGTGCCACCACCAACTCTTCCTGACTTTGTCATCTCAAAGACAACTAAGGACCCCTCTACAGTCAAGCTGACATTTTTCAAACGCCAACAACCCTCTACTGCTTCAGCGTCTTTAGAAAAGCAAGCCTCTGTTTCTTCTCAACAGGAACATGCCGACCAAAATGCTTCCATCACCTCAACCAGTCAGGTTGAGCCGATTACTGTTCATGATACTTCTTCAAGCATGGTGCTGACTCCACACACTTCTGCCGTCAGCACAGACAGTATTCGGATTACCACTTCTCCAACTAAATTCTCTGCCGATCAATCAACTATCCTAGAACCACAAGTGCAGATTGACAACACTATTCCAGTCACTGACCAGGTCACTCCTTTCACTCCTCTTCCTTTCGGTCACACTGATGTCCCTAAAGGCTCTCAAAGCTATTTGAATGCCACTGAGTCCGGCAAAAAGATCATTGACTCAGTGTAAGCATTGATCAGAGACCTTCAACAGTCCACTCCTCCTGCTACTGGGTCTTCAACTTTTGAGAATACTCAGCTTTCATAGGTCACTCAACTTCTCAACGAGGTTAAGGGACTCAAGGACTTACTGAATGTAATCATTACCTTCCAAGCACAGCAAGCTAAGCAGGATTCAATCACCAAACTGGCTGAGATCCAGCTGACAACCGTTCAGTACTTGACCTCCTTACAACAACAAATCCAGAACTTGTCAGCTGTGAACCCCGACCATGCCACTTCATCTGAAGTCAAGATGCTCTTTGCTTAGCTTCACACTGAGCAACTCAAGACCAACGAGCAAATGGTTTCTTACAATCAGTGCTCAGTAGAGCAAATTGATGAGGCTATTCGCCTGCTTAATCTGAATAAGCAAGAGATGGATACTGACGCAATGAAACAGAATGAGATGCAGTCTCTCATGCAACAAACCTTCAACCACATTCGTCATAACAATATTCAACGTCAGTATTATGACACAGCCCATTTAAAGACCTTTCACCAAATCTTTGCTGGTCTTACTGAAGCTCTCATCTGGCAAGGCAAAGCTCAAGCGTTTAGCGTCAATATGCTCAGTGCTGCTGACCTCAACATACCCGCAGAGGTATCAACTGATGGAGTTGTAATTTTTGACGGCGTCAATGAAAGCGCTGACAAACTTAAGGAGCTGTCTAAAGAACTGACTCGAGCTGTCTTAACTGATGCTTTCAGACTTCCTCCTCCTGATGCTGACAAAATAGGGGAGAAAGAACAAGCAGCTAGAGCTCAGCATGAGCGAAGTCAGTCTCAACACAAGAAAAAGAAATAGATAGTCTCAACACAGATGTAATCTATATGCCTTATCTATAAGTTTTGTTTTGTACCCACTGACTACTATCAATATATCATATCTGCATCTTTTATTCTTATTCTTGAGTTATGATATATGTTAATATATGTTACTGTGTACTAAGTCATTACGTATCTTCAATTAAATCAGCTATGTTTTATACTTATAAATCTTATTGACTGAATCAAATGCTGATAACATGTTTGACATTGACTTATGTACTTATAAAACATTGTCTGTTAAGAACTCATTGAACAACAAATTACTCAGCGCACTCTATATGATTATACCTTCCGCTTAATACTGAGTAAATAGAATATGTTTAACAAGCTGACCTATATCTGAAAAAACTGACCTTAGACTTACTCGAATTAAACCTTTAAATGTTTAGAGTAAAACTAAGTCAGTAGCTCAACCCTTACGGGGGAGTTTGCTAAGTTGAAATAGGTCAACTATCATGGGGGAGCTCAATACTGAGTTCTTCGCTGAATAGTTTTGCCAACATCAAAATGGGGGAGTTTGTTGAAACACCTTTCCACATAATTTTGATTTGACAAAATTGTTTAAGTATAATTGAAATACATATTCTAAACACACTAAGTTTAAATGCTTTGATTTATTCTACTAATGTGTTTGTTCAATGTTGAGTTAAATTGTTTATAAGACACAAGAATTAAAAGGCCCAAGCCCAATACAAGTGTTAAAGCCCAAGTCAAATAACTCAGTACAACTCGGCCCGCGTTTGTCAAAACGTTGCCGTTTTGGACAAAACGCAACTCAGCAAGAGAAGGATCTAGAAGACCTTCGGGAACAACTTCAAGATGAAGCTGCTGAGTAGTCTCGACAAAGCGTACAAGACAGCAGCTGACTAATGAAAACTTCCAGACAAAGTATTTCTACTTTGGGTAAAGTTCAGACGACACAGTATGCTGTCCAGTTGACTTTACCATAAAAGGAGAGACAGTCTGCTGAGCTGACCGAGGACAGAAGATACACAATTCTGATTGGCCGAGAGCTCTGAGCAAGTCAGGATGACAATGACAGATAGCCGTTTCCCTCCAACGGTTATTTCGAAATTCGAAATGACCGATGCCCAGACATCTCTATAAATAGTGCCATCAGAAGCTTCATTCCAAACAGAACTTCATCAAGCCATTACGCTGACCAAATTTCTACACAAGTTCTGCAAGCAAAGAAGCAAAGCAAATCTTACACTACAATTCTTATATCTGTGTAAAAGTCTAGAGTGATTATTTCAATCGTCTAAAGTGTCTTAGCAAATCTTTGTATAGGACAAAACACTTATCATTTCTAGAAGATAGAAAGGAGAGGCTGAGTACTCGGTTATAGTACTCAGCGAGAGATTAGGATGAGTAGAGGTATAGAGGAAGGTACTCTTGTTATACTCAGTTGCTAAGATTGTAAAAGGTTTGAGGCTCTACCTTTAAAGAGCTCAGTAGAGGATTCGAAATCTCGGAACGTGTTCCGGGGACAGGACGTAGGCTTAGAAGAAGCCGAACCTGGATAAATCTGCTGAGTAAAGTATTTCTTACCTTTAACTCCTTATTTATATTGCTTGCTTAAAATAACCAAAAACTGACTAAGTAAAGAGGCCAAGTTGAGTTGTGCGCGTTAAACGTCTGAGCTCAGGAATAGACTCTAAGTGCTATCTCCTGACTCAAGCTAAGAAACTGACCTAGTCACCAGTTGACTAAGCCAGTATCTTGCTGTTTACTCAGCGCCGCTGTTAAAACCTTTTTCCTTAGAAAAAGAAGTCTGCCCTAATTGCAAAAAAGTTTAAATAGTTCCTAACCCCCCCTTGGAACTATACTTGCAACCTTACAAGGGACCAACAAGTGGTATCAGAGCTTAAAAGCTCACTGTAAAAGGTCTAACAACCTTGAGCTGATCCCTACCATGGGCGAAAACAGCACTCGGTTTCTCCCTGGAAACCAAACAACTCAGATATTGCCTGAGGGGCTGTCCATTACTAGGCCTCCCCTATTCTTCGGGTCAAACTATACCTTCTGGAAGAATAGGATGAAAAATTTCATTCAGGCTACAAACATGAGTGCCTGGCTATCTATAGTCCAAGACCCATTTGTACCTGTCGAAGTTGTGGCTGGCCAAACAGTTGTAAAAGCTGAGGCCAAATGGACAGAGGATGATCTTAAGAAGCTCCAAAACCATGCTTCGGCTATCAATATGCTTCACTGTGCGCTCGATGCTGCAGAATATAATAAAATCTCAGGTTGTGAGTCGGCACAAGAGATCTGGAAAAAGCTGGAAGTCACCTACGAGGGAACAAATAAAGTAAAGGAGTCCAAGGTGAATCAGCAGATGAGACTGTACGAGCTGTTCGAGATGAACAATGATGAGGGCATTTCAGACATGAATGCAAGGTTCACCAACATCATTAATGAGCTCAAGAGACTTGGAAAAATCTTCACTGAGGAAGAACAAGTCAGAAAGATACTCAGGAGTCTTCCTAAAGATTGGCAAGCAAAGAAGACAGCAGTTGAGGAAGCTCGGAATTTAACCACCTACAAATATGACGAACTCATCGGTTCATTGCTGACCCATGAGATATCTATGAAGAACTTCGAGGTGAAGGAAAAATCTGAAGACAAGAAGCAGAAATCCCTTGTCATGAAAGCTGACTCCACTGACGGGAGCTCAACTGATGATGAGGAGATGGCTATGTTCACAAGGAAGATGAAAAGGCTATTCAGGAAAAATGACAAATACTCTAAGAAGCCTTACAGAAAGTTTGATAAGTATAAAGCTGACTCAAGCGACACCAAATACAAAAAGGACAGCTCAAAGCCCATTACATGCTTTGAGTGCCATCAAACCGGCCATATTAAGTCAAGCTGCCCCACACTGAGGAAAGACAAGAAGAGTGGCAAAAAGGCAATGGTGGCTACATGGAGTGACAGTGATGAGTCTTCATCCATAGAAACTGAGGCCACCGAGTCAGCGAAGATATGCTTCATGGCTGACGAACTTGCTGAGCCATGCGTCTCTGAGCATGCTGACCTATCCGTCGCATCAGATGACGAGGAGCAATCAAATGAGGTAATTTCTCTTCCCCAGCTCAGAAACGATATGGTTAATGCCCTGAGTGATCTCTACACACTTGTCAAGAAGTGTAATAAGAAAGTTAGAGCACTCAGCAGGCGCTGTGACGAAGTGGAAGAGGTCAAACTGAGTGACCTCAGATTCCTTCTTCAGGACAATACAACTCTGCATGATAACATGAAGATCATACATGAGTCTGTCTCTGAAGTCCAGTCAGTTTCAAAGAAACTGAGAAAGGATGTCACAACTATCCAGAACCAACTAAAGGTTCTAAATAAAAGAAACAGTCCTCTGAGAACTCAGTACCAAGGTACTCAGCAGAGATGGAATCCCCAGCGAAAAGTCCAGTGTGACTTTTGTGGGAAGTTAGGACACACCACTAAGGTGTGCTGGCACGCTCAGCACTGGGGTGCTGACAAGTCAGTGAAACATCCTAAACAGAAGGTCAGCTGTGACTTCTGTGGAAAGAATGGCCATACTGTTCATGTATGTCGCCATAAAATGAAATATGATGCTTTACCTGTTGCACCTAACAAGCAAGGATCCAAAAAGAATTGGGTACCTAAAAGTAACTAGTTACAATGCAGGTAAGCCTGAGATGTGCCGAGAAGTCAAAGATGTGGTATATTGACAGCGCATGCTCAAGGCATATGACGGATGATGAAACTCAGTTCATCATGTTTGAGCGTAAATGAGGAGGGAGCGTAAGTTTTGGAGACAACAAGAAGGGTAAGATAGTATGGGTTGTAAATAAAAACCAACAAATTAATAATAATAGTGTTAATTTGGGTTTCCAAGATAATCTTAAAATAAATTTATTGTTATTTTATTAAATACTCATGAAAATTAGTAAATTAATTATATTTCCAATACAAATAAATGCTTTAGAATTAAACTTTTTATTTTATTTTATTGAAAACATATGGAAAATTAATGCTTATATACAACCCTTAGGGTTGTATATATCATTTGCCTTAATTAAATAGTATTTTTTTAATTTATGGGTGAATTAAATTAGTGTTTTTTTTGCAATTATACAATATAGGTAGGGATGTAACTGGGGCGGGGAATACCCGTACCCGTCGGGGATTCCTTGCCCCGTTTGTTAACGGGGACGGGGATGGGGACCAATATGGTCCCCCGTAGGCGGGTTCGAGGTGGGGACGGGAAATGGTATACCTGTCCTGTGGGGATCCCCATACCCGTAACCGTGAAGCCCCGCCGAGGATCCCCGATTAATCCCCGTTTATAAGTGAAATGCAAAAACATTTACTTAAATTAAAATGTAAATATGGAGGTTTGAACCTGTAACCAATTGAAACACTATCAAACATCTTTACCATCCGGACACATCCTACTTTTTGTTAACCATTCACTAATTATGTAAAATATATTAATTTATAATGTTGAAATACTTTCAAACAATTAAAATAAGATTCACATATTTTACAACCCTATTTTCTTATCTCTTTCTTTTCGAGATACAGTGTGCCTCGCCTCCATTCTTCTCTTCTGCTTCGTTTCTAGGTTTCTATCTCCTCCACACTTAACTCTACCGCCGCCACCACGCCGCACACCGCCTATCCTCCACCTACCTCGCACCACCACCTCTCACGCCGCCATCTCCACCTCGAACCGCCACCTCGCACATGATGCCGGAAATAGGGAGCGGCTTCGCTTCTTCTCCTACTCGCTGTCTCCACTCCACCATCGGCTCCACCTCCTCCACCGTCGCCTCTACCTCTTCTTACTTTAAATTATAATTGATAATTTTGTATTAACTAGGTAAACGAGGATTTGCTGTACCCGCGGTTTCTCCATGGGGTGGGGACGGGACAGTTTTTGTCCCTGTTTAGGTGGCGGGGACGGGGACGAGGAATCCCTGTTTAGGCGGGGACGGGGATGGGAAATCAAATCCCCGCCCCGCCCCGTTTACATCCTTAAATATAGGGTTTTGTCTGTATTTTTGAATATATATAGATGACAATTTTTTTATGGTGAGACAAGTCTTATGGTGTGACAATGACCAATTTTATAATTAAGTAGGGGAAGGTGACAAATTTGTAAATAAAATGAAAGAGAAAATTGTTTTATTTTTTCTTTAAAATGCATTTTCCCGAATTTTCCAACCTCGTTTTTCAAAAAAATTTATACCGTTGGACTCGTCTTAATTATACGGTTATTTTAAGATCCCAGAAGCCCGGGTAAAATAATTTCCGATGAATGGAATCCGGCGATCTGTTTTTCTGTGAGAAAACATTATCCATAAAATTTTCAAAACATTCCACAAAATGTAAAATATCATTCTGAGAAACTTTAATTCTTGACTCAAAGTGAGATTCCTTATGGTTTAGTCCCAAATCAATGCAATCCGACGATTAGGTGGGCGTTTTCGGCGAGAAACAAAAAAGTGCCCAAAAAATTCTCAAACAATTCTAGAAAATGTACAACATTATTCTAAGAAACTTTAATTCTTGGGTCTAAGTGAGATATCTTACAGTTTAGTCCCAATAAATTATTGAAATATGTAAAATGGATAAAATTAAGGAAAATGATTTATTGATTTTTAAGGGTAATTTTTTATTTTCAATAAATTTTAAGGATTAAAATTATTTTCTAAATAATATAACTAATATAAATTTGAAGATACAATATTAAATTCTAAAAAATAAAAATAAAATTGAAGACAATAGATAATAAATTCTGAGAAAAATTCTGGTGAACGGAGGCGATTAGGTGGGCGTTTTCCGGCAAGAAACAAAACAGTGCCCAGAAAAATCTCAAAATTTTTTAGAAAATGTAAATTATTATTCTGAGAAACTTTAATTCTTAGGTCGAAGCATGATTTATTACTGTTTAGTCCCAATAAAACGTTTTCCTTAATTTTATCCATTTTACATGCTTCAACAATTTATTGGGTCAAAACCGTAAGAAATCTCATTTTGAGCCAAGAATTAAAGTTTCTTAAAATGATGTTTTACATGTTTTGGAATTTATTTGATAATTTTCTGGGCATGTTTTGGTCCTAACTTTCAGAACTCCGTGTTGGAATATTTTGTTGGAACAATAGAACAATCCTGTTGGAACAATATAAGTATTCTATTGGAACAATATAATTATTCTGTTGGTAAAATTGGTACACTAATTTGAAACAATTGGTACACATATTTATTATGTTGGAAGAATATAAGAATTAGAATTATTTTCAAATAATATAACTAATATAAATTTGAAGATACTATATTAAATGCTAAAACACAAAAATGAAATTGAAGACGATAGATAATAAAATTGATTTGCAACAATTGGTAAACTGATTTATTATGTTAAAATAATATAAGTATTATGATGGAATAATATAACTATTTTATTGGAACAATTGGTACGTTGATTTATTCTGTTGGAACAATATAAGTATTATGTTGGAACAAATGGAACACTGATTTGGAACAATTTGGTACACTGTCGGAACAATGTAAATATTCTATTGGAATAATTTAAGAATTCTATTGGAACAATATAATTATTTTGTTGGAACAATTGATACACTGATTTGAAACAATTAGTACACTAATTAGACCAATTTGTACACTGATTTAGAACAACGTGCTGCGTCTAGCAGTATGCTGAAAGGTATGACCAAAAATATGCCCAGAAAATTATAAAAAAATTTCAAAACATGTAAAACATCATTTTAAGAAACTTTAATTCTTGGCTCAAAGCGATATTCCTTACGGTTTTGACCCAACAAATTGTTGAAGCATGTAAAATGGATAAAATTAAGGAAAAAGTTGTATTGGGACTACATTGTAAGAAATCCCACTTCGACCCAAGAATTAAAGTTTCTCAGAATAATGTTTTACATTTTCTGGAAGTTTTTGAAAATTTTTTGGGCACTTTATTTCTCGCCAGAAAACGCCCACCCGGATTCCGTTTACCGGAATTTTTTTTACCTGAGCTTCAGGGATCTCAAAATGACCGTCTATTTAAAACGAGTACAACGGTATAAAAAGTTTTGAAAAACGAGGTTAGAAAGGTCGGAAAAATGTATTTTAAAGAAAAGAAATAAAACAATTTTCTTTATCATCTCTTTCCTTTTATTTACAAATTTGCCACCTTGCGCTCTTCAATTATCATCAAAACTACGTAGTTTTATTATGTCACATAATAAGCTCATTGCCACACCAGAACCCCTTGTCTCACTGGATCTCACCCCTATCGAGAGATCGAGAAAATGCATTTTAAAGAAAAAAATAAAATAATTTTCTCTTTAATTTTATTTACAAATTTGCCACCTTACCCTATTTAATTACAAAATTGGTCATTGTCACACCATAAGATTTGTCTCACCATAGAAAAATTGTCACACCTGATCTCTCCTATATATATATATATATAATATTTTATCATTAATAGAACATCATGTTGCCTCCAAAATATGGTATCAAAGCCCTATTCCAAACACTGATAATTCTTCTGTCCCTGCATATGTCAATTGATTCCTAAAAACAGCACTGTTGTTGCTTCTTCAATGTCGACTGCTACCATGTCTTAATCCATCCCTGCTTCATCTACTAGATTTACCTTTGTAAATTCATTAACCGGTACAGAGTCCATCGCCTCTTTGCAAGTCATGGCCACTCCAACACATAAAGATTCCGCCATCTCACATACACCTTCTACGATTCCATCATAAATAATGACCATTGCAAAACACATTGTCACTCCAAACCTAGTTAACTATGAAATTGACATCAGTTACTTTGATTCTTTATATCAGCACGAATAGCTCATCGGTCCTTGTACCATTTTTGCTGAAAAGTTCCGTAGTCATCTTCCCTTTGAAAAAGATTCACATATGTCATAAGAGTGAATGTCAAATTACTCTAGCGCTCAACTGAAGTGAAGCCTAGTTATGCGTTTCTCATTTATGTGACCATGACGACAGTGCCAAATATATTAGGATTTAATTCATTAGTTTTAATCATTTTAGCATTCATGTTATAAATTTAATTAATGAGTTTTAGATTAAGGATATATAAGCCATTTTCAAGAAATGTCGTTCCATCAACAATATTGCAACATTGAATAAAAATTCTACCATGTCCAATATTGAAATTAAAACTAGAAATATCCAACATAGAAACTGAAATAAGGTATAAGACAACAATTTCTAAGTTCTAAAACTAATCCACTAGGTATCTCTAAGAATAATCTCTGATCTTCACGGCCTCTATACGAGCACCATTGTCGACTCAAAGATCCAACCAGATCCCCGCAACCTGCTATTTCTTTGTCCCTGCACATTTGAACAAATGTGAGTACCACATCCAGTGTTTACAACCCCAAGATGTAGAAATAGCCATATTAATGTCAACAACATAAACACTTGAACCATAAGCTTCGTCCTGATGTTTCTCCCTTAACTTTGGACAAGCGTTTTTCTAGTGTCCATTCTCATTACACTCATGGCAGATATCATATGTTGAGGCCAACCTACCCTTAGAAGCTGCTGCCTTCCTAGCCTTGGGTTTGGCCTTTTGGGCCATTGCTTTGGACTTGGACTTGGCCTTTCCTTTAGGCATGTTCCCTTTATTGACCAGCAACACTTCTGGAGTCCTCTTGCAGGATTGCTCAGCAAGCTTCAGCATGCCATGCAATTCTACTACATACTTATCAATGCCCTACATGTGGTAGTTGATAGGGGTAAAAACATCTATCTTTAGGTACGATTTTTAGCGTAGTTTTAATTAGTTTTTGGCAAATAAGCGAGTGGTTCTTGCACTTTTATGCATTTGTACTTGTTATTTAGTTTTCACACTCATTTTATTTCTTTTTGTAGTTTTTAGACCTTTCTGAGTGTTTTCTGGTAGAATATCACCAAAATAACACACATTAGAACTTCACCCTATTTATTTCGGCTAATTGATCCACCAAAGGTCACACCAAAAAGAGTTTTTACTCAAATCTAAAAACTGGTGGGTCAATTTAGCCTTTGGACTAATGATTTTTGGAGTTTGATGTGTGTATGCAGGTTGAACGGGATCAAAATCGGTGGAAAATCACGTCTCGGGGACCCCCGAGAGTCAATCGACGAGTTGGGCAAAATTAGCCTGTCGAGTTGGCCTCCATAAGCCAGCTCGGTGAGATGGCCTGCGGGAATCGGCTTTTTAACTGATTCCCGACCCAATGTCTCCTTCGCTGCGCCTCGGCTTTCCTACCTGCATTTGGAAACATCTTAGAATTAGGTTTAGGTCATCTACATCTATAAATAGGACTTTTTCATAATGTAATTTTATATCTTTTGCTTGTGCAAACTAACCTACCCCCTACCTTAGAATCCTCCCTCCTTCCTTCCGTCTGCCATTGAAGAACTGCACCTCCACGCTCCAGGGATTCTTCAAGGTTGTTCATCCTTCAGTCCTAGGAAGACGACTGCTTGGTCGACAAGACTGATGTTTCAAGCTTTGGGTCTCCAAGTTTTCTAGCCATCAATATAAGTAGGTCAAAGGTCCACCATTCAAGACTACAAAATAACAATACATTCTCAAATTGAGATACCCTTAAAATCCTTAAAAGTATATATATAAATTTACTTAACTTGCCAAGGAAAAGTTATAAAAAAAATCCCTTTTTTTCATGAAAGTTGGGACGCGAGGGCAGGTCAGACATCCCAACTAGGTTGGCACCCCCGACACAGCCCTCAACCCGAATATTATTAAGAAAGGAAAAAAGATTACATAGGGAGAGGAAAAAATAGAAACAATGAAAGTAAAGAAAAGTAAAGCTACAAAAAACGAATGTGAGCTACGTTACAGACATCATAAAAAACAAAGCTCTGACAAGAGTCCGGAGATGAGTTCCACCATAACCGCGAAACTGCATCCTGACCGATGCTAGCAAGTCGATCTGCTGCTTGGTTTCCTTCCCTAAAAATATGGGTAGCATTCCAATTCATACAAGAAATTTATGAAGACAGCTGTGTTGGAGTTTAGTGTCCTAAAGACAATTGTTTTAGGATATTAATATTAATGAATAAATTGTTTATTTGATCATTTGTTTAATCAGATATATAACATTAAAATATAACTATATATAAAGGCAAGAATCTTTCATAAAGAAAGTAACCCTAAGTTTATTTAAGTAGTTATAAAGTGTTCATACAAGCATGAAGTGAGACTGTACTTTATAATAGACCAATAGACTTAAAGTAAACCCAAGTCAAGTAATATGTTATAGGGGTTGGCATATTACTGTTGAGACTTGCATGTAACAGTGTTTTCTGTCGAGACAGAAAGCTGATCTCACAAGCTTTAGATATCCGGATATCTAGACAGTTACATGGATCCGGTGAAGGAGTTCATTAGGATTGGGACCCGACTTGAGATAACAGAATGGATTGATTTATCTAATGTGTCAATTGTTCATCTCATTGGTATTAGTAGGTATAACTAATCCTCAGACTCAAACATTCGTTAATTAGTGATTCTGGATTATGGAGTCTGATACTTTGATTCTGTGCGAGCACGATCCAATAGGTGAGAGCCTAAGGTCTGTGAGAGCAGGGTTGGGTATCACACAAAGTAATTGTAGAATAGTTAATGTCAGATTGAGCATTCGTCACTCCCGGTAAGTGGGAGATATATCCAAATGGCCGCTTGTGGTGAATTGACTGAAATCCTTGCAAGGTGATACAGTTAAGAGTACAAATCAACATTTCACTTAACTTATCTTTTCAGAGTGAATTCAACCTGTACAAGTAAAATCGGACTCTTCGTTATATGTAACCTTGACACATTCCATGGTTATAAGGAATTGACCGACAGGATATAGTTGATGAAGGATCGTATTATATTGTACCTAATACAGAAAGGTTAACGTCAATTATCAACCTGACTTCTTAATTGCTCTGGGGAATATCATATGTTCTGCTAGTAACAGCTCGCGACGGTATTCCGTTATATATATGCTGGAATCAATCGTGATGAATAATTTCAAAGGATATATACGGCTAGTGGCAATAAAGAACCTAATGGGTCGCATATGGGACTTGGAATCGAAGGACGAAAACGTAATTAGCGGGACATAGACACATGGGCCGAAATTTATATATTAGTTAGGGATATTAATTTAGTTTAATAATTGTAATTAGATTATGATTATAAATTAAACTAAAGAATTATCTGATAATATTAATTGGATGCTTTATGCAATTAAAACTCTAATTAATTATCCCTAACATTAGTTAATTATTAATTTGATTAATAATAATTATCTAAATACAATTAGTTATTGTTTAGATAATATTAAAGTGTTTATTTAATTATCTAATTAGGAATCCTATTCAGAATAAGATTCCGATTAATTAAATTCCTAACACAACTGGGATTAGGGTTTCGG
Source organism: Euphorbia lathyris (assembly GCF_963576675.1). Lineage (NCBI taxonomy): Eukaryota > Viridiplantae > Streptophyta > Magnoliopsida > Malpighiales > Euphorbiaceae > Euphorbia > Euphorbia lathyris. Next base: position 68,777,579 of record NC_088917.1, read on the forward strand.
AAGTCTATAAATAGACCCATAGCCTCAGTATTTCAGCCAATATAAGAAAAGAGGAGAAGGAATTGTTCCGTCGTCGTCTCGGCTAATTTACTTTATTTCTTATTCCCTCTTTGATCTCGTATCGATTTCTGTTAGAGGCAATCATTGCGATTGCTATTTATTAAAGGTTGATTACTGATTAGTTTTGGTTTTGTGTTGAATCAAACGTTCGTGGTTCATGAGTTGGTAATAACAAGTTGTGGGCACTTTGTTTGCAACTGTAGATAGTTCTTCGATAAAGGTATTACTTTCTATCCCTCTTTATATGAAATAACAATTAACAGATCTTGGAAAAGGGAAATAGATAAAATAGATAAAAATTTATTATTCCGTTATGCCTAGGCTTGTCTATTTTTCTACATTGGTATCAGAGCCTATGTTAATCTGTTATTTCATATATGTAAATAAAATGGTTATTGGAAGAGTGTGAAACTTCAGATTTATGTCGCCATAACTGCCGATCCCGATATGGCTGCTTCTTTTCCGTCCGCCGCTGAGCTCGCCCCTTTTGCGATTGCCCACCTATTTGACAGATCCTCATTCAGCAATTTAGCTGTTGATGTTAATCGTAAACCTACTAAAAGTTCCTTTGCTGATGTTCTGAAGAAATCAACTCATTCAACGGCGATTCCTGCTCCTACGCCGTCGATGACAATTCCCGTGCCATCTCCTCTGCTTGTTTCAGAAGAAGGGGGCTTCAAGGTAGTCAAAGTCCCTCAATCGATTTACGAAGAAAGAATTAAGGCTGTCCAGCATTCAGTTATCGGTCGTGTATCGCTGAGCAAAGGAGAGAAACCTTGGAGGCATGCCGAACTTAAGCAGAAGCTGAATCAGATATGGAAGAGGAACCTGGATTGGAAATTGATTTCTCTCGGGAAGGGTTTCTACCAGATTATTATGCCAGATGAGAGAGCTCTTCAGTCCATCTGGGGGCAAGGTGCGATCACTCTAAAGCCGGGGATCATCAGATTCTCGTCTTGGACTCCTAGATTCAACCCCGATCTCCACAAATCCACGTCCACGCAAGTCTGGGTAAGATTCTATAATTTACCTTGGGAATTCTGGGATACCAGAATTATTGCTAGTATTGCTAGAGCTGTTGGTGTTCCAATTAGATTTGACAATAACACGGTTAATGGGGAATTTGGGCATTATGCCAGAGTGCTAATTGATGTGGAACTGAACGAGGAAATTCAGGATAGGATACGTGTTGACACAGATAACCAAAAGCAATGGGTCTTCCTAGAATATGAGAATCTTCCTATGTTATGTGGAATCTGTTATGCAATTGGGCATTCTTCAGCCAATTGCCAGAAGAATCCTAATGTTTCGAAATCGCAGGCTCAGAACAAACCTTCTAAATAGCCGAGATCCATGGTCTGGCAAAGATTGAAACCTGTCGACTTGACTACTCATGAGAAAAGAGATGAGGAGGTGAAGGATTTGAATAGGGCGGATGAGATGACTGAAACAAATAAGTCTGCTGATGATAATTTGCAGATGGTGCTACACAGCTCAGAATTAAAGGAATCTGAGGTAGGAGAGGAATGGGGAAATTGCAGTGACGATGGCAGGAAGGATGAATCGGAGTCTGAACAGATGGCATTTCGAATATCGACTGAGATTCCAAAAGAGGTAAACTTTCTTATTGAATCCCCTGAGTGGACACAGCATATGATCTGATCTCATAACAGAGAACTATGCATAATAAAAGATTATGCGGCTCAAAGTAGCGATTGGATCACTACTCGCAAAAAGGCAAAAAGCAAAAGCACTGACTCGAAACTCAAAGGGCGTGTCTGACCCCCTATTAAATTCATATGAATATTCTGTATTGGAATTGCAGGGGGATTATGAACCTGGGAACTCAGAGAGCTCTCAAATTGATTTGCAAGACTAATCATCTAGATCTTATTTGTTTATTTGAGCCTATGGTTGAGTTTGACAGAATCCCTAGCTTGTTCTGGACCTCTATTGGCATGCAGCCTTTTGCTCATAATGATCTCAATTCTATATGGATCCTCTGTAAAATTGGCACTTTAAGTCAGTGTTCTGTTATTATCAGTCATGATTGATGGTGCGTAGGATCTAGGTGTGTAGAGCTTTTCTAATGACGACTTAAATGTGTATTCCGATGAATGTGCTACTAATATGGATGTGATCTTTCTAATGCTCTAACTCTACTAGATGCAACGACTACTTAGGGGCAAGTGTACCCCATCGTATCAAGTAATAATCCGGTTAAGACCGGGTATCGAATTCACGGGATTTATAATTACAAGTATTAGACGACTCAGTTTCGTATGTTATTTAAGCGGTAATTACTTTGGGGTTAAGTAAGACACAACTACACACTATTCCTCACTATTGGTGACACATATTTATGAAGTGGAATGAATATGATAAAATATAACCATGATAAATGATGACTCTAAATGTATATGGATAATAGTTTACTCTTGCAAAGACGACCAAGTGTAGTAGAGCCGACCCGTGAAGTACTTAGACTACGTGATTCCTAGTCAAGGCATGTCTAAAGCGGGGGAATTAGAAACTAGGGCCCGTAAGTTCCGTGGCTTGTCAATTCCTACGGTTTCCGGTTTGTCACTTCTGGTAAGGCAACACCTATATAACTCCCTAAAGATAGCCCGAATGGCGGCGGTAATCGCGTTCTCCTACACAATAATCAATTATCAATATCAAAACAAGCAATAAACATTAACACATAAAGGGAAATAGAGATTATAAATCATAAATTATAAATATGGAAAGTGATTAGATGAAATACAACCAAGCCTAGTACATAGAAAGAGTACAAGCTAATTAGCAAGTAAAAAGGGAGAATCCGCCCTTGGAACTAGCTAACCGGACTCAAAGCCGTCTCCTAGGTCGTGGAGGTGGAACTCTCGAGCTTGGTGATGAATGGTGGAACGGAACGTCAATGGAACGCCGGAACAACGAACAAGCTCTCGAGGGGGAGAGTTTAACTTACAAAATCTGAATCTAAATTACAAGGAAAGAAAAGAGTATAGTGTAGCTCTCTAGTATGTAGTTGGTGTCAAATGAAGTTCAAGAGCTTCTTATTTATAGACATCAAGCAAGGGTAAGTTTGTAATTTCACAAAGCACAAGCATGGAGCAACATTATTTGGTGCAGAAATCCCATGATACGCCCCGCGTAAATTGGTCTACGCCCCGCGTAAATGCCCATTCCGTCAGAAATCTCCTGCATGTGGACCAATTCGTTGTCTTGTTGTCTCAAGCACGCCATGCGTAAAGGATTGTATGCCCCGCATGTTTGAGTCTCTGGAGTTTTATTGCTTGAATTGGTGCTTTTACGCCGTGCGTAGCTGAAGTACGCCCCGCGTAAAAGAGTCTCTGATCTTTTTACGTTGAAGAATTGCCTTTTACGCCCCGCGTATATGGTGGTACGCCCCGTGTAAGGAGAGTTGACTCTGGGAGACAGTGCAGTCTGACTTTCAGGATTAGGCCAATTATTGCCGACATGTGTCATACGCCCCGCATAGAGTGGCATACGCCCCGCGTAGAGTGGCATACGCCCCGCGTAGAGTGGCATACGCCCCGCGTATGCTGAGTCAGTTCCACATGGCTTCTGCGGATAAGGCAATCATTACCGACACCATGTTTCACGCCCCGCGTAGGGGATTATACGCCCCGCGTATGGAGTGGATTTTTTCTCCTTTCTCGTACCTGAAATATAAATGTTGAGAGCCGAGTTAGCTTGACGTTTTTATTTCCTAAACTAATCAAAAATGAGGAAAATAAACTGAAAGTACGAGATTTATTTTTTATTTCTTTATTTTATCAAAAACACTTTATTTTTGTAATTAAACTTATTTATTTTATCCACAATCAACCCGTAAATCACGCTAAAAGATAGGGGTAAAATACCCCTATCAAACCTCCTCGGACTTTAAAGTTTTACTTGTCCTCAAGTAAAAGAAATCGAAAGACAAGGGATTGAGAAAACTAAGAAATAAACCGAAGGTTGGTTTTGCCAAGTGCGTGATTTCAAAGTTATGGTTTTGTGCAAAGGTTCCGGTAAGTACCTACGCAAACAATTGAGTACGAAACTTGTCTGAAACCTCCATGATCAAGATTTAATAGGCAATATTAACGGGGGTTGATTATCTTTTGAGAACCCGATAGTACCTCACCAAGGGATTTCGCTCTTACGCTCAATTTTAGGTGGGTCGGTGTTTTATCACTCTTCTTTGCACTTACTCGAGATCATGTTGAATTTGCATTTTTATCCGGGTTTTTCCTCCTAAAATATGGTTAGGCAATATTAAAAATGAACCCGGAGGGGGGTTGTAATGTGGATGGCTACTTTAGTGGTTAGTTTAAAGAAACTCGAGTTCAAAAATACCATTTTGTGATTGCACCGAATCATTGCTTATTTTGGCCTTGGCGAATTTTACAAGACGTACTTCAAAATTGCTCGGGTGGAGCTTTGAGAATGCCTTATTATTTATTGTATCCTTTGTTTTGATAGAGGCACAAAAACAATATTTTGAGAGCTAATGGTGCTCATTTGCTAAGGCCGTGACTTATTTTGGGTAATTCGGATGCAACTTGATTATGTCGGTAATTGAACAAGAGGAAAAAGGGTTAAATGTTAAGAGGGTATTAACAAAAAAGTTGGTTAATAGGCTCGAGGGGGTTTCCTAATGTTTAATGAAAACGAGAAAAATAAATTAAGAAAAATTAGCCTAAGTGGGTTCGGTTTATCATCTATTGCCTTTTTACCACAATAAGTGTACTTAACCCGGTATTAGATGCAAATTCTTTGAGTCGAGTGAAGTCAAAGTTCTCGAAAAATTGTGACAGAATTAGAGTTCTCGTACGAACTCTTTTAGGCTCAAAATACCTCACAAAGATTCGGGTTTAAATTGTGTACTATCAAGTCTTCGCTAAATTCTCAACTATCCCGTTTTTATTGCCTTTTCAAAGTTCATTATGGAGATAACATTCGGGTTTAAGATTCAATGCCTTAGTTTAGTACTAATCCTAAGTTTTGCACAAATTCCCTAACTTTAAGATCAAGATTAAAATTTATTAATCGAATCATTCCTTTATGTTCCGACACTTTTATTTTTGATGACAAATAATGGAACCTTAATTAATTTCCGAAGGAGGGATAGCATGTCGGGAAAATTTAAAAGAGTCAATAAATTAGTTTAATTATTTTGTTGTTATTAAATTTTTATTTTTGTTTTTGGTAGTGCAAAACAAACGTTAAGTGCGGGGTTGCACGTCCCTCCGCGTTATTTAAAATGACGCCCATTCCAAGGGTGTCGCAAAAAGAAACGAAAACAAAAACAAAAATAAAGCTAAGGAAGGGAAAGAAGGAGACCCTAAGTGGCCAGGGGCCCTACGCGAGGCGTGCCCAGGGGGGCACTCCGCGTAGGGTGGCGTTTATACCCCTTATTTTGGCAGAGACTCAAGTACGCGGGGCGCAATGGCGCGGGCGCCCCGCGTAAGTTGTAGTTTTTATTGGATTTGGAGTCAGAGACTCAAATACGCGGGGCGCAATAGGGGACGCCCCGCGTGTTTGAGGTTCTGAACTTTTTTTTTGTGTATGAAAATAAGGAGTACGCGGGGCGTACTATGAGGTACGCCCTGCGTGCAGTTATTACAAACAGCAAAAATAAATGCAAAAATAGCACGAAACATAAACAGAAAGTACTAATATATTAGGAAGTAAAAAGATAGTACATCAAAACATCAAAACATCAAAACATCAAAAGAAAATGGAAAACAAAAAGAAATGGAACTATGGTTGAGGCGGAGGTGGATTGTCATGGAGGTTGAAGTAGGAAGCAAAGGAAGCGGTGAGGGCATCGAAACGAGAGTCGATATGAGCCCGGTCTTCACATTGTTGCGCCTCAATGGTATCAAAGCGGGCGTCAAAATGGGCCCGATCACGACGTTGGTTATCCTCTAAGATATCCAACCGAGCGTAAAGGGCATTGAAGTCGTGAAGAGGTGGAGGGCTAAAATTGAGACCCATATCCGAGTCCGAATCCCCTTCCGCATCGGAGTGGGCTACCTCCAAAGTCTCGCCCGGGCCGGAAGTTGGACGGTTCAAGGTTTTAAATGCATTTTTGTCCAAAGGCCGAGGCATAAGGCGTGGGAGGCGCTCAATGGTGTCGGAGCCGAGTTTGGAGATAGCGAAGATGGTGATGAGGTGGCCGAACCCGAGCTTGGCCCGTTTCCGGATGGGTGTGGCGCGAAGGTGGACGGCCACGTGGTAGGCGAGGTCGTATGTGAGCCCGTTGGCACAACAGTAGAGGGCCAACAGGTCATGTTTGTTGACCTTGGTGGACTTGGATTTCCCCGTGAAGTAGAAGGAGATGAAGCGGTGAAGCAACTGGAGAATAGGGTCACGAATACTGGCCGGGTGGAGGTTGGATACATGATAGTCATTGGACCCGGTAATGGAGGTCCAGAATTCGGGGGCGGAGACACCGTCGGGCCAATGGGCGACGCTAGGCTCCGCTTGATGAGTGAAGTGGGTGCGAAGCCATTGAGTGTCAATGGTGAAGGGGCGGTTTTGGAGGCGAAAGTTGAAGAGCGCGGCCCCGGGCACATTGTTGGAGGTGAGGGAGGTGAAGAACTCGATGACCAAGGAGGGGTGCACATGGTATTGTTTATGGTAGATGTCGTACCATCCGAGGGCACAGAGACGAGCTTCGAAAGGTGTGCCAAGATCGTGTTGATCAAGCACGCTATGGGGGATGTACGGAAGCTCTTGGACCGTGGCCACACAAAGATCTTCGTACCGTTGGGCTTCCTCCTCGGTGAGAAGGTGAAAAGGAGCCCGGTGTTGGCGGGTAAGCGGGGGTGTTTCCTCCCGGTTGGGTGACAGTGGTCATTGGTTTTGGGTGGAGCAGGTGGAGCGAGCTCGCCGGGCTTGCATTTGGTGGTCTAAGGGAGTGTTAAGGGCTGCTCTCTTCCTTGCCATGGCAATGGTGAGGAATGGAGAAGGGTTGAGAGAAGGTGGGAGGAGGTTTGGATAAAGTTGAGATAATAGTGAGGGAAGAAGAAGGAGAAAGAAGAGATATATATAGGGGGGAAGTGGGGAATCCAAGCAAAGCTCGGATTCCCAGAGGGGTACGCGGGGCGTAAAGGGGCCACGCCACGCGTATCCCTCCCCCTGATGTTTATTTTATGCAAAATTGGTGAGATACGTGCGGCGTAGTCAGGGTTACGCCACGCGTATCTGACCTCCTGCCCCTTTTTTATGACAAAAAGGGCAGGGACGCGGGGCGTAAATGGGGTTACGCCCCGCGTAAACGGACGGAAGATGAAGGATTTTTGTGGTTTTTTGGTAATTTTCTGATTTTTTTTTTTATTTTTGGATTTATGAGTGTTTAATGATTTTTAATTATTTTATGATTTTTAAGTTTTATTTATGAGTGTTTTAAGGGGGTAGTTAATGAAAATTTATTATGGAGGGAAGTTAAAGATTTAAATTTGAAATGATGGAGTTTGATTGGGTGGAAGAGGAGGTGGAGTGTGGAAGTGGAAAAGGTGTATAGGGAAGAGGAGTGATGGGAAGTTTGAGAGATGGGGAGTTGCCATGGGGAGTTGTGATTCATAACTCCCCGAGGATACGCGCGGCGTACCCTAGGGTACGCCCCGCGTGTCCTCTACGTGGCATTTATTAAAAAGAGCTTGTTTTAGGGAAAGCGTACGCGGGGCGCAAATTCAGGTACACCGCGCGTAGTGTGTCCTTTATTAAGTAAAAAGGGGCAGACACACAACTACGCGTTGCGCAATGGGTTGTACGCCCCGCGTATTTTAAGATTTTGGATTAATGTAGGATTTGTTTTTCTTTTGATTTTAAGAAAATAAAAGAAAAAAGGAGAAAATAAAATAAAGTAAAGATGAAGACAATAATGAAAAAGAAAGAAAGGAGATAACGTTTAGAATACATATAGACAAGTGGTTCGAGGAATTCAAACCGACGCTACGTTTTGAGTCGAAGTAGCTCGACTTTCTTGTATGGCGGCTTATTGCAAGACGTCCGGGTTAGAGCTTGACGGGTCCGAACTCCTATTGTTGAGGAGCGTTATCACTTGTCCGGATTCCCTATTCTTACCCCCGCGGATTTTGTTCAGTGTTTGCCGGGAGGGTTCCTAGTGGCCTTTCTTGTTGTTGACGGTTTAGGTGGGCCACCTGACGGCTAAGATCCCTACAAAACACTTCGCTATCGGAAAGACGGGTTAATATGTCCTTCAACAAGGACGTGACCGATTGGTCGTGTACATTGTTGGAAGGTGGAGCGTTTCGATTACCGGGCGCGGTTTGTGATTGCCCGAGCCCGTTTTCCCAAAATTCTTGCTCAAAGCCGGATGGGGGCCTCAACACGTTATTATTGTTGCCATATGATAAGTTCGGGTGTTGGTACCGAGGCCTCCATCCGCTGTTATTATTATTATTATTGTGGTGAGAATAGGAGTTTGGATGGGAATTATACCTTTGGTTACCTCCTATATAACTTACGTTTTCGGCATCGTCGGCGAAGGGGCTACCGATTTGGCAATTAAACGCATCATGGTCTGCACCACAGTGAGTGCACATCAGGACCTGCACACTTTTTATTGAGGCTTAATTGGGCGATCAACGAGTCAAGCTTCTTGTTCATTTCAGCTATGGAGCTTTTCGGGGCCTCTTTCTCCACAGCGAATGTCTGGTGTCGCGATGGGCCGACAAGCCGATCCTCTTGCCATTGCACACTTTTTCTTGCGAGCTCATGAATGAGCTCGTAGGCCTCACTAGCTGACTTCCGAAATAGATCCCCACCTGCAGCGGAATCAACAGTCGCACGGTTAGTGGGAGTTAACCCGTGGTAAAAAGTGCTTACCAAGTCGTGCTTTGGGATGTCATGGTGGGGGCAGTTTCGGAGCAACTTCCGGAACCTAGCCCAAGCTGCATGAAGGGCCTCGCATTCCAACTGCCTGAAGGATGTGATATCGGTCCGTAACTTGACTGTTTTGGACGGCGGAAAATAGTAGGAAAGGAACTCCTTTTCGAGCTCTTCCCATGACGTGATGGATCCCGCTTCCAACGAGTGTAGCCATTCCAACGCTTGTCCTGTCAATGAAAAAGGAAACAATTTCAGTCTTACAGCCTCAACGGGAACACCATTTTGCCGAGAGGTATCGGCACACATAAGAAATTTATCCAAATGCTCGTTGGGGTTCTCATGGAGTTCCCCTCCAAATTGACCACATTGTTCTATCAATTGGATCATTCCGGTCTTGATCTCGTATGTGTTGGCCGGGATCGTGGGAGCGACAATGCCGTTACGATTTTGGGGACGATGCGGCGTAAGGATCTCCATCATCGAACGCGTATCATTGCCCCCGCGGATGTTGTTCATGTGTGGCCTTTGGTTTCCGTCGGGTTGGTTGACCTCGGCGTTGGGGTTTGCCATTCTCTCTTTTCGAATCCTACAAAGAGTACGTTCAATTTCGAGATCAATAGGAATAAGAGAATCACTTTTCGATCGGGTGTGCATAAAGTAAAACAAGTATAAAAGAATTATCCACAAGAAAAAATAATGTTAGTCAAAATATATATAAACAATTTATACAAAAAGAATGCTTAAACTAACAATGAAACGTTTTTGTCTAATATTGTAGGAAATTATAAATCCCCGGCAACGGCGCCAAAAACTTGATGGTGCGTAGGATCTAGGTGTGTAGAGCTTTTCTAATGACGACTTAAATGTGTATTCCGATGAATGTGCTACTAATATGGATGTGATCTTTCTAATGCTCTAACTCTACTAGACGCAACGACTACTTAGGGGCAAGTGTACCCCGTCGTATCAAGTAATAATTCGGTTAAGACCGGGTATCGAATCCACGGGATTTATAATTACAAGTATTAGACGACTCGGTTTCATATGTTATTTAAGCGGTAATTACTTTGGGGTTAAGTAAGACACAACTACACACTATTCCTCACTATTGGTGACACAGATTTATGTAGCTAAAACTCTATGAAGTGGAATGAATATGATAAATTATAACCATGATAAATGATGACTCTAAATGTATACGGATAATAGTTTACTCTTGCAAAGACGACCAAGTGTAGTAGAGCCGACCCGTGAAGTACTTAGACTACGTGATTCCTAGTCAAGGCATGTCTAAAGCGGGGGAATTAGAAACTAGGGCCCGTAAGTTCCGTGGCTTGTCAATTCCTACGGTTTCCGGTTTGTCACTTCTGGTAAGGCAACACCTATATAACTCCCTAAAGATAGCCCGAATGGCGGCGGTAATCGCGTTCTCCTACACAATAATCAATTATCAATATCAAAACAAGCAATAAACATTAACACCTAAAGGGAAATAGAGATTATAAATCATAAATTATAAATATGGAAAGTGATTAGATGAAATACAACCAAGCCTAGTACATAGGAAGAGTACAAGCTAATTAGCAAGTAAAAAGGGAGAATCCGCCCTTGGAACTAGCTAACCGGACTCAAAGCCGTCTCCTAGGTTGTGGAGGTGGAACTCTCGAGCTTGGTAACGAATGGTGGAACGGAACGTCAATGGAACGCTGGAACAACGAACAAGCTCTCGAGGGGGAGAGTTTAACTTACAAAATCTGAATCTAAATTACAAGGAAAGAAAAGAGTATAGTGTAGCTCTCTAGTATGTAGTTGGTGTCAAATGAAGTTCAAGAGCTTCTTATTTATAGACATCAAGCAAGGGTAAGTTTGTAATTTCACAAAGCATAAGTATGGAGCAACATTATTTGGTGCAGAAATCCCATGATACGCCCTGCGTAAATTGGTCTACGCCCCGCGTAAATGCCAATTCCGTCAGAAATCTCCTGCATTTGGACCAATTCGTTGTCTTGTTGTCTCAAGCACGCCCTGCGTAAAGGATTGTACGCCTCGCGTGTTTGAGTCTCTGGAGTTTTATTGCTTGAATTGGTGCTTTTACGCCGTGCGTAGCTGAAGTACGCCCCGCGTAAAAGAGTCTCTGATCTTTTTACGTTGAAGAATTGCCTTTTACGCCCCGCGTATATGGTGGTACGCCCCGCGTAAGGAGAGTTGACTCTGGGAGACAGTGCACTCTGACTTTCAGGATTAGGCCAATTATTGCCGACATGTGTCATACGCCCCACGTAGAGTGGCATACGCCCCGCGTATGCTGAGTCAGTTCCACATGGCTTCTGCGGATAAGGCAATCATTACCGACACCATGTTTCATGCCCCGCGTAGGGGATTATACGCCCCGTGTATGGAGTGGATTTTTGCTCCTTTCTCGTACCTGAAATACAAATCTTGAGAGCCGAGTTAGCTTGATGTTTTTATTTCCTAAACTAATCAAAAACGAGGAAAATAAACTGAAAGTACGAGATTTATTTTTATTTCTTTATTTTATCAAAAACACTTTATTTTTGTAATTAAACTTATTTATTTTATCCACAATCAACCCGTAAATCACACTAAAAGATAGGGGTAAAATACCCCTATCAATGATCAACATATTACGATGCGGTACAACTCTAACATCCAAATCTCCTTTGTTTATGGTAATAACAATGATCTCTTTGGGATTCTCTTCTTTCAGTTAATAATTGTGATAAGAAGATGGTTATGGGAGATTTTAACGCGGTTACCGGGGCACATGAGAAAACTGGTAGAAGCCCTCTTGAGAGCAGCTGCCGCGATTTCAGAGAATTCATTCGAAATGGTGATTTTACTGAGGTTGAAAGCACTGGTTTGCAATTCACTTGGTCAAATGGTAGAAGGGGAGCGGATCATGTGGAGTGCAAGCTTGACAGGGTATTGGCTAACGATAGTCTCATCAGTGATTGGGATAGGCTCAATTGTGCAGTTCTTCCTCGCAGCAAGTCAGATCATAGCCCCATCCTTCTTTCTTGTGCCTCTGGGGCAGCCAGAAAAAGCAGATTCCGTTTTCTCTCGATGTGGACCACGGATAGTTCTCTACATAAGGTTGTGTCTGATCACTGGACCTCAAGCAACATCTCCCTTCCGCCTGCTCAATTGCTCTGTCACAAGCTCAAGACTCTTCGGCCTAAGATTAGAACTTGGAACAAAGAGTTTTTTGGAGCTGTTGATAACAACATTAGTGCTACAATGGCCAAACTTGAGGAAATTCAAGATTTAATATCTCGAGAGGGTCTAAGTGACACTCACTTCTCTCATGAGATTGAAGCTCAGAAGGATCTTGATTTGCAGCTCTACAGACAGGAGCTCCTTCTTAGGGACAAAAGCAGGGAGAAATGATTAGATGTGGGTGATCGGAACTCTAAGTTCTTTCACAATTCTGCCAAAATTAGAAAGGTACAGCCCTCCCTGGACAGTTTGATGATTGACAATGTGATTGTGAAAGATGAACAGGCCATTGCTCAGTATGTGGTCAATTACTATGAATCATTATTCACGGGTAGTTTACGTCATGTTAATTATGAGGACATCAATTCAGTCATCCCTCATAGCGTGACAAACATTGACAATGAACTTCTAATTCAGTGCCCTACCAGTGATGAGGTTCGGAAGACGATTTTCAGCATGAGCAGAGACAGCTCGCCTGGACCAGATGGGTTTGGGGGATTGTTCTATCAACACTATTGGGATATTGTCAGTTATGATGTCTATCAGATGGTTTTCAGCTTTTTCAATTCTGGATACATGCTGCCTGGAATGAATTCGAGCATCATTGCGCTCATTCCCAAGGTAGACGGAGCAAATGAAATTCAGCAATTTCATCCTGTTGCAATGGGAAATTTCAATTACAAAATTATCTCGAAGATTATCTCTGACAGGCTTGCTCCAATTGCATCCAAAATTATCTCTGAAAATCAGTTTGGCTTCCTAGCAGGAAGAAGCATTCATCAATGCATTGACGCGGCTTTCGAGGGAATTAATCTGCTTAAAAAGAAATGCTTTGGGGGCAACATGGCTCTGAAAATTGACATCCGGAAGGCGTTCGACACTCTTGATTGGAACTTCCTTTTGGCAATCCTTGAATCTTTTGGTTTCTCTCTGACATTTAGAAGTTGGATTCTGGAAATTCTGAGATCTGCTAGGATTTCTATTGCTCTTGGGGGTGGAATCAAAGGATATTTTAGCTGCTCCTGTGGTGTCAGGCAAGGAGATCCGCTCTCTTCCACTCTGTTTGGGCTGGCTGAAGACTTCCTAGGAAGATGGATATCAAAACTGGTGAATGAAGGTAGATTAGACCCTATGAGGTACACTTGCAGATCTTTGTTCCCATCTCATCTACCATATGCTGATGATATGATGATTTTTGTTCGAGCTTCGACAAAAAATATTGAGATGTATCAGGGATATCTTCAGAATGTATGAATCATACTCTGGCCAGGCTGTCAATTGGAACAAATCTCAGGTATTATTCGGCAATTTTATACTTATGTTGCGCAGGAATCGCTATCTGCTATTCTGAGCATCACATAGGCTTCTCTCCCTTTCAGTTATCTAGGTGTTCCGATATTCCAGGGCGCACCTAGAGCTAGATATCTGAATCCCTTGATTGATAAATTTCTTAGCAAGTTCAGTTTATGGCGTGGGCATTATTTATCCTTTGCCGGCAGACTTACTCTAATTAAATCGTCTCTGACTGGTGCTTTGGTTCACTCGTTTCTCATATATCGCTGGCCGGAGTCTCTTATCTTAAGAATTAATAAGGTTGTTCGCAATTTTCTGTGGACAGGAGACATGGATCGTAGGAAGCTGATAACGGTTCCTTGGAAGATTTGTTGCAGGCAGATGATTAATGGAGGCTTGGGTATCAAGGATTACAGACTTTTTAATTCTGCTCTTCTTGTGAAATTCACCTGGGAATTGATTCAGGGGCAGAGCTTTGTTATTAACATGCTTCGTCTAAGGTTCCTTGAGGTCTCTGGAATTGCTAGGAAATACATTGTTAATTCATCTATTTGGTCCTCTTTGAGAACTAATTTTGAGGATATAAGACAGGATTTCGTTTGGTGGATCGGCGAAGAGTCAAACCTGAACTTTTGGACTGATAGATGGGTGGTTCCTTCCGTTGCCGACCAAATGAATATTCCAGTGCAATCTCAGGTCAATCTTTATGAGCCCATTCACAACTACAGGCATAACGGATCATGGGCTAATCTGCAATCGCTGCCAACAGATGTTCAAAATTCTGTTAATCAAATCGTGGTTTATGGCTTAGACACCTGCATTTGGGAACCGTCGGACTCGGGCAAGCTTACGTCCAAGTTATTTTACGACAATCTCCTTTCCGAAAATCATGATATTTGGACCAAGTTCATTTGGAATTCCGTCGTTCCCCCTAGTCATTCAGCCACATGCTGGAAGCTGGTTCACGGGAAACTGGCTCTCCAATATTAGCTGCAAAAAATTGGCTTTCACTTGGCTCAGAGATGCGAGCTGTGCAAGAACGGGGATGAGTCGCTGTCTCACCTGTTTGTCGGCTGTTCCGTTGTCAGAGAGCTTTGGACGGTAATTTTCACCTCATTTGGTATAACCTGTAGCTTTTTTGCTACCTTTGCTGATTTTTTTGGTATGCTGCGTACGCTAAGAATTAGAAGAAGCCGAAGGAAAAAATGGAATAGTGCAGTGATAACTTGTGTTTGGTTCATCTGGTCGGTCAGAAACCGAGCCATTTTTGACTCAGACCTCCCTTCAATCCAAAATCTCAAACACCGGCTTCTGATCCTCATCAGAGAAGGGCGTGATGCTCCTGATACTGTCGTGTGCCCGCCCCCTGAGCCCGACTTCACTACTGTTCGCTGGATAGCACCACCGGCACACTGGTTAAAAGTTAATACTGATGGGGCTGTGACCTCCGATGGCAACGCAGGCGCGGGAGGAATCTTTAGAAACTCGAGAGGTTTCGTTGTTGGCTGTTTTGCAGCTCCTGTTCCTTTCGCTTCAGCTCATATTTCTGAACTAAGCGCGATAATATTTGCTGTTAACTATGCTTGCGAAAGAAACTGGAGAAACATATCAATTGAATCAGATTCAGCTTATGTGGTGCAGACTCTAAATAATAACAGAATCGACGTGCCATGGAGGATTCGAAGGGCTTGGCATGATTGTTTAGCTGAGTTGGTTGAGATGAACTAGCGTGCCACTCATATCTATAGAGAAGGGAATCAAGCTGCAGATAGGTTGGCCAATCACGGGAAGTCTATTTCCTCTCCTTGCTGGTGGAGCTCTGCGCCTCACTTCTATCAATCCTTTGTGTTTGATGACATTTGCAATGTAGCTCACATCCGTGTTCTGTAATTTTTGTTTTCTTCTCTCTTTTCTCCTTTTTTCCTTTTCCCCTTCCCCTCTGTATTTTTTCATTTTTTTATAATAATATTCGGGTTATTGGTAGTGCTGGGGGTGCCAGCCTAGCTGGGATGTTCGGCCTGCCTTCACGTCCCAACCTTTATTCAAAAAAATAAAAGGGTTATTCAATCATATTGAATAGATTTATTGTTAGGATAAATTAATTAATCGGTTAGTTCAATTAATCTAACGATAAATAAGTTTTGATTACTTGTTAATTAAAACTGATTATGCATAGTTCCTGATTATTTCGGTTGATAATAGTTTAAACAAAACCTAAAGGTTTTATAGTTAGATAATTAAAACGTTTTGTTTTATTAAATCTAAAAGATAAAACTGTTTTAATATTCTGAAAATTATTTTGAAACTGTTTTAGAACAATTATATATATATATATATTAATATATATATATATATTAATATATATATATATATATATTTAAAATAAATAAATAAATATCAATAGTTGTTCGGGGTCGCTGCCGCGAGGCGGCAACCCCGACCGCTATTGCGACTGGTTGCTGCCTTGCGGCAGCAACCAGTAGCGGCGGACGCTGAGGCAGCAGCTCCTGGCTGCTAGCTGCTGCCCTACGGCAGCAGCTATACCATAGGGTCGGGCCGATTAAATCGGCCCGGCCCAATCGATGGTACCGTTTTTAAAAGGTGTTTTAAAAGACCGGTTTTAAATATATATATATACATATGTTTCAGAATATAATAATTTGTTTTGATTATCAAAATCAATTTATTTAAAAGTTTGTTTTACCTAAATATTTGATATAAGTAATTCATAGCATTAAATGAATTATACGAATTAATTAGGATATGCATAATTAAAATTGGATGAAAATTAATTTAAGTTGTTAATTTGATTAAATCAAATATTTCATAAATAGTTTATGTAATCAACCAATTAAATTTTGTTTAATTGAGTCTATGCATGTTTGGCGTTATGGACATATTAGACCCTCTATAATCGTTATTTATTCTTTTGGTATTTAAATAGGACATGCGTGTCCTGCCTTCTCTTACTCTCTATTGTATTTCTCCTCTCATCCAAATCCCTTCAACTAAATTGAAGTTTCTTAGAAATAGAATATTGTTGTAATTCAAGGCGCCAAGGAGAAGACGGGGGACCCAAAGAGAAATATGTAATAGTTAGTATTTTCCTAGGATGACCCTTTATTCCGTTTCTGGCTCAACGGAATAAACTTAGAGATATGTCCATAATTGTCAATGTTGAATGTATGAATGTTTGATATGTGCTAAAGCAAATCAAGACTAGGTTAGATTATGAGACTTAAATAAAATCCCTCACTAATCAAAAGTTAAGTAAATAAGCAAGTTATTAAAATCGGTTGTCCCTCCCTAATATTATAATTCATCCGGCAGTACTGGAGGCCTTTGGATTGTTGAGTAAACTCAAGCTCGGGGTCTTATGGTAACACCTGAATTATCGAAAAATTGTTTTTCACGAATATGGGATAATGCTTAAATTAGGATAGAATAATTGGATGAGTAAACTCATGTTGTTCTAACCTAATGGGCAATATGGTTGGGATTGATAGACGACACATATCAGTTACTAATGTGGTTAGTAACCCAACAACCTAGAAATCACATGTTTTGATGTGATTGATTACATGAATCTACCTAATGAATGAAACTAGCTTGTTGAGTAAACTCAAGGTGAAATTTCAGGAGTTAGGATTCTAGCTCACTAAAGGAATTATAAATATCCTTCGAATTAATGTAGAGGGTTATTAATTTGGTAAAATAGTGGGAGCAATTTAAAAACATAAAAGTCCAACGTATTTAAATTGTAAGTAAATTAAACAAATGAATAACATCCGTCACTTTTCTCCCTCTTAGGTTAATTTTATCAAATCGTACTCTAAAATAATCATGTCTAAAACCAATCTGCAAAACATTCTTACCGATAACAAGTTGAATGGTTCAAACTTCACCAACTGGTATCACAACCTCAAAATCGTTTTGAAGTTCGATAAGATAGGGTATGTACTTGATACACCGACCCTCTACCCCGACTTTTAATGCACCCATCGAAAAGATCAAAGCTTACTTGAAGCATAAGGCTGATGATGATCACGCGGGATGTATCATACTTACATCTATGCCACTGGAATTGAAAAGGCAACATGAGGAGATGGATGTATATTCCATGGTCGCGCACCTGAAAGAATTGTTTGGGAATCAAATTCGGTGCGAGCGCTACGAGATAATGAAGTAGCTATATAGATGCAAGATGCAGGAGGGCAAGTCTGTTATGACACACTGTGTCAAGATGATTGGCCTTATTACCAAGTTTTCTAGTATTGGAGATGCGATCGATCATGAACTAAGTGTAGACTTACTTTTTCAATCCCTCCCCGAGAGTTATTCATAGTTCATCATGAACTACCAAGTGAATGGCTTGCAAAGCTCTCTTGAAGAGCTTGCGAATATGCTCGAGACGGTCGAGCCCAATATAAAAGAAAACAAGGAAATACTGGCCCTTGCTACTGAGGGATCAAAGAAGAGGAAAGGGAATCCTCCCAATCCTAACTATCTCAAAAATGGCAAGGGGGACACACCCACCGAAATGAAGGGGATGCAAGTTAAGAAGCCCAAAGGGGAATGCCACTTCTGTGGTAAAGATGGGCATTGGAGGAGAAATTGCAAGGAGTACCTAGCTTCTCTTAAGAAGGGAAAGGACAGTGCTTCAACTTCTGGTATGTTCTATATTGAAATTAACTCAATTTCGCAATCTGAATCTTGGGTATTAGATACCGGGTGTGGATCTCATATTTATATGAATATGCAGGAACTAAAGCAGACTAGGGAATTGAAGAAAGGGGACATAAACTTGCGAGTTGGAAATGGTGCAAGGGTTGCC
The DNA here is from genome assembly GCF_963576675.1 of Euphorbia lathyris. Taxonomy (NCBI): domain Eukaryota; kingdom Viridiplantae; phylum Streptophyta; class Magnoliopsida; order Malpighiales; family Euphorbiaceae; genus Euphorbia; species Euphorbia lathyris. The sequence goes on from NC_088917.1 coordinate 68,795,877, forward strand.
GCACTCGCAATTGGAAACTATGATCTACATCTACCATCAGGACTTGTAGTAGTGTTAAGGAACTGTTTGTATGTTCCAGATATGTCTCGTAACATTATTTCCATTAGCTGTCTAGTTGATGATGGCTTTCATGTTTCAATTAAGAACAATGGTTGTGAATTTTATAGAAATAATATTTTCTATTTTTCAGGAATATCATTAAATGGGATTTATATTTTGAATGATAAAGTTTCTGCTTTCACAATTGATACCAAAAGACTTAGATTAGATAATTCAACTTACTTGTGGCATTGTCGTTTAGGCCATATAAACAAGAGATGCATGCTTAAGCTACATCAAGATGGGCTTATAGACTCAATTGATTGTGAATCAATGGGAACATGTGAGTCATGTTTAAAAGGAAAAATGACAAAGACACCCTTTAGCAATAAAGGTCAACGTGTATCAAACACTCTAGGATTAATACATTCAGATGTATGTGGTCCTATGTCAGTCCAAGCAAGAGGAGGATTCAGATACTTCATTAGCTTCATAGATGATCATACCAGATATGGTTATATCTATTTGATGAAGCACAAGTCAGAATCTTTTGAGAAATTCAAATGCTTTAAGAATGAAGTTGAGAATCAAACAGGAAAGACTATCAAGATACTTCGATCTGATCGAGGTGGAGAATATCTTTCTAAAGAATTTATGAGTTATCTAAATGAATGTGGAATATGCTCACAATGGACACCTCCTTATACTCCACAACACAATGGTGTATCAGAAATGAGAAATCATACCTTACTAGATATGGTACGATCCATGATGAGCACCACTTCTCTTCCAAAATCATTCTGGGGCTATGCCTTAGAAACTGCCCTATTTACCTTAAACCGAGTTCCAACCAAATCCGCCAGTTCCACACCATTCAAACTGTTCGTTGGTAGAAAACCCATCTTCTCTTTCATGAGAATATGGGGATGTTCAGCATACATCAAACATATTGTGTCAGATAAATTAGATCCCAAATCTAACAAGTGTTTCTTCATTGAATACCCAAAGGAAACTATGGGATATTACTTTTATCATCCAGATGACCAAAAGGTAATAGTATCCAAACACGCGGTGTTTCTAGAGAAAGAGTTTCTAGAAGAAACAAAGAATGGAAGCGTGATTGAACTTGAGGAAGTTCAAGAGGAATCACATGTTGAAAACGCGGAAGAAGTTGAACCCGAACCCGTTTCACTAGATGAAACACAAGTGTCATATCCCACTCGTACGTCTCAAAGAATTCGTGAACTCCCAGTTAGATATGGTTTTCTAGTGGGAGATGACGAACTGGTTCCCGTGTTAGACGATGAACCCGAAACCTACGAAGAAGCTCTTACTAGTCCAGAATCTAAAGCATGGCTTGAAGCCATGAATTCTGAAATGGACTCCATGTATACTAACCAAGTGTGGACTTTGGTTGATCCACCCGAAGGGATAAAACCCATTGGGTGCAGGTGGATCTTCAAGAAGAAGACAGACATGGATGGAAAGGTTAGTACCTACAAAGCTAGGTTAGTAGCGAAAGGATATCGTCAAAGGTAAGGTGTTGACTATGACGAGACTTTCTCTCCAGTAGCCATGTTCAAATCCATCAGAATATTGCTTGCAATTGCCGCTCATTTTGATTATGAGATTTGGCAAATGGATGTGAAAACAACTTTCCTAAATGGAAACTTACTTGAGGATGTATACATGATGCAACCTGAAGGTTTCACGTCGAAGAATGCAACCAAGGTTTGCAAACTTCAAAGGTCCATTTATGGACTCAAGCAAGCATCTAGAAGCTGGAACAAACGTTTTGATGAAACCATAAAACAATTCAGTTTCGAACAAAATTCAGAAGAGGCTTGTGTTTATAAGAAGACAAGTGGGAGCTCAGTCGTTTTCTTAGTACTATATGTTGATGATATACTACTTATGGGAAATGATGTTGCAATGTTGCAAACAGTAAAAGTTTGGTTATCGAGTAATTTCTCCATGAAAGATTTGGGAGAAGCAACCTACATCTTAGGGATTAAGATCTATCGGGATAGATCAAAGAGACTGCTCGGACTATCCCAATCTACATATATTGACAAAGTCCAAAAGCATTTTGACATGCATGAATCGAAAAGAGGTAACTTACCAATGGTCTATGATGTCAAGTTATCAAATAGTCAATGTCCTAAAACGGACAGTGACAAGAATCGCATGGCTGTAATTCCTTACTCCAGCGCGGTTGGTTCGATCATGTATGATATGCTTTGCACCAGACCTGATGTGGCGTTCGCATTGACTATGAAAAGGAGAATTGAAAATTGAAGGATATTCAGATGCTAGTCATCTGACTGATGAAAATGATTATAGATCCCAATCAGGATACCAGTTTATCCTGAATGGAGGTTCAGTTAGTTGGAAGAGTTCCAAGCAAGGAAGTGTTGCTTTCTCGTCAACTGAATGAGAGTACATCACAGTTGCAGAAGCGGCAAAGGGGGCTGTTTGGATTAGGAAGTTCATAACAGAACTAGGAGTGGTACCTGACATTGTGAATCCCATTACTCTGTACTGTGATAACAATGGAGCCATTGCACAAGCAAAGGAACCACGGTCTCATAATGCATCCAAACATTATCTCAAGCGATATCATCTCATTAGGGAGATCATAGCCAGGGGAGATGTGAGAATAGAAAAGGTGCCCACTGAGGACAACGTTGCAGATCCGTTGACCAAGCCATTACCACAAAGAGCTCATGATAGACATCTTAGTTCTTCTGGTATTAGTTTCAGGAACAATTGGCTTTAGTACAAGTGGGAGAATGTTGGAGTTTAGTGTCCTAAAGACAATTGTTTTAGGATATTAATATTAATGAATAAATTGTTTATTTGATCATTTGTTTAATCAGATATATAGCATTAAAATATAACTATATATAAAGGCAAGAATCTTTCATAAAGAAAGTAACCCTAAGTTTATTTAAGTAGTTATAAAGTGTTCATACAAGCATGAAGTGAGACTATACTTTATAATAGACCAATAGACTTAAAGTAAACCCAAGTCAAGTAATATGTTATAGGGGTTGGCATATTACTGTTGAGACTTGCATGTAACAGTGTTTTCTGTCGAGACAGAAAGCTGATCTCACAAGCTTTAGATATTCGGATATCTAGACAGTTACATGGATCCGGTGAAGGAGTTCATTAGGATTGGGACCCGACTTGAGATAACAGAATGGATTGATTTATCTAATGTGTCAATTGTTCATCTCATTGGTATTAGTAGGTATAACTAATCCTCAGACTCCAACATTCGTTAATTAGTGATTCTGGATTATGGAGTCTGATACTTTGATTCTGTGCGAGCACGATCCAATAGGTGAGAGCCTAGGGTGTGTGAGAGCAGGGTTGGGTATCACACAAAGTAATTGCAGAATAGTTAATGTCAGATTGAGCATTCGTCACTCCCGGTAAGTGGGAGATATATCCAAATGGCCGCTTATGGTGAATTGACTGAAATCCTTGCAAAGTGATACAGTTAAGAATAGAAATGAACATTTCACTTAACTTATCTTTTCAGAGTGAATTCAACATGTACAAGTAAAATCAGACTCTTCGTTACATGTAACCTTGACACATTCCATGGTTATAAGGAATTGACCGACATGATATAGTTGATCAAGGATCGTATTATACTGTAGCTAATACATAAAGGTACGTCAACCTGACTTCTTAATTGCTCTGGGGGAATATCATAGGTTCTGCTAGTAACAGCTCGCGACGGTATTCCGTTATGTATATGTTGGAATTAATCGTGATGAATAATTTCAAAGGATATATACGGCTAGTGGCAATAAAGAACCTAATGGGTCACATATGGGACTTGGAATCAGAGGACGAAAACGTAATTAGCGGGACATAGACGCATGGGCCGAAATTTATATATTAGTTAGGGATATTAATTTAGTTTAATAATTGTAATTAGATTATGATTATAAATTAAACTAAAGAATTATCTGATAATATTAATTGGATACTTTAGGCAATTAAAACTCTAATTAATTATCCCTAACATTAATTAATTATTAATTTGATTAATAATAATTATCTAAATATAATTAGTTATTATTTAGATAATATTAAAGTGTTTATTTAATTATCTAATTAGGAATCCTATTCAGAATAAGATTCCAATTAATTAAATTCCTAACACAACTGGGATTAGGGTTTCAGAAGTCCATAAATAGACCCCTAGCCTCAGTATTTCGGCCAATATAAGAAAAGAGGAGAAGGAATTGTTCCGTCGTCGTCTCGGCTAATTTACTTTATTTCTTACTCCCTCTTTGATCTCGTATCGATTTCTGTTAGAGGCAATCATTGCGATTGCTATTTATTAAAGGTTGATTACTGATTAGTTTTGTTTTTTTGTTGAATCAAACGTTCGTGGTTCATGAGTTGGTAATAACAAGTTGTGGGCACTTCGTTTGCAACGGTAGATAGTTCTTCGATAAAGGTATTACTTTCTATCCCTCTTTATATGAAATAACAATTAACAGATCTTGGAAAAGGGAAATAGATAAAATAGATAAAATTTTATTATTCCGTTATGCCTAGGCTTGTCTATTTTCCTACAAGCTGCACCAGGCCCTCTACACTCTCCAAGGCACCTCCCGGGGAAAACTTTTTAAGAAGATTAACTGTGTAGGTGGAGTCTGAATCAATCCACAGATTTCTCCAATTCCTCTCACAGGCCTCATTCACCGCCAGGATAATTGCTTGCAATTCTGCAACATGAGCGCTCGAATTTGGTAGGGGCGCTGCAAAACAACCAAGCACAAAACCACGATGGTTCCTGAATATACCTCCAGCCCCAACGCGTCCATTCGATCCCGAGGCCCCATCCGTGTTGACTTTCAGCCAGCTGATCGGAGGGGCAATCCATCGTACGACCCTGTAGTTAGGCTCAGGCGGCGGGCGTGGACGTTCCACCCCACACAAGGTTCCTTCCCTAATTAACAGTATAAGATTGTAGCTTAAATTTTGGATTGAAGGGAGCTCATCCTCGAAAATTGCTCTATTGCGGATGAACCAAATGTACCATATGCAAGTAACAGCCGAGAAATACCATCGTTTCCTCATATTTTTATTCACCCGAACCCCTGCGATCCGGTCACAGAAGCCGCTGACAGCAAATAGCGGACATCTTACCCCATTTGCTCTGCACACCAACCTCTAAAGGGTCGCTGATATACGACAGCTGAAGAACAGATGCTCCAGGATCTCACCCGCCTCCCACCACAATTCACATCTCTGGGCCAAGGCAATCCCACGAGATTGCAGCAGCTCTTGAACTGCTAGTTGTTGGAAATTAGGCTAAGGTATAGCAGCGGAAATATAAATTTTTTAACCTATTTCCATTTAACCACAAGATCCGTTAACCGTTATTTCATATAAAGAAGGATAAGAAGAAATACCTTTTAGAAGTTCTATCTACCGTTGCAAACGAAGTGCCCACAACTTCAAAAGAGATATAAACTGTCTACCAATCTTCCCCTATCCGAAACAGACCTTGCAGATCTCCGAACGACAATCCCTTCGGTGGAAACGTGGAAGCATATGTCTAGAAGCTCCTGTCCAAACATCACGACGATCCGACGGTTCAATCTCCAGGAATCCGCGAAATCGTGAACTGACCTGATGTAGGAGTAGTAAAACGAGTTTCCCCATTTTGTTTGTTTTTCTTCTTCGAGTTCCCAAACATGAAATAAAACACGGAAAGATTAATTTACTATCAACCGTTGAATAGCAACCAAAGTAGATTGCCTCTAATTAATCAACACAAGATCAAGGATAAAAAAATAGATGAAAATTAATTGATCAAACGAAGCCGTAGAGAAATCTCGTCCTCGAACTAAGGGTGTCGAATTTTCTCTCTCTTGGACTAGGTGAATTTCGAAAATCACAAGTAGGGTATGGCTTCCTTGGATTTCGAAAATCTCAAGGGAAGGAGTATTTATAATCTCTTGTATCTAATCCCTAGTTAGATAGAATTAGGTTACTGAATAGGAATTCCATTCGGAATAGAATTCCTAATTATTATCTCACTATATATCTAATATATTAAGGATAATAATAATAACCTTATTGGATAATAATAGGAGTATATTAATCTAATTAAAACTCCTAACTTAATTATCTCTTAATTAATTTAATTCATATTCCTAATCTAATTAGGATTAACAAAATCAAATTAATTATTCATGTATATCACTACATGAATTTCGACCCCCTTATGTCCATGGGCCTTATTGGGCTCAATTGGGCTTCTATCAATTAATTAACATCTATCTCTCTTTTAGGTTCCAAGTCTTATGTGTGATCCATTAGGTTCTTATTGCTTCTAGCCGTATGCAACATTATTAAATTAATTTTCAAAGAATTATATTTAATCTTTGCATAACGGAATAATGTACAGAGTATGTGATTAGCAAGTCCGTAATCATTTCCCCAGAGCTATAAGAAGACAGGTTGATTCTGTCGTTAACCTTTCCGTATTAGTTACAGTATAATTCGATCCTTTATCAACTACATCCTTGAACTGAATCTTATGACTATGGGTGATGTCAAGTCACATATAGCGAGGCGTTCGTTTTACTTGTATAGGCCGAGTCAACTAAAAAAGATAGGTTAAATGAAATCTGTATTTCTTACTCTTAAGCTATCACCTTGCAAGGATTTAGAGTCGAGTCTTCCACAAGCGATCCATGGATGTATCTCCCATTTATCGGGAGTGATAAATGCTCAATCCAATATATAACGACTCCGTAATTACTTCCTGTGATACCCAACGTCTACTGTTCACACCCCAGAGTCATCTCTGTTAAGGATCGTGTTACACCAGAGTCAAAGCATCACATTCTGTAATCCAGAATACCAATTAATATTCCTTTGAGTCTGAGGATTAGTTATACCTATTAATACCAATGAGATGAACAGGTGACAAGGATGAATCTACCCATCCTGTTATCTCAAATCGGATCCCCAATCCTAATGAACAACGTTTCATCGGATCTATGTAACTGTCCAGATATCTGTATATATGAAGCTTGTGAGATCAGCTTTCTGTCGGACAGAAGACATTGTTACATACAAGTCTCAACAGTGATATGTCAATCCCAAACATATCACTTGACTTGGGGTGGTTTTAAGTTTATCAGTTTACTATAAAGTTTTGTCTCACTTCATGCTTGTATGAACACTTTATAATCACTTTAAATAAACTTACGGATTTCCTTTTATTAGACTTTATTTAGTGCTTAAAAGGGATTGCCTTTATATAGTTATAAAACATATATCTCATTAAACAAATGATATAAAGAACAATTCATTTACATTAAGTTTGTATCCTAGAACAATCGTCTATAGGACACTAAACCCCAACATACTCCCACTTGGACTAAAGCCAATTGTTTCTAAAACTTATCCCAGTAGAAGTTAAATGACGATCATGTATTCTCTGGGTTAAAGGCTTTGTCAATGGATCTGCAACGTTGTCCTCTGTAGGTACTCTTTCTATTCTCACATCTCCTCTAGCCACAATCTCTCTAATGATGTGGTATCGCTTAAGGTAATGGTTGGATGCATTATGAGACCGTGGTTCCTTTGCTTGCGCAATGGCTCCATTGTTATCACAGTACAGTGTAATGGGATTGACAATGTCAGGCACCACACCTGGTTCTGTAATGAACTTTCTAATCCAAACCGCTTCCTTTGCTGCTTCCGCAGCTGCGATATACTCTGACTCGGTCGTAGAGAAAGCTACGCTTCCCTGCTTGGAACTCTTCCAACTGACCGTGCCCCCATTCAAGATAAATAGGTATCCTGATTGGGATTTATAATCATTCTCATCTGTGAGATGACTTGCGTCTGAAAATCCTTCTATTTTCAGATCACCTTCTCCGTACACTAGGAACATATCTTTAGTTCTTCTCAAGTACTTAAGAATGTTCTTGATGGCAATCCAATGCTCGTCTCCCGGATTCCCTTGGCAACGACTCGTTACAGATAACGCGAACGCTACGTTAGGTCTAGTGCATAGCATAGCATACATAATCGAACCGATTGCGCTGGCGTACGGGACTACAGCCATGCATCGTTTATCATCATCGGTTTTAGGACATTGATGATTGTTTAACTTTACTCCATGTAACATGGGTAAGTTACCTCGTTTCGATTCAAGCATGCTAAACCGATTTAGCACCTTTTCAATGTATGTAGCCTGTGAAAGACCAAGCAGTCTTCTCGATCTATCTCTATAGATCTTTATACCAAGTATATAAGCAGCTTCACCAAGGTCTTTCATTGAGAAGTTACCAGATAACCATACTTTCACTGAATGTAAGAGAGCAACGTCATTTCCCATTAATAATATATCGTCCACATATAGTATGAGAAATGCTATAGAGCTCCCACTTGCTTTCTTGTAAATGCAAGCTTCTTCGCAATTTTGTTCAAAACCAAATTGTTTTATGGTTTCGTCAAAACGCTTATTCCAGCTTCTAGATGCTTGCTTGAGTCCATAAATTGATCTCTGAAGTTTGCAAACTTTATTTGCATCCTTCGATATGAAACCTTCAGGCTGCATCATATATACATCCTCAAGCAGGTTTCCGTTTAGGAAAGCTGTTTTCAGATTTTTATTCACCCGAACCCCTGCGATCTGGTCATAGAAGCCGATGACAGCAAATAGTGGACATCTTACCCCATTTGCGCTGCACACCAACCTCTAAAGGGTCGCTGATATACGATAGCTGAAGAACAGATGCTCCAGGATCTCACCCGCCTCCCTGCACAATTCACATCTCTGGGCCAAGGCAATCCCACGAGATTGCAGCAGCTCTTGAACCGCTAGTTGTTGGAAATTAGGCTAAGGTATAGCAGCGGAAATATAAATTTTTTAACCTATTTCCATTTAACCACAAGATCCGTTAACCGTTATTTCATATAAAGAAGGATAAGAAGAAATACCTTTTAGAAGTTCTACCTACCGTTGCAAACGAAGTGCCCACAACTTCAAAAGAGATAGAAACTGTCTACCAATCTGCCCCTATCCGAAACAAACCTTGCATATCTCCGAACGACAATCCCTTCGGTGAAAACGTGGAAGAATATGTCTAGAAGCTCCTGTCCAAAAATCGCGATGATCCGACGGTTCAATCTCCGGGAATCCGCGAAATCGTGAACTGACCTGATGTAGGAGTAGTAAAACGAATTTCTCCCTTTTGTTTGTTTTTCTTCTTCGAGTTCCCAAACACGAAATAAAACACGGGAAGATTAATTTAGTATCAACCGTTGAATAGCAACCAAAGTATATTGCCTCTAATTAATCAACACAAGATCAAGGATAAAAGAAATAGATGAAAATTAATTGATCAAACGAAGCCATAGAGAAATCTCGTCCTCGAACTAGGGGTGTCGAATTTTCTCTCTCTTGGACTAGGTGAATTTCGAAAATCACAAGTAGGGTATGGCTTCCTTGGATTTCGAAAATCTCAAGGGAAGGGGTATTTATAATCTCTTGTATCTAATCCCTAGTTAGATAGAATTAGGTTACTGAATAGGAATTCCATTCAGAATAGAATTCCTAATTATTATCTCACTATATATCTAATATATTAAGGATAATAATAATAACCTTATTGGATAATAATAGGAGTATATTAATCTAATTAAAACTCCTAACTTAATTATCTCTTAATTAATTTAATTCATATTCCGAATCTAATTAGGATTAACAAAATCAAATTAATTATTCATGTATATCACTACATGAATTTTGACCCCCTTATGTCCATGGGCCTTATTGGGCTCAATTGAGCTTCTATCAATTAATTAACATCTATCTCTCTTTTAGGTTCCAAGTCTTATGTGTGATCCATTAGGTTCTTATTGCTTCTAGCCGTATGCAACGTTATTAAATTAATTTTTAAAGAATTATATTTAAGCTTTGCATAACGGAATGATGTACAGAGTATGTGATTAGCAAGTCTGTAATCATTCCCCCATAGCTATAAGAAGACAGGTTGATTCTGTCGTTAACCTTTTCGTATTACTTACAGTATAATTCGATCCTTTATCAACTACATCCTTGAACTGAATCTTATGACTATGGGTGATGTCAAGTCACATATAGCGAGACGTTCGTTTTACATGTACAGGCCGAGTCAACTCAAAAAGATAGGTTAAGTGCAATCTGTATTTCTTACTCTTAAGCTATCACCTTGCAAGGATTTAGAGTCGAGTCTTCCACAAGCGATCCATGGATGTATCTCCCATTTATCGGGAGTGATAAATGCTCAATCCAATATATAATGACTCCGTAATTACTTCCTGTGATACCCAACGTCTACTGTTCACACCCCAGAGTCATCTCTGTTAAGGATCGTGTTACACTAGAGTCAAAGCATCACATTCCGTAATCCAGAATACCAATTAATATTCCTTTGAGTCTGAGGATTAGTTATACCTATTAATACCAATGAGATGAACATGTGACAAGGATGAATCTACCCATCCTGTTATCTCAAATCGGATCCCCAATCCTAATGAACAACGTTTCATCGGATCTATGTAACTGTCAAGATATCTGTATATATGAAGCTTGTGAGATCAGCTTTCTGTCGGACATAAGACATTGTTACATACAAGTCTCAACAGTGATATGTCAATCCCAAACATATCACTTGACTTGGGGTGGTTTTAAGTTTATCAGTTTGCTATAAAGTTTTGTCTCACTTCATGCTTGTATGAACACTTTATAATCACTTTAAATAAAATTACGTATTTCCTTTTATTAGACTTTATTTAGTGCTTAAAAGGGATTGCCTTTATACAGTTATAAAACATATATCTCATTAAACAAATGATATAAAGAACAATTCATTTACATTAAGTTTATATCCTAGAACAATTGTCTATAGGACACTAAACCCCAACACTAGTCTCCCGTGCAGAAGCAACCAGCACGTCATGGCACGCCTGGGAGGAATAACCGGGTTCCACAAGAGATTGTGCCAACTAACAACTTCTCCTCGACGAAGGCTCGCATAGACCCCCCTGACCATTAACACACCGGATTCCGTCGGCTGCCATATGCAGCAGTCGTCTTCCCCAAAACATTCAATTGCCTTGATATTGTTCTGGACTTGAATAGGGAGGGAATGTAGATTAGTCCAACTGCCGTTTTCCCTGAACTCATTCATTGGTTTGTACAGAATAGCCTGCATTTTCCTTCGAATTTCCATCTGATCCGCAACAGTCAGCACTATCCAACTGGTAGTCCAGAAATTCAGACTAGAGGCTTCCCCAAACCACCAAATAACATCATTCCAGACAACATTAAACATTGATTTCAAGGAAGTCCAAATGGTGGAGTTATAAATGTACCTTTTCTCCAAACCCGAGAGATCCATGAACCTTGTTCGAAGCAAGGAAATGATGAAGCTAGAACCTTGCAGCAGATCCCAGCAGAGTTTAGCCATCAGAGCCATGTTAAACAATTTAAGATCCTTTATACCCAGACCACCATGCCTAGTTGTTGGGGTTTAGTGTCCTATAGACAATTGTTCTAGGATACAAACTTAATGTAAATGAAGTGTTCTTTATATCATTTGTTTTAATGAGATATATGTTTTATAACTATATAAAGGCAATCCCTTTTTAAGCACTAAATAAAGTCTAATTAAAAGGAAATCCGTAAGTTTGTTTAAAGTGATTATAAAGTGTTCATACAAGCATGAAGTGAGACGAAACTTTATAATAAACTAATAAACTTAAAACCACCCCAAGTCAAGCAATATGTTTAGGATTGACATATCGCGGTTGAGACTTGCATGTAACAATGTCTTCTGTCCGACAGAAAGCTGATCTCACAAGCTTCATATATATAGATATCTAGACAGTTACATGGATCCGATGAAAAGTAGTTCATTAGGATTGGGGACCCGACTTGAGATAACAGGATGGGTAGATTCTTCCTTGTCACCTGTTCATCTCATTGGTATTAATAGGTATAAATAATCATCAGACTCAAAGGAATGTTAATTGGTATTCTAGATTACGGAATGTGACGCTTTGACTCTGTTGTAACACGATCCTTAACAGAGATGACTCTGGGATGTGAACAACAGACGTTGGGTATCACAGGAAGTGATTGCGGGATCGTTATACATTGGATTGAGCATTTATCACTCCCGACAAATGGGAGATATTTCCATGGATCGCTTGTGGAAGTCTTGACTCTAAATCCTTGCAAGGTGATAACTTAAGATTGAAATGAGATTTCTCTTAACCTATCTAATTGGAGTTGACTCGGCCAGAACAAGTAAAATGACCGTCTCGCTATATGTGACTTGACATTACCCATAGTCATAAGATTCAGTTCAAGGACGTAGTTGATAAAGGATCAAATTATACCGTAACTAATACGGAAAGGTCAACGACAGAATCAACATGTCTTCTTATAGCTCTAGGAGAATGATTACGGACTTGCTAATCACATACTCTGTACATCATTCCGTTATGCAAAGATTAAATATAATTCTTTGAAAATTAATTAATAAAGTTGCATACGGCTAGAAGCAATAAGAACCTAATGGGTCATACATAAGACTTGGAACCCAAAAGAGAGACAGATGCTAATTAATTGACGGAAGCCCAATTGAGCCCAATAAGGCCCAATTACCAAGGGGGGGCGAAATTTATGTAGTAAAATACATAAATGATTAATTTGATTTTATCAAATCCTAATTAGATTCGGATTATGAATTAAATTAATTAAAGGATAAATAAGTTAGGAGTTTTAATTAGATTATGTTACTCCTATTATTATCCAATAATGTTATTATTATTATCTTTTATATTTAGATATATTAATAGATAATAATTAAGAATTCTATTCCGAATTGAATTCCTATTCAGTAACCTAATTCTATCTAACTAGGGATTAGATACAAGAGAGATTATAAATACCCCCCTATGTGATTTTTGAAATTCACTATTGATTCCAGGAGAGAGAATTCGAACCCCCTAGCCGAGGACGAGATATCACCGCTTCCATCCGTTCAATTGACTTTCATCTCTTTCTCTTTATCCTTGATCTTATGTTGATTAATTAGAGACAATCTACTTTGGTTGTTATAAACGGTTGATTCTAACTTTATCTTCCTTTGTTTTGTTTTGTGCTCAGGAACTCGAAGTAAGAGTTGTGGGCACTTCGTTTGCAACGGTAGATAGAACATCTAAAAGGTATTTCTTCTTATCCCTCTTTATATGAAATAACGATTAACGGATCTTGGGGTTAATGGAAATAGGTTAAAATTTTTATATTTCCGCTGCTATACGTTAACCTATTTTCCTTTAGTGGTATCAGAGCCTGCGTTAAATCCGTTATTTCATATATGAAAATTTAGAAGTTTTTCAATCAGATTGAATAAATATTTATAGTTAGGTTAATTAACAAAACTGTTTTGATTAATTAGTTCTAAAAGATAAATAAGTTTTAATTAATTGTTAATTAAAATAAGTTATGCACATGTTCCTAATAATTTTGGTTGATAATCATTGTAACAAAATCTATTAGTTTTATGGTTAGATTGATAAAATCAGTTTTATTTATTCTAGAAGATAAAACGGAAAATCTATGATAGTTTTTCCTATTTTCTGAAAATTGTTTTAAAATCGTTTTAAAGCCGATATATATATATATGTATATGTTTTATATTTATAAAAAAAATTACAGCAGTTCGGGTCGCGCCGTAAGCGCGGTTGCTGCCGCGTGGCACCTGGCCGCCGCTGCCGTAAGGCAGCGGTGGGTCAGACGCCTAGGGCTGTGATAGCGCGATGCCTAGTGGTAGAGTTTCTTACGACGAAATGTATATATTACGATTGTGGACTCTATGTCTATGTATGTGGTCTTTATAAATTGCTCTTGACTCTACTAGACGTTATGACTACTTAGGGACAAGTGTACCCCGTCGTATCAAGTAAATAATCCGGTTAAGACCGGGTATCGAATCCACGGGATTTATAATTACAAGTATTAGACGACTCGGTTTCGTATGTTATTTAAGCGACGATTACTTTGGGGTAAAGTAAGACACAACTACACACTATTCCTAACTATTGGCGACACAGATTTATGTAGCTAAAACCCTATGAAGTGGGATGAATTATGATAAGTTATAACCACGATAAATAACGACTCTAAATGTATACGGATAATAATTTACTCTTGTAAAGATGACTAAGTGAAGCGGGACCGACCCGTGAAGCACTTAGACAACGTGATTCCTAGTCAAGGCATGTCTAATGCGGGGGAATTAGAAACTAGGGCCCGTAAGTTCCGTGGCTTGTCAATTCCTACGGTTTCCGATTTGTCACTTCCGGTAGGGCAACACCTATATAACTCCCTAAGGATAGCCCGAATGGCGTCGAAAATCGCGTTCTCCTACACAATAATCAATTATCAATATCAAAACAAGTAGCAAACACTAACATGTAAAGAGAAATAGAGATTATAAATCATGAAATTATAAATATGAAATGTATATAAATGGAATACAACCAAGCCTAGTACATAGGAAGAGTACAAGCTAATTAGCACGTAAAAGGGGAGAATCCGCCCTTGAAACTAGCTAACCGGACTCAAAGCCGTCTCCTAGGTCGTGGAGGTGGAACTCTCGAGCTTGGTGACGAATGGTGGAGCGGAACTTCGATGGAATGCCGAAACAACCGAACAAGCTCTCGAGGTGGAGAGTTTAGCTACAAAAACTGAATCTATACTACAACAAGTAACAAAACAAGTATAGTTTGCTCTCTAGTGTGTAATTATCTCTTGGTTGATATCAAATGAAGTTCAAGAGCTTCCCATTTATAGACATCAAGCAAGGGCAAGTTTGTAATTTCATAAAGCACAAGTATGGAGAAACATTATTTGGTGCAGAAATCCCATGATACGCCCCGCGTGAAGTGGTCTACGCCCCGCGTAAATGCCCATTCCGTTAGAAATCTCCTGCATGTGGACCAATTCGTTGTCTTGTTGTCTCAAACACGCCCTGCGTAAAGGATTGTACGCCCCACGTGTTTGAGTCTCTGAAGTGTTATTGCTTGAATTGGTGCTTTTACGCCGTGCATAGCTGAAGTACGCCCCGCGTAAAAGAGTCTCTGAGTTTTTATCATTGAGGAAATGCATGGTACGCCTCGCGTGTATGGTTATATGCCCCGCGTACGAAGAGTTTACTCCGGGAGACAGTGTAGTCTGACTTTCAGGATTAGGCCAATTATTACCGACATGTGTCATACGCCCCGCGTAGAGTGGCATACGCCCCGCGTATGCTGAGTCAATTCCACATGGCTCCTGCGGATAAGGCAATTATTGCTGACACATGTTTCACGCCCCGCGTAAAGGTCTATACGCCCCGCGTATTTGAGTAGATTTTTGCTCCTTGCTCGTACCTGAAATACAAATTTTGCGAGCCGAGTTAGCTTGACGTTTTTATTTCCTAAACTAATCAAAAGCATGGAAAATTAACAGAAAGTACGAGATTTATTTTTATTTCTTTATTTTATCAAAATACTTTATTTTTGTAATTAAACTTATTTATTTTATCCAAAATCAACCCGTAAATCACGCTAAAAGGTAGGGGTAAAATACCCCTATCAAACCTCCTCGAACTTTAAAGTTTTACTTGTCCTCAAGTAAAAGAAATCGAAAGACAAGGGATTGAGAAAATTAAGAAACAAACCGAAGGTTGGTTTTACCAAGTGCGTGATTTCAAAGTTATGGTTTTGTGCAAAGGTTTCGGTAAGTACCTACGCAAACAATTGAGTACGAAAATTGTTTAAAACCTCCATGATCAAGATTTAATAGGCAATATTAACGGGGGTTGATTATCTTTTGAGAACCCGATAGTACCTCACCAAGGGATTTCGCTCTTACGCTCAATTTTAGGTGGGTCGGTGTTTTAGCACTCTTCTTTGCACTTACTCGAGATAATGTTGAATTGGCATTTTCATCCAGGTTTTTCCTCCTAAAATATGGTTAAGCAACATTAAAAATGAACCCGGAGGGGGGTTATAATGTGGGTGGCTTCTTTAGTGGTTAGTTTAAAGAAACTCGAGTTCAAAAATACCGTTTTGTGATTGCACCGCATCATTGTTTATTTCGGCCTTGGCGAATTTTACAAAATATACTTCAAAATTGCTCGGGTGGAGCTTGAGAATGCCTTTTTTATTTTTATTGTATCCTTTGTTTTGATAGAGGCACAAAAACAATATTTTGAGAACTTACGGTGCTCATTTGCTAAGGTCGTGACTTATTTTGGGTAATTCGGGTGCAACTTGATTATGTCGATAATTGAACAAGAGGAAAAAGGGTTAAATGTTAAGAGGGTATTAACAAAAAAGTTGGTTAATAGGCTCGAAGGGGTTTCCTAATGTTCAATGAAAACGAGAAAAATAAATTAAGAAAGATTAGCCTAAGTGGGTTCGGTTTATCATCTATTGCCTTTTTACCACAAATAAGTGTACTTAACCCGGTATTGGATGCAAATTCTATGAGTCGAGTGAATTCAAAGCTCTCGAAAAATTGTGAAAGAATTAGAGTTCTCGTAAGAACTCTTTTAGGCTCAAGAATACCTCACAAAGATTCGGGTTTAAATTGTGTACTATCAAGTTTTCGCTAAATTCTTAACTATCCCGTTTTTATTGCCTTTTTAAAGTTTATTATGGAGATAACATTTGGGTTAAGACTCAATGTCTTAGTTTAGTACTAATCTTAAGTTTTGCACAAATTCCCTAACTTTAAGATCAAGACTAAAATCTCTTAATTGAACCATTCCTTTATGTTCCGACGCTTTTATTTTTTTTTTGATGACAAATAACGGAACTTTAATTAATTTCCGAAGGAGGGATAGCGTGCCGGGAAAATTTTAAAGAGTAATAAGTGAGTTTAATTATTTTGTTGTTATTTAGTTTTTATTTTTTTATTTTTGTTTTTGGTAGTGCAAACCAAACTAAAAGTGCGGGGTTACACGGCCCTCCGCGTTATTTAAAATGACGCCTATTCCAAGGGCGTCACAAAAAGAAGTGAAAACAAAAACAAAAATAAAGTAAGGAAGGAAAAGAAGACCCTTAGTGGTCAGGTGCCCTACGCGAGGCGTGCCCAGGGGGGCGCCCCGCGTAGGGTAGCATTTTTAATGCGTTTTGAGTCAGAGACTCAAATACGCGGGGCGTAATAGTGAGGGCGCCCCGCGTAAGGCGGTGGTTTTATTGTTTTGGGAGTCAGAGACCCAAATACGCGGGGCGCCTCATGTGTTTGAGTTTCTGAACCTTTTTTAAGCATAAAAATGATGGGCATGCGGGGCGTGCCATGGGGTACGCCCTGCG
This sequence comes from Euphorbia lathyris, assembly GCF_963576675.1. Lineage (NCBI taxonomy): Eukaryota > Viridiplantae > Streptophyta > Magnoliopsida > Malpighiales > Euphorbiaceae > Euphorbia > Euphorbia lathyris. The sequence continues at coordinate 68,813,331 of NC_088917.1, forward strand.
TGGTGTTATTCTAAACAATAAAACGAAAATAATGAAAGCACAAAACATAAAAGGAACTTAACAATTTCACTTAAAAAGAACATTCTACATTAAAAACATAAAAACAACATAAAAACAACATCAAAACAACATCAAAAAGAAAATAAAGAGAAAGGGAAACTATGGTTGTGGTGGAGGCAGATTGCCACGGATGTTGAAGTGGGTGTAGAAGGCGTTGGTGAAGGCGTCAAAGTTAGCCCTATCCTCTAGCCGTTGAGCCTCCAGGGTATCAAAGCGAGAGTCGAAATGAGCCCGATCCCTACGTTGGTTATCCTCCAGAATATCCAACCGAGCATAAAGAGAGTTAAAATCATGGAGGGGTGGAGGACTAAAATTGAGACCCAAGCTTGAGTCCGAGTCACCTTCCGCATTGGAGTGGGCCGCCCCCGAAGTTTCGCCCGGGCCGGAAGTGGGATGCTTTAAGGATTTAAAAGCGTTTTTGTCCAATGGCCGAGACACAAGGCGCGGGAGGAGCTCAATGGCGTCGGAACCGAGAGTGGAGAGGGCGAAGATGGTGACAAGGTGGCCGAACCCGAGCTTGGCCCGTTTCCGGGTGGGTGTGGCGCGAAGATGGACGGCCACGTGGTAGGCGAGGTCGTATGTGAGCCTGTTGGCACAACAGTAGAGGGCCAACAGTTCATGTTTGTTGACCTTGGTGGACTCGGATTTCCCCGTGAAGTAGAAGGAGATGAAGCGGTGAAGGAGCTGGAGAATAGGGTCACGAATACACGCCGGGTGGAGGTTGGATACGTGATAGTCATCGGACCCGGTAATGGAGGTCCAAAATTCAGGAGCGGAGACACCGTCGGGCCAATGGGCGACGCTAGGCTCCGCTTGATGAGTGAAGTGGTTGCGAAGCCATTGGGTGTCAATTGTGAAGGGCCGGTTTTGGAGACGGAAGTTAAAAAGTGCGGCTCCGGTCACATTGTTGGAGGTGAGGGTGGTGTAGAACTCCAGGACCAAGGAGGGGTACACGTGGTATTCTTTGCTATAGATATCGTACCACCCGAGGGCACGGAGACGAGCTTCAAAAGGTGTGCCGAGATCGTGTTGATCAAGCACGCTACGTGGGATATAGGGAAGCTCCATGACAGTGGCGGCACAAAGGTCTTCGTACCGGGTGGCCTCCTCCTCGGTGAGAAGGTGAAAAGGGGCCCGGTAAAGGCGGGTGAGAGGGGGCGTGCTTTCCCGCTAGGGTGGCTGTTGTGGTTGGTTTTGGGTACGGGAGGAGCGAGTGGTGCGAGCTCGACGAGCTTGCATTTGTTGGTCGAGGGGAGTGTTAACGGCTGCTCGTTTTCTTCGGCTCATGATTGGATGAGGAAGAAGGGAGAAGGAATGAAGAGGGAGTGGGAGATGAGTGTTGTGAAGAGTTGGGGTAGTTGTGAGGAAGGAAAGGGAGAAAAAGGGAAGATATATATAGGGGAGAAGTGGGGAATCCAAGCAAAGCTCGGATTCCCAGAGGGGTACGCGGGGCGTAAAAGGGTCACGCCACGCGTATCCCTCCCCCTGATGTTATTTTGCGTAAGAATGGTGAGATACGCGCGGTGTAAATAGGGCTACGCCACGCGTATTGGACCTCCTGCTCCTTTTTTATGACAAAAAGGGCGGAGACGTGGGGCGTAAATGGGGTTACGCCCCGCGTATGAGGACGGAAGATGAAGGTTTTTTGTGGTTTTTGGTAATTTTCTGATTTTTTGACTTTTGGATTTATGAGTGTTTAATGATTTTTAATTGATTTTATGATTTTTATGTTTTATTTATGACTCTTTTTAATTTTTATTAATTTGTAATTAAGGAGGTAGTTAATGTAAATTTATTATGGAGGGAAGTTGAAAATTTGAATTTGAAAGGATGGAAATTGATTGGGTGGAAGAGGATGTGGAGTGTGGAAGTGGAAAAGTTGCATAGGGAAGAGGAGTGATGGGAAGTTTGAGAGAGAGGGAGTTGCCATGGGGAGTTGTGATTCACAACTCCCCGAGGATACGCGCGGCGTACCCTAGGGTACGCCCCGCGTGTCCTCTACGTGGCACTTATTAAACAAGAGCGTCAATGAGTAACGTGTACGCGGGGCGCAAATTCAGGTACGCCGCGTGTAGTGTGTCCTTTATTAAGTAAAAGGGGAAGACACACAACTATGCGGGGCGCAAGGGGTTGTACGCCCCGCGTATTTTAAGGGTTTTGGATTAATGTGGCATTTGTTTTTCTTTTGATTTTATGAAAATAAAAGAAAATGGGAGAAAATAAAATAAAGCAAAAATGAAGATGAAAATAGAATAACAATAATGCAAAATAAAGAAAAGAGATAACGTTTATAATACATATAGACAAGTGGTTCGAGGAATTCAAACCGATGCTACGTTTTGAGTCGAAGTAGCTCGAGTTTCTTATATGGCGGCTTATTGCAAGATTTCCGCATTGGAGCTTGACGGGTCCGAACTCCTATTGTTGAGGAGCGTTATCACTTGTCCGGATTCCCTATTCTTACCTCGCGGGTTTTGTTCAGTGTTTGCTGGGAGGGTTCCTAATGGCCTTTCTTGTTGTTGACGGTTTAGGTGGGCCACCTGGCGGCTAAGATCCCTGTAAAACACTTCGCTATCGGAAAGACGGGTTAATATGTCCTTCAACAAGGACGTGACCGATTGGTCGTGTACATTGTTGGAAGGTGGAGCGTTCCGATTACCGGGCGCGGCTTGTGATTGCCCGAGCCCGTTTTCTCGAAATTCTTGCTCAAAGCCGGATGGGGGCCTCAACATGTTATTATTATTGCCATATGATAAGTTTGGGTGTTGGTACCGAGGCCTCCATCCGCCGTTATTATTGTTATTATTGTGGTGAGGATAGGAGTTCGGATGGGAATTATACCTTTGGTTGCCTCCTATATAACTTACGTTTTCGGTATCGCCGGCGAAGGGGCTACCGGTTTGGCAATTAAATGCATCATGGTCTCCACCACAATGAGTGCACATCAGGACCTGCACACTTTTATTGAGGCTCAATTGGGCGATCAACGAGTCAAGCTTCTTGTTCATTTCTGCTATAGAGCTTTTCGGAGCCTCTTTCTCCACAGCGAATGTCTGGTGTCGCGATGGGCCGGTAAGCCGATCCTCTTGCCATTGCACACTTTTCCTTGCGAGCTCATGAATGAGCTCATAGGCCTCACTAGCTGACTTCCGAAATAGATCCCCACCTGCAGCGGAATCAACAGTCGCACGGTTAGTGGGGGTTAACCCGTGGTAAAAAGTGCTTACCAAGTCATGCTTTGGGATGTCATGGTGGGGGCAGTTTCGGAGCAACTTTCGGAACCTAGCACAAGCTGCGTGAAGGGCCTCGCATTCCAACTGCCTGAAGGATGTGATATCGGTCCGTAACTTGACTGTTTTGGACGGCGGAAAATAGTAGGAAAGGAACTCCTTTTCGAGCTCTTCCCATGACGTGATGGACCCCGCCTCCAATGAGTGTAGCCATTCCAACGCCTGTCTTGTCAATGAAAAAGGGGACAATTTCAGTCTCACAGCCTCAACGGGAACACCATTTTGCCGAGAGGTATCGGCACACATAAGAAATTTATCCAAATGTTCGTTGAGGTTCTCATGGAGTTCCCCTCCGAATTGACCACATTATTGTATCAGTTGGATCATGCCGGTCTTGATCTCGTATGTGTTGGCCGGGATCGTGGGAGCGACAATGCCATTACGATTCTAGGGGCGATGCGGAGCAAGGATTTTCATCATCGAATGCGTATCATTTCCCCCTCGGATGTTGTTCACATGTGGCCTTTGGTTTCCGTCGGGTTGGTTGACCTCGGCATTGGGGTTTGCCATTCTCTCTTTTCAAATCCTACAAAGAGTACGTTCAATTTCGAGATCAATAGGAATAAGAGAATCACTTTTCGATCGGGTGTGCATAAAGTAGAAAAGAAGTATAAAAGGTTATCAACAAGAAAGAATAATGTTAGTCAAGGTATATATAAACAATTTATACAAAAAAGAATGCTTAAACTAACAATGAAACGTTTTTGTCTAATATTGTAGGAGATATAAATCCCCGGCAACGGCGCCAAAAACTTGATAGCGCGACGCCTAGTGGTAGAGTTTCTTACGACGAAATGTATATATTACGATTGCGGACTCTATGTCTATGTATGTGGTCTTTATAAATTGCTCTTGACTCTACTAGACGTTACGACTACTTAGGGGCAAGTGTACCCCGTCGTATCAAGTAATAATCCGGTTAAGACAGGGTATCGAATCCACGGGATTTATAATTACAAGTATTAGACGACTCGGTTTCGTATGTTATTTAAGCGACGATTACTTTGGGGTAAAGTAAGACACAACTACACATTATTCCTAACTATTGGCGACACAGATTTATGTAGCTAAAACCCTATGAAGTGGGATGAATTATGATAAGTTATAACCACGATAAATAACGACTCTAAATGTATACGGATAATAATTTACTCTTGTAAAGATGACTAAGTGAAGCAGGACCGACCCGTGAAGCACTTAGACTACGTGATTCCTAGTCAAGGCGTGTCTAATGTGGGGGAATTAGAAACTAGGGCCCGTAAGTTCCGTGGCTTGTCAATTCCTACGGTTTCCGGTTTGTCACTTCCGGTAGGGCAACACCTATATAACTCCCTAAGGATAGCCCGAATGGCGTCGGAAATCGCGTTCTCCTACATAATAATCAATTATCAATATCAAAACAAGTAGCAAACACTAACACGTAAAGAGAAATAGAGATTATAAATCATGAAATTATAAATATGAAATGTATATAAATAGAATACAACCAAGCCTAGTACATAGGAAGAGTACAAGCTAATTAGCACGTAAAAGGGGAGAATCCGCCCTTGAAACTAGCTAACCGGACTCAAAGCCGTCTCCTAGGTCGTGGAGGTGGAACTCTCGAGCTTGGTGACGAATGGTGGAGTGAAACTTCGATGGAATGCCGAAACAACCGAACAAGCTCTCGAGGTGGAGAGTTTAGCTACAAAAACTGAATCTATACTACAACAAGTAACAAAACAAGTATAGTTTGCTCTCTAGTGTGTAATTATCTCTTGGTTGATATCAAATGAAGTTCAAGAGCTTCCCATTTATAGACATCAAGCAAGGGCAAGTTTGTAATTTCACAAAGCACAAGTATGGAGCAACATTATTTGGTGCAGAAATCCCATGATACGCCCCGCGTGAAGTGGTCTACGCCCCGCGTAAATGCCCATTCCGTCAGAAATCTCCTGCATGTGGACTAATTCGTTGTCTTGTTGTCTCAAACACGCCCTGCGTAAAGGATTGTACGCCCCGCGTGTTTGAGTCTCTGAAGTTTTATTGCTTGAATTGGTGCTTTTACGCCGTGCGTAGCTAAAGTACGCCCCGCGTAAAAGAGTCTCTGAGTTTTTATCATTGAGGAAATGCCTGGTACGCCTCGCGTGTATGGTTATACGCCCCGCGTATGAAGAGTTGACTCCGGGAGACAGTGCAGTCTGACTTTCAGGATTAGGCCAATTATTGTCGACATGTGTCATACGCCCCGCGTAGAGTGGCATATGCCCCGCGTATGCTGAGTCAATTCCACATGGCTCCTGCGGATAAGGCAATTATTGCTGGCACATGTTTCACGCCCCGCGTAAAGGTCTATACGCCCCGCGTATTTGAGTAGATTTTTGCTCCTTGCTCGTACCTGAAATACAAATCTTACGAGCCGAGTTAGCTTGACGTTTTTATTTCCTAAACTAATCAAAAGCACGGAAAATTAACAGAAAGTACGAGATTTATTTTTATTTCTTTATTTTATCAAAATACTTTATTTTTGTAATTAAACTTATTTATTTTATCCAAAATCAACCTGTAAATCACGCTAAAAGGTAGGGGTAAAATACCCATATCAAACCTACTCGGACTTTAAAGTTTTACTTGTCCTCAAGTAAAAGAAATCGAAAGACAATGGATTGAGAAAATTAAGAAACAAACCGAATGTTGGTTTTACCAAGTGCGTGATTTCAAAGTTATGGTTTTGTGCAAAGGTTTCGGTAAGTACCTACGCAAACAATTGAGTACGAAACTTGTTTGAAACCTCCATGATCAAGATTTAATAGGCAATATTAATGGGGGTTGATTATCTTTTGAGAAACCGATAGTACCTCACCAAGGGATTTCGCTCTTACGCTCAATTTTAGGTGGGTCGGTGTTTTAGCACTCTTCTTTGCACTTACTCGAGATAATGTTGAATTGGCATTTTCATCCAGGTTTTTCCTCCTAAAATATGGTTAAGCAACATTAAAAATGAACCCGGAGGGGGGTTATAATGTGGGTGGCTTCTTTAGTGGTTAGTTTAAAGAAACTCGAGTTCAAAAATACCGTTTTGTGATTGCACCGCATCATTGTTTATTTCGGCCTTGGCGAATTTTACAAAATATACTTCAAAATTGCTCGGGTGGAGCTTGAGAATGCCTTTTTTATTTTTATTGTATCCTTTGTTTTGATAGAGGCACAAAAACAATATTTTGAGAACTTACGGTGCTCATTTGCTAAGGCCGTGACTTATTTGGGTAATTCGGGTGCAACTTGATTATGTCGGTAATTGAACAAGAGGAAAAAGGGTTAAATGTTAAGAGGGTATTAACAAAAAAGTTGGTTAATAGGCTCGAAGGGGTTTCCTAATGTTCAATGAAAACGAGAAAAATAAATTAAGAAAGATTAGCCTAAGTGGGTTCGGTTTATCATCTATTGCCTTTTTACCACAAATAAGTGTATTTAACCCGGTATTGGATGCAAATTCTATGAGTCGAGTGAAGTCAACTGAAAAACCCCACATGAACAACTGAAAAACCCTTTGATTCCTCCTCCAATTGCAATTGAGATTCTAGCTGATCTTAGAATCTCAAGAATCCAGTTTCTGAATTTCAGAGAAAAACCAAAGGAATCTAGTACGGCTAGCAAAAAATTCCAGTCCAAGGTGTCAAACGCCTTTCTGATGTCGATTTTCAAAGCCATATTGCCCCCAAAGCATTTCTTTTTAAGAAGGTTGACGCCCTCAGAAGCCGCTGCTATGCAATGATGGATGCTTCGCCCAGTTATAAACCCAAATTAATTTGCAGATGTCATGCGGGAAGCTATAGGTGCAATCCTGTCTGATAGAATTCTGGAAATAATCTTATAGTTGAAGTTCCCCATTGCAACCGGTCTGAATTGCTTGATATCGTTGGCGCCTTCAATTTTGGGAATGAGCGAAATGATGCTGGAATTCATTCCAGGGAGCATATAACCCGAATCAAAGAAGCTGAGGACCATTCTGCACACATCCGGCCCCACTATATCCCAGCAATGCTGATAGAAAATCCCTCCAAACCCATCCGGTCCAGGCGAACTATCTCTGTTCATACTGAACACCGCATCCTTGATCTCAAAATCCGTCGGCGGCTTGGTGAGATCCTCATTGTCAGAATCAGTCACAACATTATGGATAACCGAGCTAATCGCTTCATAGTTGACATGCCTTAAACTCCCAGTGAAAAGTGATTCGTAGTAATCAACCACATGCTGCGCAATCACCCTCTCATCAGAAACTAAGGAATTATCAATCATAAGGCTAGTGAGGGAATTTTGCACCTTTCTGATCTTCACATACCGATGAAAAAACTTAGAGTTATGGTTGTTAAGGTTTTGGTGTCTTATAGTCAATTGTTACAGGATACAAACTTAATGTAAATGAATTGTTCTTTATATCATTTGTTTTAATGAGATATATGTTTTATAACTATATAAAGGCAATCCCTTTTAAGCACTATATAAAGTCTAATAAAAGGAAATCTGTAAGTTTGTTTAAAGTGATTATAAAGTGTTCATACAAGCATGAAGTGAGACAAAACTTTATAATAAACTAATAAACTTAAAACCACCCCAAGTCAAGTGATATGTTTAGGATTGATATATCACTGTTGAGACTTGTATGTAACAATGTCTTCTGTCCGACAGAAAGCTGATCTCACAAGCTTCATATATATAGATATCTGGACAGTTACATAGATCCGATGAAACGTCGTTCATTAGGATTGGGGATCCGATTTGAGATAACAGGATGGGTAGATTCATCCTTGTCACCTGTTCATCTCATTGGTATTAATAGGTATAAGTAATCCTCAGACTCAAAGGAATGTTAATTGGTCATACTGAATTACTGAATGTGAGACTTTGATCCTGTGGTCCCACGATCCTTAACAGAGATGACTCTGGGGTGTGAACTGCAAAGGTTGGGTGTCACAGGAAGTAATGTCAGGGTAGTTATACATTGGATTGAGCATTTATCACTCCCGATTAATGGGAGATATATCCAAGGATCGCTTGTGGAAGACTCGACTCTAAATCCTTGCAAGGTGATAGCTTAAGAGTAGAAATACAGATTTCACTTAACCTATCTATTTGAGTTGACTCGGCCTGTACAAGTAAAACAAACGTCTCGCTATATGTGACTTGACATCACCCATAGTCATAAGATTCAGTTCAAGGATATAGTTGATAAAGGATCGAATTATACTGTAACTAATACGGAAGGGTTAACGACAGAATCAACCTGTCTTCTTAACGGACTCTGGGGGAATGATTACAGACTTGCCTATAACATACTCAGTACATCATTCCGTTATGCAAGGATTAAATATAATTCTTGAAGAAATTAATTTAATAGTTGCATACGGCCAGAAGTAGTAAGAACCTAATGGATCACATATAAGACTTGGAACCAAAAGAGAGATGGATATGGTTAATAGATGGAAGCCCAATTGAGCCCAGTAAGGCCCATTTATATAGAGGGGGCCGAAATTTATATATAGTAAATAAGGAATTATTTTAATTCCATTAATCCTAATTTGATTAGGTTTGTGAATTAAATTAATTAAGAGATAATTAACTTAGGAGTTTTAATTAGATTAATATACTCCTATTATTATCCAATTAGGTTATTTATTATTATCCTAAATGTATTTGATATATTATAAGATAATAATTAGGAATCCTATTCCGAATGGAATTCCTATTAAGTAACCTATTCCTATCTAACTAGGGTTTAGATACAAGCGACTATATATACCCCCTCCCTATGAGAATTTCGACCAAGCTAATCCCCTCTCCTTATTGTGATTTTCGAAACCTACATTAAGTAAGAGAGAGTGAATTCGCATCCCCTAGTTCGTGGACAAGAATTCATACGGCTTCCGTCAATTGATTAATCTCATCCATCCCTTTTTCTCTTTGATATTGTGTTAGTTAATTAGAGGCAATCTAATTTGGTTGCATCTCATAAGGGTTGATTCCATCTTAACCTCACCGTGTTATACTTTGTGGTTGGAATCTCGGAGAAGATTTGTGGGCGCTTCTTTAACAACGGTATACGGCTTCCGTCAATTGATTAATCTCATCCATCCCTTTTTCTCTTTGATATTGTGTTGGTTAATTAGAGGCAATCTAATTTGGTTGCATCTCATAAGGGTTGATTCCATCTTAACCTCACCGTGTTATACTTTGTGGTTGGAATCTCGGAGAAGATTTGTGGGCGCTTCTTTAACAACGGTAGATTGTTCATCGAAAGGTATTCCTTCTTATCCCTCTTTATATGAAATAACGATTAACGGATCCTATGGTTAAAAGGAAGTAGGCTAAAATTTTTATATTTCCGCTGCTATACATTAGCCTTAATTTCCATCAGTGGTATCAGAGCCATCGTTAAATCCGTTATTTCATATATGAAAATTTAGAAGTTTTCAATAGGATTGAATAAATATTTATGGTTAGGATTAATTAACAAATTGTTTGATTAATTAATTCTAAAGATAAATAAATTTTAGTTAATTGTTAATTAAAATTGATTATGTGTATGTTCCTAATTATTTCGGTTGATAATCATTGTAACAAAATCTATTAGTTTTATAGTTAGGTTAATAAAATTAGTTTTATTAATTCTAAATGATAAAACGGAAATCTATTGTAGTTTTTCCTATTTTCGAAAATCGTTTTTTAAAACCGTTTTAAAACCTGATATATATATATATATATATATATATATATATATATATATATATATATATTAGAAAAAAAAAATACGAGAGCGGCTCGGGTCGCGCCAAACGGCAGCAGCCCAGTTTCGGGCCCCGGCCCGAATCCCACTTGATTTTAATTGTTAAAATTGGCTTGAATATAATTTATATATATATATATATATATGTTTCGGAAATTAATAGTTTTCTGTTTTGATTATCGAATGAAAAATTCGTTTAAAAGTTTGTTTTTACCAAGTTGTAAATCAAAGTGTTAAATGAATTGAAATCAAAATAATTGGGACATGCATAATCGACGTTTTATATGGTTATATTAATCTAAGGATTAATATAAAGATACAAAACGATTAGAAGTAAAATTGGATGAAAGTTAATTTGACGAGTTAATGTGATTAACCTAAATATTACATAAGTCGGTTATGTAATCAACCAATTAAATTTATTTAATTGAGTCTATGCATGTTTGGAGTTATGGACATATTTGGACCCTCTTTTAGTCTTTAGGTATTTTTGAAATAGGGTCTGCGCGTCCTGCCTTTCTACTATCTATTGTAATTTCTCCTCTCATCTAATTCCCTTCAATTCAATTGAAGTTTTCTTATAGTAGTATAGAAATTAATATGTAATTTCAAGGCGCCATGGAGAAGACGGAGGACCTAAAGAGAAATATGTAATAGTTAGTATTTCCTTAGGTTTGGCCTTTTATTCCGTCTCTGGCTCGACGGAATAATTTAGATGATATGTCCATAACGCCAATGTATGTGAATGTATGTATGTCTGATGTATGCTAAAGCAAATCAAGACTAAGTTAGATTATGAGACCTAAATAAAATCCCTCGTTAAAAAGTTAAGTAAATAAGCAAGTTATTAAAATCGGTTGTCCCTCCCTAATATCATAATTCAGCCGGCAGTACTGGGGGCCTTTGGGTTGTTGAGCAAACTCAAGCTCGGGGTCTTATGGTAACACCTGAATTATCGAAAGTTATTCTTTCATGAATATGGGGTAATACTTAAATTAGATTATGATAATTGGATGAGCAAACTCATGTTGTCATAAACTAATGGGCAATATGGTTGGGATTAATGTGAATAACATGTTAGTTACTAATGTGGTTAGTAACCCAATAACCTAGGAGTCACATTCGAGATGTGATTGATTATATGAATCTACCTAACAAATGAGACTAGCTTGTTGAGAAAACTCAAGGCGAAATCTCAGGAGTTAGGATCCTAGCTCACTAAAGGATTTGTGAAATTCTTCGAATTAATATGGAGGGCTATTAATTTGGCAAAATAGTGGGAGCAATCTGAAATAAATTAAAAGGCCTATAACTTTAGATTGTTATACTTTAAAGCAAATGAATGACATACGTCTACTCTTTCTCACTCTCAGGTTTTGTTTAAACACACTCTTAAAATCATGACTAAAACCAATCTGCAAAACATTCTTACCGATAACAAACTGAATGGTTCAAACTTCACCGACTGGTTTCGCAACCTCAAAATTGTTTTGAAGTTCGAGAAAATTGGGTATGTACTTGATACATCGATACCCCTTGTCCCTGAAGATGATGCTCCCATCGAGGAAATTGATGCTTATCAGAAGCACAAGGCTGATGACGATCATGCCGGATGCATCATACTTGCATCGATGACATCGGAATTACAAAGGCAACATGAGGAAATGAATGCCTATTCCATCATCATGCACCTAAAGGAATTGTTTGGGAAACAAACCAGGTGCGAACGCTACGAGATATCCAAGCTGTTATATCATTGCAGGATGCAAGAGGGCACATCAGTCATGACACATTGTGTCAAGATGATTGGCTACATTACCAAACTTTCTAGTATTGGATTTGCGATGGATAATGAATTAAGTGTTGACTTAATTCTTCAATCCCTCCCAGAAAGTTATTCACAGTTCATTATGAACTATCAGAATGACTTGCAAACCTCTCTTGAAGAGCTTGCAAACATGCTCAAGTCAGTTGAGCCCAATATGAAGAAAGACAAGACCATACCGGCTCTTGTAATTGAGGGATCGAAGAAAAGGAAAGGGAATTTTCCCAATCCTAAACATCCCAAGAAAGGTAAGAAAGCTATGTCCAAGGGAAAGGAAGTGAAGAAGCCCAAAGGAGAATGCCACTTCTGTGGTAAAGACGGGCATTGGAAGAGAAACTGCAAGGAGTATCTAGCCACCCTCAAGAAGGGAAAAGGCGGTGCTTCTACATCTGGTATGTTTTATATTGAAATAAATATAGTTTCACTGTCTGAATCTTGGGTACTTGATACCGGATGTGGATCTCATATTTGTACAAATATACAGGAACTAAATCAGACTAAGGAACTAAAGAAAGGAAGCATAAACTTGCGAGTTGGAAATGGAGCAAGAGTTGCCGCTCTCGCAATTGGAGATTATGCTTTACCTTTGCCCTCTGGGCTTGTAATAGAATTAAGGAATTGTTTATACGTTCCTGAGATGTCTCGTAACATTATTTCTATTAGCCATCTTATTGACGACGGTTTTCATATTTCAATAAAGAACAATAGTTGCAATTTTTATAAAGATTCGATCTTTTATTTCTCAGGAATATCACAAAATGGGATTTATGTGTTAGATGATAAAACTCCTGTTTTTGCAATTGATACCAAAAGATATAAGATAGATAATTCAGCTTACTTGTGGCATTGTCGTTTAGGCCATATAAACAAGAGACGCATGCTAAAGCTACATTCAGATGGGCTTATAGATCCAATCGATTCCGAATCATTGGAAACATGCGAATCATGTTTAAAAGGTAAAATTACAAAGACACCCTTTAGCAATAAAGGTGAGCGTGTATCAGACACTCTAAGACTCATTCATTCAGATGTATGTGGTCCTATGTCAGTCCAAGCAAGAGGAGGATTCAGATACTTCATTAGCTTCATAGATGACCATACTCGATATGGCTATATCTACTTGATGAGGCACAAATCAGAAGCCTTTGACAAGTTCAAATGCTTCAAGAATGAAGTGGAAAATCAATTAGGAAAGAAAATAAATACGCTTCGATCTGATCGAGGTGGCGAATATCTTTCTGATGATTTTCTGAATTATCTAACTGAATGTGGGATATGCTCACAATGGACACCTCCCTATACACCACAACACAATGGTGTATCCGAGAGGAGAAACCGTACCCTATTAGATATGGTACGATCCATGATGAGCATGGCCTTACTTCCAAAGACGTTCTGGGCTATGCCTTAGAAACTGCCCTCTTCACCCTAAACCGAGTACCAACTAAATCCGCTAGTTCCACACCATATGAATTGTTCGTTGGTAGGAAACCCGTGTTCTCGTTTATGCTAGTATGGGGTTGTTCAGCGTATGTCAAACGCATTGCGTCCGACAAACTAGATTCTAAATCTGATAAATGTTTCTTCATTGGATATCCCAGGGAAACCATAGGGTATTACTTCTATCATCCAGATGATCAGAAAGTAATAGTATCCAAGCACGCAACCTTCTTAGAGAAAGAGTTTCTCGAAGAAACACAAAAGGGAAGTATGATTGAACTCGACGAAGTTCAAGAGGAAGAAACACCGACTGAAACAACAGAGGCGGTTGAGGTACCCGAAGAAGTCCCATTAAATGAGACTCCAGTGGCACCTATTCGTAGATCACGAAGAGTTCGTGAACTCCCGGTTAGATATGGTTTTCTAGTGGCAGATGATAATGAGGTTCCCGTATTAGACGACGAACCCGAAAACTACGAAGAGGCTCTTACTAGTCCAGATTCTAAAGCATGGCTTGAGGCCATGGATTCTGAAATGGATTCCATATATACTAACCAAGTGTGGACTTTGGTTGATCCACCCGAATGGATAATTTCCATTGGGTGCAGGTGGATCTTCAAAAAGAAGACTGACATGGATGGAAAGGTTAGCACCTACAAGGCTAGGTTGGTAGCGAAAAGATATCGTCAGAAACAAGGTGTTGATTATGACGAAACCTTCTCTCCTGTTGCTATGTCCAAATCAATCAGAATCATGCTTGCAATTGCCGCTCATTTTGATTATGAGATTTGGCAAATGGATGTGAAAACAGCTTTCCTAAATGGAATCTGCTTGAGGATGTATACATGATGCAGCCTGAAGGTTTCATATCAAAGGATGCAAATAAAGTTTGCAAACTTCAGAGATCCATTTATGGACTCAAGCAAGCATCTAGAAGCTGGAACAAGCGTTTTGACGAAACCATAAAACAATTTGGTTTCGAACAAAATTGCGAAGAAGCTTGCATTTACAAGAAAGCAAGTGGGAGCTCTATAGCATTTCTCATACTATATGTGGACGATATACTGTTAATGGGAAATGACATTGCTCTATTACAATCGGTAAAAGTATGGTTATCCGGTAACTTCTCAATGAAAGACCTTGGTGAAGCAGCCTATATACTTGGTATAAAGATCTACAGGGATAGATCGCGTAGACTGCTTGGTCTTTCACAGGCTACATACATTGAAAAGGTGCTAAATCGGTTTAGCATGCTTGAATCGAAACGAGGTAACTTACCCATGGTACATGGAGTAAAGTTAAACAATCATCAATGTCCTAAAACTGATGATGACAAACGACGCATGGCTGTAGTCCCGTATGCCAGTGCGATCGGTTCGATTATGTATGCTATGCTATGCACTAGACCTAACGTAGCGTTCGCGTTATCTGTAACGAGTCGTTACCAAGGGAATCCGGGAGACGAGCATTGGATTGCCGTCAAGAACATTCTTAAGTACTTGAGAAGGACTAAAGATATGTTCCTAGTGTACGGAGAAGGAGATCTGAAAATTGAAGGATTTTCAGACGCTAGTCATCTCACAGATGAGAATGATTTTAAATCCCAATCAGGATACCTGTTTATCTTGAATGGGGGTGCGGTCAGTTGGAAAAGTTCCAAGCAGGGAAGCGTAGCTTTCTCTACGACCGAGTCAGAGCACATCGCTGCTGCGGAAGCAGCAAAGGAAGTAGTTTGGATTAGAAAGTTCATTACAGAACTAGGAGTGGTGCCTGACATTGTCAATCCCATTACTCTGTACTGTGATAACAATGGAGCCATTGCGCAAGCAAAGGAACCACGGTCTCATAATACATCCAAGCACTACCTAAAGCGATACCACATCATAAGAGAGATTGTGGCTAGAGGAGATGTGAGAATAGAAAGAGTACCTACAGAGGACAACGTTGCAGATCCGTTGACAAAGCCTTTAACCCAGAAAGTACATGATCGTCATTTAACTTCTACTGGGATAAGTTTTAGAAACAATTGGCTTTAGTCCAAGTGGGAGTATGTTGGGGTTTTGGTGTCCTATAGTCAATTGTTGCAGGATACAAACTTAATGTAAATGAATTGTTCTTTATATCATTTGTTTTAATGAGATATATGTTTTATAACTATATAAAGGCAATCCCTTTTAAGCACTATATAAAGTCTAATAAAAGGAAATCCGTAAGTTTGTTTAAAGTGATTATAAAGTGTTCATACAAGCATGAAGTGAGACAAAACTTTATAATAAACTAATAAACTTAAAACCACCCCAAGTCAAGTGATATGTTTAGGATTGATATATCACTATTGAGACTTGTATGTAACAATGTCTTCTGTCCGACAGAAAGTTGATCTCACAAGCTTCATATATATAGATATCTGGACAGTTACATAGATCCGATGAAACGTCGTTCATTAGGATTGGGGATCCGATTTGAGATAACAGGATGGGTAGATTCATCTTTGTCACCTGTTCATCTCATTGGTATTAATAGGTATAAGTAATCCTCAGACTCAAAGGAATGTTAATTGGTCATCCTGAATTACTGAATGTGAGACTTTGATCTTGTGGTCCCACGATCCTTAACAGAGATGACTCTGGGGTGTGAACTGCAAAGGTTGAGTGTCACAGGAAGTAATGTCAGGGTAGTTATACATTGGATTGAGCATTTATCACTCCCGATTAATGGGAGATATATCCAAGGATCGCTTGTGGAAGACTCGACTCTAAATCCTTGCAAGGTGATAGCTTAAGAGTAGAAATACAGATTTCACTTAACCTATCTATTTGAGTTGACTCGGCCTGTACAAGTAAAACAAACGTCTCGCTATATGTGACTTGACATCACCCATAGTCATAAGATTCAGTTCAAGGATATAGTTGATAAAGGATCGAATTATACTGTAACTAATACGGAAGGGTTAACGATAGAATCAACCTGTCTTCTTAACGGACACTGGGGGAATGATTACAGACTTGCCTATAACATACTCAGTACATCATTCCGTTATGCAAGGATTAAATATAATTCTTGAAGAAATTAATTTAATAGTTGCATACGGCCAGAAGTAGTAAGAACCTAATGGATCACACATAAGACTTGGAACCAAAAGAGAGATGGATATGATTAATAGATGGAAGCCCAATTGAGCCCAGTAAGGCCCATTTATATAGAGGGGGCCGAAATTTATATATAGTAAATAAGGAATTATTTTAATTCCATTAATCCTAATTTGATTAGGTTTGTGAATTAAATTAATTAAGAGATAATTAACTTATGAGTTTTAATTAGATTAATATACTCCTATTATTATCCAATTAGGTTATTTATTATTATCCTAAATGTATTTGATATATTATAAGATAATAATTAGGAATCCTATTCCGAATGGAATTCCTATTAAGTAACCTATTCCTATCTAACTAGGGTTTAGATACAAGCGACTATATATACCCCCTCCCTATGAGAATTTCGACCAAGCTAATCCCCTCCCCTTATTGTGATTTTCGAAACCTACATTAAGTAAGAGAGAGTGAATTCGCATCCCCTAGTTCGTGGACAAGAATTCATACGGCTTCCGTCAATTGATTAATCTCATCCATCCCTTTTTCTCTTTGATCTTGTGTTGGTTAATTAGAGGCAATCTAATTTGGTTGCATCTCATAAGGGTTGATTCCATCTTAACCTCACCGTGTTATACTTTGTAGTTGGAATCTCGGAGAAGATTTGTGGGCGCTTCTTTAACAACGGTAGATTGTTCATCGAAAGGTATTCCTTCTTATCCCTCTTTATATGAAATAACGATTAACGGATCCTATGGTTAAAAGGAAGTAGGCTAAAAATTTTATATTTCCGCTACTATACCTTAGCCTTAATTTCCATCAATGGTCCCCAGCGTTGAGCCATTTCTCCCTGCTTTTGTCACGGAGAAGCATCTCTTGTCTGAGTAATTGAAGCTCAATATCATGCTTAGCTTCCTCTTCCTGAACCATACTCGCTTCATTCAGTCCCTGTTTAGAGATGCTAATCTGAACCTCCTCCAGCTTTTTCATAGCAGCCTCAATGTTACTATCCACCCTCCAAAATACCTCACGATTCCAGGCACGGATCTTAGGACGAAGAGTTTTAAGCTTATGGCATAGCAGCTGAGCCGGGGGCAAAGAATCGGAGCAGGTTGACCAATGCTTAGAGATTAAATGGTGTAGAGACTCGTGCGTTGTCCACATTGAAAGGAACCTGAACCTTCCTATACGAGCATCCCCAACACTACAGGAGAGAATTATTGGGCAGTGATCCGATTTATTCCGAGGAAGAACTGAGCACTGAATGCTATCCCAGCTATCAATAAAAGCCTCATTCACGAGGGCCCTGTCTAATTTACACTCAATATGATCATCGCCCAGCCTCCCATTCGACCATGTGAAATAAAGGCCAGAACTCTCCACTTCCGTGTAACCACCCAAATTGATGAACTCTCTAAAATCCCTGCAGCTTCTTTGAGACGGAGGTCTGCCTGTTTTCTCATGCGCCCTTCTAACCGCGTTGAAGTCACCAAGCACAAGCCTCTTTTCACTCCCTTCCAGACCAATAATAGATTCCTAAAGAAAACGACGCCTTAAGGCACAGTTGCTTCAATAAACAAACGATACCTGATACTCCTGAGAGCCCAAACTGTATCCGCAAGTGATGTGTTGCTCATGATTTACAATGGATTGCAAACAATTACCGAAACCAATTTTACAGAAGATCCAAAGAGAGTTACAATCATTACGGAAGATAAATTGTAGACCAAGAGACTGTTAGAAAAGATTCGGAGTTCTTTCAAATTCAACCATAGGTTCCGACAGGCAGACCAAATCAGGATGATTTGTTCTGCATAAAACCTTAAGTGAATGTTGGGTACCCGAATTGTGGATCCCCCTACAGTTCCAATACAAACAGATCATGTGTATTTGGCAGACGATCTAGCTCGACCCTTCATTCGGGAGTCATTAGATTTAGCCTTGGACTTCTTTCTAGAGGTAATCCAATCACTTCCCTCAGCCGCAAATTCATTATCAGCACGGTGATCACAAAGATCTCTGTTTTTGGTTCTAAGAAGATGTTGTTCCCATTCAATAGACTCAGAAAGGAAGTTTACCTCATTATGCATGTTTGGTCGGTTAAGCTCAAGTTCCCCAGGTTCTATATCAGTTCTTTCATCAACCAATTCCTCAGAGCCAGGATTCACACACCGAGCTTCAATTCCCCACTGCTCGGACTTGTGCAGGACCATTTGCAAAGTGTTCGAGCCATTGACCCCTACTGCGCTAGGGGTAATATTGCCTTGATCATCGCCCTCTTTCTCAACTTGCTCCTCCATAATACCAGACGATGGGGCCTTACGCCAAACAACACTGATATTTACCTGCTTTTTAGCCTTCTCAGCGTTCGTTCTGACTGTACCAGAGTTTCTCCGACACTGTACTGAAGAATGTCCAATGGAGGAGCAGGTACCACAAATGGAAGGGAGATTCTCATAGTCCATATAAACCCACTGCTTATGATTGTCTGTGTCAATCCGTAATTCCGACTGAATCTCCCTAGACAGGTCGACATCAACTAGTACTCTGGCATAGTGCCTAAATTCACCATTAACGGTATTTTGATCAAACCGAATGGGAACACCCACTGCTCTAGCAATGCTAGCAAGGATCCTGGGATCCCAAAACTCCCAAGGCAGGTTATAGAAGCGAACCCATACCTGAGCAGATGTGTTCTTATGAAGGTCAGGGTTGAAACCCGGAGACCAGAGTGAGAATCTGATAATGCAGGGCTTCAAAGCAATGGCCCCAATCCCCCAAATAGCTTGTAGGGCACATTCATTCGGCATGATAATTTGATAAAAACCCTTCCCTAGTGAAATCAATTGCCAATCAAGATTACGTTTCCATACCTGATTCAATCTCTGCTTGAGATCTGCGTGCTTCCAAGGTTTTTCCCCTTTGTTCAGCATAACCCGACCAATAACAGAGTGTTGTACCGATTTATTCTCTCCTCATATAAGTCTTATTGAATACGAACAGCTCGGAAACCACCTTCTTCGGAAAAAATCGGCTGAGAAGGTGTCGGAATCGCGATGGATGAAGTAGAGCCCCTGACCGCATCTCCAAACGAAGTTACGAGCGAGGAAGAGGCCACTTTCTTCCTTTTAGTATCAAAATCAAGCTTAGAGAAACGCTCGAATGCTGTACGGTCAAAGAGGTGAGCAATGGCATACGGCGAAGCGTCGGCCGCCGGAGAAGAAGAAGCCACCATAGTAGCTAGGTCATCTAGCAATACCTTTCCCAAAGTCAAAAAAAAAGTCATATGTTTTCCCACAATATTTTTCAACAAATAAACAGATCTAAAAAAACCTCTTCATAAAAAAATCCCTTAGACACTTTGATGAGCATGAAATTTTTTGTAACAAAATATTGGTTTTCATTTTTAGTAAAAAGGAATTTTTTAGTAATATTCTTAAAGTTGATCATTATTTTTGTTCAACAGTTTAATGCAATTTTTTTAGTAGTACTCTCTAACTCGTACAATATTTTTTATTCAATCACTTTTCTTCATGTATTCAAGTTGGTAAGGTCAATTTGATCCGGATTTAATACTTTTATTGTGTAAAACACCAGATGAGCTATTCGATTAGGAATCATAAAAACGCCTTCTGGCAGGGGGAACTTCATTTCCCAATCCAGATATTGGGTAAATATATCCAATTAGGTTCATGGGATAAATTGTGCTGGGGTTTTATGTCCTATAGACAATTGTTTTAAGATATAAACTAAATTGTAAATGAAATGTTCTTTTTATCATTTGTTTTATGAGATATAGTATGTTTAACTATATAAAGGTATTAATCTATTATCACAACTAAACAAGTTAAAATAAAAGGAAATCTCGAGTTTATTTAAGTAGTCATAAAGTATTCATACAAGCATGAAGTGAGACTGTACTTTAAACTAAGTTAGTAAACTTAAAGCTGCCCCAAGTCAAGTTATATGTTTAGGGATTACATAATGCTATTGAGACTTGTATGTTCTATTGTGAACATAAAGCTGATCTCATAAGCTTTAGATATTCAGATATCTAGGCAGTTACATGCATCCGGTGAAGGAGTTCATTAGGATTTGAGACCCGGCTTGAGATAACAGGATGGATGGATTTATTTAGTTTCATATGTTTCGTGTCAAAGGTATTAATAGGTATAAGTAATCCTCAGATTCAAACAAACATCAATTAGTGATTCTGGATTATGGAGTGTGTTACTTTGACTTTATTTAAACATGATCCATAATAGGAAGGCTCCTGGGGTGTGTGCGAGCAGGCACTAGGTATCACATGAAGTAATTGCAGGATAGTTAATGTTAGATTGAGCATTTGTCACTCCCGATAGATAGGAGATATATCCATGGCCTCTTGTAGAGAATTAACTTGAAATCCTTGCAAGGTGATAACATTAAGAGTAGAAATGAAGATTTCGTTTAACTTAACCATTCAGAGTTCATTCTACTTAGACAAGTAAAACAAACGTCTCATTACATGTAACTTGACATATTTCATAGTTATAGATTCATTTAAGGATATAGTTGATGAAGGGTCGAATTATACTGAACCTAATACGGAAATGTAAACATTAGTATCCACCTAGCTTCTTATCGCTCTAGGGAATGTTTACGATTTTGCTAGTAATAGTATATGCCCTCATCCCATTATACATTCAGTTGAAGTGAATTTGTTTAAACTAATTCTAGTAAATATATACGACTAGTAGCGGTAAGAACATATGGGGTCACACATGGGACTTGGAACCAGAGGACGAAATGGTAATTATAGTTAGGACATCAATGGGGCCGAAATTTGTATATAGTATGGGATTATTGATTAATTGATTTATTTAGATAATTATAATTGGATTATAATTATAATTAAATTGGCAAGGGAAGGCTTGCCCCCAATACACCCTTGTGGTGGGACCCCTCCCCGGACCCTCGCTCAGCGGGGACGCGTAATGCGACCGGGCCGCCTTTTTTTTTTTTTTTTATAGTTATGGTTAAATTAATTATGGTTAAATTAGTTGTAGGATGATATTAATTAGTAAGTATAATGTGATTATATCTCTAAATTATTATCCTAACATAAAAAGTATTCTAATGGGATTAGAATTAGAATTATTATTTATATTTATATTAGATACATGTAATGATAATAATTATATTTATTTATTTAACCAGTAAACACATTCGGACTAGGATTCTAATTAACTATTTTAACCTAATCAGACTATAGGATTAGGAAATTGAAACATTATACATACCCCAACCCCTTATAGAATTCGGTCATCTCAAATCTAATGGAAGAAAATTCTTCTCGACTTCCTCTTTGATCTCGTGTTGATTGCTTTAGAGGCAATCTATTTTGATTGCTATTCATTGGTTGATTATTTACTTTTCTCATTTACTCCCTCTTTGATCTCGTGTTGATTCCTTTAGAGGCAATCTATTTTGATTGCTATTCATTGGTTGATTATTAACGCTTTCTTTTGTTGTTTGTGTTCGTGAAAAGACGGTTGATGTCTACGTGGACACTTCGTTTGCAATGATAGATATTTATTCAGGAAAAGTACATACTTTTAATCCTTTTTAATATAAAATAACGATTAATGGATCTTAGGAAAGGGAAATAGATTAAAAAATCTTATATTTCCGATGTGCTTACATTTGTTTATTTGCCTTCAAATTGGCTTTTTTGTTCTTTTGAGGAAGGGAAATTTTCATCCTCTGAGGCCAAACATGATGTTCTTCAGCCAGTTTAAGGAATTCGGCGATTAAAGGGGAAGGTTGATCAGGAACCCTAAGATTCATCTTGCGAGCCTTCACAACTTTCTCAGTTACGGGTAGACCTCGGCATGGATTGGGCTGGATCGGGCTCGGGTCGGGCCTGTCGGGCTTGTGATAAAACCTGATAAGCCCAAGCCCAGTCCAAGCCCATAATAATTAGAGTCGGGCTCGGGCGGGCTCATGCCTAAAAAAGGAATCTCAAGCCTGCCCGTCCAAGCCCATATCTATATTAAAAAAAAATTCAATTAAAATAAAATACTCACTTTTTTTAATAAAAAAATAATAAACATAATAGTTAATAAGTCTTAGAAAATTATAATAAACTAATAGTTAAATTCAAAATAAAATTACAACATAACAATAAAAAATAGATAGAGTTAGAGAGTATATATATGAGGCATTTAAATAAATATTAAATTTATAAATGTATATAGATAACGGGTCGGGTCGGGCCTGACACTAATTTTATGTGGCCAGGCCCGGCTAAATGGGCATGGGCTCGGGCCGGCCGGGCGGGCTCATCGGCCCATGGCGAGGTTTAGTTACGGGAGAGAAAAAAGCATTGATCATAGCTGAACGCCATATTTTCTTTGAAAACAACTTTTCCTTTCAAAGATTTAGCCCTTTAAAGAAAAGAAAAGAGTAACAAGGAAAGAGAATATTGAAGGAAAACATACATGTTCGAAAATGACAGACTTAAAGGCATGAAACAATAGAAAGGTTTTGCAAATTTTCTTCTTCCATTTATAAGGAGGAAAAAGGTGATGAAGAGTTCTACCATTATTACTCTCATGAGAATCAAAGTGTTTTAATGATGAGTTTTGAAGAGGCGACTCACGTGATGCATTAGTGTGACATCATAGTGTCAAGCATGTTCAAGCAGTAGAAATGACGTTTCATTTGGAGAGAGCCCTAAAGAATTTTTTTTTTTTTTTGTAAATTTAGGTGGCCATCTGATATGGTATTAGATAAATGGGCCCAAACGCTTAAGTAATGGCCAATCCGATATTTGGACCTGATCCAAGAAGCCCATATCAAATGAGAGCACAAAGCTCACATATAAGAAATTCCCTACAGGAGTTGCCTAAATGGACACGTTGACCAATAATTGTCCCAGATTCCAAAAGCACGCTACTAATTCCTATCAAATATGGAAGCCAATGTGGGACTGCCACGTGTAAAAATACATAACCTTCTTTAGGTACATAATTACCTATAAATAACTTTGAAATTAGAGCCTCAAGTACGTCATTTTTCATACACTATTGTCTTCTACTCATGTTCTTTCAAGTTATTACGTACTTCTCAGTATACCACTGACTTAAACATAGGAGAGGGTTCACTAGACTCCTACCCTTCCCTAACTGTTTGTTGTTGTTTTAGGTCATCGAAAGCACTTGGAAGGTAACATTCAGTATAAAGGACATCACATGTGATATATATTGTTTGTGATTTTTTACTAATGCGTGATAAAATGCACATATGTACGAAGATGACAAGATTCAAGACTTATAAAACAACTTCATGAATTAGTTTTCAAATTGACCAAACTTGTCAATATTAAAGGTAAAATTGTTCTTAAATGCCAACATTGGAGATAAAATTACACTATTTCATATTTATCGCGCATATGTACGGAGATGATAAGATTCAAGATTCAGAAGACAGTTTGATGAATTATTTTTCAAATTGACCAAACTTCTCAATGTTAAAAGTAAAATTGTTATTTACTGCCAATATTAGAAATAAAACTGCACTATTTCAGACATTGATAGTAAAATTATGATATTTTATTACAATCTAGGACAACTCCTAAATTTGATAGCCTAAAGTTAAACAAGTATTCTTTCTACTTTTCTCCAATTGTATTTTTCAAGCTTCAAAGTTCAATTCCTTCCACCGTCGACTGTAATTGATGCTTCAATATTCTGTCCTTTGCCATTGTTGCCTGTGCAAATTCAGCATTCAATATTGTACCAAAAACAATTATAAATTATAAATTTATCTCTATAAAGTGAAAATTTCCTGTAGAAATGGATATGTTAAAATTTTACTTTGAACCCGCTGAACGGTGATTCAATATGGATTATGATTGCCACATTGAACTTTTTATACAATTCGCCGATAACTGAACATATATCATGTATTTTGACAAATTGTTTATAATTATATTAATAATTCCAGTAAATATTTTAGTTGAGTTTTTTTAATTAATTTACGTGTCAAACTTTTTTATTTTTAACATATGTCAAACTTAATAGTTGTTATTTTGGTAGCTTTTTTTTAGTATTTTTTTTTTAGCAACACATGAAATATTAAATCTAAGCCTCAGGATGCTTTGAATCTCCACCTTAGGATTCTAATAAGCCTAGATCTAACGGTGAATGAGCAAATTCTACTTGCTCATTAAGGTGCATGTGATCAAGACTGTTTAGACATAATTGATATTTGGAAAGTTTAAACTTAAACTAGAGATCTCGAGTTTGAGTCTTAGTGTAAACATAAAGATTTAATTAAGAGATGATCACCTAAAAGGTTCTTGACGAACCTCGAACCTAGAAAACCAATATATTCAAATTTTTTATTAGATAAGGGCAAAATTGATCTTGGTTGGATAAAATTTTATCAATTATGAAATTAAGAGTAAATGTGCATTCCTCCTAAAAAATTAATAATAAGTTGCAAAGAGGGAGAACCTGATTATTCCAATTGATGAAAAGAGTTACAAGTGCAAGAAATGCTGCTTGAAGAAGAGATCCTATAAGTGCACCCATCCAAAGTCCTTTGGCTCTAAAATGCATAAGAAAGCATAGAACAATAGAAATTGGCATTCCAACAAAATAATAAGCCCCTAAATTGATGAATGCCCCTGTCCTCTGCAACCCACATCCTCTGGTAACCCCTGTCGCCATTTAATTAACGACCATCAAATTACAGATATATATATACAGTAAAACCTCTATATAGGAATACACTTGAGACCGAGCTATTTGTATAACAAAATAGAGGTTATTATTGTATAGAGTATTATATAGAGACTTTACTGTATAGAGTAAAGATGAGTTACCAGAAAGTATTGCTTGCATGGTATCCGATATGATTGAGAGGGAAAGAAGTGGAGCTATTTGACTCACATACTTTATAACTTGTTTATCGTTGCTATATGCATATCCAAATACATTTCGAGCGCAGAACAAACTTGTGCTTACAATTGCTGCCTCCGTTAGCGAAATTCCCAGTACTACCCACACTACTGATCTAGCTGCTTTCGGATTTCCTGCTCCTAACTCATTCGATACTCGAGTACTGCACCAACCAAATCATCACCAAAATCGTTACCCATATCATATGTGAAACCACAAATCATTTCGGAGCTCTAGAAGAAAACCTCGCTGCAACGCCAACACCATATTGCACAAAGTAGTGCAGTGATGTAGTTGTCATACTGGTTCATCACATAGAGACAGAGACAGATCAAAGATAAGAAAAACGCGCAAAACGCGCATAACCAATATTTGTATAATCAAGTATGGCATACCAAATAGAAAGGACTGATGTTTCAAGCTTTGGGTCTCTAAGTTTTCCAGCCATCAATATAAGCACCTCAAAGGTCCACCATTCAAGACTACCAAAAAACACTACATTCTCAAATTCAGATATCCTTAAAACCCTTAAAAGTATATATATAAATTTACTTAACTTGCCAAGGAAAAGTTATAAAAAAAAAATCCCTTAGACACTTTGATGAGCATGAAAATTTTTGTAACAAAATATTGGTTTTCATTTTTAGTAATATTCTTATTAATGTTAAGAATTGAACTTCAGTGGCCACAATATTTGTGGCTGTCCGCTCTGGTCCAAATCCAACACCTTGGGCCTCACGGCTTTAAAACGCGTCTGCATGTATAGGATTCGCATCTTACTAATAAGCCTCAATCACTCCCTCTCCATTTCCGATGTGGGATTCAGTTCATTCCTGCCCCATCGCCATCCCTTAGGGCCGCTCCTTGCTCAGGCCTTCTTACCCCGGCCCCACCCACTCCGGACCGGGTCGTTACAATATTAAATGGGTAAAGTTCAGTGACCGGCCATGGGTGTAATTTACCCTTAATTAGAGTGTAAAAACTTACCAAACCATCCATTAATTAGTGTATAAAAACTTACCAAACCATTACAGCAGAAGGGAAAGCGAAATGCCAAAACTGGTGCAAGCTGGAGCAAACTTCTTTAAAGCAAAAACATCTAGTTTGTTGACAAGAAGGAGAATATCTCATGTATAAACCAAGCAAGAACACATTTAACCAATAAGCCAAACCAATGGAAATTGAACCTCCAATCTCTCCAAAATGGCACTTATAAATTAGAGCCCAACATAGTGGTAAATGGAAACAGAAAGTTACAGATGAAGTTACTAGAATTGGAAGTGTAAATCCTTGAGACTGGAAGTAGCGAATTAATGATTGAAGAATAGCATATCCGAATAAAGCTGGTATTAGTGCAATTGAATATCTGGAGGCCACTCTTGAAATTTGAGGGTCAAAACCAATTGAAATTAAAAGCTTGTCCATGAATATCCATAGGATTGAAATAAGGACACAGATTGAAACAAGAGATGATATGGCTGTATAAGTATAGCTTCCAATCTTTTTGTATTGCCTTGCTCCATATACTTGCCCACATAGAGTTTCTAGTGCTCCAGACAGCCCAAACTGCATTATATTTATAGGCATCAAACAACCACATGATATTTCTAATAATTTTTGGGAAGTTTTATGACTCCTTTAACTGAGGTAAGTATATAATTAAAATAAAAACATAATATGTAACGACCCGGTCCAGAGTGGGTGGCGCCGGGGTAAGAATGTCTGAGCAAGGAGTCGCCCGATGGGGGCAGGAATGAACTGAACACCACATCGGAAATGGAGAGGGGTGATTGAGGCTTATTAGTGAGATAAGAATTCAATACATGTAGACACGTTTTAAAACCGTGAGGTCCAAGGTGTTGGATTTGGACCAGAGAGGACAATATTTACAGGACAGGATGTTACATACGTCAGCATCTATTACATACGTCAGCATCTAGCATCTTCCTGAACTCAATTGATGATTTTTTCTTAATTCAGAGACGATTGATGATTTTGATAGTTTAGGATTCTAATTAACTTTTTGAAGCTTTAGTTAGGAAACCAAAACCAATTGGGTGTAATGTCAAAATAATAAGTGTAATTAAACATTGTGTTAATATTGTAATTATTTAAATGATTTACTTTGTGAAAGAAAAGAACAAATAAATTAAGAGAGAAGATATGATAGGACTTTAATGCATATTTATAGTTCGTTTTAAAAACATATCACGCACCTATAATTGGCTTTAAAAATCTATCAGTTGGCTCATTCAAGCCTCTTGAACACAAAATTATGACAGACGAGATCGCATATAGCATGTACATGTTATAGAAAGAAGCAAAGCGTATTTATTCATTAGGTATATCACCTCATATGTGAAAGATGAGGTGATGAATGATTTTTGTATGCAGTATGTCAATTATAAATATGTGATATGTTTTTAATGATAGGTTTTTAAAACTAACTATAAGTGTGTGATAGGTTATTTAAAAAGTTCAGGAAAAGAAAATTACAAGGACGGGGAAGCGAGTAGCGTTGGTAAAAGAGGCAGCCACGGAGACAGCAGAGAGGTGTAATTGTCCAAGATGGCCGGCCATCATAAGTGAAACTGCCGTCAATAAGTACTGTGACACTGAAACTATCACCATTGGAGCCGCTATCAAGCTCACTCTCTTTACCTCTTCCATTTTCTATTATTTCTCTTTTTTTTTTCAAGGAAGGAGAAGAACATTTGTCTCTCCTCTTTCAAACTTAAAATATGTACCACAGCTTTACCAAAGAAATAAATGAATTTGGACATCTGTTATACATATGTCAATGCAACGACATGCCAAATCCAATCATCAATTTCATTTTTTCTTTTTAGATTATTGTTCTTCCCACTAAATATTAATCAATATTAACTTTTCCGTGTACCATACATAAAGAAATCATTTTATCAAATAGGCTTAATATATGATTTGCTCGTCAACTTGTTCAAAAAGTTTGACTTGCCTCTTGAACTTTCAAAGTGTCGTGATAGTTCCCTTAACTTGTATAAAATGTTCAGTTAGTTCGCTAAATTTACGTAAAATGTAATCAATTGATCACTCGATTGCAAAAAAAAAAATAAATGCAGAAGATGTATTGCAAATAATAACTTCATTTTAATCTATTTTTGAATTATGTAATAACATTCTAAGATGCGTGAAGTACCTCTTCCGCATTTAACATACTTTTTATGATCAGGTTGATTACATTTTGCGCAAGTTCAGATGGCTAACTGAATATTTTATGCAAATTGAGGAGGCTATCGGGACACTTTGAAAGTTCAAATGGCCAATTAAGCTTTGTAGACAAGTTCAAGAGACAAATGATGTGTCACGTCGAGTCATCTTCCGCACGATGTGTGCCATGCCACTCGCCATGCAAATGATGGACGGAAACTACAAGGATCCAGCATGGCTCACACGCTGTGTGAGTCCATATGGCACGGCATATGGAATCTTTTTAGTTGCCTTTTCCACCAAGTTGATTCAAGGGGGGAAAATGACTGCCATCAATTAATTACCGTTTTTCCACTCTGATTATTACTATTGTGCCATTCATCTTATTTACACCCATATCCCTCTATCTATCTATCTATCTATCCCTAGGGTTTAAGAGTTGCTTGTAGCCTAGTGAGGTATTTTGGTACTTTTGCTTGAATTATTTTTTTTTAAAAAAATTTGCGCGATGCGCTTACATTATAAAGAAGAAAGAAAAATCCCCACCAGACCCGAATGTGATTCGAACCCATGACCTCCCAAGGCATAGGTAAGCTCTCAACCATTAGAAAGGGGTACATATACTTCTTTATTTTGTAATGAAACTCACTTTTATAAAATCAAATCTCTTACTGCTCTTATTTACAAACATGTCATTTTAGTTTATTGTTTAAATGTCCTGTAATTTTTATGTAAGTGCCATTTTGATATTTCATTCCTATCTTACCCCTGTCACTTTTAATTACTTGTAATCCTAGCTAGGTCATTTATGTCTTTTACAGGGAATCCTTAACTTTTAGTTATTTGTAAGAATCATTAACTTTTATCAATACAATTTTATCATCTTCTTTATAAATCTTTTATTAAGGTTTTAACCTTCAACTATGGAAGATTTCGTTATTTCTACGATTTAGTCTGAAAAACCCTGGATTCACTCCATCAAGTTTAGTTTGAAAAGAATAAAATCAAAACTAACGCGTCACGAAACCGATCCGTAACAAATGATTCTTGGTTATATTTAAAACCAGATATGGATGTAAATCTAAAAGGCTAATACATAGTATTGTAAATAAAGAGTTCAAATATCAAAGAAAAGAAATATAAAAACAGAAAGCAGACAAGAGAAGGCATATATAGAAATAATCCAGAAACTTTATTATTATATTAGAATATGATTATTACTGTGAAGGATTAACATAACATTTATCAGAGTTTTTCTGAGAAAAAAAGGATTAACATAATCAAGGAGTCTTAATCAGATTTTTTCTGAAATGAACAGCAGGAGGAGGACCCTGGCCCTGGCAAGAAAAGCCACAATTGAGATAGCATGCTTCATTTTGATTAGGAGGTTGACAATGTTCTCTTGTGCATTTTTGGAAGCAATCTTCTCCTTCTGCCTTCACTACTACTTGACCTCCTAATACAACAATTATCATTAACATTGCTATTACACCTCTAAACTCCATTTTTATGAGACTAATTCACTATTTTCAGAGTGTTTCTGCCTCTTTTTATACCACTATTTTGTCATTATGTCTTAATTAATTAGCATTCATTTTGCTGTAAATGTTATTCCTATTCAAGGATATTCAATTTTATTTACAGTTTCCTGCTTTTATGGCTTCATTCATGCATATTTATTTTTTTAAGAAAATGCATGCATATTTCTTAATTACTAGTATTTCCCTTTCTTTAACATTTTTTTTATATATACCAGCAATAATATAATAATATGTTTTAATTTCTTCCTAAGAAAATGTTTTACCATTTATTAATAACAGGGTTAAGCTATAAAAATACCCCGAACGAGCAATTTTATCTCTAACGTTTAAAATGGTACAATTTTACTCTTAACATTTAAATAGTTCAATTTAACGTTGGAAACCAAGAGCAATTTTACCCTAACGTTGATAAATTGAGTCAATTTCGGACACTATTATAAAATACAGATATTTTTATTCCTTATGCTGCACCAATTGCATAACAATCCGTTCTAAAAAAATCATGTTTTTATAATTTAATTATAGAATTGGAGATTAATATTTATAAATTCGGTGGATTTTTTGAATTTTTTTATCTAATTTGTACAAAAAAGACAGTATATTTTTTTACTTTTTTTTTCACATCCGAACATATGTTTGTGATTTGTTAGCGATAAAATGACGCATATGTAAAGTGTAGATGACAAGATTCATGACCGAGAAGACAGTTTGATGAATTATTTCTCAAATTGATCCAATTTATCAACGTTAGGGATAAAATTGCATAATTTTAGACGTTAGGGGTAAATTTCTCCTACCCCAAAACGTTATGGATATTTTTACACCTTAACCCTTAATAATAATAGGCTTGCATTCAGACATTTTAATTTGCTTTAGCCACTATACTTTGAATGAGGGAGAAAAAGGGCCATTAAAACTCCAAAAGTCCTAAATTGCCAATAAATGACCACATGCCTCAAGTTAGAAACTGAAAATAATCAGAATATAAATACGAGTTTAAGCTAGCCTTGCCTCTTGTAGAGCAGAATTTATTGGGAAGATAGACATTGAAAGAATCGGATCAATTACAATCTCGTATCATGAGTCATGATGATTCACCCATGTAGATATTGTTGGTCCCGTGTAATGTAATAGGATTAGTTCCAAGGGGGGGTTAGGAACTAATGTAACTTTTTCGCTTAATTATGCTGACTTAATTTGATTCTTTAAATAACTTCACTCAGTTTTGGTCAGCAAGGTTGGGCGTTATGTAAGACAGCTTTAGTCAGAGGCTGATTAGAACTGTTTCACTTGTGAGTTGGGAAATAACGCTTAAGGTCAGCTTCCAACTCAGCACTCTGATTACTCAGTGTCGGCTTATACAAATTATGTACTGAGTAATTTAAGCAAGCAACACATACATATATATATCAAGAGAAGGGTTAGAGATTACTCAGCAGTCTTATCCTGGCTCGGTCTCACCGCCTACGTCCAGTCCCCAGAATCCTTCCGAGTTTTTTCAATCCACTACTGAGCTCTTTAAAGGTAGAGCACAAACCGTTTACAAAGCAATTAAGTATGCAAGAGTACCGGCCTCTATTCGTCTACTCAATCCTACTGAGCGCTATAACCGAACATTCAGATTTTCTCTACCGTTGAGTACTAAAATCGAGTACTCAGCTTCACTCTCTCAACCTTTACAATTGATACAAGATTTGTTCTCTCAAACGAAGAACACTTTAGATGAATACAAATTCACTCTATACTTTTACACAGAGATTGGATTTGGGTGTAAGAACTTGCTTTTTCTATTTAGACAGCTTCTATTTTGGATTTTCACTCTTGTGAAGATTTGCTTTTCTGTCTGTGCTTTCTTGTATTTCGGCTAAGGATCCAAGTGATGAACTTGTCCTTTTATAGTAAAATCTGATGCTTCAATCATTTGAATTCGGACATATCCATTGAATTCAAACGGTCTTCTTGCGTCATTCATTGGTCAGCATACAGATTTGCAGGCCAATCCTGTCGTCTGAAATTAGCAGTTGTCAGGCTTGCCAGTTTCGTCTTCTTACGCCAGGTTTGTCATCTTGCAAAACGCCAGGTGATCCATGCGTCTCGAAAAGGTCTCTTGGCGTAATTCCGAGGCTTTTGAATTGGTGCAGACCTTTGTCGGGCTTTGTCTTCTAGTTAACGGATCATTGGTGCTGTCCTGCCGAACACTCAGCTCGACTTAATTGATGTTGCCTTCGATCTTTATCTTTATCGGATACTGAGTAACATTCTACTCAGCGTCTTCGGTCAGCTTCGTCTTCAAGCGTTTGTTCTGAAGAAGACTTTTCTTTTATGATGCTGAGTTATGTTCTACTCAGCTTCTGTGGCTCATGCTGACTTCCTTCTATCTTACTTTTTATTTCTGTTCTCATTTATTAATATACTCAACATTGAACAAACACATTAGTACAATTAAATCAAAGCACTTAAATTTAATTGTCTTAATCATGGGATTAACTTAAATAATTTTATCAAATCAAAATCATGTGGAAAGGTGTTTCAACAGATATTAATTACGAGGTGAAAACGAAGAATCCACGAACTAAAATGGATGTCAAAGACATAAAATTAAGGCCTAAACCATAGCCCCCTAAACTATATATTAAAACATAAAACATGCAATTAACTCTAATTAAAATATAAAATAAACTAAAGAAACTCTAAGGACCTACTCATTAATAGGGATAAAACATCTTTATCAATAGGAAAATAACCGAATACTTTGCATGGACCAATCATACTTATCGACTAAGAGAAATTATGAAAAGATAACCTCCGAGATACGTGGACTAATGGGGTAGGGTTGTTGATCTCCAAAAAAGTTACCTTCCTGATTCGTGCCGCTTGTAGTCAGCACACGCTAAATTGAAGTGGATATGCTTCTAATGACCCCCTTATATGTGTATTGAGTGACAACTAGGGTATATAGACCAGTATTTTTCAAAACTACCATAGAACCTTATAAATGGAAAATGATGTTATACCGTCAAAATATTTCATCTTATCTCTTAAATCTTAAAATTTCAATATTTTTGTATCTTCATCTAATAACTTAGACATCCGAGTACGGTCGTGGGATCTCGGCCTCTCCTTTGATTCCTTTTTCTATCTTACTGTAGGTATCCCAACTTTCAACCACATTCTAGGAGGTCCTAAGCTTTCCCACGTTAAGAGTAAAATTGATATTCCCCACCAACTTTATGGATTTTTTTCTTTACCCTATCTCCTTTTAGAAATAATAATATGATTTTTATTTTCTTCCTAATAAAATGTTGGGAAAACTAAAACTTTTTGGTTTTACGGATTTTCAAAATATTTTTGTGATTTAAAATTTTGCAACATGGCTTCTTGATTTCCTCCATTAATTATAAAGATGGAACTTTTTCCATTAAAAGCTCTGAATTTCCTAGAGAAATTACAGAAATTGAATAGTAATATATATATATATATATATATAATATACAACCTGCTAAAATTCAATAAAAGTAGACAACAATAGCACAAATTGTCCTCTCTCTTTTCAACCACGGTCTCTCAACAATAATAGCATAACAAGGGTTAACAAAATTTATTTCACAACTTCTCTCTTAACCATAATAGGGATAAGTTACGAATTTAGTTTTCATGTATAAAATTATACAATGTTATCAGGCGATGCAATTTCAAGTATCGTTAAAGTAAGATAAGTATTTTTCATTAAGAGAAAATGTGCAATTTCAAACCTTGTTTTGTGATTAGCCTATTGGACCTTGGAGGGTAACGAGAACTTGAAATTGCAAATGAAAAAAAAAATGTATCTTTCATTAGTGCGGCGTTTGGTAAACATTAGGCTTAAGATTATATTATGAATGCTATATTTGTTCTTCCCCAATAACCATAGAACCAAGTTTGTGTTCACAATAATATAGTTGTTATTCGGTTGTCATTGATCCAATCAAAAAATAATCAAATTTATATTTATTAAGCTTTTACATATTTGTAAAAAAAAAAAAAAAGATGAGGGTTGATGATTCTAAAATACTGAAGCCGTCTTGAACGAGGAAACTTCATACACACATGTATTTGTAAACTTTTAACCATGAAAAGGTGAGCGAAAGCATAAGATTTATTTTTATACTTCATCTCCTTGAATTGAAATAGAAAATATTGAACATATATTTAAAATGGACTTTTTCTCTTTGTTTTTACTGTTGTTATGTTATTTGTGTTGATCCTGTCCTGTCATAAAACCCATGTAATTAAAACCTCCATTTTGCTAAATCTTTTGAATATTTAGGGGTAAATTTTGAATCTTTTGAGGTAAAAGATTTGAAATTTATTGCTTACAAATCTTGAACATAAAAGTATAACTACGAAACGGAAAACGAAAACGAGACGCGGAACATTAAATAAGAAGAGTTTCGTGCAATATGTTAGAATAAGAAACATAAACTTTAATGTATTATTAGAATATGCCTATTGTGAAGGCATTACATAACAGAAAAAGAAAAGAAAAAAAGCAAACAGGATTAATTAATTTGTAATGAGAGTTTTTCTGGGAGGAAATTGGGGATTATTGGCAGCAAAAGGAGGGGTACCGCCGCAAGAAATGACACATAGGGCGAAGCATTCTTCAGTATTTCTCGGAGCTTGACAGTGTTCTTTTGTGCACTTTCCGAAGCAATTGTCATCTGCTGCCTGATTTCCAGAACTCAATAATAAAATTATCATTAACATTACTGCTACTGCAGAAATTGACTTAACACCTCTAAACTCCATTTTTAATTCTGATTTAGCTCTGAATTAATTCAGGAATTCAGATTTCTGCCTCCTTTTATACCAAAACCAGCATTTATGATTTTTTTACAAATACGTTATTGCTTTATTAGCATTGATTTTATTCCCATTGAAGTTAGGATAATATATAATGCCTTCAAAGTATCTCTTAATTATGCATTCATGTATCTCTTAATTACTATTCCTTTTCTTCTTCTGTTTTTTAACATAAATTTTGATTGTATATATTAGGTGTACCTCGTTTATACATTGTACATGTTAGAGTAAATTACACCAATGATACAGTAATTTAATTTTACCATAGTTCACACTTTGATATCTACATTACATTTTGTCTCAAAAATATACTTAAAGTAATGATTACCAGACAATTTAGTATATTTTACCGTAATTGCGAGTTTGATGAGTAAATTACACTGATGGTACCTGAACTTTACCCTCACACTTTGGTACCTAGATTTCATTTTGTCTAAAAAGTACACCTCAAGTAAAGATGACTCAACATTTTAGTACATTTTTTACTGATCAGTGATCGTTCAACGCTAGTTTGACTATTTTAAATTAAAAATTGAAACACATCATACACTCAATTAACATAAAAATATTGTAATTTTATGTTAATTGAGTGTATGGTGACAAATGTTTAGTTCTAAATGGTCAAACTCACATTACCCGGTCACTAACCGATCAAATGAACTAAAAAATTTAGTCACCTTTACTTGAGTTATGTTTTTAGGATAAAATCAAATTTAGGTACCAAAGTGTGAATTATGATAAAGTTCAGGTACCATTGGTGTAAGTAACTCATGAGACTCTTATTGACCGGTCATTAACCGGTAAAATATACTAAATTGTCCGGTCATCATTACTTCAGATATATTTTTGGGACAAAATGTAATATAGATACCAAACTATAAATAAGGTAAAGTTCAGGTACCATTGATGTAATTTATCCATACAGGTTATGTTATAGTTCGTTTTTTATTATGTGGTCTAGTAGATTACTTGTTTTTCTTTTATGGTTACATAGTATGTATAGTTCGTTTTATATTTTGAAGTTAAATTGGTTAAACGGTGATCAATACGACTAATCCGTGATCCAATTCATTTATCATATGGCTAATTGTATTGATTCATTTTATAACCAGAATCTATATAGCCTCAATCCAACTAATTTATTATATGGTTTACACGAGTGTTTATTGGGTTATGTTATGACCCATTTTGACAACCCTAAATGTGAGTTCGTGCTCTTAAAAAATTTAACAGTTACCAATGATTAAAATTTATAATCAGAGATAAATAAGAATTTAAAATCAGGATTTACTAGAAATTTTGAAGAATAATGCAATTAATTTTAGGTAAAACTCATAATTAACCCTTGAATTTTTTCTGTTTTAAAGATCAGACCATGATTATTTATTTTTCAATATTAATATTAAGCCCTTAATAGTTAAATTCCTTGTTGATCTACCATTTTTAACACCTCATGAACCACATTAAATATCGATCCTTTAAAAGAACACAAATGACATTAACTGACAGATTTCAGTTACAAATTGACATTTTAAGAATTATGTTTTAGAGTCCAGAGACACTAGTAAAATTTTAAATGAAAATATTGTGTAACATACCCTTTAAATAAACTCGTAAAAAAGCCTCTCTTTTGAGAGAGAAAAATAAATGGTCAAATATATAAATATCATAATTAAGTATAAAATTACAACTAAGTCATATCATAAAACTTAATTGTTAATATATAATTATTCTCTATATATTATGATTTTACACGATAATTTAAAAAATTTAGATTCCAATTTATAAATCATAAACCCTATAAAATATATTCTAGACTTCTAATTTATAAATTTTAATCCTTAAAATATATTAAAAGTACTGATTTTACTAGTTTGACATGATCCAAAATGATAACTTGATCTAGTTGTAAAAAGTTTTTAAAATATGAATCTCTGTGTAATTTTTCCAAAAAAAAAACTCATAAAAAACGTAGTTATTTACCATTTTGAAGTAGGGTTTCGAGAATGGGCTTTCTTGAGCCCATGTGACTATCCTGGGCCTATATGAGCCCAATATGGAATATTATAGTGTTTACAACCTTATGATTTGGAGATTTGATATACATCTATCGACCGATCATTAGTACATACTATATTATACCGTTCCTTGACTAATCTAGATCGCAGATTAGCTTTCATCCAACGGTATTTATTGAAGTCCAAAAAGCTCCTATACAATGTTAAAAAAAATTGCTCTCTCTAAGATGAAGGGACATGGATCACGAAGGATCGGCTGAATCCTCGATTTATGGAAGAATAAAAAATAAAAATACTTTTAGTATAAATCTTTAATATCAATATATAACCGTTGTTGGTAATTTCAATCCATTCAAAATTTATAATAGATTTAATATATTGTATGAAATTTATGAAAAAAAATTATCCAGCATAGTCTAAAAGAAGAAAATGAATATCTTCAAAAAAAAAAAAAGAAGAAAATGAATTTTTAACATATTTTTATTCATAATGACTCACAAAATTTAATTTTAGTTCCGCTACGGGATGTACTACTCATAGTTCCAAATCCAAATCCACATACTAATAATATTTATTTTTGAACAAGATCAGCAATTAATAATGAAATATCGAAACTTTAAGAAGAATATTAAGGTGATACTAAACAAACATCTCCTTCTTTCAAAAAAAAAAAATTGTCACTATAAATCTGAGAGGTGAGGAAATAAATCCATTATCATATAAATGTGAAAATAGTAGGAATGGAAAGGAGACTAAATATTAAATTTTTCTAAATTGGCTATTGCTTAATTAGTAGTATTGATTTTGATATTATTCCTATTCAATGATATTATTAATTAATAAAGTTTGTTTGTTTTTTGTGCATATATATATGGCAGCTACATCTGAGGTTTGGATATTTGAAAATCTAATAATAAAAGGAATAAGTTAAAGGGTTAATTTAAAAAAAAATAATAAAAATAAAATAAAAAACTATGGTCTCACGTTTCCTAGATCAGAATTTGTGGTTTTTTTTTATCCCAAAACAAACTCTAGCGTAAATAGTAGATTGTTCACATGGCAGGGGTATTTTTTGAGGAGAAATTGACATGGCAGGGTAATTTCTAATTAATTTTATTATACACTATTTTAGTATAAAAATGTTTTTTCTATAATTTATCTGATTGCTCGGTTTAAGATTCGTTAGACACTCTTTAGGAGGATTCTCTTGCAATTAATTTTTTTTACGTATACTAAGAGGGTGTTTGTTTTAGCTTTTCGGATGAGCGTTTAGCGTTTCACTCCAAACCGCAGGAAATATAGCGTTTGGTTAGGTTTATTATAACCGCAGCGTTTAGCGTTTTCTCTAAAAACTACAACGTTCTGGAGCGTTTCACGAAAATCTCATACAGTAAAACCTCTATAAATGCATATCCTTGGGATCGGAAAAAAATATTCATTAAGCGAGATTATTTATTTATCGATAAATGAATAAATTATTCATTTATCGATAAATTAATAAATTATTCATTTATCGATAAATATTCATTAGATATGTAATTATCTTGTTTAGGAAATATATTATTTAATTGATTTGTAATTATCACATTAGCATAATTACAAATCAATCAAATAATTACAAGATTCGTCCAGAAGATGCTAATGTTCCTGAACCAGAAGTTAGTCAATTAGATGAAGATATCCAAGGATTAAGTGATGTCATTTCTAATTTATGCTATAGAAATGCGATGAATGTCAAACATCTTTTGAACTATCCTATCGAGAATGATGCAGTTATGGAATCGCTTACAGACGAAAAAATTATCCAGTCAATAATGAACAATGATGATGGAAATGATCCAGAGCCAGATGATAGTTGTGTTGTCGCAAATGTATCGTCAAAAGAGGCATTTCAAGCAATGGTCAACTTAAACAACTACTTGTTACAACATGAGCATTGTGTTTGCACTATAAAAAGTTAAGAATGGTGTTCATTTTGGTTTAGGTGGAAAGAAAAAACAATCAACTATAGATGCATTTTTTCAGAAGAAATGACTTCTAGTTGATTGATTAAAAGGTTTTGGTATATATATATATATATATATATATAGTATGTAATTTAATAATTATTACTTTATATTTTCATTGGGCTCTTAAGGATTTAAATATTTTTTATTACTTAATGCATTTAGCGAGGTTATTACTTTAGTCCATTGGCCCAAGTCGGGACTGGAAGAATTTATTATATAATCGAGGTTATTACTTTATCGAATATTCATTTATCGAGGTTTAACTGTATTTGGAGCTTTTCATAAACAGTTGTTTGTAGTTATATGTTATTGACAAAATTATCCTTCTTATTTGCATAGAATATGTTTATTCTTTAACATTATTTATATTTCTACAACATAATTACCGGAAGAACAAGGTTTTGTTGCGTTCAATAATTTTTTTATTTTTTATATAGATTATTTTTATTAATTTGTGTAACACATTTTTTATTTTATAATAGGATAAGGTGCAAAAATACCTCTAACATTTATAACTAGGAGCAATTGATTTAGAATAAGAAACAAACTATCTATATTTTCTAATAATATCTGAAATCGACCTAACTTGTCAATATTAGGGGTAAAATTTCTTTTAGTTGTCAGTATTATGGGTAAAATTACACTATTTTAGACGTTAAGAGTAAAATTATTCCTAGTTGTAAACGTTATGGGCATTTTTTCACATTTTTCCTTTTATAATTTCATCGTTGATTAGTTTAAAACATGTCCATTTTAGACATTTTAAATCCGAACAACAACAATTCAATATAATTTTACCAAACACTAGTAATTAAATAGCTAATAACAAACAGCTAACAGCTTACTGCAACTGCAAACAGCTAATAGCAACCGCAACAGCTATTAGCTAACAGCTGAACCAAACAGGCCTTAAGACTCGAACTCTAGATCTTTAGTTTAATCGATTTGAGGTCTTTTACCAATCAATGCAATATTAATTGGTTTAGAAAAAAATAGTTAAATACTACATTGATTTTTTAATATATTGGTTTATCAAATATTATAAACACTAAACTAATTTATGGTAGATTATATCATTTTATTTATAATTATTCATTAAAATAATTTTAATATTGATATAAATAAAATTTGATACAACTTAATTAAA
The DNA here is from genome assembly GCF_963576675.1 of Euphorbia lathyris. NCBI lineage: Eukaryota > Viridiplantae > Streptophyta > Magnoliopsida > Malpighiales > Euphorbiaceae > Euphorbia > Euphorbia lathyris. Next base: position 68,853,498 of record NC_088917.1, read on the forward strand.
TATAAATGAAAGTTAATTAGTGGTGGAATGCAAACTTGATATTTTTTATATAATTTATGAATGAAGGACTAAGTAGTTAGTTTTGTCAAAACTTAGCCCTTGTTTGGGAGGAGGTTAATGGGAGTAAATGGGAGTAATGGAAGGTTAAGTATTAAGTTAACCTTGTTTGGGAGTTATTTTTTGAGAGTAAATGGAAGTTAATGGGGTTAAATGTTTACTTCCTCTAACCTCCAAACTCTAACCTCCAAATTGGGGGTTAATGGGAGTAACGTAAACTTTTTTTAAATTTCTTGTCTCTGCAGAGTAAATTTAACCTTTCTTCCCCTCCATATTTAAACTCCCAAACAAGGTTAAACATTTAACCTCATTTACATCCTATAAACTCCCAAACAAGGTTAATTTTTAACTATCCATTCCATCACTTCCCTTCCCTTTCCATTACCTCCTTTAACTCTCACCTCCATTAACATCTAAACTCCCAAACAAAAACTTAGGAATGTTATATAGTGTGCTTTTAAAAACAGATGGACTAACTAGTGTAATATGCACAAACTCGTTGACTAATAAATTATTTATCCTAATAAATATTAATAATGAAAATACAAGAGTTAGTCATAATGAGTATTCATGTCTATTATTTATGTAATGCTCATTACATAAATTTGTAAAGAAAACTTGAGTGATGTATTTGTTATTCTATTACGATAAAAACGAGATGACTAATCCAAACATAATAATGAGCTTCTATTATATTGAGCATTTCATTACGACACTCATTATGGCATACCAAACAGAGCCTTAGTGTTTATTTTTTCTAGGGTAATTAATTTATTAGTCCATATATTTTGACAAAACACATTGTTTAGTCCCTGTATTTTCAAAAACACATGGTAAAGTCCCTAACATTTTTCTCGATGAACTGTTTAGTCCCTAACGTTTTTCTCGGTGAACTGTTTAGTCCCTTCCGTTAGACTCTCATGAAGATTCTGTTAGTCAATTTGGATTTGCGTTCTTCTTTTTCTTTATTTTCCTTTCCTTTAAACTCTACTGCATCTGAAATCAACTTTGAGTGTTCTTCTTTTTCATTTTCTTCTTGATCGTTCAAATTCGTAAACATTGAGTCTGTTTTTTTTCTTATTCTTCATACAAATAACTTCTTCTTCTAAATTGGATTTCCTCTTCTGAAATTTGAAGGTAAATAGTAAAGGGTAATTTAGTCATTTTTTAATTGATAAACGGTAAAAAATCTAACAAACAGACGGAATGGCTAAACAGTTCACTGAGAAAAAGTTTAGGGACCTTACCATATGTTTTTTAAAATATAAAGACCAAACAGTGTGTTTTATCAAAATATAGGGACTAATAAATTAATTACCTTTTTTCTATTATACTATGGAAGATTTTAAAAAAAAAAAAAAATTGTAGCCATATATTTGTAAAGAGTATCATTTTCAGGACTATTCTGGAAAAGGAAATACCATAAATATAGTGACTTACGATGTGTCGGTCGCACACATATTGGCCGCATCAAAAATTAAACATGTTGTACCACTTAAAGAGTAATACATATTTTCAACGTGAATTTGTTTAAAAAATTTGATCCTTTAATTTTCAAAAGGTTGGATATTCGTTTTTAATTTCTATAAAATATTTAGATAGTCTTTTCAATCTGTTTAAAATATAATTAATTAATTAATTATTCGGTTATAAAAAAAATTATATATGAAAAATGCAGTGACGAATACAGGATTACTCGGTTGGGGGCTGATTTTACATGTGCGTTCAGGGAATTTTTTTTTTTTTTACTAAATTGAACTTGCTTAATTTTTTTTTTTTGTATATATGCGTGTTATAATTTGAATGATCAAGAACCAATTTTAAGTATTAATGTACAATTTCTCAAAATTAAGCTAAATTTCGTTTAATAGTCCTAATAGTAAAAAAAAAAAATTAGGATTTAGGGAGGGCTGAACATGTAAAAAAAAGTAAAAATTTTGATTTTAGATGACCTGTTATCAGAAGAAAAAAAATTAATAATTTGGATTTAAAGAGGTCTAAGTGGCAAAAAAAAATTAGAAATTTGGATTTATGGAGGCCTAACAGGCCAAAAAAACTAGAAATTTGGATTTAGACAGACCTAACATGCCTAAAAAAAATTAGAAATTTGGATTTATGCCAAAATATTGAAATTTTGAATTTCGGACAAACTTAACATGTAATGGGATATATTTAATTTTTTTTATTAGTTCAATGCTAGTTTCTAAAAAAATTATAACAATTTTACATTTTTTTTATTTTTAGTTTTAAAATTTTAAAATTTAATTTAGAAATTCAGTTGTTTGAGTCTCAAAAATAAGAAATTATTTTTTTAATTGAAAAGGCATAATAAAAATGAGTTCAAAAGTGTTATGAAAATAAATAAATAAATTAATAATGGTTTTATAATTATTAAAAAATAAAATTTAAATAAATAAACACTTTCTAAAATAAATTGAGGTTGGGGGGAACCTTTTGAAAAAAAGTAAGTGTTTTTAACCATCTCATTTACCTTTAAACAATGAAATATTACTACATAGAGCCTATATAGACTATTGCTAATATTAGGGGGCCGAAACTACTCGTAAACATGGAAGTTCTGACGGCCGGAGGGGCCCGGGCCCCTCCCTGTATCCGCCCCTGGAAAGATGTATTGTACGTGCCTTAAAATATTATAACATAATTCATAATAAATTAAAGGGCAAAGTAAATATAATGTTTGTGGTTTGTCTTATTTGCAAACAGATGTCTATGGTTTACAAGTTTGCAAATAGAGATCTGTAGTATAATTTGATTTACAAAATAAGGTATTTCATATTATATTGTTATGTTCAGATACAATCAAGAACATTTTTGTTTTATTTTTTAAATTACATTTACATATTGACAAAATACATACCCAAAAATTAAATTGCAGTTGTGTAAAATGAATTTCAATATCAATTTTAGTTCATAAACTGTGAAATTAGTAAAAAAAACATAAAATTATCACCATATGGTATATGATTTCGATTTAGGGAGCAGCGTTTTGGGAGAAGGACTGTGTTTTATCGATATGTAAGAACAAATTTTTTTTCAAGATAAAAATGTCATTGGTTGTAACCACAACTTAATAGTTTGATATGAAATACCTTATTTTATAAATTAAATCATACTACAAACTTTTATTTGCAAACTTTTAAATCGCATGTCTCTGTTTGCAAGTTGGACAACCCACAAGCATTATTTTTGTACTTTCCTCTAAATTAAAACATATTAAAAGTAAAATTCTTACTTGATCAATTATAAATTTTTTATTCTCTAATATAATAATAGTATACTTCAATTTTGACTGTTTTACTTTTCTAAAACTCGTGTAAACACATCTTTTGTATGTATTTTTTTAATCGAGTGATTAATTGTCATAAGTTGTAGGATTATTAAGATATTTTATATATGCTTTGAAGGTTTAGGGGAATAAGCTTTTTAGATAGGTATTGGTGATAAATGATGTAGTCATATAGTTAGAAATCCACATCATCCTTGGAAATTGCACTTTGATTCCTGAATCAGTGGTGATTTCATTTTCCTGAAAATAATAATAAGTCGGTGTCCAATTGGAGTAATACTTAATTTGTTAGGGACTTATCACTTTCTCTAAAGATTATCTACAAACGAAATTATTATTTGTCTCCCAATCATCTTCTGCCACTTTGGTTGGTGCGGCGCCTTCCCTTTTTATATATGCTTTTATCCTATTTAACGGGTCAATTACATTTAGGCCCACTGAACCTTATCTATTTTAATATTATGGTCACTGAACCCTTGAAAATTTTCGTTTTGAGGTCATTTAGGTGTTGTTTGGTTAAGAGAAAGTGAATTTTTACGGAGAACGCTAAAAAAAAAACTGATTTTGGAAAATAAAAAAAAATATTATTTTATGGTAAATGTCGTTCTGGACAACTTTAATTTTTTATTTTGAGGAGTTAGTTAAAGTTGAGTGGTCACCGGTGTTAAAAAGTATAAAATTCAGTAACTATAATGATAAACTTTTTAAAGTTCAATGGCCATAATATTAAACTTGGTAAAGTTCACTGGTCATGGGTGTAATTTACCCCTATTTAATTGTTTATATAGACGACTACAAAAATAGGGATTGAGATCTACTAAATATATTAAGAGGTTGTGTATTTGAATTTTGCACACGTGGCTCAATGTCTCTCTAGATTTTCTTGATGTCAACCAGTAAAATAGAATCGCAGGTCAGACAGAGTTGGAATCCGACGAACCCGCTCTAATGTCTAAGTTAGTTTAATGATTTAAGAAGGGTTGAAGAATATGGACTAGTTATAAGATAATAATTAACGTACTGTATTTGGTAACTATATCTGGCTATATATAGGTTTTTTAGACCGAGGTTTTTGCTAACTAGGAATTCTTATGAGTTGGGGATGTCTATGTCTCGTAGGGAATATTTGTCCTAAGATAACTTTGTCGTGTGGAACTCTAGGGTTTCTCGAATGTTCCTTTGTTTAAAGGAGACCGAAACTTATCCGATCGTCTTTAAGCATGCTCTGTTGCACGTGACCCTTTTATCTAAAAGGAACGATGCTGATATCACTTTGTATGACGTTATTTTGCATGATATCAATAATAATATTAAGTTTAAAAATTTCAAGTTAAACTCTAATATATGCCTAGATTTGAATTTGAATTGAAAGAAGTTTCACTTAAAATTGCATCAACAATCTTAATATATGCACTAAACTTCAATCGAATGAAGTTTCACTACAAAATTGCATCAACAATCTTAATAAAAGGTGCATGAATAATATCTTAATCGGACCTAATAATAATAATAAAACATTAAAATATTATTTGGTTCATAAAATAAACTAAAAATAGAATAATTATTCCTACATAATCGATATTCTACCATTTGATTCATTATTTTTTGTAAATTGTATTTCATAAGCGGTAGAATATTGATTCTTTAATTTAAATACTTATTTCATAACTTATATTTTTTTTAATTCCAAAATTACTCATTTCAAATCTATTGATCATTTGTTTCACATTTCACATGGAAAACGGTTAAAACGTTAAAACAGTAAAAACATAAATCAATCCATTGAATGCCATTTGTAAAGCGCAATCATAATAAAAAAAAAAAATACATTGACAAACCTTCTCCAATGCTAAATTCAATTTTATAAAACAAATTACTCAACAAAAATCTTTGTTAATACCAGAAAAATTTAAAGGGTGGGTAATGAACTAAATAAAATTTCTTATATCAGTTTATAAAAGTAATCATTAAAAATTAATGATTAGAATAACTTTGTTTTTGGAAATTGATTATGGTAGCAAAAATATAACAAAAAAGGAAAGTAAGAAAATAGAGACTTAACTATTAACTTATTTATTTATTTATTAAAACAGAAACCGCCGCCCCAAAAAGTCTCTCTCGAGTCGTGACCTGCGTAGTCGCCGCCGCCGCCGCCGCCGCCTGCTACCCGGTTGTGGCCGTCGTCGTGCATCTCCGTCGCCGGTGAGAGGGTCCTTTCGATCCGGTGAAGGTTAGTCTCAATTTATTTGAGAATTTCGTGTTTAGTCTCTGTGTATCGATGGTTTTCTGGAATTGTCTTGAACTCGTTCTTGCCCTGCACCTTGCCGTTCCTTGTTGAGTCTTTCATTGTAGATGAATGGGGGAAATAATAGTTGCTTATTTCTCTGATAGTGAGTTGGTAACTGTTTCGATTTTTGTTGTGTACTGCCATCTATTAGCTGCTATAAGTTTCTGAAGGTTGGTCGACGGATTAGCCGATTGCTTTTCCGATTATTGCTATCTTAGTTATCTCTATTGTTTTGTTGTGTGTGCCGCTTCCTGTGTTGGATTATTGTGGTTTTCGATTATTGGTGTTTTGCTGGTTTCCTGCTTCGAATTTTTGCATCTGTTTTGCTGTTATTGCTGGCTGTGCGAATCAGATCTATGTGCTGCTTGTTGTGATTCGACCTTCAGTATTGATAGGTTGACTGGGTTAAAATCTGGTGTGTTGCTTTGAGCGCTGCAGTTCTTTTGAAGTGGACTGGGTGAGTCTGTACCGGTGTACAATGGACAGGGAAATGGAAAGGCTCTGAATTGAAGGAGAGGAAGGGGGGCATCTTGACTTGATTGCACCGCCTACAGAAGAGGTGGTGGTGGATGAGGGACTCCGTTTTCTGGGACGGTTTATTGCGGACAGACCGCTCAATTTCTTGAGTATGAAAAACAGAATGGCAGTACTGTGGAGACCTGTCAGAGGAGTTGAAATTCAAGAGGTTAGCCATAACCTTTATTCTTTTGAATTTTTTCACCCGATTGATAGGGATAAGGTGCTAGCTGGAGGTCCTTGGTCTTTTGACAATTATGTGTTGATTATGAATGTCTGGAATTTTGGAGTCCATGTGGACGAGGTTAACTTGTTGAATTACTCTATCTGGGTGCAAATTTATGGGTTACCTGTGGGGACTATGTCTGAGATAGTAGGTAAACAGCTAGGCAATTTCCTCGGGTCTTTCGAGGAATATGATATGAATAATAATACTGGCATCCATAGACAATTTATGCGTATCAGAGTCAGCCTGGACAGTGAGCGTCCGTTGAAAAGATTTAAAAAACTGAAGAGCTCAGGAAATGTTTGGTCCCTGGCAACCTTTAAATATGAACGGTTGGGGATTTTCTGCTATGTGTGTGGCTGCCTGGGTCATACGGAACGCTTTTGTGAAAGAATATTTAACCTGCAGGGGGGAGAAATCCAGAGAGAGTGGGGGGAATGGTTAAAGGCCCCAGTAAGAAGGGGAGGGGACCAAAGTGGGGCGAAATGGCTAAGAGATAGCAATGGGGGCAGTATGTTAGGAGGGAGCCAGAGGGGGTTTGGAGGTGGTAGGGGAGGAGGAATGGGGGTCTTGAGGGATTTGACTAATACAGGGCGAGGGAGAGGGGAGAGGGGGCTGAATAAATATGTTGGGGCGGGGGAGAGGGAAGTTCTGATATGTCCATTTTCAGGGCCTTTCTTTAAGATCACATTAGAAAATGAGGGTGGAGAGAAAATGGGAGAGGAAGGGGAAGATAAGGGTGAGGACACCGAGATGGAATTAAATGATGTCAGAAAGAGAAGAAGGGAGGGTCAGAGGGAGGGAGGGGGGAAAGAAGGAGAGAGGAGGCAGGAGAGGGAGATCTCTATTCTTGGAAAGGATAAGGGGATTTCTACAGACAACGTTTCGGCGAGCCCTAAAGACCAGGGCCGTCGGGGAGAATGAGTTGCTTAAGCTGGAACTGTCGTGGCTTGGGAAACCATCGGGCAGTTCGTTCTTTGAAGGAGCTTGTTTCGTCCCAAAGCCCAAATATTGTATTTTTGATGGAGACACTAGTAGAGGATCAGAGAGTAAGTTTGCTAAAACAACAGTTAAAGTTTGAGGGAGCATTCCCAGTCAGTAGAAGAGGCCGCAGTGGAGGGTTAGCATTGTTGTGGAAAGCAGGGACTCATGTGGTGATCAAAAGTTTCTCTGATCATCATATTGAGGCAATTATCACTTACTCCTCTCAAGGGGATTGGAGATTGGTGGGTTTCTACGGTTTTGCTAACCGTAGTAGGCATGGAGAGTCTTGGGAGCTACTGAGAAGATTAGCCAGGGATGATTCTGTCCCATGGGTAGTGATTGGAGATTTTAATTGTATTCTGAATTCTGAGGAAAAGGTAGGTGGAGCGGCTTACCCTAACCCCTTAATGCTGGAGTTCGCCAAAACAATTGAGGAGTGTGGGCTGAGCGAACTGATTCTGAACGGTAACCGTTTTACTTGGGAAAGAGGTAGAGGGTCCGATTTTTGGGTTAGAGAAAAACTGGACAGGGGTTTTGCTTCAGCTGAGTGGCTGAATCGATTTGACAATTATCACCTCAAAACTGGTATGACTGGGTATTCAGACCATCTCCCGCTCTTTCTTCATCTGGAGAGGGAGAGAAGTAGAAGTAGAGGAAGGAGATTTCATTTTGAGGAGGTTTGGCTTAAAGAGCAGGAGTTCAATAATCTGGTTAGAGGACACTAGAGAAGCCAGAGGGGCAAACCAGTTCAGGAAAACTTAGAGGAATGTGTGCAGAAAATGGCACTGTGGGGAAAGAATTTCAATATGCGTTTCAAAAGCCAAATTAGGAAATGGAGGACCCAAATGGAGAGATTACATGGTAGCAGAAATAGGGAGTCCATTGCCTCCTATTTCCTAGCCAAAAGAAAACTTAATGATACCCTGGAAGCTGAGGAGAGCTATTGGAGGCAGAGGGCTAAGGTATTCTGGCTGACAGAAGGAGACAGAAACACACAGTTTTTCCATGCTAGTGTTAAAACCAGACGTCAACAGAATTCAATTACCTCTTTGACAGATGAGAATGGGGCTGTGATTGATAACCAAGCCGAATTATTGGAACTTGCACAGAGTTACTTTCAGGATGTGTTTTCGGCTTCGAATTTGAATAGGGGAGACACTGTGCAGGTAATTGACACGTGCATCAATCCTGACATGAATGAATCACTTGTGGCTCCTTTTAACCAAGAAGAGTTTAAACAAGCTCTTTTTTCTATGAGTCCTAATAAATCCCTTGGCCCTGATGGGCTAAATCCGGGCTTTTTTCAAGCCTTTTGGGACACAATGGGAGCAGATGTGGGAGCAGCCTGCGTAAAGTGGCTCAGTGAGGGGGATTTTCCAAGCGGAATAAATGACACCACAATTGTCCTGATTCCAAAGGTTGACAATCCTTAGCAAATCGTCTGAAAAGGGTTCTCCCTAAGATTATTGGTGAAACTCAATCTGCTTTTGTTCCTGGAAGGTCTATAATTGACAATGTGCAGGTGGCTTTTGAAAGTATTCATTATATGAAAAGATTGAATAGAGGGAAGATTGGGTAGGTGGCTTTAAAAATTGATATCAGCAAGGCCTATGATAGAGTTGATTGAGATTTCCTAAAAGCAGTTATGGGCAGAATGGGATTTCATGAAACCTGGATTGGCTGGATGATGCTTTGCATAACAACTGTGAAATATAAGGTGGCAATAAATGGGGAGTGCTCTGACCAAGTTGTCCCTGGTAGAGGATTGAGGCAAGGGGATCCCCTATCTCCCTACCTTTTTATCCTGTGCGCTGAAGTCTTATCTAAACTGATCAGAAAGGCTGAAGTAGAAGGGCTAATTTCAGGGTGTAAGATCTGCAGAAGGGCGCCGGCAATAACACACCTCTTCTTTACTGATGACAGCATTTTGTTTTTTGGGGCAACTATTGATGAGACTAGAAAGGTCATGAATATCCTGTCTGAATATGAAGTGGCTTCGGGTGAGGCAGTAAATTTAAGCAAATCAGGGGTTTTATTCAGTCTTAATGTGTCTAAACCTTTGCGATTACAGATCAAAACTTTATTGGGGGTGTGCACTCCTCTCGACACAGGTAGATATCTGGGCTTATCATCACTCATTGGGCGCTCCAAACGTAGGATTTTCGCTTTCCTGATTGATAGGCTTCGCAAGAAGTTTGGTGCATGGGGTCTCAAATTCCTGTCCCAGGCTGGGAAAGAAGTATTGCTTAAGTCTGTGGCTCAAGCCTTGCCAACCTTTTGTATGAGTACGTTCCTCTTACCTTTATCTATCTGTGATGAGCTGCAAAAATTAATGAATTCTTTTTGGTGGGGTATGAAACCTGAGGGCAGAAGAAACATTCATTGGTTTGATTGGGGTAAATTATGTAGGCCTAAAGAGTCAGGTGGGATGGGTTTTAAGGATCTACATGTATTTAACCTAGCAATGTTAGGTAAACAGGGTTGGAAATTACTAAAATTCCCAAATACTTTAGTGAGTCAAATGTTCAAAGCTAAATATTACCCTAGGGAGGACTTACTTCTCTCCAAATTAGGCAATAATCCTAGTATGGTTTGGAGAAGCATATGGGAAGGCATTAGTATTTTGAAAACAGGGGTTAGATGGAGAGTGGAAGATGGTAGATCAATCAGAGTTTGGGAGGATGAGTGGGTTCCTAATCTAGAGGGTTTTTGCATAAATTCCTTTTTGGTCCCTGGCATGGAGAACTTGATGGTAGCGGACTTGCTCCTTAAAAATGGGAGAGGGTGGGATATGCAGAGACTAAACGGCTGCTTTAGTGAAGTGGAAGTGCAGGCAATTAGTGCTATTATCCTGCCATATAATGCAGGGGAAGATATGAGGATCTGGCATTGGTCAAGGGATGGACACTACAATGTTCACTCAGGCTACTTGTCAGGTAAGGGGCTAGTAGAAGCTAGCAGATCCCAGGAAGGTTGGAAGAGATTGTGGACGCTGTTGATTCCCCCAAAGCTAAAACAGTTTATTTGGCGTTTGTGTTCAAAGTGCATACCCACTAGAGCCCGGTTGGCCCAGAGAAGAGTCCCCATTTCAACTTAATGTCCAGTATGTGTGGAGCAAGAAGAGACGGATAACCATTTATTTGTTGATTGTTGTTTCGCAGGTGACATTTGGCGTGTAGCAGGTGTTCCTGTGCCAAGAGTGGATAACAGATATCTTGACGAGTGGCTTCTACAAGCCTTGAGATGGTGGTCGGAAGAAATAGTTAGAATCTGTTGTGCACTCAAAGTAATCTGGGACCACAGAAACAGAGTCCTGTGGCACATGAGATGGTGGCCGACAGACACGGTATGGCAGATCAGTTTGGAGGCTGTTCAGGATTGGAAAGCCTACCAACAGAAGGCTCCACCTTTGGGCAATCGACACGCGCAAGCAACGCTCATACAGACGGCCCCACCGACGGCCGCCCAGCCACTCCCGCATACACAAGGCACACAGATGAGAGGTAACCAATTCTTGCCAAACCCTCAACATAGATGGAACACGCCTAGCCCGGGCTTTATCAAATGCAATATCGACGGGGCCATTTTCAATGAATTAGAGTGCAGCGGCATGGGAGCGGTTATTAGGGACGAAAGGGGAACATTTCTCTTTTGTAGTAGCAGTCTTATCCCAAGCATTAAGGAGCCACGCGTCATTGAAGCTCTTGCAATCCGCACGAGTCTGTTGTGGATTGCTAATTTGGGTTATTCTGCTGTTATTTTTGAATCTGATGCTAAGGTTGTGGTCGACGCTATTCACTCTGAAAAGCAGGACATTTCTGAATTTGGTATGATTGTGGAAGATTGCTGAGTCCTGCTTAGATCCACCTCATCTTTTAAATTAGCTTTTATTTCTCGCTTAGCGAACATTGCGGCCCATTTGGTAGCTAGGCATGCCTGTTCCAATGCTAGCGATTTCGTTTCAACTATTGTGCCAGACTGGCTTGTGAACACTATTTATATGGATGCAAATCCATCATCTATTTAAGTCTCTTTTACAGGTTCAAAAAAAAGAAAATAGAGACTTGAGTGCATTGGACCAATAAGCCATGTTATGTTTTGGAATAATAATACATAGTGTGTTTCTTGAATTTGTCCAAAAAGTTTGATTAGTTCTTTAAACTTTTCTTTCAAAGTGTTCTGATAGTCACTTGAGCTTATATAAAATGTTCAGTTAGCTTTCTAAATTTGCGTAAAATATAACCAATTAATCACTCAGTTGTAAAAAAAGTAAGTTAAATGCGGAAGATATGGTGCACGCATCTTAAAAAAGCAAAACGATCAAGATTAAGGTATGCGATTGTAAAGCGTAAATCCTAAACCAGTAAACTCTAAATCGCAACAAAACCTTAAACTAAACCATAAACATGCAAGGAGATTAAAACTTACATTCTTTCCGACCATTGCCATTGAATCGCAACCAAAATGGCACAAAAAACACAGCAAAAATTGCACCAAAACCGCTCCACAGTTGTCTTCGCACAAATTATGTTCCGCATAAAATATGTTAAATGATAATATATGCTAAATGTATTTCAGAAAATTTAATTTTGAAAGTGACTAGTTTGGTAAGAGGTTGTAATGAGTCTAAATATGTAAACAGACCTTTCAATTGGACCAGTTTTATAATTTATCCTATAAACAATTGACTCTTAGTCATTTAAGACAATAAAATACACATCATCCCCAACAATGTTTATCATACTCACTTTTTATTTTTTTTATCATTAAATTATTATTTATATATTTATCAATAGTGAGAGGAGAGAGCCTCTTCAATAATGAATTATTAATAAAAAAATGAAATATGAAGGAGACTAGAAGGGAAAATAGGCTTTTCAATAATATAAATAAAATAAAGACTTTAGTGATTTGATCGAGAAATTATGAGACTCTTAGAATTGGATTTTGCCACAACTAAATAAATCCAAAATGGTCAATCGAAAAAAATCATATAAAAACTACAAAATTAGGGAGGGAAATACTATTAAAGCTCTTTTGAAACCATTAATCCAACCTTAATTATAACCAGTGACATCTATGATTTACTGATAAATGATGTTTAATGGAAGTCTCTCATGATTTATGAGTACTAAAATTAATACATTTTTTTTAATGTCTTTACATTAAAAAAAACCCCATATACGGTTTTCATAGAAAATTTTAGTGTTTCTCAGTGACCAGTGAATACTCAAATCCTTTCTACCTCTCTAAATCCGTCAGTGACTATAGCATCTTTCGTTCTATTTCCCTTCACATATATATGAGAGACAACAATTTGTATACAATCCATTATCCGAAGAGCTTTACATAAATATGAAAGACAACAATACGTGTATAGTCTATTATCCGAAGATAAAGAAAAAAAAAGTCACCTTGGGTTTGTTTGGATGGGGGTTAATTAAAGTAAGGTAGGGTAAAGTAAGGTAGGTGGGGTTTATAAAATAACTTGTTGTGTTTGGATGGAAGGTAAGGTAAGTGATAGTTAAATAATGTAATTGTGTTTGGTTTTAAGGTAAAGTAAGGTAAGGTTATATACAAAATTACTCTTATATCCTTACTCCTTTAAACTAAGATTAAAGTGCAAAAATACCCCTAAAGTTATGGGTAAAGAGCAATTTTACTCCGAACGTCTAAAAAAGTGCAATTTTACCCCTAACATCGGTAGCCAAGAGTAATTATTTTTCAAATTGATCCAATTTATCAACGTTATGGATAAAATTGCTCTTGGCTTCAACGTTATGGTAAAATTGCACATTTTTAGACGGTACAAGTAAAATTGATCCTTACCCAAAACTTTAATGGTATTTTTACACCTTAACCCTTTAAACTAAATAAAATAAATTATTCATCATGACTATTATCTAAGCATTTGATATAATATATAATATATAATAGTATGGAATATGGGATTAAGTTTATACGCATATTCCAGACCAGTCGAGACATACATAATTTTGTAATATCTAAATCACAACAACTTGGTTACTTTGAATTATAGATTCAGGCTTTTCGGAATATATAATCACAAAATAGAATGTTAAGTTGATTTGAATAAGTTTGAAAATAATCCTTGTATAATAAAAGAAGTTAACAATTAAACTAGCAAATTGAAATTTGAAAAGGACAAAGCATATTCCTAGTTCCACGCAAATCTTTCCATAAGTTAAATTACACCTAAAATATAATAAAAATAAGACAAACATATAAAACAATGCATTCAAGAACCCGAACCCTGAAGCAATAAATGTAAAAGTGAGTACAAATGTGGCAACCACAACAATCCTGTTTTTAGCAATTGTTCCAAACAACAATTACAAAATTACTCATATATATGAGCAACAATCATTCCAAATGGAAATTTCAATTCTAACAACAATTGCAAAAAAGAAAGTACGAACAAAAGCTGTCAAAGTTAAGTACTAATTAATGTAAAATAATTAAATACGAGACATCATAAGCATCAACACGCTTTTGCGGTCTTCAATTGGACATCCAAGCAAAGCTTTCAACATATCATGGATTCCTGACAAGGAAAAGATAAGAACTTTGCATCAAATGTGGCTCAATAGACAATTTTTTCAATTCAGTCCATATACTCCCATCAGAAATTGGATCTTGAGTTTTTGCTTTCACCATCTCAGCAATTGAATCCTTGATAGCATTTGCAACCATCTGAAATCCATCTCTCATGATTGCAATTTCATCTTCAGTGGTCATTTTTTTTGTTTTCTTCAAAGTAAATGGACTAGGACCTTCAAATGATGACTCAAATACTAGATCCACATTAGTTGCTCCAATATATTCATCATCATGAGCATCTCCATGCAAATTAAAAGTTTCCAAAGTTACCTCATTTTCATTAACCATGAAATCAATTCCATCAATTGTGTCAGCTGAAATCGGACAATTAAAAGTTGTTGAACCACTAGAAAACGCATTAAATGATCTTTTTTTTTCTGAGTTCCGAAACAGTCTCAGATTGATGACCTGTAGCTCTATCTTGTCCAAAAAGTTTCACCAACTTTTCATAGTTCCTTATGGGTTTGTTCATCCATTCCGCAGCTGTTGGATTGGCCTATAAATAAATAAAAAATCAACGTTAAATCTGCTAAATTTTTATAAATAAAATTAATAGGAAAAAAAAATAAACTAACCCATATTAACTTTTCCCATACTTCTGGCTCGGCATTCCACATTTCGGTGATAGGACTCCATGCAAATCCACTCATTCCATTCTTAAAAACATCATAACAACAAACAAATTGTCTTTTTATATGTTTCAATCGATTTTGAATTTTCTCTTTATTGAGAGGCTTTTCCTTAAATTTATCCTTCAACTCATTCACAATGTTGGAAATAGCATGACTAGTAAAAGTTCCACCAACCCTATTTCCTATCACATGTTGATGTAAATATGTATCAATCAATGCATCATCCATAGGAAGTGTCCATGTGCATTGGCTACTTCCATCAGATTTTTTCAATATTGACTTTGACATATTGATAACTACATAAGAATGATAAACTTGCTATTAATAAACATAATAGATAATACCATCAATATCTTGATATAAAAAATAAAGTTAAGGTCAATATAGAAAGATATTACATAATGTAAATAAATCAAACAATCAATCAAACTGAAACAAACAAATCAAACTGAAACAAACAAATAAGTCATGCATTGTAAGCATTCCACATATCATTTGCAATGGCATCTCTCAACATCTCTCCTCTAACAGTCTTTTCGTTACGTTCCACATTGTTGGTCTGCTCTTCTTGCGTGTGGTTAACATTGAGAAGCTCTTCATCAACTTCTGCAATAATTTTTTGATTTGGATCTACGCCCATCAAATAATTATGTATAATACAACATGCAAAAATGATTTTATTTTGCGTGGGAACACCAAAATGAGGCTCTATTGAGCTACCTATAATAGGAAATCTCTTCTTAAGTACTCCAAATGCTCGTTCAATTGCATTACACAAAGATGCATGGCGAAGATTAAATAACTCGCATGCATTTCGTGGTGCATTTCTCAAATATTCTTTCAAGTGGTATCTCTCTCCCCTATAAGGTGTAATAAGTCCACTTCTCAACATGAATCCAGCATCAACAAGGTAATATTTTCCTATAAGGTGCAATAACGTTGTCAATACAAGTGAAACATTTATGTATTTCATGCCTAACTAATTTGCATTTTAGTATTACCTTGAGGAATTTTCAAAGGACATTGTCTAGTTAGCGCATTTTTTATAATTCTCGAATCAGAGGCCGTCCCTTCCCACCCGCATAGCACGTATGTGAATTTTAGGTCAAATGTGCACGCAGCCAACACATTTTGTGTCGGATATTCTTTTCTACCACGATATCTAGGTGCATCTTTGTTAGATACTTTAACACGAATATGTGTTCCATCAATAGCACCAATGCAATCCTGATATTAAATGTTAAATCAATATATAAAGTTAAGCAAATTAAAACTTAAAAAATCGACTAAATTATTTATCACCTTAAAAAAAGGGTGGAATTTGTCGTTGTTCAATATTTCCGTAGGAATTTGAGACCTATCAGGTTGTTTTAGAAACTTGTCTTCCAACTCCATTATAGCTTTTAATACATTGTGAAAATGACGACTTGTTGTTTCACCGGAACGGCGAAAAAGGAAAGACAATATCCTATTAGTAGTACCATGTCCTAACACGTAAAGTGTTTTTGCAACTTGCTCTTCAATAGTTGCACGCATTGTTGGCCTAAGACCCCCATCTCTTGCTAGCATATCACACAATCTAATAAGAGTAACAAAGAGCAAGCAAAGAGCAAAATCTGGAATTGAATAGCAAAGAAAGAGCAACAAAGAGCAAAATCTGGAATTGAAGAGCAAACAAAATCGAAAAATTTAGCACAAAATCTGGAATTGAAGAGCAACAAAGAGCAAGTAAAGAGCAAAATCTGGAATTGAAGAGCAAACAAAGAGCAAAATCTGGAATTGAAGAGCAACAAAGAGCAAGCAAAGAGCAAAATCTGGAATTGAAGAGCAAACAAATAGCAACAAAATCGAAAAATTTAGCACAAAATCTGGAATTGAATGAACAGTCCTGGATTGAAGATTAAAACCTGGATTGAAGAACCGAAGAAACCTCGTGGAGTTCTGCCTCTTCTTCTTCGTTCAGTTTATCGAGTTCTACGTCTCTTCTACTTCTTCTTCTATCGATTAGGTGAGTTTTTTTTTCATACGGATGAAATAAAGAGTGAGGGCAATTTTGTCACAGGAAAATATTTAACCCTCCTTCCCCCCCCCACCCAAATCCGGAGGTAAAGAAAATTAGGTAATTTTCACCCTCACCTACCTTACCCTCCAATTTACCCTCAAAACAAACAAGATAATTCTAATTCACTTACTTTACCTTACTTTAATTAACCCCCATCCAAACATAGAGTTAGGGACAGATCCAGAGGAGTTTAAAAAACCTATTAGAAACAATGAAATATGTTGTAATTTTTTATATAAAAACACTTAAAAAGAATATTAATTTAACACCTATAAATCACCGTAAACACAACTCTAATTCTCAGCGACTCTTGACTCAACATCCAAAGATCAATGCTTAAAGAAACTCCATAACGAAAATGGAATCACATTCAATAACAAAAAGGAGTAGATAAAATATAATTAAATCATCATAATCTTTTGGCTTTTGACATTGACAGTTTTTGACTAATATGCCCCTCTCCATGCATTCTGTATCAACTTCTTCTTATTGGTAGTTAGAAGAAGCAACATTGCTTTTAAAATAATATTTTATTTTTTTCTCATCTACTATCAAATAATATAAAATTTACAATTAATTAAGCACCCACATCAAATACTTTTTTTTGGTCATCAACAATATTTAATCACCACCTATTATTCTCCCTCAAATCTTATAAACTATCTTTTCTAATATGGTAAAGCATTTCTCTACTCTCCTATAGGTCCAGATTTATTAAAAACAGATACTTCACTTTCATATCAAGTATAAAAGTTAGGCAAAAACATTCTGAGCCCCTTGATTTATCATGTTTTGATACATTAAGTTCTTGATCTTTTATTTTCTGTCACATTAAGTCCATGATGATCATAAAGTCAGTTTTGAATATAAATCTAGATTGATAGAGTATTATTCATTTCACCTACGTTAGAAATTTTTATTTTTAACAGTTAAAACAATTTTTAATATGTAATGCAACTATAGAAAAACTGTAAAATCTTTATTTTAAGCTCTAAAAAAATATAATTTCAAATACGGATGAAATTAATAACATTTTTTTTAACTATTTTAGATATTTACAAGTAATCAATTTGACAAAAAAAATGGTTTAATATGACAGAAAATAAAAAATTAAGGATTTAATGTGTCCAAATAAAAAGTTAAGGGTTTAATACACCAATAATGTGAAAGATAAGGACTTCAAGATGCTTTTTACCTGAAAATTATTAACAAAGTTTCACATTTTCTTTTTCTATTTCTTTTGGTGCAATGTCATATACACCCAATATTGTATCTTTACTGTAAACTATAAATTAGTACTAGTTTACATTAGTCATGAGAGACAAATGTAAATTCATTTATTACAAATTTAAATTTCAATGATTTTTTTCTTGTGAAAAGTAGCATGATGAGTCTTAAATATAAAAAGTGGTAACAATATTTTTTAATATATCATAAAAAAAAAAATCTCTACCGGTAAGACTTTTAAATACATTTGTATTTTAGAATTTCACTTTGAATAAAAGGTTTATTTTGAAAGGAATGATTAATTGGTTTGTTATATTTTATTTATGGGAAATTTCCATATATATATTAAGGTGTCTTCTATGCTTACTTTGTTTTTCACAAAGTAAGCTTTACTTTCTTTTTTCTATCATTAGATGAGCTTACTTTGTCAAAGTTCACCACCATCCAATGGTGAAAAAAACAAAGTAAGGCTTCCTAGATTGTGTGGCACATCTAATAAGTTGTTCTCATTAGAACATGAACAATGTGTTCACGCAATGCACTTACAATAAACAAAGGAAGATTACATTAAAAAGAAATAAAAAACTTCAACCCAACACACCCATAACCTCTACAGTCATAGGTAAGCTCTCAACCAACAGGTTAAGAGCTTCACCATATAATGGTCATAAATATTAATAAAAATATAAATTTATTTAGAATGATCGTTATTATGTGTTCACCAATTTTTTCAAAATGTATAAAAGAAAATCTAAATGAATAAATCAACTATATCTTCTATTTTATAAATTCCATTTTTTAATTAACAAACCAATTTTAGAAATTTATTTATATTATTTATGTTTCACCGAAGTGAATTACGAAATATGATTCATTTTAGTGAAATAATATTATTTATTTATATTCTATTAGTGAAATTCCATATATGTTAATGAAACTGTGTGAACTAGAAAAAATATTCCAAGTACAAGTTAGTTATCCATGTAATATATATACAGTAAAAAAGGAAAATTTCAAGTTCAACAACTATTCATTCATCACATTTGTTCTCCCGATGTACTTCGTTTTTTACATCATAAATTATTTTCCTCTGACAATATATCAAATTTATATTTATTAACTCTTTACATAGATCTATATATCATATTATAAATAATTATTCCATATCGATGTATTATATTTATATTGTTATTATAGTAGGATTAAAGGGGAAGGAAGAGGGAATGGTTGATTCGGCCGCCGGAAGCTGGGGAGGAGAAATAGAGAGTGAAACAGATCAACACAATATTTTCTCTGTTTTTCCTTCCTAACGCGATTGATCAGAGGGAGGAAAAGCTGTACGATAAAACGCAAGGCGATGGAGGCGATTGCGTTGGCGATGCCGAGCCTGTGAACGCGTCTCCTCTCTGCAGTGTAGGAGTGTCGACAACGTTTGCTTCTGTCTGGCGGTCGGCGCTATTCTCTAAACCCCGGTGGGTTCGTTTCTCTCCTTCAATTCCGTGTGTCAATCGGCGGCGGTTTAGATTTACTTCAGCGTAATATTGCTTGTGGGTCCCCCTTTTAGATTGGTTGATTGTTATTGTAGTTATTGGATTGGTTGATAGTGGTTGATTGCTGTTCTTTGTCTTTTGCGTATTTTTGCTTGTGGGTTCCCATTTTGGATTGGTTGAGTGCTGTTGGGGTTATTCCTTTTGGATTAATTGATAGTGGTTGTGGTTATTCCTATGTAATTCCGTGAATTGTGTGATTTACAATTTGATAAGGAATATCAGAGGTGCGATCCCGATGGCGGAGATTTAATTCTTCAGTCATGTGCTCGTCTTCGTCTCAAGCGGCCGGCTCTGCGCCGTTCGCCATTGCCCACCTGTTCGATCGGAGGTCCTTCTCTCGTCTTGCGTCTTATGTCCCTACCTTGCATCCGCAATCGAAGCTTATTGCTCCACCAACTTTTGCGGCGGCTGTGAAGGGTTCGCTCCATAAAACGGCGATCCCTGCTCCGTCGCAGCCGGTCATCTCTGAAGAAGGGGGATTTATGGCGGTCAAAATTCCTCAGGCTATTTACGAGGAACGAATTAAGTCTGTCCAGCACTCTGTCATTGGTCGTGTTACAATGAACAAAGGAGATCGTCCCTGGAGACACGCTGATCTTAAGCAGAAACTGAACTAGGTCTGGAAACGAGACCTAGATTGGAAAATGATATCCCTTGGGAAAGGATTCTATCAGATAGTTATGCCTGATGAATGAGCCCTTCAGTCTATTTGGGGACATGGAGCAATTTCGCTGAAGCCCGGAATCATCAGATTCTCGCCTTGGACCCCAGGGTTCAATCCAGAGTTGCACAAATCCACTTCTGCGCAGGTATGGGTTCGTATTTACAATCTACCTTGGGAATTTTGGGATACCAGGATCATTGCCAGTATTGCTAGAGCTATAGGGGTTCCTATCAGATTTGATCAGAATACAGTTAGTGGTGAATTTGGGCATTATGCCAGAGTTCTTATTGATGTTGAGCTGTCTCGTGAGGTGCAATCTAAGCTCAGGATTGATACGGATAATCATAAACAGTGGGTCTATGTGGAATACGAGAATCTACCAGCGCTCTGTGGTACTTGTTCCTCTATTGGGCACTTGTCGGCTCAATGTCACCGTAATACTGATGTTAAACAGCAGGTTCCAATTAGTAAGAAATAGAGGAATGATCATGGTAAGGATTGGCGAAAAGCTCCTAATGCAAAGATTATCGAAGAGAATGAAGCTTCGCAACATGTAGAGAGATCTTGTGACAAAGAACAGCAGGTAAACGCCCTGCAGTTGGTTCTACATAATTCTGAAACTCGAATGAATGATGCAACTGGAGATAGGGCTGAGCCTAAGTCTTGGGATGATTCTAGTGAAGGTCTCAGCCGATCTACTTCGGATTCTGAGGGAATTGCGGTGAAGGTGCCAGCGGCTATACCAAAAGAGGTAAATTTCCTTTCTGAATCTCATGAATGGACACAACACTTGATTAGATAAAAAAATAGAGAGTCTTGTAATGGGAATGACTTTGCTGCTGAGAGTAGTGACTGGATCACAATGAGAAAGAAGCCTAAAGCTAAATCTACTGAATCTCAGTTGAAAGGGCGAGTTAAATCTCCCATCAAATATCCATGAAGATTTTGTACTGGAACTGTAGGGGTATCCAGAATCAGGGTACCCAAAGGGCTTTAAAACTGATGTGCAATACTAATCATCCTGATTTGGTGTGTTTATCAGAGCCTATGGTTGATTTTGATAAAATTTCTTCTCGCTTCTGGAACGCCCTATGGCTGCAACTCATCTCTCAAAATGATTGCAATTCAATTTGGCTTTTTTGTAAGATTGGTCTGAGTGGTCACTGTCACACTCTTCTTAATCATGAGCAACATATCACGGTTAAGTTCAGACTGCAGACTAATGAATTTCAGATTTCCTTTGTTTATGGGCATAACAGTTCTAGCATGCGCCGTTTGCTTTGGGATTCAGTTTTAGATATTAGGGAGAGTAATAAAAGAATTGTTCTGGGAGATTTTAATGCTGTGAGGGGTGCACATGAGAAAACTGGCAGAAGTCCTTCTGAAAGCAGCTGTAGAGATTTTAGAGAATTCATTCGGAATGGAGAATTGACTGAAGTGGAAAACACAGGTATGCAATTTACTTGGTCAAATGGTAGAATGGGTGATGCACATGTTGAATGCAGGCTAGACAGGGCTTTTGTCAATGACAATATTATTGATAGTTGGGACAGAATTCATTGCTCGGTTCTTCCTCGAAGCAAATCTGATCATTGTCCGATCCTGCTTTCTTGTGCTTCCGTCATGGCTCGGAAGGGAAGATTTAAATTCCTCTCTATGTGGACCACTCACAGCTCTCTGCACAAACTGATCCAGGATCATTGGATCTCCTACGCTATCTCTCTTCCACCTGCTCAGCTTCTCTGTCACAAACTTAAGACTCTTCGTCCTAAGCTTAGGGCATGGAATATTGAAGTTTTTGGCCGTCTTGACAGTAATATCACTGCTGCTCTTGACAAAATGAGAGAGGTCCAATCTGATATCTCTAGGGATGGCTTAAATGATTCCCGCTTTGCTCAGGAAGCGGAGGCTCAACAAGACCTTGATTTACAGCTTAACAGGCAAGAGATGGTTCTCAGAGACAAAAGCAGAGAAAAATGGCTTAGGGCATGAGACAGAAATTCGACCTTCTTCCACCGGTCGTCTAAAATTATGAAGGTTCAATCCTCTCTGGATAGTCTCCTAATCAATAATACTATGGTTAGTGATGAGAATGAGATATCTCAGCATGTGGTTAATTACTATGAGTCTCTTTTCTCCGGTAACTTAAGATTTGTTGATTATGATGCGGTTAACTCAGTCATTCCCCGTAGTGTGACTGATTCGGACAATGAGCTTCTTCTGAAGAGACCTTCTGATGATGAGATCCGAAATGCAGTATTCAAAATGAATAGGGACAGCTCGCCAGGGCCTGATGGTTTTGAAGGTATGTTTTATCAGCATTATTGGGATATTGTGGGATCTGATGTGTGTAGGATGGTGCTCAACTTCTTTGACTCTGGTTACATGCTTCCGGTCATGAATTCTAGCATCATTGCTCTCATTCCTAAGGTAGAAGGAGCTAATGAAATCCAGCAATTCAGACCTGTTGCTATGGGGAACTTCAATTACAAAATCATTTCCAGGATTCTCTCTGATAGGCTGGCTCCTATTGCTTCTAAAATTATCTCTAACAACCAGTTCGGCTTTATCTCAGGCAGAAGTATTCATCACTGCATAGTCGTGGCTTCAGAGGGTATCAACATGCTTAAAAAGAAGTGCTTTGGCGGAAGCATGGCTCTAAAAATTGATATCAGAAAAGCTTTCGACACTTTAGACTGGAACTTCCTGTTAGCTGTTCTAGATTCTTTTGGCTTTTCACTGAGGTTCAGAAACTGGATTCTGGAAATTCTTAGATCGGCTAGAATTTCAATTGATGTAGGAGGTGGAATTAAAGGATTCTTCAGCTGTTCTTGTGGTGTCAGGCAAGGGGACCCGCTCTCCTCCACGCTTTTTGGGCTCGCTGAGGATTTTCTTGGCAGATGGATTAGCAAATTGGCTGCTGAAGGTAAATTTGATCCTATGAATTACACTAAGGATGTTGGTTTTCCCTCTCATCTTCTATATACAGATGACATGATGCTATTCTGCCAAGCCACTATGAAAAATATGAGATGCATTAGAGATTTTTTCGCCCTTTATGAAGCTATTTCTGGACAAGCTGTCAATTGGGATAAATCACATGCTATCTTTGGCAACTATATCTCTTCCACTCGCGGAAACCGGCTCTCTGGTATCCTGGGTATTATGGTAGCTTCACTTCCATTTAATTATCTCGGAGTGCCTTTGTTTCAGGGGGGCCCTAGGTCCAGATACCTACAACCTCTAATTGACAGATTTCTCAGCAAATTCAGTTTATGGAAGGGACAATCCCTATCATTTGCTGGCCGTCTCACGCTTATTAAGTCTTCCTTGACTGGTGCGCTGGTGCACTCATTCCTAATTTACAAATGGCCATGTGCTCTCATTGCTCGAGTCAATATGGCTGTTCGCAACTTTCTCTGGACCGGGGACAGAGATAGAAGGAAGCTCATCACTGTTCCTTGGAATATCTGCTGTCAGCAAGCAGGCTTTGGTGGATTAGGTATTAAGGACTTTCAACTTTTCAACTCTTCCTTGATTGCAAAATTTAGTTGGGATCTATTGTAGGGTCAGAGCTTCATCACCACGCTGCTCCGACGTCGTTTCCTAGAAAACTCAGGGTTGGCGAAAAAATACATTGCAAATTCCTCTATCTAGACCTCTTCGAGATTGATTTTTGAAACTATCAGGAATAAGACTATTTGGTGGTTTGAGGAAAATTCTAAACTGAACTTCTGGACTGATCGATGGATCGTCCCTCCTGTTGCAGATCAGTTGGGTATT
Organism: Euphorbia lathyris; assembly: GCF_963576675.1. Taxonomy (NCBI): domain Eukaryota; kingdom Viridiplantae; phylum Streptophyta; class Magnoliopsida; order Malpighiales; family Euphorbiaceae; genus Euphorbia; species Euphorbia lathyris. Next base: position 68,877,414 of record NC_088917.1, read on the forward strand.
CCGGAAAAATTGCAGGCTAATCTCTTCAATCCTATCTATGAGTACAGATTGAATGGCAATTGGGCCAATTTGCAGGGCCTACCGGATCAGATTCAGAATATTATTAGAGAGATTGAGGTTTTTGGGGAGTCTGACAGTTGTGTATGGCAGCCGTCTGACACAGGAATGCTTTCTGTTAAAAGCTTTTATCTCGAACTTCAGCCGGGGACCCCTGTGAACTGGTGCAATTTCTTGTGGAATTCGTTTGTCCTCCTAGGCGGGCAGCGACCTGTTGGATGTTATTACACGGCAAGATGGCGGTGCAAGCACAGCTGCAGCATCGTGGGTTCTCGCTAGCTCAACGATGTGAGCTTTGCCGTGCTGATGGTGAATCCATCGAGCACTTGTTCGTTAATTGCAGGGTGGCCACGGACTTATGGACGATGGTCTGCAATATCCACGGGGTTAGCCGCTGTCCTGGTTCTGGTTTCGTCGAGTTCTTCAATGGGCTAAAAGCTGTGCGCGTGAGCAAGAGCTTGAGGAAAGGTTGGATTTTCTCGGTTATTACCTGCATCTGGTTCATTTGGTTCATCCGCAACAGGGCCGTATTCGATAACGAACTCCCTTCAATCCAAAACTATCGATGTTCTTTGCTGCACTTTATCAGTGAGGGAGCTACTGCCGCTACTGCCCGCACTCGACCTCCGCCCGAGCCGGATTTTGCAATAGTCCGTTGGATCCCGCCACCGACTAACTGGATAAAGGTAAACACTGATGGGGCTTCGAGTTCAAATGGCAACGCCGGGGCAGGAGGGATTTTTAGGAATTATAGAGGTTTCGTGAGGGGATGCTTTGCGTTTCCTATTCATAACTTGCCTGCACATATTGCTGAGCTGAAAGCTATTATCTATGCGGTTAGCGCTGCCTGGGAAAGAAACTGGAGGAACCTTTGGATTGAATCTGACTCATCGTATGCCGTGAATCTCCTTAATACTTACTCAAGTGGTGTTCCTTGGATAATAAAGAAAGACTGGCATTCCTGCTTAGCAAGACTTTCTGGCATGAATTGGAAAGCCACGCACATTTTTAGAGAAGGTAACCAGGCTGCTGATAGGTTGGCTGCAATGGGGCAATCGGCTGACTCTTCTCTCTGGTGGCACTCTGCGCCGCATTTTTGTCAGACTTTTGTTTTTGATGATTTGTGTAACGTAGCTCACATTAGATTTCTGTAACTTTCTTTTTTCTTTTTTCTGTCTCTTTCTCCCTCTTCTGTACTTTTTCCTTTATTAATAATATTCGGGTTGTTGGCTGTGCTGGAGGTGCCAACATAATTGGGATGTCTGGCCTGCCTTCGCGTCCCAACCTTTCATTCAAAAAAAAATATTGTTATTATAGTTGCATAATGTATGGTTTTATACCTTCTTATCACATTTTATGGAGGTTTTCTATGATATATGCTTACTCAATCCGTATTTTGACTTCCTAGATTGGTCCTTGACGAAGGATATATATTAAAAATGTATATTGGATATTGAGAATTTCTAAAAAAAGAAATTGGTCCGTATTTTGACTTCCTAGATTGGTCCTTGACGAAGGATATATATTAAAAATGTATATTGGATATTGAGAATTTCTAAAAAAAGAAATTGGAAAGCATTATAAGGATTTAAGCAAAGACACATGATAGGAATATACCGATTTCGTTTTCGTTCATATTTTGACACTACGTAAGGGTGAATCTAGAAATTGACTTCTGGAGATATAATTTTTTCGGCTACCGATAAAATTAGGAATCAACAACTCGATGGGCGAGCGATGCAAATTGAATTTAGTGCAAGTCGATGAACAAATTCAATAAATATAACCAAATTGTAATTTATCGGTTCGGTTTACTAATAGGTTAATAACCAATAAGTAAAAAATATTGTAAAATCAATCTATAGTCCAATAAATTTATTTTCTAATTTAATTTATAAAATATATAACATAACAAATTCATATTTTTTTTAACTTAATTCAATGTATAGCTCCTTAATTTATAATCCTAATTCATCAATTAAATTAATTTCTCAATTCATCAAATTAATATTTTCAATCTAACTCTAATTGATCAAATTATCACAGCGAATTAATTTAAATAATCAAATAATAATGCTAAGTTGAAAAAAATCAAATTAAATCTTCAATTCATATTTTTAATTTTAACATAATTTATCACATTTTCTATTAATTAAAATGATTAGCATTAAATAAATTTGAAATAATAGATTGGGGCTAAAAGCGTATAATATATTTAGAACAAAACCTTTTTTAAAAGTAAGTCTAAGAAAGAATAGGGACTTATCCTAATGGATCGAATAACTTTTAGTTTTTTAATCTGAAACACCAAGATTACGTTTAAAAAAAGGTGTTAGCTTATTAGGGCGGACATCATATTAGGCGTTGGCTCATTAGGACCGACATCACATTCTTTCTTTGTTGGAGTGTTTTCGCCGCAACAGAGAAATGAGAAGGGTTGCGAAGAGACAACACTACCCCTTATCAAGAATGATGTGGACAGTCAAAGATACTGTGACACCCATAAAATTTCCACCTTAACATCCCTAATAAAAAAATTTCCATTTTTCTTGTCATTGATAATTACTTTGAAAATTGTACGTCTCCATAATCCAATTCTCTTTAGAAGATAAAAAATTTCCGACATGTTAACACCTCTAATTATATGTAACTAGCTAAAATTCGTTTATTACTTTTAGGGATAATATGCAAAAATACCCCTAACGTTGACACATAAGAACACTTTTACCCATAACATTTAAAATGACGCAATTGTACCCCTAATTTTGGCAACCAAGAGCAATTTTACATTTAACATTGCAAGTTGAATCAATTTAAGATGTCGTCATTAAAAACAAATATTTTGTTCATTATTCTGCACCAGTTGCCTATCTGTTGGTATTAAAAAAAAATTCACATTTTTTGTGATTTAATAGTAAAATTAGAAATTGACAATTTTAAATATGATGAAATATTTGGATTTTTTTTTTGTGTAACTCGTACAAAATACAATATAATTTTATAATTTTTTTTTTAAATTTAAATCTATTCATATGGTTGTGATCCGTTACTAACGAGTGAATAGACAACGCACATATAAAATGTAGATGACACGCTTCATAACTGTGAATACAGTTTAATAAATTATTTTTTAAATTGACCGAACTTGCTAACGTTATATGTAAATTTACTACTAATATTAAAAATAAAATTGAATCATTTTAAACGTTAGAGATAAAATTACTTCTGGTTATAACCGTTACGAGCATTTTTCACCATTTCCCTATAAACCCAATATGATTTCTAGCCCTACATTTTTTAAATTGATGATTAAGTTGTTGAACAACATGCACTAATGACGACTTAAAATTATTATTATTATTATCATTATCAACGAAAATAAATAAATAAAAGAAAAAAAGTGGGAGAGAGAGAGACAATAATAGAAGGGATAGGAAAAAAAAGAAAGAAGAAGACATGCAAGCCGCTTTTCTTTGCAAATTGCATCTCTTCTCTTCTCTTTAGCATACGACTTCTCAACTCACTATTTATTTCATTCTTCTCTCTCTCTCTCTTTCTAAAGACTCTCCCTTTCTCTTCGAATCTCTTTTCTGAAAACAATAGCAGATTAAGGAAGAAGGTCCCATCTTCCACACACTCGCGCATATACGCAAATTTCTTATTCATTTCTGTGATGCCTATTTAAAGCGAGAATCTCTGCGCCAAAGTCATGGATTCGCTCCTTGTGGTTCAATTTCAGCTCCTCTTTTTTGGGTATCTCTTATTCCTTTCCTTTTCTTCTTCTTCTTCATTGAGGTTGGTTTAGTTGTGATGCGAGCATTTTTTTTCTTCTTCTCCCTTGCAGGTTGAGATTTTGGTAGTAATGCGGTGTGCTTTAGTTGTGTGATTCTCAAAATGGATTTCTCTTTTGAGGGTAAATTTCATTCTTTTTTTTTTGTTTCTGTAGTCATTAATTGGATGTTTTTGTTTCTGGATTTTGGATTTGTGAGTGATTTGTTGTCACTTCAGCTATTAAATGCTGAGATTCTCTTGATGGATTTGTAACCGGTATGTTCATTCGTTTATCAGAAGCAATGATTTCTGTGATCTTATTTTTTTATGATTCTGGTATTGTGTTTGTATTTGTAATCTGGTTTTCTAACGTATTAAAGAAATAAGCTCTTCGTATAGTTGTTTTTACACATGCTTGTTGAATTTGAGATAACACATATTCTGATGTTTTTTATTGAAATTGGTGGATGAATTTTGGAGGTTGCAAACTTCCTCTTATCTGGATATGGATATTCTGCATTTGATTGAGTTTTATGAGTCAATATATAACGGACTGGCCTTACTGCATATGTGGACAATTCTCTTTCTGGCATGCCAGTTTTGATGAGACCGAACCCGAACGCAGAGGCAGAGTCCCCTCGGAGTTGAAATCATGTTTTTAGGCTATTAACTTGTGTACTGATACCTACCTTACTCAATTAAACAATTTGAATACTTCTATTTTTTTGGTTTTTGATGTAGTTGGAATGTCTTTGTTAATACAAGTCAACCATTTTGTTTTTCATTATGTTAGTTAATTAATAGTATTTAGGGTTCCAAGCAACTCCAATGAGGCTACTAGCAGGTTGGTTGTTTGTGGTTGCAAGTTATCTGGGTTACATTTAGTTAGTCTGAGAATCTTTTGAGGTGTTTTCTTTTCCTCTTGCTAGTTAAGGTCTGGATCAAGAACATCCTAATTGAAAGATGATGTTACACTTGTCAATATTTATTTTGATGAATTTGTATGCACATGGGCATTATTTGTTATATATTCATACAATTATTATTTTTTATTCGCTAAATGTAATTTTTGTCTGATATATATTGCTGGATTTCTGGAAAGATTGTATTTTTAACATGATTGATTGGTTTGCAAAAAAGGAATCCATGTGGCTGAACTCAACTAGTTTGGATTAGGGCTTTGTTGCTGTTGTTCTTTGTCTTTATTTTCAATCATTTTCATTTTATTTGTCTTTGATAAATTCTTAAGTGGTAGATGTTGCCTTTTCTTCTTTAGGGAGTGCACTTGATCCATTGAAATGCAGTAAGCTAAGCATAGATGAAAAGCGAGAATTAGTCTACCAAGTTTCAAAGTGTGCAGGTGCGTCTGAAATGTTGCAGTCGTGGAGCCGTCAGGAAATTTTGCAGATCCTCTGTGTTGAAATGGGAAAAGAAAGGAAATATACTGGCTTGACAAAGTTGAAAATAATAGAGCACCTGCTGAAACTAGTTTCTGAAAAGAAAGCAGGGGACTCTGAGATTCCAACAGATACCGAGACTGAATCATCTCCTGCACCTTTACAGAGATGTTGCAAAAGGCAGAGAAAAACTGACAATCCATCGCGCATAACTGTTCCAGTGAACTATAGTGCAAGTAATAATGGAGGCAATGATTTGGGCAATACCATATGCTGTAAAAACTCAGCTTGCAGAGCTGCATTAAAACAAGATGACGCATTTTGCAAGAGGTGTTCGTGTTGCATCTGTTATAAGTATGATGACAACAAGGATCCCAGCCTGTGGTTAACTTGCAGCTCAGAGCCTCCGTTTGAGAGTGTTGCTTGTGGCATGTCGTGCCATCTTGACTGTGCTTTGAAGCATGAAAATTCTGGCATTGGAAAAGATGGATATGATGGCAGTTTTCGCTGTATAGCTTGTTGGAAAGTGAATGATTTACTTGGGTAAGCATTCCTCTTGTTATTTCTATTCTTTGCTTGCTTTTAGTTTCATTTTTGTGTGGGTTTTTGTTTAATTTGGTTAAAGTTCTTCTGCATTTTAAGTCTTTATACTGTTGATATGGTAGGAAAACTGTTTGGAAACCATTTTTTTGATGTCTAAATTAGGATGTTTGATTGTATGCTTTCTGTTCCTTACTTACTGGTTTTGTTTTGCAGCTGTGAGGCTGAAATTGAGAAATTTTCTCTGGCATGAGATTGTATGAAATTGATAAATCTGTTATATTTTGATTCTTTTGGCTGCTGGAAGTATATAGTTTGTAATGTTTAACTAGATTGGTGTTTGAGTTCCTTATAATCTGTCATTTACAATGTGTAGAGGACTGGGAAACTATGGGTCTTTTAGTTGTACATTATTCTTTCTGTTTTGGCACTTGACTCTCGTATTTTGCTTAATTGGCTAGATTGGGGCTTTGATTCATATCAAAGTTTTTTTATCTAGATGGCATTGATTTGGAGGACTATGAGAAGGGCTTTAGTTTTGAGAGCATCAATACTTATCTATTGTGGTTAATGTGCTCTTTATAATGTCAGTCAACAAAATTTATGGGGAAGTTCTCATGTTATGCTGAACTGTTTTTCGACTGCATTGTCTGTATTCTTTAAGCCATATACTTATTCGGATGATTGCATAGTTGACGTTTGGATTTTTTAAATCTTTTTTTTTTTTTATAGCTGGATTTTTTTAAAAACATTTGCTCTAGTATATAAACTGATCCTTTTTGCAATCAAGTGTAGGATATCTTTTTCGAATCAAATGCATTTAGGACTAATAATCACACTCTAGATGTTAACGAGTACCATTTTACCTGAATAAACTGTCTCCTTATTTGTTTTCTCCTTTTTTCTTTTCTACATGACTATTTTTTAACTCATGTTGCCAAAATAGTTCAAGTGTTTGGTACTGAAGTGTCTTTTAAGATGGAAGATTAAATTTAAAGAAATGATAAAAACTAGTAATTTCTGAATAATACGACTGTAGACCTAAGAAATTATTGATGGGGAATTGTAGAATATGTTTTCTTTAACTGGATTTTCCAAGTATGTTTGTATGAAGTTCAGGATTCCTTGTTGTCTTGAAAAAATCTTATAATCTTTTCTTCAATGTTTCAATTGATTCATCTATTTTATCCTAATAGTGAGTCATGGATACAGTAGTCCTTTTGGTACATCTCTTATACGAAACAGCACTGAATCATGATTTCTGGCATTCAAAATTTTCTCTAGCATTTTCTACAGTTGTCGTAAAAGTTCAAAATTTATATAACCCCGCATGGCATCGCTCTCTTGCATCAATCTATATGCTAGTTGTCATCCAAATATTCCTTCTCCTTTGTCATATATTAGCTTTGCCAGTTTTTTCAAATTATAGGGTGCAAAGTACAATGATGCAAGTAGGCAATACGCAATGCATTCCGATGTTATTAGGAATATTGTTGTAATTATTCTTTGGGAAGGTTGTAAAAGCTTGATGCATGTTTCAAGTTTCTGTTGAGATTGCATCACAGGCATTCAGGAGCTATCTTGATGACAAATGAGATGTAACTTTCTCATGCCTCATGAAGAGGTCATACAAACACCCTGATTGATGTGAGTACGGGATGTTTGTGTCTTTGGTTTTCTGGGTTTAGTCAACTGTTGCTTTCCTGTTGTTTTAGTCACAAATATCAGTAACTAAAAATATGTACTTGAATGGAATTCCCACACCAATTTTTGCAGAATTTGTCCATTGAATATCTAGTTTGATTTGTTCATCTGCCTTTCTGGTGCTAATTTGTTATTTTTAAATCTGTTTTACTAAATTGACAGCATATGTTGAATGGTAGAAGAGGAAGGAACAAGTTTACAATGGATTATCCAAAACATAGGAAAAAATAGGTCTTTCCCTTTGATTTCAGTGTAAATCTATTATCATTGAGTTGAAGAGAGCTTGAAGTAATTAAAGAGAAGAAAAAAAAGGATCTCATGACTTAAATAAATTAACTTAGGGACACTGCTTTCTCAGGAGAAGCTACAAACAAATTCTTCATTGCTTTACTATGTGTTTACTGAGAAACATATGTTTGAGCAATGAGCATGTTTACTGGTGATTATTTCCTGTAAAAGTCCTCTCAATTCTTCTTAGACAGTATATTTCTGATGCGGGCAGCCAGTCGACAACATGTGAGGTGATGGGTAATGAGAGAAGTCGAGCCAAGGGGCAACACGTCTAGGGAAAGGGATGACAAGCCACGTGAAGAACGGGACTCACACTACGTGCCAAATAGACACACGATGTGTGATCTCAAGAGAAGCAACGAGGAGTGTCAACAAAACACCCACACGACGTATGGCCAGAAGAGAACAACTCCTGAAGTCTCTGATTTAATCCACACGGCATATGGCTTTCCCACATGGCGTGTGGACTTACTTAATGAGCAAGCATTCCTTTCTCCAGCTTTCTCCTTATTACAAGTTTGCTGCTCTTTATTTACAACTCATAGCCCTAGCTTATTTACAAGCTTGCCACCCCTTTACCTCTACCCCATTTTACCCCTTTTAACCTTTTATCTATTTAGTTATATGCATTTGCCATTTATTGTAATTTCATCTTTAGGTTTTGAATGATATAAATTCATCTCTTTCTTTGTAATGAGTTAACTTTTTAGCAATCAATCAAAATTATCTCTTTGAGAGCTTTGTTTAGGGTTCATCCCTTTAACAATGGGGATTTTACAATTCCTACGGGTGTAGCTCGTGAAATATTGGGATTCACTCCTAGTTTAGCTAGAGAAGAACCTCTTTGTTAGTTTACGATCAAAACTAACTCACTCATCAAAAATCCGTATTAGTTGGTATCAGAGCCGATCATTTCCTGACCTGAGACTTTTTTCATCACCACAAGAAACAATGAGAGTCGTTGACAAAAAGATGGAGGATCTCAAAACCGAGATACGAGAGCTACTAAGGGAGCAAGTTTGGGTTCAACTCGAAGGACGTAAGGGGACGGAAGAGCAAATAAGGACGATGGGAGCAAGACTGAAAAGAGTTCAAATAGAAACCCGAAACATCGTCCAACAACGAAGAAATGAAGAAAACCCAATGTTGCCTCCTAAAGATTCATCACCAATATTTTCTCCATTGCACATTCAAGAGGTAAATCCTAAATTTTCACCTTCTCATATTATAGTTATGGGTAATCAAATTACTAGTGAGAAGTTGGATGTTTGTGATGTGGATGGTGATTTAGATTCTCATTATGAGCTTGTTGACACAATGAAATTGTGACTTTGAAGATTTAAATTCATGTATAAATGAGGAGGAAGGAATGTTAGTAGGTGGGAATATTGAGGAAACCCATGTTGAAAAGGGTGCTCCCTATGTGTTTGATGAAATGCCCCTTCGTCAAACTTTCACTTGTATACTTAAGGAATGTGAGAGCCTTAATCTTGAAGAAGCGGAGAATGATTTTGGGCTTGATAATCTCTTTGAGGAGACTGATGACATCACCTTATGTGTGGAGGTTGATGGCTATGATGATGGGAGAGATGTTGGTGGTTCAACCATGTTGGGATGTAGCATGTCATTTGAGTCAGGCAACTTGGCAAATGAAGTAACCGACTTGAACTACGGGGAGAGGAGTGGATGGAAGCGAGAGGTCGTGAGAAAGATTAGGTTGTTGACGAAGAGGATAATGAATTTGAATATGATCATGAAGAAGATGAACTCGAAGAGGAGAACTAATCCAAGAATGAGCTAGAACGCAATGATGAACTTGACTATGATGAGAGTGAGTTCGGGAATGAGGTTGAAAGAGAGCGCTTCCGAAAATGAACTATGTGATGATGGTGAATTTTATCATGATGCAAATGGATATGATTATGATGAAGATGATGGAATTTACCATGATGAGGATGAGTTCCGAGAGATTGGGTGGAACCAACACGGGGCTACCTGTGAAGATGACAAAGATGAGTTCTATCATGATTATAATGGAACATTGAGTGGAACCAAAACAAGGCTACTTATGAAGATGCCGAAGATGGGGTCTATCATGATGAGAATGAGCTTTTGAACATTGAGTGGAATTAACACGGGGCTACTTATGAAGATGATGAAGATAGATTCCATTATGAAGACGAGTCGTGGAACGTTGAGTGGAGCCAAAACGAAGATACCTGTGAAGGTGAAAGTAATGATGATGGCGAGGAGCGAGTTGTGTATTTGGTGATGAGGGTGCTAATGTCTAGTGAAGAGGAGCATGACCTGCGACATCAATTATTTAGAACTCGGTGTTTAGTTCTTGGGAAGAAATGTGAGGTGATAATCGGCGGAGGAAGCCAAGTGAATGTCATTAGTCGAGTCGCCTTGATCAAGTTTGGTTTGGTTCCCGAGCCACATCCTAGACCTTATCGCACTGGTTGGGTCAATGAGGTGGGGAAGCTTCAAGTTACTCATCGGTGTAAGGTTCCTTTCGTCATTGGGGCTTATCGAGATGAAGCTATGTGTGATGTTATAGAGATAGATGCTTGCCATATGCTCTTCGGAAGGCCATGACAATTTGATTATGATGCCTCCCATGCGGAAAGAAGAAACACCTACACGATACACAAAGCCGGAACCAAGTACATCCTTACACCCTTGAAGAGTTCGCCAATTGAGAAAAAGAAGGCAACCTTGATTGCTTGTCCAACTCGGGAGTTGAATTTGAATGGGTGCATCGGTAGAACGGGGGAGACTCACCCGGAGGGAGTCGAAGCAATGTCCGAATATGTCAATGGAGCTACCTTACTAGAGAAACCTCAAGATCTACCACATTGGGAAAAGGCATCGCATCACATTGACTTGGATCCGGGGGATCACTTATCTAGCCTCTCCCATGATGGAGTACACTTCAAAGACAATAATGAAATTGAGGAGGGAATGAGCAAGCTTGAAAGTGACAAAGTGGGACCAATGTTCGAGGATGGCAAGTACGTGTCTTTCAATGAGCAACGTTGAGGGATTCCACTTTTGGGTAAGATATCGTGTAACATTGCATAGGATTATGGGGATCATTTACCTAGGCTTTCTCATGATGAAGTTGGATTCAAAGAGAAGAATGAGGTTGAGAAGGGGAAAAGCAAGTTTGAAAGGGATGAATTAGAACCCAATGTCCGTAGATGACAAAGATTTGTCATTCAAAGAGCAACTTCGAGGGCTTCCACCTTTGGGAAAGATACCGCGCGATATTGCATGGGATCCCGAAGATCGTGTACTAAGTCTTTCTCATGGTAGATTGAGCTTTAAAGAGAAGAATAAAGGGTACCATGTGACGTCTCTTGAAAGGACCGAGACTCCTAGCACATGCATGATGCAAATGAATCAAGTTGCCCACTTGGTAAAATTTGAACTTATTCTTTTGTGCTTTTTTGAAATATATGTGTTGGGAGCTATGTTGTGTTTGTTGAGGGAGAATCCACCTTATGAGGGGCATATGAGATGTAACCTTGTGGTGAAGAGTGTGAGCTTCATGGAGTATTTGATGAATCAGAATAACATCCCGGGTGATGTAGAGATAATGAGAGATATTCAAGAGTTGCGGGATGGTGCCCAAGTTAGTGAAGAGGCGAATCTAAAATCTCGTGATTGTTAACTCAAGACAAGAGAAGAGCTAATATGAGTGTTCTTGGGATTACTATGAAGTGGGTTGACAAGTGCTACCGGGATATTCCATTTGATGTCGGCAATAGGCGAGTAGAGGTTGAGCATAACATCCGAGGTAATGATGTGAGGGACAGAGAAGTTTGGGAATATATAACTCAATGTCATGTTGGGGTTGTGAAGAGTGCTCAAGGGATCGCATCAAGTTGGGTTGATATGCGTTGCCGGGACATTCCATCTGAGATCGTTTTGAGCGGAAAAAATTGGTAGCTAATCTTCAAGCTAGTGAAGTGGAGACCGAGAAGGTCCGGGGCTGGCCCGTTCGACATGTCGTGGGAATTTGGAAGAGAATGCAATTCTTGTTGGGGAGTGGATCGACAAGCTTCGTCGAGATATCCCATTTGATGTAGGTAGAAATTGGAAGACGAATGACAAGGAGGATGAGAACCGGGGCAAGTCACAAATTGAAATATGGGATGAAGTTCGTGTGAAGAATGTCAATTCAGAAGCTTGTGGAATGAGCTTCATGAATTCATTTCGATCCACACCTTGGTTTGATTTGAGAGCTTTGAGTCCGTTCAAGATCAATGAGTTTCTTCTATACTCAACCAGTAACTTGAGGTCAAGTCTTTTTCAAGAGGTAGTGAATGATGCGGGCAGTCAGTCGACAACATGTGAGGAGACGGGTAGTGAGAGAAGTCGAGCCAAAAGGCAACACGTATAGGGAAAGGGATGACAAGCCACGTGAAGAACGGGGCTCACACAACGTGTCAAATAGACACACGATGTGTAACCCCAAGAGAAACAAGGAGTGTCAACAACACACCCACACGGTGTGTGACTACAAGAGTACAACTCCTGATTTAATCCACACGGCATGTGGCTTTCCTACTTAATCAGCAAGCATTCCTTTCTCCAGCTTTCTCTTTATTACAAGTTTGCCACTCCTTATTTACAACTCATACCCCTAGCTTATTTAGAAGCTTGCCACCCCTTTACCTCTACCCCATTTTACCCTTTTTAAGCTTTATCTATTTAGTTATATGCATTTACCCTTTATTGTAATTTCATCTTTAGGTTTTGATATGATATAAATTCATCTTCTTCTTTGTAATGAGTTAACTTTTTATCAATCAATCAAAATTATCTTTTTGAAAGCTTTGTTTATGGTTCATCCCTTTAACAATGCGGATTTTACAATTCCTACGGGTTTAGCTCGTGAAATATTGGGATTCACTCCTTCTAGTTTAGCTAGAGAAGAACCTCTATCAAAACTAACTCACTCGTCAAAAGTCTGTATCAATTTCATGAATAATATTTCAGACCATTTAATGCCATATAACAAAGATTCTCATATGGTGGGAGAAAAAAGGTCAGAAATGTATGAGGTGTGCATTTTGACTTCTTTGTTTAGTGTTATCTTGCTACTCTATTTAGTTATTTATTAGTACTCTTATGTCTGTTAAGTATTCTTTTGTCCTGAGCAAGCCCAAAACTGTGGTTTCTGCTATATGTTTATATCTATGCCTTTAATAAAGAAGTTCTTTAAGGTGCCTTTGGGACTGGAAAAAGTTGGAAGTAAGCATAACAAAAATTTTGATTTCTTTGTTGTGCGTTGTTCTATAAATTGCTACTTTACAAACAAAACAAGTAACAGTTACTTATTTGGAATCTTAATTGCATTCAGATGTTGGAGAAAGCAGTTGTTGATAGCTAAGGATACCAGGCGGGTGGACATACTGTGTTATCGTTTGTCGTTAAGCCAAAAACTTCTTAATCCTACTGGAAAATATCGAAAACTATATCAGATTGTAGATGGAGCAGTGAAGCAGCTTCAAGATGAAGTGGGTCCTTTAAGTGGCTTAGCTGTGAAGATGGGTAGGGGTATTGTCAATAGACTTTCTTCTGGACCAGAGGTTCAGAAAGGTTGTGCTTTGGCTTTGATGTCGCTCGATAAAATGGTTTCGACTCTCATTGTGCATCAATTACCTCCTGCTCCGGTGATAAGAGGTTGGTCTCGAGATTTGTTTTATTTTCTTTAAGATGCATTTTCATCATGTTGGGTGTCATTAGCTTGTTGCTACTATCATTATTCATGTTCTGTGGTTCTTTGGACGATTTTGGAGGAAATTATAGTTTTCGGGATTGTCTAATGCATGTCTGTGGCAGATATAAATGCAGCTGCTTCAGCAATGATTAGATTCGAAGATGTAAATGCAACTTCACTTGCTGTGATATTGGGTTCTGAAGGTCATACTTCAAATGCTGTTGCTGGCTACAAATTATGGCATTGCAGCAGTCAGGATCGGGATTATCCAACCGAACCAACATGCACACTGTTTCTACCAAGTAGAAGGTTTGTTGTCAGAGGCCTTTCTCCTGCTCGAGAATACCGTTTCAAAGTTGTATCCTTCAATGATGGAAGGAGAGAAATGGGCATATGTGAAGCTCGGTGCTGTACTCGGAACGAAGTTCTAAACTTTCCAGCAGAAGAAAGAAGTCAGAGCCCAGCAACCAATTGTAGCAGTCTTTCTAATCCATCCTCTGTAGAAGACGAAACTAATCATAATGCTCCATGCGGTGACCACATTGTGAACCGAGCAGAAAATCCTCTTAGTTATTGCAAGGACAAAGGCAAAATCGTTTCTGCCAATTTGTCCAATGGTTTCATAACCCGTGGGGGTGACACGGACAAAGGAAGAACTCGGACGGATGCAGTTCCTTTGTTAGATGAAGAACAGGCCTTGCAGATGGTAACCTTTGCCCCAAGTTCGGATGGGAATAACCTTCAAATAGTTGATGAGATGAGCACCGGCAATAGGTTGGATACTGCTCTTAAGACTAGCTTGGAATGTGTGCCATTTGCGGGTAATTCAGAAGCTAATTTGCCGATAACTCCAAACAAGTTGGAAATAAATAAGGATGTGCAAGGAAGACATTCAAGGTCCAAATCCAGCAGCAAGGATCTGTCTCCACAAGGGGAGGATCCCCAAGACGTAACCACATCGAAGAAGAGAAGTGGGGAAAGGCAAGACGAAGAATGTGTGGCAAATGGGCATTCAGACAGGGACTTTGAGTATTACGTGAAGATAATCAGATGGCTGGAATGCGACGGACATATCGAGAAGAATTTTAGACAAAAGTTTTTAACTTGGTACAGTTTGAGAGCAACCCCACAAGAGATGAGAGTTGTAAAAGCATTTGTTGATACATTCATTCAAGATCCAGCATCTCTTGCTGAGCAGCTGGTGGATACCTTTTCAGATTCTGTTTCGAGCAGAAAACCATCTGCCGTACCAGCTGGGTTCTGCATGAAGCTTTGGCATTGATGCAGGCAACGAGGATTCAAAATTCACTGACAGGTGTGCTTCGGGTGCTCAATTGCTATTTTTTGGCTGCTTTTGCCGAAAAAATTACAAATCCACACACAGCTGCCGTGGAGTTGAGCCCCCTGGATCCGTCACTGGATAGAGATTATGTTGTTACATATTCTGTACATGAGCCTCCGGCTGGCCGGCAGGCCTTACTGGAGTTTGTGTAGCAGTAATTCTTTTATGAATCCATTATTAACATTCTTGATTCTGACTATGATTATTTACCTGTGATATTACCATTTGATATTCTTATGGTATAAAATGAATGTTAGATTTCATTTTCCTAAATATATATAAGTTTCATTTCAGTGTTACGTTTTAATTCTGATCAAGTGGTTACAAATTCTTTGAATAGGGGGAAGATAAGTTATTATCCTTTTTTACTGAAGATAAATTTACAATTCCACTTCCCTAAAAACGATAAAGAAAATTTGAACTTTATCCTTTATTTCTTAAAAGCCTATTAATTTTGCAAATAATTTGTTTTTAGATACTATTCGAGTTAAGTAGGGGTGACAAAGGGATGGGAATGCATCTCCCGTTTCGTTCTCGACACTTACAATGATAGATTCAAGAAATTCTCATTTATCATTATTTCCGTCCCGCACGGGTTTCCACAGGTGAAGGAATCCCCGTCCCTAAAAAGACTAGAAAACGAAGGAAGATCAGTTAACTCTGTTAAGTTGGTATTATTACTCTAATATTCTAGTGCATCATTTAACCTATTACATTTAGACTTATTAAATGAAAATTTTAGAATACTTTGAATGTCCATTTTAGAATTCTAATAAAGCTAAATCTTACTATGACTCGGGGTTCATGCTAGGGATGGCAATGGATAAAGATACCCATGAAATCCGATACTACCCGATCCTACTAGGATTACCTGAACCCTATATAAAAGGGTTTGAGACGGATATAGAATTTAAAAAATTACCTGGTATGAAACGAGTATGAAATTATCCCTCTGGATACCCGCTACCCGTCATATATCAAAATAAAGATTGTTATTTTATGAAAATTAACTATTTAGTTTCATTGTTTTTAATTTGCTTATAATTTGAATAATTTAGAATGTTTATTAAATTTGTGGATGGTTTATTAAGAGCATCTCCAAGAGACTCTTAGTGCACTCCCTAAAAATAATATAAATAATTGACTCTTAATGATTTAAGAGTTACTAAGACATATCATCTCCAACAATACTCTTTATATTCACTCCTTATTTATTATTTATTATTAAAATTATTAATTGTTATGATATTTACCAATAGTGAAAGAAGAGAGAATCTTCAATAATAAATTATTAATAAAAAATGAGTTAGGAGGCACTAAGAGGTGGAGAGATGCTCTCTATTAATAGAGAGGATGGAGATGCTCTTAGTGATTTGAGGAGCCACTAAGAGGCTGTTGGAGCTGATTTTTTATTCTCCCTCCTCAAATTTTAACTTAAGAGCCAACTTAGGAGGCTGTTGGAGATGCTCTAAAGTTATGTTTTGTTAATTTTGCAATTCATTTATTTTATGTGTTAATTATTAATGGGTAAGAGTATTCACGAATTAAATGAAAGGTGTATAAGATTCAAAGAGTATATTTGTTTGGATAATGGAATGGGACGGCTAAAGATACGAGATTGACATTATCCGTGAAAGGAAAATTGTGCGGATATGAGATTCGCTAACGAGAAAGATCATAATCAAAGGCGGATGACATTGAAGAAAGGAGTTCTTAGGTCCCAATATTTGTTACATCCTAATTCATGTTATATCCTAATTCATGCTGATTAAATGAAAAGAAGAATTGTTGTCAAAAAAAAAAATGAAAAGAAGAATTAGTTGACTTTACTTTTATACATTAGCAAAAATGCTATTATTATTTTACTTTTTTTTTTACTTTTCATTTAGATATATGGTATCAAAATACACTTTTCTAATACATTTTTTCAAAAATACTATTATAAATTCCTCATCTTCTTCTTCAACTCGCCTTCTTCCTAATCTAGTAGGATTTAAACTAAAAAAGAGCAAATAACACTCTAAGGGGGCGTTTGGTTCGGGGCCTTTAGAAATGAGAATGGGAATGAGAGAGTTTCATTCCCTTTATCCATTTTAGATTATAGGTTTACCCCACTTTAGATTAAGTCCATTACCCTAGGCCATGTAGGGAATTGGATTCCCTTTCCCACAGAAAACACACATTTTCTTGACAACAAAAAATACGTCTCCAATCCTTGAAATGCGATCCCTGAATGTGTTCTCCTGCAATATCCGACCGCCTCTTCTCCGTTCTACGGCCGCCTCTTCTCAATAACCATGTTTCAATATAAGAACAATGAAGAAAACAAAAACAGAAACTAAAAATAAGTAGAAGTAAATTTTGAATGTTTAGAGTAAATTTCTTCAACCTCATCTTCTTTTTCAACTCATTTTCTATGTAATTTTGAATGTTTAAAGTAAATTTAATGGTTCACAGATATATGATATACTTTCGTATTTTATGAAATGAAAACCCATTTAGAAATGAGATTTTATGATATGAGTTCGCATTTTATGAAATGCTCATTTCATAAAATGCGAACCAAAATGGTAATTTGCGAACAATAAAAAAATCCTTACTTTCTCTACCTCAAATCTATTATCTGAGTTATAGGTGACTAAAGTCGAAATTACTGTCCACCGGAATTAGCTTAACATATGGGTATACGAGTTGAAAGTTGGAGAAATTCTTGCAGAATTCAACGATTTGGGACGTTAGGGGATAGGAAGTTGAAGAGTCAAAGAATATTTTTGGTATAAGGGTTAGAAGTGTCTAATTTGGTAGCATATATTGAAATATGTCTAAAAATATAAATGGACTTCTCCTAAGGTCTAGTTTTATAAATTACCCTATATATATAATATAAGTAACATTATAAAAATTTGAGGATTCACGCGGATATTTTTTGGACATCCATCGGGATTTAGTCGGAGCCTGATTGGATACTCACGGTTCTCCATTCTCATCCTTGTTTCAATTTGGAAGCAAAATATCCCTGTTATCTGGCATCCATCTCCATCCTTAAATATTTCGATGATTCTCCACCTTATCGATTTGGATACTTACGAGTTCCGTATAACCTTCCCTATTACGATTCTAAAGTTACAAATAAAAATCAGCCTTAAAGTTGACGACATAGTTCAATTTAATTCAAATTAATCGAAATATAATTAATTTTAATACCTAAAATTAGGATTAATTTGTCAAAATTTATATACTTCAAATTCAATTTGTCCTAAATTGCTACCAAATTTAGCAACTATTTGATACTTTTTGTTTTGAAAGAACTATTTTGATACATAATTCAATATTGTTCATGTAAATATATATTCTTGTCCGAAGTGTTGGATAATCGGTAAGGTGAGAGAGAGAGAGAGAGTCGAACTAGAGAGAGAGAGAAATGATTTGAGTAATTCCCTTAATTAGGGTTTTGCCTTGATTGATTGTATATATATGACAGGTATAGATATCTAGTCTAATTAGGTTTCAGTGACCTAAGTAGACGTATATACTAAATACAACTCTAGTTGTTTATATCTAATTATCATAGAGACACTAAGAGTATTTATCTCTAACACTAATTAGACTTATAGAGCAAGTGCAACTCTAACTAGTGTGATGATAATTACAGTAGAGATAATAAGATTATTATCTCTAACACCCCCCTTCAAGCCGATGCCGCGGTGAAACCAACAGTCGTGAGCGCAGTCGAGTGAAGCTAAGACTGGGAATCGGCTTGGTCAGGATATCAGCCACTTGATCATCTGTCGGGATGAATCGAACATTGAGAAAACCTTTAGTGACTTGTTCACGAACAAAATGATAGTCGAGCTCAATGTGTTTTGTGCGAGCGTGAAACACGGGATTAGAGGTAAGATAGATGGCACCCACATTGTCACACCAGAGTTGCACCGATAGAGGTGTGTGGAAGCCCAAGTCAGTTAGTAAGGACCGAATCCATAGAAGTTCCGCCGTCGCATTTGCTACTGCTTTGTACTCACTTTCAGTGGATGATCGAGCTATTGCGGGTTGCTTGCGTGTTTGCCAAGAGACGATGCTCTTTCCAAGGTACACGCAGAATGCTCCTGTAGAGCGCCTATCATCAGGGCAGCCTCCCCAGTCACTGTCAGAATAGCAATGAACATGTCCAATGGGTTTGGAGGACATGAGAATGCCAAATTCTAATGTTCTTTGAAGATAACGCAACGCCCTTTTTACACTTTTCCAATGTTCATCTGTCAGGCAGTGTAGAAATTGACATAGTTTGTTAACCGAGAATGCTATGTCAGGTCGGGTGAGCAAAAGATACTGAAGAGCACCAACGATACTGCGGTATTCATCACCGGACGGAAGCTGAGTTCCGAGACTTTTGGAGAGTGTCGGGGTGGTAGCCATGGGCGTTTGAATGGGTTTAGCATCAGCCATGCTAACTCTATCATGGATATCAGCGGCGTACTTTGCTTGATATAGGTGAATGCCGTCATTAGAGTATTGAATTTCAATGCGTAAGAAATATTCCGCCCGACCAAGATTACGAATGGGAAATTCAGTCTCAATAGATGATATAATACTGACAATGTGTGCTGGTGAGTTTCCTGTGATGAGGATTTCATCCACATAACAAAGGATGAATGTCTGAATCAAACCATTTTTGTGAACAAATAGGGAGTTATCGGCCAACGGCATCTGAAAACCAAGCGAGACGAAAAAATTTCGTAGGCGAGTGAACCATTCACGGGGAGCCTGTTTCAGTCCATAAAGACTCTTTTGAAGCAGACATACATGGTCAGTAGGGCTGTAAATGAACAGAGCCGCTCATGAGTGGCTCGGTGATCGGCTCGATAAAAGCTCGGCTCGATTCATAAACGAGCCGCTCGTGAACACGATTTACTGGCTCGGTTCGTAAATGAGCCAAGCTTGAGCAGGCCAAAACTCGGCTCGAAAGCTCACGAGCAGGCTCGATTAGAACATTTATGAACAAATTTTAGTTTTATATAAAACTATATAGTTTTGTGTTAGTTCACAAATATCTAAACTTAATATTATTTCATTTTCTATTAGATGAGTTCGTTCACAAACATAATAAATGAGTAATAGATGAACTATTTGTAAGCATCTTGTTTATTTATTCACGAACTTTGCTTGTGAGCTTGTTTATGTACACAATTAAAGAGTTATTTGTGAGCAAACTTCACAAATATAATTAACAATTTACTCACAAACAATTCATGGTTAGATAATTTTCTTAATGAACCAAGTCCAAAAGAGGATTTTGGGCTCGAAAAAAGCTCGAAGCTCGGCTCAAGCTCGTTGAGCAAGCCAAAGTTCGGCTCGGGCTCGGCTCGTTAATTTTATAGCAAGCTCGGCTCGGGCTCGAGCTCGTTAATTTTATAGCAAGCCGAGCTTGAACATGTCAAAGCTCGGCTCGACTCGATTAAAGCCCTAGCTAATGGTTAGCATTGTCCGGATCCCGAAATCATTGAGGTTGTTCCATATAGATCGTTTCAGAGAGATTTCCGTGTAAAAATGCATTTGAAACATCGAGTTGATTGATGAACCACCTGTTTGCAGCAGCAATGGCCATAACGGTTCTAATCGTTGTAGCTTTCACAACCGGACTGAACGTCTCCTTGTAATTGATTCCCAATTTTTGAGTGAATCCACGTGCAACAAGTCGGGCTTTGTAATGATCTATCGACCCATCAGATTTTCGTTTTGTGTGAAATAACCAACGAGAGGTGATGACATGTCTCCCACTAGGTCGCGGAATAAGTTTCCAAGTTCCATTGTCAATTAAGGCTTTGATTTCATCCGACATAGCTTACCACCATTCGGGCAATTTGTGAGCTTTGCTAAAGCAGGATGGGTCAATTACCCCATTATTTGTGAGTGACCAATAGGGCCTCAAACTTGCCGTGAGAGTGCAGCGTCGAATGCCGTAGTTACATCATATGGCGTCTGTTTGTGTCGTGTTCAAGTGATGGAAGGGGTCTAACACCGAGACCTGCAGGTACAGGAGCAGTGATTGCTGTCGTTGGGCCATTTGAACTCTCCATTTGCGTGGATTCGAGCTCCCGCCCCGTCTGCATCTCGTCGTGCACCAGCCAAAGGGCATTAGTGCTTGATGTAGCAGGTAGTGATGAGGGTGGTCGAGTGGTAGATTGTGCACACACCCGAGTTCCGTGTTCCATCGCAATAGGAGATGGTTGCTGGAGCACACAAGTCGTGCGATCGCTATGGACGACCGGTGCAGGCAGTCTGCCTGGTAAGGTCGGCAGAGACGCAAAGTCCGCAGCGGCAGAAATTCCAGGCATGCGCGTGTGATTGTCGTGGTCGATAGGTGCAGGTCGTTTGCCTATTGAGGGTGACAACAACGGAGAACCCGTAGTGGCAGAAATTGTGAGGCTGCCCAGATGTATACCAGCAGCCGTACCAAGTTCGTTGCTAACAATTGGTGAATCACTGTTTACAGTAGTGGTTGTCGTAGGTGGTGCATATGATAGGGATGAAGAGAAAGGCAAAGGAGGAGTGAAGTTAGAAGGATTACCTCGATACGATCCAAGTAGAGACGGCAGCTCATGCATTGTCGGTTCCGACCCTGCGCTAGAGGAGATAGGTGCAGACGGTGTCAGTGTTTCCGGGAAGACTCATTCGTCATGTTTCACAAATTTGCATATGTATATCCTATTCGTTCAGAAATCTAGACACACATCTCTAGAATGATTTGAGGAGGGTCCTATATAGATACATAATTTGCTTCGAAAATCAAACTTGTTTTTATTATATGGCCGAAGTAAAGGATAGATCCCACTACCAAAGATACGAAGTGATGAATAGATGGGTCGTTCTCGATGAAACAAGAAATAAGGAGAACGATTTCAAAGTGTTTTAGTGGGAAGAATATTGATCATACGCAAACTGTGAATCATGGCATAATTCCAGAATTGCAAAGGTAAAGAGGCATTGGCAAGCATTGTTAAGCACGTATCTACCATATGTCTAATTTTTTGTTCAGCTATGCCATTTTGAGCATGAGTATGAGGGCATACAATTTTGTGTACAATTCCATTTGTTTGAAGAAAGGGTTGCAATTTTTGAAATTCACCCCCAAGATCAGAATAAAAGTTCTTAACCTTAGCATTAAATTGATTTCTAATCATGGCAAGAAAGTTCTGAAAAGTTAAAGCAACTTCACTCTTATTTTTCAAACAGAATACCCAACTAAAACGAGTAAATTCATCAATAATAATCAGAAAATAACGATGTCCATTAAAATAAAGCACATGAGTAGGACCCCAAACATCCAAATGTAAACTTTCAAACCTAGCACTACTAGAACGAATAATTGAAGGTAAAGGAGATTGAGTTAATTTTCCTAAAGGACAAAAGGAGCAACCACTAACTGATGCTGATGATGAGAGATTGTTATCTTTCAAGATTCTGCTGACTGTCTGATTCTGACAATGCCCTAGACGTGCATGCCACCGTTCAAAAGACACCTTCTCTCCTACTAGCACCTCTTTCAAGTTGGGTGGAAGCACATAGAGCCCATCCTTACTCGGACCGCGTAACAGGATTTCCCCAGAAGTTTGATCCTTCACAAGAAAATGGTTAGGACAAAACTCAAAGAAACATGCATTATCACGAGTAAATTTTTGAATAGAAAGCAAAGATTTTGTAAGTTTAGGAACCAACAATACATCAGAAATTTTGAGATTATTGACATAAGTTTGTCCAAGATGAGAGATTTTCAAACCTTGCCCACTGCCAAAGTGAACTGTGTCGTTTCCAGGATAGGGATGCATATGCTGCAGTTGACTAGGATTAGCCATCATGTGATTTGTGGCTCCCGTGTCTGGATACCATGGTTGGGGCAGACCACTGAAGGGATCCGTTGGGTTGTGCCATGAGACATGTGCTTCGGCACCAGATCTAGTGTGCTGAGTTGCAAATCCCTTAGGTCTTTTGCATTTATCCGCCCCGTGATCAAGGTCACCACAATTAAAACACTTCCCACCTCTCTGTTTTTTGTTCTTTGATCTTGCAACAGATTGAGTGGAGGTGGTGGAAACATTGGCTTCATGTGAATTCAGGTGAGGCGCAAGAAGCATAAATGTGGGTTTTTTTTGTGGACTGGACCATCCCTTCAACAGTTTTCAATTTGCTCAACAGTTCATAATAATCAATATGGATGCCTCTTTGTGTCACAAGATTCTGTATGCTAGACTTGAAAACTTCATTAACATTCTTATATAAAAGTGCAGGCAAGAGGTGCATAGGATATGGATTGCTAGACGCAGCCAAATCATCTAGAATAGTTTTAAGCTTTTGCATATATTCACTAATAGACAAGTCGTTTTGTTCAAACTCATGTAATTCAATCCTCAGTTGAAATTGTTTGCTATCAGTGATTACACCATATGCTGTCTCAAGTGCTACCCATATATCATGTGAATGATGAAAACAGGTTATGATAGAATATACTTCTTCAGTAATGGAGTGTAACAATAGTGACATAACAACATTTTCTAAATCATCCCATGCAGTATAATCAGGGTTGAGGAACAAATTGTCATTGTTTGTTAAGAACCCTTCCCGAGAAAGAAATTTTGGTGGAGGTGGGATATTACTTACGATGTGATCAAAGTAGTGATGAAACTTGAGGGTAGACACAACGGCCATCCTCCATGCTTTGTAGTTATGCGGGGTAAGTTTGATGTGAGTTTAGGTATGTGCTGGAGGGGTTCGAGATTGGGTGACAGAATTTGTGTTAGGGTTTGAGTAGGTGGAGTAGTTAGGAGGAGCCGTATGATTACGGAACACATTGGGTATATGATCATGGGTTGGGTTTGCAAGAAAAGAATCAGAGGTATGATTGGTGAATGTGGACGGCAATTGTGAACTGTGATACGATGGGGGAGGTCCAAAGCCAGGTCGAACGGGTGGTTGAGAAAAATTACCTGGAGGATGAAACAGTGGTGGATGTTGTTGCGATTCAGAAGCCTGTGGTGGATTCTGCTGTTGAGAGCGAGGGAATATCCCTCCGTCGTATTAGTCGAACAGGTAAGTCGACGTTACCGATGACGGAGCCGCTGTCGTGAATGGCGATTCAAACCGCCACCCAGACGAGGGTTGCAGGGACGACGCAAACGCCGTATTCACCGTGAATTCTGATGCAAAGCTGGCGTGCGGTGTCACGGAGCGATCAAGTGCAGCCGATGGTGACAGAGTGATGAAGTTGCTGGCACCAGCAGCCGCCGGACTAATAAAACCGGCAGAATTTGCCGCCGCGGAAGGAGTCCGCAAGGTTGACGGAGGTGTGGATTCTGTTGTAAATATTGCGGTATTTTGCTGTTCGAGTGAAACAGTTGGTGTTCTATGAAGGGAATCAGGAGAAACAGATGCGGAAGCTGAGCCAGACGGATTGGAACCGTTTCCTGCCCGTGATACCATGTTGGATAATCGGTAAGGTGAGAGAGAGAGAGAGAAAGAGATGATTTGAGTAATTCCCTTAATTAGGGTTTTGTCTTGATTAATTGTATATATATGACAGGTATAGATATCTAGTCTAATTAGGTTTCAGTGACCTAAACAGACGTATATACTAAATACAACTCTAGTTGTTTATATCTAATTATCATAGAGACACTAAGAGTATTTAGGCAAAAAGCATCCTGAGGCCCCTGATCTTTCATTGTTTGGTGCATTAAGCCCTCGATTTTTTATTTAGACACATTGAGCCCCTGATCTTTCACCATTTGGTGCATTAAGCCCTCGATCTTTCATTTAGATACATTGAGCCCTTGATCTTTCATATATGGGTGTATTAGGCCCTTCCGTAAATCAATTAATATATAGGTTTATTAAGGGCATGTTTGGTGTGACAACAAATGATGTTCTAAAAATAACAAATTCTAAAATAAAAAATATATTATACAAATTAATAAAAATAATTTAAATAAAAAATAAAAAATTTATTAAACACAATAAAACCTTGTTTTTCGATAATTATGTTCTAAAAATAAAAATAATGTTAAAATTGAAGCACATTTTGTGGAAATAAGAGAGTAATTTTATCAATAACAAGTAACTACAAACAAATGTTCATGAAAAGAGTTTTTCGTGAAAAGCTTCAAAATGTTGTAGTGTCTAGAGAAAATGCGAAACGCTGCAGTTATATAAATCTAACCAAACATGCCCTTAATAAACCTATATATTAATTGATTTAAGGAAGGGCCTAATACACCCATATATGAAAGATCAAGGGTTCAATGTGTCTAAATGAAAGATCGAGGGCTTAATGCACCAAATGGTGAAAGATCAGGGGCTCAATGTGTCTAAATAAAAAATCGAGGGCTTAATACACCAAACAATGAAAGATCAGGGGCCTCAGGATGCTTTTTGTCGAGTATTTATTTTATTAATTAGATTTATAGAGTAAGTGCAACTCTAATTAGTGTGATGATAATTACAGTAGAGATATTATTATCTCTAACACGAAGGACATGTGACTGCTTCTTGGCTATGACTGGAATCGTCTCATCAATTTCAAATCCTCCACTTCTTGTTCTTCTGCAGAAATGCAAAACAATGGCCGAGCTAAAGCAAATTCACGCCCACACAATCATCAATGGCTTATCCCGTTTCTCCTTTATAACTAGCAAAATTGTAGCTTTTTGTGCACTATCACAACATGGAGACATAAATTATGGGCAAATCGTTTTCGATAAAATTCTAGCACCGAATGTGTATGATTTCAATTGCTTGATGTTGGGTTTCTCTCAAAATTCACAATCTGCAAAGGGATTTTCATTATTTTCGCGTATGCTTGGGTTAGGGATCGAACCAAATTCCCACTGTTTTACTAGTTTGATCAAGTGTTGCTCTTGTTTGTCCTTACTTGATCAAGTTCATGTTCTAGTATTAAAATTTGGGGGAAACTCCGATGTTTATATCACCAGTTCTTTCATTAATGCGTACTCAAAGTTTGGGGCAATGGAACTTGCTCGTCGAGTTTTTGATGAAAGTTCTAATTCAAATGTGGTTTGTTGGACTAGTCTTATTAATGGGTACTGCTATAATGGATTAATGAATGAAGCACGCAAGTTGTTCGATGAAATGCCAGAAAGAAATTCAGTTTCTTATAGTGCAATTGTTTCTGGGTATGTTCGGAATGGGTTTTTCAATGAGGCGATTGAGTTGTTTCAAGAATTGAAGAATTGTAATGATGTGAGTTTCAATGGGTCTCTTTTGGTTACTGTTCTTAATGCTTGTGCAGCCATAGGTGCATTTGAAGATGGGAAATGGATTAATTCATATTTAGACAGAAACAGTTTTGATTATGACCTTGAGATTGGCACTGCCCTGATAGATTTATACGCCAAATGTGGATACATAAACGATGCGGTTGAGATATTTAACAAGTTGCAATATAAAGATGTTACAACTTGGAGTGCTATGATCTTGGGTTTGGCTATCAATGGAGAGAATCAAAGAGCAATCCATCTTTTCTCAGAGATGGAGAAGAGAGGACCGAAACCGAATTCAGTAACTTTCATAGGACTGCTTACTGCTTGTAACCACAAAACTCTAATAAGTGAAGCTTGGAGATTCTTTGGACGTATGGCTAAAGTGTATGGCTATGAACCAGCAATTGAGCATTATGGGTGTATGGTTGATCTTTTGGCTCGAGCTGGGCGGATTAGAGATGCAGAAGTATTGATAAATTGTATGGCAATGAAGCCAGATGGGGTTATTTGGAGTTCATTGCTTAATGGGTGTATGATCTATGGCTATGTTGAAATGGGAGAAAAGGTAGGGAAGCTTCTTATCCAATTAGATCCTAAACAGAGTGGGAGATATGTCCTTCTGGCAAACATGTATGCCACTAAGGGAAGCTGGGAGGAGGTGATTAGGTTAAGGAAAATGATGAAAGAGAAGGGAGTAGTTACTGATTCTGCCTGGAGTTTCATTGAGATTGATGGCATTGTTCATTAGTTTATTGTTGATGATAAGGCTCATTCTAATTATAGAGGCATTTATAATTTTTTGAATCAACTCAATGAGCAAGTTGATTGTGATTATGCTCCAGATGATCCATCCTTATGCTATAGATAATGATGTTGGATTGGAAGATACATTTGAGGTATTTTCATTGTCTTTATTGTTTTCTTTACCTCTTGCAAGTTAAGGTTCTGGGTCAAGAACATCCTTGTTGAAAGATGATGTTGCACTTTATCAATATTTATTTTGATGAATTTGTATGCATAGGTAGCATTATTCGATATATATTTTTACAATTATTTGCTTTTTTCTCACAAAAAGGAAACTTTATCTGATATATATGCTGGATTTCTAGAAAGATTGAATTTTTAATGGAGGCACTTGCCTCCACTGATTTTTAAAGAAAATTTTGGACCCCCAGCACTGCTGTCGCCATTGTTTGCGGCAGAAACAAAGTTTGGAGCCGTTCATCGTTTCTGGATGCGACTCAGAGTCTCAGACTCACCACTTAGGTTAGTGATTACTGATTAATGCTCTGTTGATTTGCAGCATTGGACTGAGGCCATTTTACTTCATGGTTTTGGATACTACTTCCTTGTTTTATGCCATTAAAGTGTTGTGTTAGTGTATTTCTCTTTCACTTCAGTTTCTCTGAGTTGATTTCATTCCTTGTTGGTTCTTTGAACTATGTAGGATACAATCATACCTTTAATGCAATCTTCTGTTACTATGAAGGATACCATTTATTATTTTACATATACATATAACCGCTAGTTGAAAATCCTGTATCCATCCGTGGCGAAACCCATTTAGTTGGGATTTAAGGCTTTGTTGTTGTGGTTGTTGTTTCTTTGTCTTTGTTTTCAAATCATTTACATACCTTCTATGCGTTTTTATGTCATCAGTGAATTCTATAAGTGGTAGATGTTGAGTGCACTTGATCCATCGAAATGCAGTCAGCTAAGCATAGATGAAAAGAGATTTGTTTACCAAGTTTCAAAGTGTGCAGGTGCCTCTAAAATGTTACAGTCATGGAGCCGTTGGAAATGTTGTAGATCCTCTGTGTAGAAATGGGAAAAGAAAGGAAATATACTGGCTTAACAAAGTTGAAAACAATAGAGCACCTGCTGAAACTAGCTTCCGAAAAGAAAACGGGGGAGTCTGAGATTGCAACAGATACCGAGATTGAATCATCTCCTTCCTGTGCCTTTCCGGAGATGTTTCAGAAGGCAGAGGAAACTGATAATCCAGACGCACATAACTGTTTCAGTGAAGTATAGTGCAAAAAATAATGGAGGCAATGATTTAGGCAATAACATATGCTGTAAAAACTCAGCTTGCAGAGCTACATTAAAACAAGATGACACATTTTGCAAGAGGTGTTCATGTTGCATCTGTTGTAAGTATGAAGACAACAAGGATCCCTGTGTATGGTTAACTTGCGACTGAAAGCCTCGATTTGAGGGTGTTGCTTGCGGCATGTCCATATTGACTTCGATAGAAATCAAAACAACAGATTGAATAAAATGAAGAAATGGTATTGAATTAGTAGTTTCTCTCTAATACAAACTCCAATTGACAGAAGAACAAAGGTAAAGAAAGATAAACTGAGCTGAGATGAACTCAACCCCCACAGGAATATTGAATTTCCCTCCCTACTCGCAGACTAGTGTTGAAAAATTAACTATTAATTTAAAATAAATAAATAAAGAGATAAAGAAAAAGGGTCAAACAAGTTGTGCCATAATTTATAGGCACAAATCATGGCACATATGAAACCTTGACTTTCTCAACTAATTAGTTGAAAAAGTCTTCAAGAATATGGCTATATAAAGTCATGGATTTAGGGTGCCAATGAAATACGGAGCTGAGTGATAGTAATCTAATTTTGCAAAATGTGAGTCAAGGTTTTGCATTGTGAGTTTGAGAGAGTTGAGTGTTTTGAGGGTAGTCCAATTATTTGGGGAGAGACAAAAGATAGTAAGTTAATTATTTTGGGGTATTTTTGGAAACACCGTAGTGATACTATTTTTTGTTTTATCACATTGTAACTCTAGAAAGTTTCTAGATAACCTAATTCTCTAAAGAGCCAAACATGCATAATTTCAATACACCATCCTTCTCACCCTACACCTATATATGCTAACTAAAGCCCTCTCTCTCCTATAATTAACTCTCATTAGGCCCTAAATCACGTGTTCCTTAATTTCTGTATTACCCTTTACTTCAATTAGCATATTCTCTTTCAGATTGTGCTTTGAAACATGAAAATTATGGCATTGAGAAAGATGGATATGATGATAGTTTCATTGATTTACTTAGGTAAGTATTCATCATGCTATTTCTATTATTGCTCTCTTTAGGGTTTTTTTTTTTTGTATGAAATAATTAGGACAAAAGTAGGGGTCACATCTATTGAGAATAAAATGAGAGAAAACCGACTAAGGTGGTTTGGCCATGTGAGACGTAGAGCGCTTGATGCGCCGGTTAGGAGAACCGAAGAGTGGCAAAGGGATGTAGTGGTGAGGGGTAGGGGAAGACCTAAGCAAACTTGGAGGGTGATCGAGAGTGATATGAGTTTACTGGGAATTGAGGAAAATATGGTAGTGGATAGGACGGATTGGAGGGAGCGAATCTGTGTCGCTGACACGACTTGACTTTCACGGTTTTATATGATGGTTCATGTTAGCCGACCCCGAATCATTTCGGGACTAAGGCTTTGTTGTTGTTGTTGTTGTATGTGGGCTATTGTTTAATTTGGTTAAAGTTCTCTGCATTTAGTGTCTTTTATACTGTTAACATGGCAGGAAAGTTTTTTGGAAACCGTTGTTGTTTGGATGTCTAAATTAGGAAGTTTGGTTGTATGCTTTCTGTACCTTATAGACTCAGGCGTAGTTCTGCAGCTGTGAGGCTGAAACTGAGAAATTCTCTTTGGTTAAGTTTTGCTTTTAATTTTTTTTATGGACTGTCATATTTGAACCCTTTTGGCTGCTGGAATTATATGTTTGGTGTTTCAGTTCCTTGTGGATAATATATTGCTTACAATGTCTAGAGAGACTGGGTAACTATGGATCTCTTAATTGTACATTATACTTTTGCTTATGGCATTTGATTCTTGTATTTTGCTTCATTGGCTAGATTGGGGCTTTGATTTCGAGCAAACTTTTTAATGTCGATGGCATTGGTTTGGAGGACTATGAGAAGGGATTTAGTTTTGAGATCACCAATACTTACTGTGGTTAATGTGTTCTTATAGCCTTGGCACAACGGTAAACGTTGTTGTCATCACAGGTTCGAGTCTTAGGAGCGGCCTCTTGCCAAAAAAATTGACAGGGAAAGGCTTGCCCCCAATACACCCTTATGGTGGGACTCCTACCCGGACCCTTGCTTAACGGGGACGTGTAGTGCATCGGCCCAGTCAGCAAAATTTATGGAGAAGTTGTAACATTATGTTGAACAGTTTTTAGGCTGCATTGTCTGTTATCTTTAAGCTATACATTTTTGGCATGATTGCATCTTGACGTTTGGATTTTTAACAGAATTACTCTTCTAGCATCTGAACTGGTCCTTTTTGCAATCAAGTGTAGGATATCTTTTTCTAATCAAATGCATTTGGACTAATCTGCATGTTGGGTACCCTAATAAACTGCATCCTTATGATGAGGACATCTCCAGTCGTACGGTTCGGCCAAGATATGGAGGAGCCCGGACCAATGAGAATCAAAGCCCGCAAGGTGAATCTAGCTGATTGAATAAGAGCATGGACAATCGAACCAATCAACGAAAAGGATTCCATCACTTCCAGTGCAAGTTGTCCAGGTTAATTGTAACTTCCTCTATGTAAATAGGTTATTTTGGTCTTTTGTTATTGTTCCTTTTTTTCCAGGGTTACGTACCCTATAAATAGAAATACTTTCTTTGCAAGCAGAAGACAATTTTTTGTCAATCTTCAATATCAAGAAATAGAATTTTCTTCTTCAAATTTCGGACCTTTATTGGTTTTCAGGTTAAAACCTTCATAGTTCTTTTTTTAATTTACTCTAAGTTTGTATCAAGTTGGTATGGAACATCATTCATGATTGAGCAATGTGGTCGAAAGGTATGATGAGGAAGGAGTGTACTGTGATCCTCTTAATGGTGATGAATATCAATCTGGCGATGAACATACAACTTTTCTGATAAGGAAATTGTGTGTACCGAACAAGATTGAGCAAGGACAACGACACTAGTTGTTCCAGATTCGATGCCTGGTTCAAGGCGGAAAGTGTAGTGTAATTATAGACAGTGGAATCCAGGTGAACATAATCAGTGAAGCTTCTTTTAGAGGTTTGGTTTAACAACAGAAACTCATCCGGACTTTTATAGTATCAATTAGATGAAGAGCGTTAGGGAGCTTCGAGTTACTCAATGGTGTAGGGTTTTAATTGCTGGAGAATATGTGGATGAAGGATATTCTGATGTAGTAGAAATTGATGTCTGACATTTGCTACTAGGGAGACTATGTCAATTTGACCTGATGCTTTACATTTAGGCAAGAAAAACATTTATAAGTTTGTGAAGGATAGGGTTAAGTACATTTTGACTTCAATGAGCGATAAATTGAGTGAGAAGAAACGAGACACCATAGTTATATGATCAAACCACAAGTCTGTCAAATATTAGTATAAGATCTATGATTGGACCTTAAATATTAGCTTGAGCTTTTAGTTCAATTGGTTCCATGACATGGTATAAGAGCTTTTTAGATAGACCAAATAGTCGAGGGAAAACATGAGTCCACGCGCGGTTCCGATTTTACTTATGACGGGAAGGATGGTTCATGATGGATGTGTATTGATAGCAGATCAATTAACGAGATCACCATCTCGTATTATTTCCTTATTCCTTGCTTAGATGATAATGTTAGATCAATTTAGTAGTTCCAACTTATTCTTCAAGATTGATCTCAAGAGTGGTTACCATTAGATCTTAATCAAAGCAGGGGATGAGTGGAAAATTGTTTTCAAGACACGGGAAGGCTTATATTAGTGGCTAGTGATGTCGTTTGGCATGACAAATGCTCCAAACACTTCATATGGTTGATGAACCAACGGCCACATCTAGTCATTGGTAAGTTTGTTATTGTGTATTTTTATGACGTACTGGTGCATAGTAGAACTTTATACGAGTAGTTTTTGAATTGTTGCGGGAGCACAAATGTTATGCCAATACTAAAAAGTGTGATTTTGATAAAACGTTAGGTGTTCTTGGGATATGTGGTTAGTGGGGATGGTATCCAAGTTGACAAGGAAAAATTTCAAGTAATATAGGATTGGACAACATCGAAGAATGTTGGGGATTATAGGCTGCCTACTTTCTATGGACGATTCACTTGTTTTTATCAGCCCTAGTACTAAAAACATGTGGCTTCTTTGTTTGTATACCCTAAAATTCATAATCAAGAAGTCTGCCATAACCTACAAAACCTTGGAACTTATAACATGTATCTCAAAACTTTTCTCCTTCAAAGATTTAACCAAAATGCTCCGGAACTTCGCCCAAAATTAAATACGCTATCAAGAATAAAGACAATGTCTCTTTGGTTCAAATTCCTCGTAAAAGCAATACCTTTAGACCAGCAGTTTTCAACATCCTTATCGATCAACTGAAACCATAAAAGTCTCCACATACAACTGGTGGGCGGACATCTTACAACATGGTATTAGTTAGACCACCTCTGTGAACCAATAGGGAGAGTTCTCGGCTTTTCATCCTCACCTTTCTTTAAAGGTGTGTTGAACACAAGCATGGTAGGAGATAATACTCGCCAGTCTCGTATCTCTATACACGTCATACAGAGCCACTAGGTCAATTGGACTCACTCTCCAACCCCTATAAATATAAGAAATCTCCACAGATTTAAAGTACACATATGCATACACAACCTCTCTAAATGTCTTTATTTGCTTCTCTTTGCCTTCTAAACTTATATCTAACTTACTAATCAATCATACATTTATTGATTAATACCAATTACCTCTCATATAGTAGCATGTGTTTATATTTTAATTGATCAGACATGTTATTCGATGAGTATAGTAAAAATTCTCGTGATAACATTATTTAGTGGGTCCACAACTTTTGTACAAGTGCCACGTGTGTGACATGAGCAAATAAAGGAAGTGAATAAGCAAAGATGATGATACCAAAGTTAAATGGCTTAATAAAACTCTCCACACCATCTCGTGCCCATCGTTCTTGAAGTATAACAAACCCACGTATCATCCCACAGATTCCCGAGATCAATTACAGCTTCTTTTGTCATTTTCTTCAACCGTTTCTATCATCTTTCAAATTAAGTTCTTACTCTTCTTCTACCTTTCCTGCTCGATCTCACTTCAATTCATCACTCTTTTTTCTCAAAGATCCAACATGTCTTCTTCTACTGTTGCCGGAATCTTTACAGCTCCGGTTGCTGGGTCTGGTTACTCTAACTCTACAAAACAGCTGTTTCCTGCTAAAGATTCTGTTGCATGGACCAGAAAAACAGTCTCAAATGGCTCCAGGACTTACTGTATGAAGGTAATAATTGATTTTATCAGAAAACATGTGAATGTGTTTTAGTTACTACTATCTGTAATAGGTAATTAATGAAGTTGTTGTGTTGATGGAAATAGACATGGAATCCAATAGATAACAAGAAGTTTGAGACACTTTCATACCTTCCTCCTCTTACTGATGACTCTATTGCTAAGGAGGTTGACTACATGATCAAAAAGGGTTGGATCCCTTGCCTTGAGTTTGATCAGGTAACCTTTTTTTAACTTCTTTTTTCAGCTCCTTAAATTTACTTTCTCCTGACCTTAGTGATCTGTTTGTCCTGTAAAAATGTCTCCTATGACATGCTTCAACTTCAACTTGTTAAAGTGACACACTTCAATTTGGTTAAAGTGACACACTTTTCAACTTGGTCAAATCTCGTATTACTTGTCAGATAACATTCTTAAAGTTCAGAGTGCATTCACCCAAATAATGTTTATAAGTAGTTAGGGTGGATATGGACAGGGGGCAGGGTCCAAGACCCCCGGCCACCGGTTCTACCTTGAGTACGGATTGATTTGTCCTTTGTAGCCCTCCTAATATTAGTATATATAGACTCTATATAGTATCGTTTCAATGTTTAAAGGTAGATGAGATGGTTAAAAATTGATGCTTCTATTTAAAAAGTCTTATTTTAAAATCCTGACTCCACCACTGGTCATGGACTTTGTTTGTTGAATGGGATGCAGATGGGATATGTGCGTAGAGAGAACAGCAGGATGCCAGGATACTACGATGGGAGATATTGGACATTGTGG
Organism: Euphorbia lathyris; assembly: GCF_963576675.1. Lineage (NCBI taxonomy): Eukaryota > Viridiplantae > Streptophyta > Magnoliopsida > Malpighiales > Euphorbiaceae > Euphorbia > Euphorbia lathyris. Next base: position 68,911,608 of record NC_088917.1, read on the forward strand.
AAACTGCCGATGTTTGGGTGCAACGATTCATCACAAGTGCTTAATGAAATGAATGAATGCAAAAAAGCATACCCAAATGCTTATATTCGCTGTTTGGCATTCGATAATCAACGCCAGGCTCAGTGTATGTCCTTTGTCATCCAGAAACCAACCCACTAAAAATAATCACTCAACCCATTTGGGGTTTTCTTGTTTCTTGTTTTCTTTCCTACTCTTGTGTTGTGTTGTATAAAATAAGATCTGGTTTTTACCTGTCACCATATGTTTTAAATTATTAAATAAGTTTCTCTTTTTGTTTATGTTTTTTTAATAGAATTACTGTAATGTGACTAGTACCTGGTTTTGGGCAAACTATGGGCAATGCCCACTGTTTGTGATATTTAAAAGCCAAATTACATTTCTGTTTTTCTTTACTCCTATTAAAATGAGTCCGAGGTTAAGGAACAGTAAACTTTTGATGCTCCATGCAACAACTTTTTAATAGAACACTTAATAAATCAGTTGTCCTGAACTTGTTTAAATAACTTGATTAGCGCTCTAATTACATGTATATTATTAGTCATCTAAACTTGTTCAAAGTGTCATGATTAAGTACTCAAATCTATAAAAACGTCATAACAAAACAGAAAGTTAATTTATTTTAAAGACTTAGAATAACGAATTAGGTTTTTATTTTTTAAGTTTAGATTTTTTTTATTTTACAGATTTAGACAAATTGAATTGTATATCATTTTAAACAAGTTCAGATGGCAAATAAAACACTATAAGCAAGTTTGGGGGATCAATTGATCAGTGGCCAATAGGTTATATTGAGCAAGCTAAGAAGACTAACGATTACACTCAAGTTTTTTTTTAACAAGTTCAATGGCTTTTGATGTATTAAGCTTCAATAAAAAAAAATATTATAAAAAACGTGATTTGATAGTGGGTCCTATTGTAATTGTAGAGTGAGTATAATAAAATTGAGTTTGTTGAATGTATTTTGGGATGATGATGTTTTAAGTGATTTTGGTATAAGATCAATAACATATTTATTCTACTGAGTAAATTACATACGTGATGTACAACATTTATACCATATTACATTTTAATGTCTAACCTTCACTTTTGCATACTAAAAATGTACGATTTATAGATAATCTCCCACCATATTGTGCACCAAGTAAAAATGATCGGTCAACTCTGATAAACATGCCACATCACTAATTTTTAACTTATCTTTTGAAAAAAGTGAGACCTATATATCTCTACGATTAATTTCTCTTTCCTCAATTTTTGTTTCCCAGTCTCTCTTTAACTCTCTATTCTCTCTCTCTAACAATTATTTCCAAAAGGGCATTCCAAATTCATCATCATTATGATATAGAAAGCTCAATTCACTCCCAATTGTAGGATCTTCATGATAGGGATTAGCAATACCAAGAGGGAGCATTAAAAAAGCACCCCCACCCGTAACAGTTTAATTATTTTTGTAAGCAGTAGCGAATGTCAACAAAATATCATTATCCTCATCTGAATCACTAAGAACAACACCCGACTGCTGTAGAAAAGTTTCATTGATTATATAATACCAATCGGAGATGCAGATGTTATTGTTCTTAGTGATTCAGATGATAAGAATAATATATTGTTGACATCTGTTGCTGCTTATAAAAATAAGCATAACTACTTTTTCAAAGGCCCCTCCTGATATTACTAATCCCTGTTCTGAAGATCCTACCATTACCAGTGGATTGGGCTTCTAAATCCTGATGATGATGAATTTGGAATGCCCCTTAGGAAATAATTGTTAAAGAGAGAAAGAAGAAAAGAGAATTAGGGAGAGAGTAAGGGAGAATTAGAGAAATAGGAGATGTTGTAAACAAAAAATGGAATGAAAAATTAATTATGAAAATATAAAATTGAAGATGATGGATCCCATTTCTTCAAAGAGATGAGTTAAAAATTGATAATGTGATAGGTTTATCAAGATTGACCGGCCATCCACCATTTTTACATGGTGTACACCATAATAAGAGATCACTTATAAAATCGTACATTTGTACACCAAAATCTAAAATGGTATACACCACATATATAATTTACCTTTTTTCCACTTGTATAATTCTTTATGACAATGTATGTGATTATTAGTGAATCCTATATTTATATTATCACTCTTGATACATTAAGAGCCCTAAAATACACAAAGCTTCTCTTGACCTGCCACATGAAATGAAATTAGTGGGTCAATCCTATCACTTTAAACAAGAAATACTCAAAAATTTAAGAGGTCAGTCAGTTTTTAAAACAAGCTCAGGAAGCTCCTCATATATTAAGCCTATTATCCACTATAGTAGAGCATTGAGATGTTATTAAATTGCAAATTTAAGCAATCACCTGCCTGAAAAATAATAATAAATCTATGACTCCCTGTGCTGAGGCAATTTGACCAAAAAACAAACGAAGAGATTGCAGAAATTGGATAATCTGCAACAAGACATGGTATGCACCAACTAATAAAACGCAAAATGGCCGATTTGGTACATAACCTATTCAAAATGCATTTTGCTCACCTTTTAATTTATCCCAATTAGGCCCTGGAATATTCAAATTTAATACACTGAACTCAATTTAAATGGACCCGTTTCACACCGTCAAAAATGCAGCAAAACACAATGTATAGTATACCAACTCACCCTTGGCAACCACTTCGCAGAAACTCTGTTTGAACCATAAAGAACTAATTACCCCAACCTGTTGGGGAAGGGTAAAATTAGATGCAGGTTGGTTTAATAGTTAGGGTTTCAAACCTCAACAACAATATTTGTACTAGTAAATTAGCTTATAATAGCAGATTAATTTGATGACATGATAATGTAATTTTAACAACGTAGTATTAAGTGCCCTTGCCTCATCAACATATTTTCTATATATCAATGGTTGAAACTATACGTACAAGTTCACCGCATCTTGAACCTCGTTTTGAACGAAACGAGCATTAAATGCATGAAACCACTTTTTTTTTCACTTTTTCCTAGTAAAAGAAAATTATTATGAAGGATAAAAAAAAAATTGAATAAGGACTGGAATCCAATCCTTGAATCTCGATCACATAATCAGCTGCTTCTCAGTTTCATATGAGCCACTAGAAAAACAAAAACACAATGTCACCCCAAGTCAAAGGGCACGTTTGTTATGAGGAAAGGTACGGGAATTGGAAAGTGCGAATTTCACGGAATTCATCTAGACGTCTAGATGTTCTGTGAAATTCACACTTTCCATCCATCTTTCCCAACAAACACACCCTAAGGGCCAAAAATCTCACCCGTCGAGTTCTTGAAACACAGGTCAAAAGCTCATCTTCATGCTCACAAAACAACTTCCATTACCTAGTGAAGTAAAAATTACACAACAAATACATTGTAAAATAGTCAGAAAAATCTCCACTTGGCATCCACATCACAAGTAATCCATCAGAGTGCTGACCTGAAGTTTCCCTTGCAAGAAAATCATCCATACCCAGAAACAAAAAGAATTCGATAAGTCGATATGCTCCTGAGGCACAGCACTGTCGCATGCATGAAGTTAGACGAATAATTTGAAGTGTATACATGTATTACTTAGGATCATCTCATGTGGCAATTATAAGGTACATCAGGCTGGACACATCAACTCCAAAAGCAATCTCTCTGAATATTTTTTGATGAGCAGTTAACATAATTAGAGGAAACAGAAAACATACATCGACAGAAAGACCTATCTCACAGTAATGCAGAAAGCACAAGTCTTACAAGGTCTTTAAAACGGATCCTACATATGTGATGCAGCCATTTAAGTCGCTATCAAGTGCGCCTTATGCTCAGATTCTACCGCCTGTAAAGAAGCAGAACATTGATAATTAGGGTAAGAAAAGCATTAACTAATTGGCTAACAGGTCATTCATTTTTCACTCTTTTAGAAATCCACTGAATAAGATAAATAGTACAGGAAAACCAAAATAATTAGGACCTTGTATGAGACCAAAGTTTGAGCCACAAACTATCAAGCTCAAGTTAATACATTGCTACTTTACACACCAATTTTTCCTACCATAAGCAGCACAAAACTATCCCCCCACTAATGACATTAGAATTTGGAAGTCAAAAGAGTTCTCACATTTGACAATGATACCGGTCACTATTTTCCCCTGATGTGGGGCTTCAAAAGGGTGAACAAAATGCAAAACAGGCATTCAAATTCAGAAAATTTGTGCCACTACAGAACCCAAGATGAATATGGTCCCTACCACTAATGCTTGATATTTAAACAACATTCTTTCTGTTACAATTTTTTATATAGTCATTCAGTGTTGAGGCCTGATGATAGGGTTGGGGACAATGAACAAACCAAAAATTTATTCAGGATACAAAAGACCCTTTTATAAGAAAATGATATCTACAAATCAAATACAGCTTCTACATTAAAAAAATATCATTTCTAATCAAGGCAACAGGAGATTTGCATCCTCCCTTTGCATTGCCAAGAAAAACAGAGTCACCCAAACACAAGGAATGGTTCAAGAACAAAGTGTCTGGATGCCAGAAATGGGTAGATCATCTATTGAAGGGTGGTCCTTTCCTTAGATTGTGATGATGTTCTGGTAACAAGAATGGGATTTATAATAGTTAAGGAAAACTAAACTAAGGATTATTAGATTAATTCTTGCTATAAGTTTAGATTTCGAATTCAATTTTTCTTGTAATATATTTACTGAGTTGAGGTTTCCACTCAGAGATTAATTTCAAGCGTATTATGAAGCTTAGATCTCTTATTTAGGAAGATAAACTATTTGAGGATTTTAAACACAAGTTTACCCCTTGTTTGGAAACATTCATTTTGATGGATTTTAGAGGAATTCAATTATATTTCTCATGAAATCCATTGTTTGGAAGAACTTAAACAAGATAATTCAATCACTTTAAGGTCATTTGATTGCAAATCATGAGAGAATTCTATTTGAATTCATTTCTTGTGAAAATTTTGATTTCAAACACTGCATTAACATAAAAATTTACACTAGCGACTAGTCCTACTGCAAATTTAAAACTCTTATCTAAGAAGACAGTCTTTTGGGGTTTTAAGCAGATGTTTAACGTTAGAAACTGCATCCTGTTTATAATAACAATAATAATAAAACAGTAACACAAGTTACACTTGCACAGCTATAAAAAAAATAAAATTCTCTTCAGGCATTTTTATCTCCTAAAGGTTGTGTATGTGGGAAGACATTACTGCCAACGCAAGCCAATGGGAATTTAGCAAGTTCGGTGACATAGCTGCTAAACTTTCTCTATTTACTATTTTTATTTCCTATTTTCAGTTTTTCCATTAGATAGGTCATGTGTGGCTTAGCTTTCATCGTACTTTTTTTATAGCAAGTCTCTTAGCTGGTTTACCTATATTGGAACTCTTTCCTTTGCAATATTTTTATGTCTCCTATAAGAGACGGATTAATCAATAATAATCCATATGCTTTTACAGACAAAAAAAATAGTCAAGGGAGTTAGGTGATCTCTCACAAATCACCATTAAGTTTTCCAAAATAGGTTTGTCGAAAAATAGGAGCAACAAGGAAAATCATGTTGATTTTCCTTGCAAACAACCTGTGACAAGATCCTATTTGCAGGCACCTGTGGTTTCTCATGCGTTTGACATTAGAGTTGTGTTTCCATTTTCTAGTAGTATTTTAGACAATTTATTTGCGCCTCAATTCACTTGAGCCATTGCCTCTTTTGCAGCATCCACCCACGGCCATACAAGAATATATTGTCTTAGTTGTGCCTAGGGCTTTGAAAATCATTGCTTTATATAAGAGTATACTGAAACTGTTGTATGTCTTGGACTCTTAAACTAACCAATAAGACGTGCATAGACTATTTTCATGCAAAAGGCCTAGGAACAGTTACAATTGTGAATAAAAATCCATATTCAACTGGACAAAATGAATATATAATCAGATTTAGATAATTCAAGTAGGGAGAAAAATAAGACAAGATAACTCATAGTATTCCAATAAATGAATCAAAAAGAAACTAGTTAAACCAACAAATAACCAAATTAAAATAAGATAAAATACTTAGCATATAAGCAGCTCAAACAAATTTTGCTTCATGAAGCCCTTGGCAACAACAACAACAGAGATCACATGCACGAGCACACACAACACAACTCAAACAAGTTAACAAATTACTCTATATGCTTCTTGTTCAAACAAAGAAGAAAATATATCTACCAATAATATTCTACTTTGCATCAACATTCTTCAGGTACGAATTTCCGTTTCAGCACGGTCAATCAAGCAACCATCAATTATAACAAATACACATAAGTATTATGAAGCTAAAGTATGTATGCCTCATCTATTCGCAAAATCCAACAATATTAAGAAAACTTAAGAACCATAACCCTGTCAATATTAGAAATGTATCATATGTAAATTTAAAGAATTCAAAAACAAAAAACGCAGACTACTTAATAGCCAATGAAGTAGCAGCGTATCAGTATTACCTAGCAACTCTAACCTAACGCATTAAAAAAATTGTATGAAACTACAGAAACAATAGACACTGATAACGAAGCAAAAAAAGTGAAATGTAAAATCCTGACCTTGCCGCATTCCAAAGAGCAACAAATTAGCGGTTCCGCTCAGGAGGCAATGGCCGATTGAATCCACCCCTGCGGTTCATATACTGTCTTGGCTGCCTCTTCGTAACCATTCTCACTCCACTGACGTCGGCACCAGGAACCGGCTTCCCTTTGGTGGAATCGAAGCCAACTGGAATCCCTAACTTTTTCATCATCTCAATCTCGTTCTCGTCTCCCATCGCACCTTCTATCTCTCCATCTCCACCACCATTGTTACCGTTACTAACAACCTTCTCCAACTGCTCTCGTGCTATCTCGTCAACAAAATCAGACACAGCTGCCCTTTGCCTATCCTTATCCCTTTCTTTATTATCTCTACCATCTTCAATTTCATGACGGTGACGTTTTCGAGGTGGCGACGGGGATGGAGTTCGATGGTGGCGGTGGCGGCGGTGACCACGAGTCTCGGGAGAGCGTGACCGTGAACGATAGCGGTCAGGGGAGCGAGTGCGGGAGCGTGTGTGTCGTGACCGGGTTCGATCAGGTGAGCGAGTACGGGAGCGTGTGCTGCGGTGACGGTCTCTATCACGGTCCCGGTCATCTTTGTCTCGGCGTTTTTCTCTGTCTCTGTCTCTGTCTCTGTCTCTGTCTCGATCTCGTTCGCGCTCTCTTTCCCGTTCTCGTTCACGGTCCCGAGGTTTCTCTCTGTCTCCCATGGCAGCCGATGAATCAGAGTCCAAGTATCTGGGATTGTGATAGGTAAGGGGTTAAGGCTTAAGAATTTAGCTCCTCGACACAACTGGCCACCCACTCTTTAAAATTGTGCAATTCAGTCCCTAACCATTTCAAAGAAATCACCTATTGAGTCCATGATAACGTTGGGAGAATGGATGTACATCAATTCGGTTTTAAACCGTACAGTGAACCCAATTCGATTCTTTAGTTTGATTTTTTTTGGGAAAATTACAATTTAATGGGAGGCCCATTTACATTTTAAGACTCATTATTGTTCAACTTACATATATAGACTGATTTAATTTGAAATACCCATAATACCCTTTATATATATAAGACACTTAATCAGATCATCTCTTCTTCTCTCTTTTTACGCGATAAATCTCATTCTCACTTTCACAGTTCGCGATTTTCTCTCTCTCTTTTTTTCCTTAAGATTCTTCATCAATCAAAGCCTAAGACTTGTCATGTAAGTATGATGTTAGTTTCATATGGTTAAATCGCTTTGAACTCGTTGATGTTAGTTTCAGCAGCAGTTTACTTTTGAGGTTAGAAATTTGTAAATCTGAACTTCGTGCGGAAGATCGCGTGCTTCGCATATTATGATTTCGTTTCGCGAAATCTTAATATGCGAAGTCTATTGAAGGCTGTGTATGCGTTTGTTATTCGCATACTTCGCGGAATTCGCATATGGAATATACGCGAAGTATGCGAAGATATGGTGTTCCAGCATTGGGTGCGCACTCTTCGCATATTTTACGTAGTTGCGAAGTCTGCGAATGTATTTGCGAAATATGCGAATTCGCATATTCGAATAACTGCGAATTATGCGAAGTGTATGTTATTTCATGATGTTATTTCATTCTGTTATCTCATTCCTTTTTTTTGTTTATTATTGATAGAAGCATGTCAGACCAGTTTGTGTTGTGTGTGATCATGTGGAATGGCCGGTGGAAAACAGTTGGTAAGACCATGACATACGAGGGGGGCGAGAAGAAATTGCTGAAGCTGTCTCCGGGATTGAGCTTGGAAAGGCTGCAAGAGATAGTATACACTACTGCTCATGTTGATCCAATGTCATTTGATCTGCGTATGACTATGCAGTTAACTATCGGATGAAAGCAACTACCTGGGGCAGTAGTTTCGATTGTTGATTCAAGTGATGTTGAGTGTTTTTTAAATTATTGTCGGATGAAAACTAACGTTGTTACCCCACTATATGCTAATTTTGAGTCACGAACAATCCAACCGCGAGTCACGAAGGTAGAGAATGTTATTCATTCAAGTTGTGATGCCAATACCACAGTTGTATTTGAAACAAATCCTGAAGTAGACAACACAACTGTTGAACGCCCCCCTCATAGGCCAGGAAAAGAACCAATCACTGAGTGCAATATTGCATCCCACACTCCTGGTTTAGATGATATTAGCTCGAATCCGGTTTATCATCGGGAGGACCAGATGTATGACGATGACATTTGGGGTCATGATGACACAGAGGAAACGGTAAATGATGGACAACCTACCCCTCCGAGACAATCGCATTGCGAAGCTGTTCCCCAAAGCAGGGTATTGGCAGAGAATGTAGAAACAATAAGGAAGATGAGTGATCCATTTCGATGGCTACCTGAGATCCATGATGCACCCCAAGTTTACTATTGAAGATAGTTCATCGAAAGGGGTCGTCGGTTTAAAGGTACACGACATGTTCTCCAACAAACGAGAATTGCAGGATGCACTAGGTAAATACGCAGTGAATAACAGGTTCGAATGGAAAGTGTACAAGTCTAACAAGTCCATGTTTGAGGTTAGATGTAGACATTCGGATGTATGTAAATGGCGTGCTAGAGGAATTGTGATATCCAATTCAAGTATGTTTAGGCTCCGAAGAATGGATACAATGGACAACCACATATGTTCTAGGGATCAAATGTTACCACATCACAGGCAAGTGGGGAAACGAGTGGCTGGCATACTACTTTCAGATAAGTTTGATATCCAGGGTAGAGTGTTTAGACCAAAGGACATTGTGAAAGATTTTGAGACCCAATATAAAATAAACTTGTCGTATATGCAAGCTTGGAGAGCAAGGAATTGGGCCATAGAAGATGTGATGGGTTCACCGGAAGAGTCATACATGTTGTTGCCGGACTACTGTGAGACGTTGAAAGCATGCAACCCATGTACGGTAACACATATTCAAACCGACGATGCTGATAATTTTCAGTACTTCTTTATGGCATTTGGTCCTTCACTTAGAGCTTTTAAAGAACACATTCGGCCTGTCATTTGCGTTGATGGAGCCTTCCTAAAAGGTAAGTATCCAGGACAATTGTACATGTAGTCCAGTCCGCATCTAAACCATTCTCGAACGATTGGCGCCGCAACAGATACATGAATGCATCGATGTGCTAGTTAAAAAAGAAATATAGACATAAGTCAAACACATGCTTCACAAACATATGCATCACAAACAAACAAACCATAATATTTAAAAGCAATACCTCCTCGTCCTAATATTTTCCCGGTGTCTCAGCTTGTATGAACCACGGGTTTTCCGGCTGCAGTGGTTCTGTCCCTTTAACGGGCCTTGATGACTTTTTGTTGTAAAAATTCCTCCATACCTCATACGTAGACACATCGTCCTTATCAATCCGGTCTGACCATGACGTATGTACAAGAGGTGCTCTAGGAAAGGTGGGACTCTGTGATACGACAATATCCATGCATTGATCTACCGTCTTAGTTCCCTTCTTGGCTACCTTCTTAGTTCCCTTCGTAGCCAACTGCTTACACCTTTTTCTTTTCTTTTCCTCCGTGTACGGTATTATCACGTGATGTGATCGCTTCCTTTGTCGCACCGCCCTTAACGGCTGAGGCTGATGCACATCATCTATCACGGCTTGTGTGTTCTCGCTTGAAGTGATAATTGCTTCCTGTCAAAACATAACGACCAACATCCTGTAAGGAACATATTTAAAAATAAATATAAAACTACATGTATATAAACTATCATATACCTTTTCAGGGAGCATCTCTTGTGGTTCCGTGTCATCGCCGATTTCAATCACCTCCCCACACTGATCCTCCTTCCTCTCACCTTCTTCTTCCTTATCCTCTCCACACTGCTCTTCCTTCCTCTCACCCTCTTCCTTCTTATCTATTCCACTCTGTTCCGCACCATGCTCTTCTACAACGTTCGCCTCCCCCACATCCCCACCTATTTCCCCCACAAAGTCGAAATTAGTATACATATCACATCCAATACGCTCTCATATCCGATCTGCCTTACTCACAGCCCGTAGATCCACCATCAACTCCTCCTTCAACTCCACCCTCAACTCGTCCTTCAACTCCGCCCTTAACTCTCCCTTTAACTCCACGTTCAACTCTGCCCTCAATTCCTCCCTGAACTACCTTCTTGTACACGTCCTCGAGGGCAGCATTCATGGCAATCATCACTACTTTATCCCGAGGGCCCACCTTCAACTCTGCCATTAACTCCTCCTTCAACTCCACTCTCTCCCGCCTATTAGACTCATTGAACTCCGATCACATCTTCCGCTCGAATTCATCTGCCAATGAATCTTTAAGTTCCACCTTCAACATTTCAAATCTCTCCCGCATCCTTGCCTTCCTTTCTTCTTCCTCATTTGCCTGTACATTCACTTTATTCTTCTTCTTACACCTCTTCTCGTTTCTAATTCTGTCCTCCTCATCTATATAAACATACTCTTCCTCCTCATTTCCAACATCCTCTTCGCTCTGATTACCTACAACATTCTCTTCCTCACTCTCTACAACATTCTCTTCCTCATTATGTACCTCATTCTCTTCTTCATTGTTCTCCTCTTCTTGACTTAGCTCAGACCCCTTATAAGGTGCGAATAACACATCAAGGTCAAGGTCTACAACTTTCCCATCAAAATAATCCTTCATTGGCGCATACCAATCGCATTTTTACCTCGTCTTCCTCGATAACAAGTTCAGATGCTTGCACATCAGCTAACTGAAAACATGAAAAATCAAACCCAACTCCATAAGCACATGTTACTTGTTGAAACACCTTTCCACAAGATTTTGATTTGATAAAATCATCCATGATTAAGAGGCAATTAAATTTAGATGCTTTGATTTGATTGTACTAATATGTTTGTTAAATCTTGAGTGCAAAAATATATAAAGTAAAGACAGGACAAAAGTCAGCACAAACGAAGCTGAGTAGAAAGGAACTCAGCATGATATAATAGAAGCTGAGTGGAGTTAAAATTCAGAAACAAAACAAAGCTGACTAAAGCTGAAGACTTCTTCAGGAGCGGTTAAACAAAACGGAGCTGACCTTAAAGGAACTCAGCATGAACCGTGAACATTCGAAAAGAACAAATGAAGCTGAGTAACAGTCAGGACAGCATGAATGTTCTGTTCACTAAAGGACAAAGGCTGCCAATCTTCTGCGCTAATAATTGGAACCTCGAAGACACCTAAAAGACTAATTCCAAGAGTCATGGGATGTTGGATTATTAGTAAAAGACAACTGACACAAACAAACAAAAGAGACGCTAGAAGACAAATCTGACGCCTGCAGAAAACAGAGAAAGGGAATGGAGGTGCAGTCTGAAGATTTCCAGAAATTGTTCCCCAAAAGAGCCGTTTTGGTGGCAACGGTCAAGACATTTCAAAACGATCAAATCCACAGGTTTTCGTCTATAAAAGGACAATCGAAGAACCAAAACAAGATACAGAACTGAAGCATCAAAAGAAAAATACAAGAGAGAAAGTTTCAAAAGCACTCAAATACAAAAAGAATCTTACACCGACGTTTCTATTCTATGTGTAAATGCTAGATTGAGCTGTAATCATCTAAAGTGTTCTTTAGTTCAAAAAGGAACAAGTCTGTGATCAATAGAAATATTGAGTGTGTAAAGCTGAGTGCTTGGTTGTAAGCATTTCAGTAGTAGAGAAATCTAAGTGCTGGGTTGTAGCACTTAGTAGGAGTTGAGTAGACGAATAGAGGAAGGTACTCTTGCATATTCAACTGCCTTGTAATTGGTTTGTGCTCTACCTTTAAAGAGCTCAGTATTGGATTCAAAAAGCCCGGAGGACTCTGGGGACTGAAAGTAGGCAGAGAGGCCGAACCAGGATAAGTGATACTGAGTAATCTCTAAACTCACTCTTATAACTGCATTTGTTGTTTGCTTTATTTACTCAGCATATAAATTGTCTAAGCTGATCCTGAGTAAGTAAGTGGTGCTGAGTTAGAAGCTAACCTCCAAGAGTGTCAATTCCTAACTCTCAAGGAAACAACTTTGGTCAACATCTGACTAAAGCTGTCCTGTGATATATCTCACCAAGCTGACCAAAGGCTGAGTTAATAAACTCCCAAAATAACTTCTGATCAGCTCAGTTAGAACAAGAAAAAATTATATTAGTTCCTAACCCCCCCCCCCTTGGAACTAATTACCAGGGACCAACAAGTTGTATCAGAGCAAAAGCTCACTACTAAAAGATTTAACAATCTTGAGCTGATCCCTAAAAATGGGTGAGAATAGCACTCGTTTCCTTCCTGGAAACCAAACAACACAGATACTCCCTGAGGGATTATCAATCACTAGACCACCCCTATTCTTTGGATCAAATTATACATTCTGAAAGAATAGGATGAAGAACTTTATTCAAGCCACAAACATGAGTGCATGGCTTGCAATTGTTCAAGGTCCACATGTGCCATACAAAACTATTAACAATGAGAAAATTGTTAAGAGTGAGGCTGAGTGGACAGAGGATGACCTCAGAAAACTACAAAATAATGCTTCGGCTATAAACATGCTTCACTGTGCGTTAGATGCTGCAGAATACAATAAGATTTCAGGTTGTGAGTCAGCACAGGAGATTTGGAAGAAGCTTGAAGTAACCTATGAAGGCACAAGCAAAGTTAAGGAGTCTAAAGTCAATCAACATATGAGACTCTATGAGGTGTTTGAGATGAAGGAGAATGAAGACATCTCATAAATGAACGCAAGGTTCACAAACATTATAAATGAGCTAAAAAGGCTTGGAAAGAACTTCACTGAAGAAGAACAAGTGAAGAAAATTCTGAAAAGTCTGCCCAAGAGCTGGCAAGCAAAGAAAACAGCCGTAGAAGAAGCCCAAGACTTGACTACCTACAAATATGATGAGCTGATCGGATCCTTGCTGACCCATGAAATCTCTATGAAAAACTTTGAAGCCAAAGAAAAAGAAAAATCAGAAGATAAGAAACAAAAATCCTTTGTCATGAAAGCAGACTCAACTGAAGCGGAGTCAACCGATGATGAGGAATTAGCCATGTTCACCAGAAAGATGAAAAAGCTATTCAGAAGAAATGATAAAAATGTCAAAAGATCATTTAGAAGAAATGATAAGTACAAAGCTGAGTCAAGCGACAAGTACAAGAAGGACAGCTCGAAATCTGTCACATGTTTTGAGTGTCATCAAACCGGGCACATCAAGTCAAGCTGTCCCAACCTCAAGAAAGAGAAAAAGGGAAGCAAAAAGGCTATGGTAGCCACATGGAGTGCCAGTGATGAGTCAACATCATCTGAAGCTGAGCAAAATGAAACAGCCAACATATGTTTTATGGCAGATGATGGAGCTGACCAATCCCAATCTGAGCATGCTGACCTTTCTGATGAAACTGACCAAGAGAATCACAACAATGAGGTAACATCTTTACTTTTGCTTAGAAATGAAATGGTGAATGCCTTGAGTGACTTATATACACTAACTAAGAAGTGTAACAAAAAGATTAAGGCACTCAGCAGGCGCTGTGATGAGATTGAAGAGATCAAGCTGAGTGATCTCCGATATCTTCTCCAGGACAACTCTGACTTGCATATCAACATGCAAATCTTACATAAGTTTGTCACGGAGGTTCAATCTGAGTCAAAGAAACTTAGAAAGGATATCACAACATTACAGAGTCAATGGAAGGGCTCAAACAGAAATAAAGCCCATGCTGAGTACGCAAATAATAGTCAGCATAAGCAAGTCACTCAATATGAATGTTGTGGAAAACGGGGACACACAAAGGATGTGTGTTGGCATAACAAGCGGACTGTCCAATGTGACTTCTGCGGAAGAAAAGGGCATACCACAAAAGTATGTTGGCATGCCCAACACAATAATGCTGACTATACTCAGTTCAACCCACAAAGGGTACCTTTTTGTGACTTCTGTGGTAAACCAGGCCACACCATAAAAGTATGCCGTCATAAGTTAAAACATGACTTTGCACCTGTCTATACTAACAAGAAAGGACCCAAAAGAAATTGGGTACCTAAAAATGAATAGTTTAAACTGCAGGTCAGCTTGACATGCATGGAGAAGTCAAAACTATGGTATATAGACAGCGCATGCTCAAGGCATATGACAGGTGATGAAACTCAGTTCATCACACTAGAGCTTAAACGAGGTGGAAGTGTAAGCTTTGGAGACAACAAGAAGGGTAAGATAGTCGGCTCAGGTACTATCGGAGGTAACCCAACCATTGAGTCTGTCTCCTTAGTTAAAGGTCTCAAATACAATCTGCTGAGTGTAGCTCAGCTTTGCAAGAGCGGCAGAAGGGTTGTATTTGATGATACTAAGTGTCAAATACTCGAGGGAAATACAAATGAATTGATTTTAACTGCCCCTCGTGTAGAAAATGTATATATGTTAAACTTGGAAAAACAGTTTTCTAAAAATATATGCTTAGTATCTAAAGAGGACAACTCCTGGCTATGGCATAGAAGACTTGGACATGTCAGCATGGACCTTCTTGCCAAATTAGCTAGAAAGCAATTAGTTGAGGGATTACCCAAATTAAAGTTTGAAAAAGATCAACTATGTAAAGCCTGTCAGCAAGGCAAACAAACTAAAAAGTCATTTCATAGTAAAAATATCGTCTCAACCAAAAGGCCATTGGAATTACTACACTTGGATCTTTTCGGACCTATCCAGCCACTCAGCTTGGGAGGTAAGAAATTTTCTTTGGTTATTGTAGATGATTTCTCTCGGTACACTTGGATCATCTTGCTGAGTAGCAAGGATGAAACCTTTGAGATATTCACCACATTGATCAAAAAGCTTGAAAATGACAAAGACCTAAAAGTAGCTCACATTAGAAGCGACAATGGTGGAGAATTCAAAAACCAACAGTTTGATGAATTCTGTGAAACCTGTGGTATTGACCACAACTTCTCTGCTCCTAGAACACCTCAACAGAATGGGGTTGTTGAAAGGAAAAATAGAACCATTGTCGAAATAGCTAGGACAATGTTGAGTGAAAATAGGCTTCCAAAATACTTCTGGGGTGAAGCTGTTCACACGGCATGTTATATACTGAATAGGGCTCTAGTCAGACCTATACTCAAGAAAACCCCATATGAACTTTGGAAAGGTCGAAAGCCCAACATTGGATACTTTCGTGCCTTTGGGTGTAAATGTTTTATACTCAATACAAAAGACAATCTTGCTAAATTTGATGCCAAAGCTGATGAGGCGATCTTTTTAGGGTACTCAACAAACAGTAAGGCATATAGAGTATTTAATAAAAGAACCCAGATTGTAGAAGAGTCTGTACATGTTGAGTTCGATGAAACTAACCCTACAGGTAAGTCAGCTCAGCCTGAAGAAGATGAACCAGGCCCAGCTTCCGCTGAACAACCTGAAGCCACAGTGTCAAACACACAGGAGCTGACTCAAGGTAAGCAAGAAATTGAAATATCATTTGCTGACCAATCTATTCCTATAGAGATTGTAGAAACACCTCTTCCAAACGACTCAGCACTGCCAAAGGAAATAAAGATACCAAGAGGCCATACAGAACAAGCCATTCTTGATGCCGCCAACAACAAACTGATGACCAGGGATCAACTTAGAAAATACCTCAGCAATGTTGCATTCGTATCAATACATGAGCCAAAGAATTTTGCTGATACTGAGCAAGATGAGTATTGGATCAATGCTATGCAAGAAGAGCTTGATCAATTCACCAGAAATGAGGTATGGGATTTAGTACCTAAACCTAGGAATCAAAAGCCCATAGGAACTAAGTGGGTCTTTAGAAATAAGCTAGATGAACATGGAAATGTGATTAGTGTTGGTCCCTTATTTAGTTGTAAGTATAGTTCCAAGGGGGGGTTAGGAACTATTTAAACTTTTTCGCGATTTAGGCAGACTTCTTTTTCTAAAGAAAAAGGTTTGAACAGCGGCGCTGAGTAAACAGTAAGATACTGGCTTAGTCAACAGGTGACTAGGTCAGTTTCTTAGCTTGAGTCAGGAGATAGCACTTAGAGTCTATTCCTGAGCTCAGACGTTCAACGTGCACAACTCAACTTGACCTCTTTACTTGGTCAGTTTTGATTATTTAAAGCAAGCAATATAAATAAGGAGTTAAGGTTTAGAAATACTTCACTCAGCAGATTTATCCAGGTTCGGCTTCTTCTAAGCCTACGTCCTGTCCTCGGAACACGTTCCGAGATTTCAAATCCTCTACTGAGCTCTTTAAAGGTAGAGCCTCAAACCTTTTACAATATCAGCAATTGAGTATGGCAAGAGTACCTTCCTCTATACTTCTACTCAATCCTAATCTCTCCGCTGAGTACTTAAAACCGAGTACTCAGCCTCTCCTTTCTATCTCTAGAAATGATAAGTGTTTTTGTCCTAATACAAAGATGTGCTAAGACACTTTAGACGATTTACAATCACTCTAGACTTTTACACAGATATGAAAATGTAGTGTAAGAATTTTGCTTTGCTTCTTGCTTGCAGAACTTGTAGAGATTTGGTCAGCGTAATGGCTTGATAAAGTTCTGTATTTTGTGAAGCTTGTGATGGCACTATTTATAGAGACGTCTTGGTCATTCGGTCATTTCGAATTTCGAAATAACCGTTGGAGGGAAACGGCTATGTGTCGTTCTCATCCTGACTTGCACAGAGCTCTCGGCCAATCACAATCGTGTATCTTCTGTCCTCGGTCAGCACAGCAGATGGTCTCTCCTTTTATGGTAAAGTCAACTGGACAGCATACTGTGTCGTCTGAACTTTGCTAAAAGAGGAAACACTTTGTCTGGAAGTTTTCCTTTTCCAGCTGCTGTCTTGTATGTTTTGTCGAGACTACTCAGCAGCTTCATCTTGAAGTTATTCCCGAAGGTCTTCTAGATCCTTCCGATTGCTGAGTTGCGTTTTGAACAAAAACGGCAACGTCTTGACATACGCGGGCCGAGTGTACTGAGTTGTTTGACTTGGGCCTTGGCTTTCTTAATGGGCTTGGGCCTTTCGATTCTTATGTCTTATAATATGTTAACTCAACATTGAACAAACACATTAGTAGAATTAAATCAAAGCATTTAAACTTTAGTGTGTTTAGAATATGTATATATGTTATACTCAACAATTTTGTCAAATCAAAATTATGTGGAAAGGTGTTTCAACAAATAGAAACAAGCCCGACTTGTAGCCCAAGGCTATAGTCAGCAAGAGGGTATAGACTATGGAGAAACATTTGCTCCTGTTGCTAGATTAGAAGCTATACGTATATTGTGTGCCTATTCCAGTTACATGAATTTTAAACTATAACAAATGGATGTAAAAAGTGCGTTTCTTAATGGTTTTATAAACGAAGAGGTATACGTTAATCAACCTCCTGGATTTGAATACTCAAAATTTCCAAATCACGTTTATAAACTCAAAAAGGCCCTGTACGGCCTAAAGCAAGCTCCAAGAGCTTGGTATGAGAGGTTGACCAACTTCCTGCTGACCAGGAACTATGTCAGGGGAAAAGCTGATACAACCTTATTCATTAAGAAAAAGGGTAAACATACCCTACTTGCACAGATATATGTTGATGATATAATCTTTGGTGCTACTGACGAATCCTTGTGCAAAGAATTTAGCCAACAGATGCAAACTGAGTTCGAAATGTCCATGATGGGTGAACTCAACTTCTTCCTTGGACTCCAAATCAAGCAAGGTAAGAATGGCATATTTATAAGTCAGTCTAAGTACACCAAGGAAATGTTAAAGAAATTCAGTATGGAAGATTGCAAACCAATATCAACCCCCATGGGTACTGATACTGTCCTATGCAAGGATGAAAAGAGTAAGTCAGTTGATAGTAAACTCTATCGAGGTATGATAGGTTCATTACTCTATCTCACTGCTAGTAGACCAGATATTCAATACTCAGTATGCTATTGTGCTAGATATCAAGCTGACCCCAGGGAATCTCATCTAACTGCTGTAAAAAGAATTTTTAGATACTTGCAAAGCTCAGTTGATGCAGGTCTATGGTATCCAACATCAAATGACTTCACACTCATTGGATATACTGATGCTGACTACGGACGAGATAAGCTAGAACGAAAAAGTACTTCAGGAGGATGTCATTTCCTCGGAAGCTATCTAGTATCTTGGTTTAGCAAGAAGCAATCATCCGTTGCTCTGTCTACAACTGAAGCTGAGTACGTGGCTGCTGGAAGCTGTGTTGCACAAGTCCTATGGATAAAGCAACAGCTTGAGGATTACGGAGTCAAAACAAAGACTATAGAGATCAAATGTGACAACAAAAGTGCCATTGATCTATCTAAAAATCCAGTCCAACATAGCAGGATGAAGCATGTTAGCATAAGGCATCACTTCATCAGAGATCATGTACTAAAAGATGAGATCAAGCTGACCTACATACCAACAAACGATCAGCTTGCGAATATCTTCACAAAGCCCTTGGCACGAGATCAATTCAACATACTAAGGGAAGCAATTGGTATGTCAAATCCACTCTAACTAAATCTGTATTGAATAGTTGCCATGTGAGTGGAACTTTGAATGATTGTGCAAATACCATGTTGAGTGAAATATCTATTCCCTACTAAGCTTAAAAATGACACTATGCATACATAGTAAGTAACGATACTGAGTAGGCATAAAAGTTGAGTAAACATCTCATGCTGAGTAGATAAACAAATCACTCTATGCTGAGTAAAAACACATGCTGAGTATGTAACCTATACTGAGTTAATAGGAGATAGAAAAATTGTCTTAACAAACGCTAGGCACTCAATATCATAAACGCTTCGAATTTCAGCAAATAAACCCATTCGCATAAAGTAAATCTACACGTGTAATTTCTGACACATTGGGAAGACGCACATTAATGGCGAAAACCCATGCGCCGAAGATGTCATAATTGACAGAATATCTATCGATTGAACGTCCCTAGGAGAAAGACGACAAGATAATGATTTAGGGTCTTCATTAATTTATATAAAATAGTAAAACCCCCACTCGTCTTTCCTCATGCTTATAATCCCTGAAACTCAAACTTCTTCCTCTCTAAAAACTTCAAAATCGTCAAAAATGTCTCCCAACAAAAAGAAAACCCCAGAAGCTCAAAACACAGACAAACCCACTGACCACGCTGGTCCTTCAATGCAAAGGGAGAGGACAATGATCAAGGTACACTCGAAGGTTAACAATCTAGAGGTGTTAAAATATCGATGGTTCTCTCCAAGCTTCGTATCGTCTGAAACACCATTCTGTGAATGGATCGAGAAAAACAACTGGAAAGGTCTCTTTTCTCTTCCAGGAACAACCTACCCAAGGTTAGTTCGAGAGTTCTACTCAAATTTACAGGTTGATGCAGACGACTCAGATTATTTGGAGACCACTGTGAAAGGTCGGAAAATCGTCATAACCCCTGCCTATCTAGCCACACTATTAGAGATACCAAACGAAGGAATCCAATTTAGAACAACAAAGGAGAAGATACCAAAAGCCACATCTGAGAAGCTAAAGGGGTTTTGTAAACCCAAAGATCATAAAGGGGAAATACCCAGTACCTGTATGGGTAAAGATCAAAAGATGGTTCACTTCATGCTGACTAACTTCATCTTTCCCAAACTCAGCTCAGCCTCCTCCGCATCTAACTTCGAACAGTGCTTTATCTGGCACATGTTGACCTCCACTCCATTCAATCTTCCTGTGTTTCTAGTTGGAGCCCTTCAACGAAGCGGTAGGAAACTACGTTTGGGTTCACTTATTACGAAAATTATACAAGACAAGCAAATAGAGACCGTGGATGAGACAAGTTCGTTGGGAAGTGAAATCACTGCTGACCTACTAAATGGACTATTATATAATCAACCTTTGAAGGGGTATGAAGGAGCTGGAGATGCTCAGGAGGATGAGGAAACTGAGCAACCAGAAATGGAACCTGAAGCTGAGCCTGCAAAAGATGTTGTGGCTCATACTGAGTCACCTGAGACAGTTCAGCCTGAAAAAGGGAAGAAGAGGAAGGCTGTAGAAGCTTGCTCCAAGGACATTCATTCTGTTCCAAAGAAAATAAGGCTTTCATCAAAATAGAAAGCTAAAGCTGACAAGGTTAATGAGCATGTTGAGAAAAGAAAGAGGCCAGAAGAGCCTGAGGATGAGAACGAAGAAACTCTTAAAACCCCGTTAAAGAAAAAGAAAAGAGGTAACTCTTTGAAGATAGTGGAAGCTGTCCCACTAGTCTCTACTCAACCTGAAGGTCATGGAATGGACCAAGAAAAGGAAGATGAGGAACATGTTGAGCACCAACAAGTTAATACTGAAGAGGAAGAATACCCTTATGAAGATGCTGAGCAGACAAGAAAAGAAGGTAATGTTGAGCAACCTGTAGAAGAAGGGACAGTTGCTGCTGAGTCAAGTGAAGGTCTTCAAACTGACCATTCTCCGCCAAAAACTGAGACCCGACGAAGATTAAAGAAGAAAGCACAAAAGCACCTTGATCTCATGAACGACTTTCCCCTTGACGAGCCAGAAACTGACCTTTCTACAATTCAGTTCCAGTATTTCTCAAATGTAACTGAATCTCCACCAGAAGATCTAGCGGAAAAACAAGCCTCTATTACTCAGGATGAGGAACATGCCAAGAACCCTGCAGATCCAAGTCAAACTGCTCCAATTGAGCCAACTCATACCTCAACTCCACCTCCAACACAAAGTGTTGATAACTCAGCTCAACAAATTCATCAAAGTCCAGGTACTCAATCTGGCAAGGAACCAACACCTCCACCATCAGAAAATCCTGCACCAGCCTCTGAGTCCAATGCTGCTAAGTTTGCATACTTGAATGCAACTGAGTATGGTCATCGGGTCATTGCTTCTGCTCAGATGTTGCTTCAAGACTTTCATCCTACTCAAGCTGAAGGTTGCCAATCCTCTCAAGCTGAGACCTCTCACCTGACAGGTATCACTCAGCTTCTACAAGAACTATGTAGCCTAAAAGATTTGGTTAGTATTATCACTGCAGTGCAAACTCAGCAACCAAACCAAGAGCAAATGGCCAAACTGACTGAATTAGTGCTTACCATGGCCACCCACATGAACTCTCTTGACGGGAAAATCCAACAACTCTCTGAAGCAAATCCAGGGTACGTCACTTCCACTGAGCTTCAAAACTATTTTGTTAAGCTAGCAGCGGAACTGACCCCCTCTAGAGCAACTGCCCATACTGAGTCCGCAACATCTGCTGAGTTGCAAGATTGCTTCACCAAGCTATATGCTGAGCTAACTAAATCCAGTCCACCAAGTAATACTGAGTTTGTCACCTCCACCGAACTCCAACAATGCTTCACTAAGCTTCAAGCTGAGTTGACAAGTACACGTGACCTAGTACCCTCTTCCTCTCAGTGTACTATTGATCAATTGAGTGAGACAGTGAGACTCCTGAACCTTGATCGAGCCCAGATGGATGTTGATCCAGTATCCAACACAGAGCTCATGAGCTTCTCGCAAGCTATCATGAAGGCCATGAGGATCAACAATGCACAACGCATGTTTTATGACTCTTCTCTGCTAAAACTATTCCATCAATCCTATAGTCAGGTCACCAGCTCAAATTCTTGCCTAAGCAAAGCCCATGAATGTCTCCTCAGCATGATCAGCAGTTCTCTTAGGGTCCCCAGGCACGTCCAGGACGATAGCATTCCTGTCATTGACTGTTTGGGTGAGAGCACAAAAAGGCTTCAGCGCTACTCTAACTACCTCTCCTCTGCCGCCAGGAATAAGACCTTCCTTTACCAACCCGATGATGGCAAAATGGGGGAGACAAGTAAAAGAGGAACTCAGCCTCTGCCTTTAGGAACTGCGTCTGCATCTGGAAGCAAAGGAAAAGGCATTGCTCATGTTGATCCCTCAGCTCAAAGAAAGAAGAAGTAAATCTAGCCAGTTTGTGTCTAGAGTTTTGGCACCATATCCTGTTGTCTGTTTGTTTTTGTCATCTACTGTTTAGGTTGATATGCTTTGTTTTGTTGTTGTCCAATATTAGTTTCTTTGTTGTTTTTAAATCCAATATCAGTTCTTTTTCTTCCTGATCTGACTAATCAAGTTTGAACAAACAAATCAAAAAGACACTAAAACTAAACTAAGAGACAACATCTTTCCAAAACTAAGTCGGTATACACAAATGTAACAAATCCAATGAAATTAGATCTTGGAAGTCTTAGAATAAAATTAAGACAAAATGAATGCAACCCTTACGGGGGAGTCATATCAAAAATATCAATCATGGGGCAACTTATAACCGAGTTCCGTAATTATGTACTTTGCCAACATCAAAATGGGGGAGTTTGTTGAAACACCTTTCCACAAGATTTTGATTTGACAAAATCATCCATGATTAAGAGGCAATTAAATTTAGATGCTTTGATTTTATTGTACTAATATGTTTGTTAAATCTTGAGTGCAAAAATATATAAAGTAAAGACAGGACAAAAGTCAGCACAAACGAAGCTGAGTAGAAAGGAACTCAGCATGACAGAATAGAAGCTGAGTGGAGTTAAAATTCAGAAACAAAACAAAGCTGACTAAAGCTAAAGACTTCTTCAGGAGCGGTTAAACAAAACGGAGCTGACCTTAAAGGAACTCAGCATGAACCGTGAACATTCGAAAAGAACAAACGAAGCTGAGTAACAGTCAGGACAGCATGAATGTTCCGTTCACTAAAGGACAAAGGCTGCCAATCTTCTGCGCCAATAATTGGAACCTCGAAGACACCTAAAAGACTAATTCCAAGAGTCATGGGACGTTGGATTATTAGTAAAAGACAACTGACACAAACAAACAAAAGAGACGCTAGAAGACAAATCTGACGCCTACAGAAAACAGAGAAAGGGAATGGAGGTGCAGTCTGAAGATTTCCAGAAATTGTTCCCCAAAAGAGCCGTTTTGGTGGCAACGGTCAAGACATTTCAAAACGATCAAATCCACAGGTTTTCGTCTATAAAAGGACAATCGAAGAACCAAAACAAGATACAGAACTGAAGCATCAAAAGAAAAATACAAGAGAGAAAGTTTCAAAAGCACTCAAATACAAAAAGAATCTTACACCGACGTTTCTATTCTATGTGTAAATGCTAGATTGAGTTGTAATCATCTAAAGTGTTCTTTAGTTCAAAAAGGAACAAATCTATGATCAATAGAAATATTGAGTGTGTAAAGCTGAGTGCTTGGTTGTAAGCATTTCAGTAGTAGAGAAATCTAAGTGCTGGGTTGTAGCACTTAGTAGGAGTTGAGTAGACGAATAGAGGAAGGTACTCTTGCATATTCAACTGCCTTGTAATTGGTTTGTGCTCTACCTTTAAAGAGCTCAGTATTGGATTCAAAAAGCCCGGAGGACTCTGGGGACTGGACGTAGGCAGAGAGGCCGAACCAGGATAAGTGATACTGAGTAATCTCTAAACTCACTCTTATAACTGCATTTGTTGTTTGCTTTATTTACTCAGCATATAAATTGTCTAAGCTGATCCTGAGTAAGTAAGTGGTGCTGAGTTAGAAGCTGACCTCCAAGAGTGTTAATTCCTAACTCTCAAGGAAACAACTTTGGTCAACATCTGACTAAAGCTGTTCTGTGATATATCTCACCAAGCTGACCAAAGGCTGAGTTAATAAACTCTCAAAATAACTTCTGGTCAGCTCAGTTAGAACAAGAAAAAATTATATTAGTTCCTAACCCCCCCCCCCCCCTTGGAACTAACTACCAGGGACCAACATTACTTACATCCAAATCACACATTAATTCTGTACACAAGACATATGTACTTACCTTAAATATTTCTTCAGCTTCTAAATAAGTTATATTCTTTGCACTTATCCACCGACATATACGAGGGTACACGTTCTTTGGTCTCCTCAAATAGTATTTAGGGGGTGCACGCAATATCTCCAGTATCCAAGCCTACAAAGTATTAAATAAAAATCATTACAGTTGAAATCTAACATTTAGTAAATCACATGAATATAGGAAACATACATGGAACGCTTGTGCTAATCCATGAAGCTGATATGGGACGACCTTCTTCTTTCCTTCTTCCGCGTTGTACGCGTCAAATGCCTTCTTCCTTCCTGGGATCCCACGTCCCATCGTCTTGTACAGCTCATTCCAAGCAGGCACACCCCATGGAAGCGAGTTAAATACAGTCGGGAAATCAGTTAGGTTGATGATATTGTCATCAACCTTTTTCACTGCATCAGTTGTGAGTAGGAACCTGTGTATAACGAACAACATAGCCATTGCCACCGCATCATCATTATTTTTTTTTCCCAATTAGTCTCTAAGAAGGTATCGAATATATCTTTGTGATTTATGCTCTCTCTACCTCTAAAATAGAGATTCCTCAATCTGTTTTCCCTTTTATAATTGCTCATCCGTTTAAAAATTGGTAACGGATCACCTAGTCTCAATCCGGTTACGAGTGCGAATTCACGCTGACCGAATTTCACTTCAACACCATTGATTTGGAACCACATTTCTCCGGATTTACCCTCTTTCGGATTGATCTCCATTGTAAGAACCCCATGGCATAGAGGAGAGGACAACGAATACACTTCGAAGTCCACCAAATGACCAAAACATGTTTTCCTGAACATGGCCAACTGCACTGTGGATAATCTTTGTTTCACTTTCTTCATCACCTCAACATCAGAACGAACTGTGATAGTAGCTCTCGTATCATAGGCGTAGGGGTACCTAAACGTGTCTTTGATACTCTTCTTAAGTGTCTTTGATGTCCTCTTCTTCTTTTTGGAATTAGACTTAGAATGATCACCCTTCCAAATCATAAAGTATATCAAATTAGTCAAGTAAATACTCACTTCGCGAATATTACATTCGCGAACTGACAAGCGCATTCGTGACTTTGCATATGCGGAACAATAGCATATGCATCGACTGCTTCGTGGACATGAGTTTACTTCGCAGATTTTGCTCTTCGCGAAGTAAACTCATATTCGCGAACTGGTCGATTCTGTAAAATTTGGTCCCCCCAACTGATTTTAACTATTTCTAAGTATCATTATAACAAAATGAAGCTATGAACCAACGAAAAAACACAATAATTTGCAAACCCTACTTCTAAATCGCATGAGAAGTAAAATCACCGTAGTATAAGAATAGAAACGTTAAAACCTAAACAGAAATCACACAATAACATACCTTCTTGCCGGTTCTTGCCATTGGAATCGGTTGGAAGTCACTGGAAGAAGAAATGTAAAGATTGGAGGAGTTGAAGATGTTCGTCGTTCGAGATTTTTGGTGTTCGTCGTTCAAGTTTCGCGAATGGTTTAGGGATGAAATGCAAAAGTTCTAATATATATATGAAGGGCATTTCTGGAAAGTTTTAAGGGCATAGTCTATATATGTAAGTTGGTTGATAATAGGTCTTAAAATGTAAATGGGCCTCCCATTTGACCCAGTTTTGTAATTTACCCATTTTTTTTAAACTTCGGTTTGGTATCGGTTTTAATTTTAAAGGCATTTCGATATTCAGTTCGGTTTAATAAAAAGTTATTAAAAAAACTGAACCGTACTTAATTATATATATTCTACATTATTTTATATATATACACACATATTTAATTTTATAATTTTTTTATTGTTGTTGAGATAATAAGTTAGTATAAATATATAATAAGAAAATATAGTGATTTCATTTGTTGTTTTTTTTATTTTGTTAACTAAATTCGGTTTAAAACCGAACCGAAACGAATATTTTGGTTCGATTGTATTTTGGTTTTATAAATTATTCGGTTCAGTATCGGTATTAATTATTTTAGTAATTTCGATATTCGATTTTTCAGTTCGGTGCGGTTCTGTTTTGAATCAATGCACATCTCGGAGTGAATAAAGTATCGAAGTAACTAATATCCAAATTGGAAAAAAAGTGTGTTTTAATGCTAAATTCATCTTTTGAGGCGCATGCAACTCCAAGAAGTTCATAAGACCCAAAATGGTGGAAATTGTCCTTTTCACACAAAAAGTTCATATTTTCCTAAACGGTTCTCCTGTCGCAAAGAAAATTGAGGACATAAGATTATCTTCATGTGACAGTTGATAATTATGTGATATTCCACTTTTTTTTTTATTATTATAATTGGCGATATGGTATTGTTTAAATGGACCATAGTCAAGGGGTTCTAGCTTTATCCTGAAGTCAACATTCGGATCCAATCTCATTAAGGCCCATGAACGTACTTCTCTTCGGTCAAATACTGACTTCGGCTATTTAACATCTCTTCAAGAGCTTCCTAAAGATGACAGGTGGACCAATGATCACACTAGATTCCAAATGCACGCTCACCAAATTCACATGTATTCTGGAATGTAAATATAAGGTCCGAAGACCAATCAAACATCACCACGTGTCTAGGTACACAATATATTGCTTATAGATAGCTTAAGACTCACCTGTCATAAGTACATCACTTCTTAACTCAATTCTTTACTTCATTATTCTAAGTTGGTTTAATATTTTCTCAAATATTCACTGACTTTAGCATCAGAGAGGGTTCGTCGGACCTCTTGCCCATTTTCTAACGGTCATTCATTGATTTAAGTCATCGGAATCAATAAAAAGGCAAATTACAGAAAGAAATATATCAATTGGTAACTGACTTTACCATCGGACTATATTTAGGGGACCCACTCTAACACAGGTCAATAAGCATTTGTGCAAGTCAACTCGAACATTTGAGCAAACCCAATATTGAGTGTGGTGAGCCTAGATTTTACTAGGCAATCTTCGATCTTAACAACTCGGGACATGTTCCAAAAGGATGGACAACCAATTGCATGGAGATACCACTTGAAAGAAGTTCATTCCCCGACCCGATGATGTAAAAAGGAAATAGATCTCATACTGTGAGGAGAAGAAAAGGTCTCAAACCCTAACGAGCAAGACCTCGAGGTACATGATCTCGAGGATGAAACAGTTGAGAAGTCTGAAACAACACAGAACTTCACGACAGATCCTAATGTGATGTTGCTCGCCACATTACAAAAATTCAAGAGACTCAAGTCCCGATGGAGGAGACTCAATTACAACTACAAAAAGATAATGAATAGTTGTGGACTTACCTACACAACAAGAAAATTGATTTTTGGCAATAGAGAAGGTTGTTGAGAAAAATATTTTTAGCAACAACAACGCATGTTTCGTAACGACTTTCAATTGTTGAGAAACTGTTACTAAAAGTTTATGCAACAATGCTTTTCCGGATAAGCATGTCACTCGACCTCAAGTTGGGAAATGTTCGTGCATGAAGCATCCTCTTTAAAATGAGAAGGTATATTGTTGAAACACCTTTCCACATGATTTTGATTTGACAAAATTATTTATGTCAATCTCATTACTAAGACAATTAAATTTAAGTGCTTTGGTTTAATTGTACTAATGTGTTTGTTCAATGTTGAGTATATTTACTAACGAGAACAGGAACTAAAAGTCCATGAAAGAAAGACAGAACAAAGTCAGCATAAACAAATCACATAGCCGCCGCTGAGTAAAATGTAACTCAGCCCCGTTAAAAGAAAAGTCTTCTTCAGAATAATACTTGAAGGCAAAGCTGACCGAAGAAGCTGAGTAGAATGTGACTCAGCATAGATAAAGAAAAAGATTGAAGGCAAAGCTGATCAAGTCAAGCTGTGTATTTATCAGGACAGCGCCAATGATCCGTTGACTAGAAGACAAAGTCCGACACAGGTCTGCACTAATTCAGAAGCCTCAGAAATGTGATCAAAGACCTTTTCGAGACGCATGGATCACTTGACATTTGGCAAGAAGATAAAACTGGCGCTAGAAGACGAACTTGACGCAAGAAGACGAAACTGGCAAGCTTGACGCTTGCTAAAATCAGACGACGGGATTGGCCTGCGATTCTTGAAGCTGGCCAATGAATGACGATTGAAGACCGTTACTCCCAATGGATATGTCGAAATTCAAATGATTTGAAGCTTCATAATTCACTATAAAAGGACAAGTTCATCACTTGTATCCTTACGATACATACAAGTCAATACAGACAGAAAAACCAAATCTTCACAAGAGTGAAAATCCAAAATAGAAGCTGTCTAAAAACAAAGCAAGCTCTTACACCCAATTTCCAATCATTGTGTAAAAGTCTAGAGTGAATTTGTATTCATCTAAAGTGTTTTTCACTTAGAGAGAACAATCTTGTATCAATTGTAAAGGTTAGAACATTGGTGCTGAGTACTCGGTTTTAGTGCTCAGCGGTAGAGAAAATCTGAGTGTTCGGTTATAGCGCTCAGTAGGATTGAGTAGACGAATATAGGACGGTACTCTTGCATACTCAATTGCTTTGTAAACGGTTTGTGCTCTACTTTTAAAGAGCTCAGTAGTGGATTAAAAAGCCCGGAGGGATTCTGAGGACTGGACGTAGGCGATGAGGCCGAACCAGGATAAGACTGCTGAGTAATCTCTAACCCTTTCTCTTGATATATATGTATGTGTTGCTTGCTTAAATTACTCAGTATGTAATTAGTATAAGCCGACACTGAGTAATCAGAGTGCTGAGTTGGAAGCTGACCTAAAGTGTTATTTCCCAACTCACAATTGAAACAGCTCTAGTCAGTGTCTGATTAAAGCTGTCTCACATTGCACTCAACCTTGCTGGCCTAAAGCTGAGTTAAATTATCAAATATTTAATTAAGTCAGCATTATTAAGTGAAAAAGCTATATTAGTTCCTAATTCCCTCTTGGAACTAATCATATTAAGTTACACGGGACCAACATATATGACTTTAAATGAGGGGTTCGACAATATACACATATCCTATGCAATCAAGTTGGACTTCTCCACCACTAATAATGCAGCCACGTATGAAGCCATAATTCATGGAATACATATTCTCAAGGAAATAGAACCAAAGAGAGCGTAAATTTTAAGTGGTCATTGGATAATTAATTATAAATCATATAAATAAAACTATACTAGATACCTAGAAGAGGTGAAAAAAAAATACTTTGCAAGATAGAGGAAAAAGGAACCAAATGGGAAGTTCTAAACATTTCAAGGGAACAAAACGCAGAGGTGGATTGATTGGCCAAATCCGCAACTAATGTTGATGGATGTAAATGTCTGACTTGCCCCTACAAAATGTAGAGTGTTCTTAACATAGAAGTTTAGGATGTGTTGTTGGCACAAGAAAATGAGGTGGATTGGAGAATCACTATCCAAGATTATCTTATGAATGAAAACTTGCCCAAGAACGTGGGCTGGGTAGATAGTATGACAGACGTCTAGATACTTCGTCTTAGCTAGACAACTATATAGGAGTCATTTAACCATCATTGGTTGGAAGGTATCTCCTTAAAAGTCAAAAAGTATGTGTTGAAATATCTCCACGAAGGAATATGTGGGTCATATGAGGGCCACTCAATCCCTAGTCTAAAAAGAAAGGTTGGCCATATAGATAGACATGAAAAACGATGTTAAAGAACTAGTATGGTAGTTCCACAATTGCCAAATCTATGCTGGTATATATCCTACATGCCCACAACAAATTAGAAACTCATTTACATCATATGATATTTCTCTACTTGATGGATAGACTTGATAAGTCTGCTACTTTTAGCAACTAACTTCAACAAATTCTTAATGATGGTTAGGGGTGAGCAAAATAACCGGTAACCGATTACCAAACCGATAATTGAACTGAAATTTTAGTTTAGTTCAGTTATTTTAACATTCTGGTTCGATTCGATTTTAATTTTGGCTTAGTTTGATAATCGGTTATCGGTTCGGTTACTGAAAAAATATATCGGTTTATACCGATAACCGAACCGAACTTATTATATAAATATAAAAAATATAATTTTATTTTTACATATATAAATAACTTATAAAATCTAAAATCTAACCCCTAAAAAATATACTTTTATCTTTATATATATAAACTTTGGTTCATTATCTTTAACTTCTTCAATTGTAACTTTTATACAAGAGCATTATTTGAAAACCAATTAAATAAAAATATATAAAAATTAAATATTATGAGTTTTAGGTTATTCGATCGGTAACCGAACCGAACCAAAAATTTAGGGTTAAATAAAATTCAGTTACTAATCTTCTTCGGTTCGGTTCGGTTCGGTTCAGTTATGAAAATAACACAAACTTCAGTACGGTTAGTAACCGAACCGAACCGATACTGACCCCTAGTGGTAGTAAATCGCTTCACTAAATATTTAATTTAAAAATAATAATAATAAAATGCTATTAAGATGAGTCTTTATTAAATAAAATTTAATATCTCTTTCTATTAACAAATGGTAATTTCAGAAAACACCATAGATTAAAATATCCTTTGTTTATGAAGGACTTAAGACCCATTGCTTTATGCAATGTGATTTATAAAATAGTTTCAAAAGTTCTTGCAAATCGATTAAAAGAAGTGCTTCCTAATCTCATATCAGAATCTCAATCAGCCTTCATTAAAGGCAAATCTATTCATGATAATGTTTTGATTGCTTTTGAAATAATTCATAGTATGAAAAAAATATTGGAAGGAAAAAGGGGGAGGTTGCACTTAAGATAGATATAAGCAAAGCATATGATAGAGTGAGTTGGGATTATTTGTCAAAAGTTCTCATGAAGCTGGGATTCTCGGAGGTGTGGATTGGATATATAATGTTCTGTGTTAAATCAGTTAAATATTCTATTAAAGTTAATGATCAAATTGTTGGTCCTTTTTCTCCCCGGAGAGGTTTGAGACAAGGCGACCCACTATCACCTTATTTATTTCTATTATGTGTTGAAGGGTTGTCTGCTTTGATGTTGGATTCAGAGAGTAGGGGGGTTATTCATGGAGCTAAAGTGAATAAAAGGACACCCTCAATCTCTCATTTATTGTTTGCTGATGATGCTTTTCTATTTGTTCAAGCTAATATTGAGGAGTGTAGGGAATTAAAAAAGTTGCTAAATTTGTATGAGCATGCTTCGAGACAAGCTGTCAATTTCTCTAAATCTGGCATACTGTGTAGTAATAATGTACATCCAATGCTAGTAGAGGGGATCTCATCTATTTTGGAAGTTTCCCAACCTATCAACACAGGTCGATATCTTGGTCTACCTTCACTCGTTGGTAGAAAGAAGAAGGTAATATTTGCATTCTTAAAAGATAAACTATGGAAGAAAATTCAATCTTGGAGATCCAAGCCTTTATCTAAAGCTGGTAAAGATACTCTAATCAGAGTAGCAGGTCAGGCTTTGCCGGTTTATTTTATGAGTGTTTTTATGCTTCCTATTTCAACTGCTGATGAACTTCAAAAGATGTTGAATTCATTTTGGTGGGGTAATAAAAGGGTTGGGTCAAGAGGGATAAATTGGTTGGCTTGAGACAAATTATGTATTCATAAAGATGATGGTGGTTTGGGATTCAGAGATTTCACTGCCTTTAATTTAGCAATGCTGGGAAAACAAGGTTGGTGGTTACAGTCAGCCCCTGAGTCTTTGGCCAGTAAATTTTTTAAAGCAAAATACTATCCAAATGGGGATTTTCTAAAAGCTAGGTTGGGTCACTCACCAAGCTATATTTGACGAAGTATTTGGGGTTCTCAGTTATTGTTGCAAAAAGGGGGGCGGTGGAAAATTGGAGATGGTACGTCTATCAATGTATGGAAATATCCATGGTTAAGAGATTCACCTTCTATGACGATCTCTACTGCAATGGTTGAAGGGATGGAAAATTTAAAAGTAAGTGATCTTTTTATCCCTAGAACAATTGAATGGGATGTTGAACTATTACAAGAAATATTCTCGGAACAAGATGTAACGGCCATCATCCGGTCAACTCCGCGTGTATCTGGAAGAAAAGACCAATTTATATGGAATGCTTCCCGTAATGGGTGTTATTCGGTTCGTAGTGCATACCGCCTTGGAATGGAGGAAATTACAAGTAATACACATAATAGAATTGAGGGGGATTGGCAAAAGATATGGAGAGCTAATGTGCCATTTAAAATCAGACATTTTTGTTGGAGGCTTGTTCGTAACTGTATCCCAACTCGTCATCGGCTTAGGAGTCGGGGGATTAACATGGAGGATGATTGTGTTATGTGTACTCAGGATTTGGAGGATAATTGGCATTTATTTGTGCTATGTCCAAAAGTATTAGAAGTTTGGAGAGAGGCAGGCCTTGCTAATTTAATTGAACAATCAAGCCTAGATGCAGATAACTTTGTTGGCTTCTTTTTCTATTTTTGCAGATTAGCTGATGCAAGGAATTTTGAGATTTTTATGATGCTGTTGTGGTCATGGTGGGAGGCGAGGAATGACTACTTTTGGAATCAAAAATCCACAACAGCCATTGGAGTCGTTAGTAGGAGCATGCGCTATCTAGCAGACTGGAAAACGGCTAGAGAGAGGAGTATAATTCCTTCCGCGATACCTATAGAGGATTTATGTCAGAAATTATAGCACCGACCACCGACTGATGTTGTCTCCTGTTGTACAGATGCAAGCATATTTACAATTCTTGGTAAAACAGGAGGTAGTGCAGTACTTAGAGATTCACAAGGTGCTTTTATCTCGGCCCGGACAAATTTGGTGGAAGGAATTATGGAAGTTAGGGAGGCGGAAGCTTGGGCGGTCTTACATGCACTTGAATGGACCATGGAGGCAGGTTACAATAAAATTGTATTTTAATCTGATTCTTTGACCACTGTGAAAGCTATTACTTCAGGAAGTTTGGATCAGTCTGAGTTTGGTGATATTATTGGGCAATGTCGCACACTTTTATCATCTCAAAACGGCTACATTATCCGTTTCATTAGAAGACAAGCAAACGGTTTAACTCATGCTTTTGCTAGAGCGGCCTCTCAATTTGCTAGTCAGAGTTACTTTGATATTATCCCTAGTAGGTTTCCTTATTCTGTGTTAAACTTTTGCCGGCTTTTGGCTCATTAATGATATTTAGCTTAAAAAAAAAAAAAAAAAAAAAGCCATAGATAGGGTGTAAACCCTTTAACTAAATAAATGGGTTTATCGTGAATATGGGCGAAATGGTTAACCCAGCCATTAAAGCCCGTATTTTTGGGCTATGCTTAGATAGGTACATGTTAGGGAAATTTGATCCTCGTCTGTACAAGCTCATACATTGGATGGTCCATCTCGTACTTATATTATATACTTATTATTTTTATTTTATTTTTATCCAGATTCATTTTTTCTATTATTGTTTTGTCAAATTTTTTTAATTATATTGATCGAATTTTATTAAATAAATTAAATTTAGTTTGGTACATTTTTATTCTTCACCGTAATACTTTAATTTTAATTTTTAATGCATCTTATAATATAAATTATATTAGTTAAACAAGTTAAATTTAAGAATCAATTCTCTTAGTTTAACCTTTCATTAAAAAAAAATCTCTTAGTTTAACCCAAACCAAATATAGATATACAATAAAACCTTTAAAAATTAATAATGTTGGAACTATAAAATTTTATTACTTTATAGAGATATTAATTTATCGAGTATAAAATTAGTGATCTGATCCAAGTTAAAACCAGAAGAAATTATTATTTTAAAAACGTTATTAATTTATCACGAACTAAACTGAATTTGTCCGAGATAATTAAATATTAAATCGAGTTAACTCATAAGCAGGCCCAGTAAATGGTCAATGGTAAACAACGAAAGGAAAAGAGTTGGGCTTTGCATTTTAGTCCAGTTCCTTTCCAATTTTTGTTGAACTTATCTAAGTTGGCATATGATTTCTTGGTTTTAAAAACTATCTATAATTACAATTATGTCAAATAAAATAATATGTTTTAAAAATTAGAGTTTATAAATTGGGCTTCCTACATGAATATCATAATTAACAATAAAATTACAACTAAATCATATCAGTAAAATTATTTTTGAATATGTCATTATTTTCTATATATAACAAATAAAGTATGCATTTACATCCTAATTTAAAAATTCTAAACTCCAATTCATAAATCATAAACCCTAAGCAATATATCCTAGACCCTTAATTTATAAACTATAATTCTTAAAATTAAGTAAAAGTAATGATTTTATTAGGTTGACATAATTCAAAACTATGACTTGACATAATTATAGATAATTCTCCAAAAGTGAACTTCTATGTAAATTTCCCTTATAAATTAAGGGTCTAGAATATATTATCTAGAGTTTAGGATTTATGAATTGGAGTTTCTAATTTTCAAATTAGGGTATAAAATCATACTTTATTTGTTATATATAGAAAATAATGACAATTCAGAGTGATAATATGACTTAGTTGTAACTTTATAGTTAATTATGATATTTATATAAAAAGTTCTAATTTCTTATGGGGTTTTTTTGAAACATTTCTTATTGGTTCTTAATTTTATAATCAAATAATAAACAATAAAACTTAGGATAATATCAAATATAGCAAATTATTGAATAGATCAAGTTAAATAATACTAATTTACATGTAAAATATAAAGAAGAGCTTTTTACATCTAATTATAAAATTACAATTAAATCATATTATAGAATTTAATTCTTAATATATTATTATTTTTTATATATGTATGATTTTATGCTTTAATTTATAAATTTTAGACCTAAATTCATAAATTTTAAACCCTAAAAAATATATCTTAGACCATTAATTCATAAAATCTAGTTCTTAAAATATATGAAAAATAATAACTCTGAATGCCCTTGTTCATTTGAATTCATTTTGAAAAGGGAATACAGTACCTTTGTGGCTGTTTGGTTCAAACAAAAAAATTAATATGTTTTTATGATTAAATTTTTTTCTACAAAAGATATGTATTTTCTTGGATTATAACATCAACAAAACCATATGAAATTATATAGCAAAATATACTTCTATAAACATAAGAATCTAAAATGACCTCAAAAAAATGAATAAAAGAAAAGATATCCATTTATATATTTTCCAGCTTAATTCGGGTAGGTAAGTTCTTACAAATAACAAAATCTGAATGGAAAAGAACTGAATAAGAGGAATTAAGAAACTGAAAATAGATCGATTCAAACATTTAAGCAGCAGTGTTGTTAGCTCTTGTTCATATGATTTACAACAATATAACTGTTTCTAATACATTCTAACCTATTTTACAAATTGATCCCTCAACTATTTATCATTTACAAACTTCACCAAAATCTTTATATAACTTAATCGTTTTAATCCTAATTCTAATAATAAACAGTGTTCTATGAAAAAAATCTCTCTACAAATGAGGATTTTTTTTTTGAAGAGCCATGTGACTATACTTGTTCATGCATCATAACAAAAAATTCGCAAATTAAACAAAGCATCTAAAGAGAAATGGCAGTTGCAAAAATGAAGAGGGGAGAGAAGCGAAGAAGAACCGGCGTGGAAGGATGCACTAAGGACAAAGGTGCTGAAGATGGGGTTGGAGCGGGAAAATATTGTAACAAGGAGAGGGAATACAAATACCCACACGATTGGGATAATGAGTTTAGAATGATTTGAGGTTAACCCAAAATCAAAAGTGGGTAAAGGGTTAGATTGACTTGTTGATTCACTTTGGACTCCTTTAATGATGTTGGTAAACCTTGCATTCATGTCTGAAATGCCTTCATCATTGTTCATCTCGAACAGCTCATACAGTCTCATCTGCTGATTCACTTTGGACTCATTTACTTTATTTGTTCCCTCGTAGGTGACTTCCAGTTTTTTCCAGATCTCTTGCGCCGACTCACAACCTAAGATTTTGTTATATTCTGCAGCATCGAGCGCACAGTGAAGCATATTGATAGCCGAAGCGTGATTTTGAAGCTTCTTAAGATCATCCTCTGTCCATTTGGCCTCAGCTTTTACAACTGTTTGGCCAGCCACAACCTCGACAGGTACAAATGGGCCTTGGACTATAGATAGCCAGGCACTCATGTTTGTAGCCTGAATGAAGTTTTTCATCCTATTCTTCCAGAAGGTATAGTTTGACCCGAAGAATAGGGGAGGCCTAGTAATGGACAACCCCTCAGGCAGTATTTGAGTTGTTTGGTTTCCAGGGAGAAACCGAGTGCAGTTTTCGCCCATGGTAGGGATCAGCTCAAGGTTGTTAGACCTTTTAAAGTGAGCTTTTAAGCTCTGATACCACTTGTTGGTCCCTTGTGAGGTTGCAAGTATAGTTCCAAGGGGGGGGGTTAGGAACTATTTAAACTTTTTCGCAATTAGGGCAGACTTCTTTTTCTAAGGAAAAAGGTTTAAACAGCGGCGCTGAGTAAACAACAAGATACTGGCTTAGTCAACTGGTGACTAGGTCAGTTTCTTAGCTTGAGTCAGGAGATAGCACTTAGAGTCTATTCATGAGCTTAGACGTTCAACTCGCACAACTCAACTTGACCTCTTTACTTGGTCAGTTTTTGGTTATTTTAAGCAAGTAATAAAAATAAGGAGTTAAAGGTAAGAAATACTTCACTCAGCAGATTTATCCAGGTTCGGCTTCTTCTAAGCCTACGTCCTGTCCCCGGAACACGTTCCGAGATTTCAAATCCTCTACTGAGCTCTTTAAAGGTAGAGCCTCAAACCTTTTACAATATCAGCAACTGAGTATGACAAGAGTACCTTCCTCTATACTTCTACTCAATCCTAATCTCTCGCTGAGTACTAAAACCGAGTACTCAGCCTCTCCTTTCTATCTCTAGAAATGATAAGTGTTTTGTCCTATACAAAGATTTGCTAAGACACTTTAGACGATTGAAACAATCACTCTAGACTTTTACACAGATATAAGAATTGTAGTGTAAGATTTTGCTTTGCTTCTTTGCTTGCAGAACTTGTAGAAATTTGGTCAGCGTAATGGCTTGATCAAGTTCTGTTTTGAGTGAAGCTTCTGATGGCCCTATTTATAGAGACGTCTAGGCATCGTTCATTTCGAATTTCGAAATAACCGTTGGAGGGAAACGGCTACATGTCGTTGTCATCCTGGCTTGCTCAGAGCTCTCGGCCAATCAGAATTGTGCATCTTCTGTCCTCGGTCAGCTCAGCAGACTGACTCTCCTTTTATGGTAAAGTCAACTGGACAGCATACTGTGTCGTCTGAACTTTACCCTAAGGGGAAATACTTTGTCTGGAAGTTTTCCCTTGCCAGCTGCTGTCTTGTACGCTTTGTCGATACTACTCAGCAGCTTCATCTTGAAGTTGTTCCCGAAGGTCTTCTAGATCCTTCTCATGCTGAGTTGTGTTCTGTTCAGAACGGCAACATTTTGACAAACGCGGGCCGTGTTGTACTGAGTTGTTTGACTTGGGCCTTGGCTTCCGTATTGGGCTTGGGCCATTTAATCCTTATGTCTTATAACAGTTTTGACTCAACATTGAACAAACACATTAGTAGAATAAATCAAAGCATTTAAACTTAGTGTGTTTAGAATATGTATTTTAAATTATACTTAAACAATTTTGTCAAATCAAAATTATGTGGAAAGGTGTTTCAACAAACTCCCCCATTTTGATGTTGGCAAAACTATTCAGCAAGGAACTCAGTATGAGCTCCCCCATAATAGTTGACCTAGTATAATTGAGCAAACTCCCCCGTAAGGGTTGAGCTACTGACTTAGTTTTACTCAAAACATTTAAAGGTTTAAATGAGTAAGTCTAAGGCCAGTTTTCAGATATAGGTCAGCTATATCAACATATTCTATTTACTCAGTATTAAGCGGAAGGTTTAGTCATATAGAGCGCGCTGAGTAATTTGTTGTTCAATGAGTTCTTATCAGAATGTTTTATAAACACATAGGTCAATGTCAAACATGTTATCAGCATATCATTTAGTCAATAAATGTTACAAGTATTAAACATAGCTGTTTTATTGAAGATACATAAAGACTCAGTACTTAATAGCATATATCATAACTTAGGATTTGAATAAGAGATGGAAATATGATACATAGATAGAAGTCAGTAATTACACAACAACACATATATAGATAAGGCAAAGAAAAGATTACAACTGTCTTAGCCTATACTGAGCTAGCCTATCTATTTCTTTTTCTTGTGTTGCGATGACTGACTTCACTCATGCTGAGCTCTTGCTGCATGTTCTTTCTCCCTCGTTTTGTCAACTTCAGGGAGTCTAAAAGCATCAGTTAATACAGCGCGAGTCAGTTCTTGGGATAGCTCCTTTAGCTTCTCAGCACTTTCATTTACGCCATCAAAAATGGCAACTCCATCAGCTGAGACCTCTTCTGGTACTTTGAGATTAGCAGCACGGAGCATATTGACGCTGAATGCTTGAGCTTTGCCTTGCTAGATAAGAGCTTCAGTGAGGCCAGCAAAGATTTGGTGGAAGGTTTTTAAGAGAGCTGTGTCATAATACTGACGTTGGATGTTGTTATGACGAATGTGATTGAAAGTCTGTTGTGCAAGAGTCATCATCTCGTTCTGCTTCATTGCGTCAGTATCCATCTCTTGCTTATTCAGATTGAGCAACCTTATAGCCTCACCAATTTGCTCTACTGAGCACTGACTGTACGACACCATTTGCTCGTTGGTCTTGAGTTGCTCAGTATGAAGCTGAGCAAAGAGCATTTTGAGTTTAGAGGAAGTGGCATAGTCAGTGTTCACAGCGGACAACTTCTGGACTTGTTGATGGAGAGAGTTCAGATGTTGAACGGTTGTCAGCTGGATCTCTGCCAATTTGGCAATGGAATCCTGCTTAGCTTGCTGTGCTTGGAAGGATAAGACGACATTTAGCAGATCCTTGAGTCCCCTAACTTCGTTGAGAAGCTGAGTGACCTGGGAAAGCTGGGTAGTCTCAAGAATTGAAGAGCCAGCAACAGGAGAAGTGGAATGTTGAAGGTCTCTGATTAATGCTTGCACTGAGTCAATGATCTTTTTGCCGGACTCAGTGGCATTCAGATGGCTCAGTGAACCTTCAGGGACATCAGTATGACCAGAAGGAAGAGGAGTGAAAGGAGTAACCTGGTCAGTGACTGGAATAACATTGTCAATCTGCACTTGAGTTTTTGGAAGAGTTGATTGATCGGCAGAGTGTTGAGTAGGAGAAGTGATAATTCGAATACTATCTGTGCTGACGGCAGATGTATGTGGAGTCAGCACCATGCTTGAGGAAGTAGCATGAGCAGTAAGCGGCTCAACCTGACTGGTTGATGTTGCAGAGGCATTGGGGTCGGCATGTTCCTGTTGAGAAGAAACAGAGGCTTGTTTTTCTAATGGCGCCGATGCAGAGGAAGTGGATTGGCGTTTGAAAAACGTGAGTTTGACGGTAGAAGGGTCCTTTGTTATCTTAGAGAGGACAAAGTCAGGAAGAGTTGGTAGTTGCACAGGAGGTTCACTGACTAGCTTCTCACTGGCCTTGACCAACTTTCGCCTTCTTCGAGGTGGAGTGTCAGTATGAGCAGGTTCTCCTGAGTGAGTAGGGGAAGATACTTGTTGCTCAGTGTGAGTCTGGTCAGCTTGCTCTTCAACTTGATCAACAGTGTGTTGGTCAAGTACTTGCTCAACTCCCGCAGCGAACTCAGTATCGGCATGCACATTTCCACCAGCTAACCCAGTATTAGCATCCTCAGCCTCAATCTCACTTGCTGTTTACTCAGAGTCCTCAGCGTCATCCTGACCGCTGACTTCGTTATTTTCGTCCTCCTCAGTACTATCACCATCAAGTTCTTCCTCAACTTGAGAGATGAAGTGGTCATCTAGTTGGACCTCATGCTCCTCGGACTCAGCAACTGTACCTTGACACTGGGTGAAGTGAGAGTCACCCGGTACAATGAAGTCGGTCGGTAGGGCGTCCAGTGGAGTCAGTGTTTAAGATTTCTGCTTCTTCTGAGGTTGCTCAGCAGCTTCCGCAGTTCCAGGCTCACCTTGCCTGGTTCTTTTCTCAGCTGACTTGCCAGCTGACTTCTGCCTCTTCGCTGGAGACTCATCGTTTTTAGAAGGAGTCTCAGCTGTTTTCCTCTTGCGGGAAGCTGGGGCCTTAGTCCTGTGCCCTTTCTTAGGTTCAGCAGTTCCCTCAGTCTGGCCAGCAGCAGCAGCAGCTTTACCTTTCTTCAAAGGCTGTCCAAACTTCAGTGCCCTCAGCGAGGCAGCTGTTATCTCAGATCCTCGGAAATACTCCTCACCTTCGAGGTCAATCTTGTGGTCAATGAGGATTCTTGTGATGATTGACCTGAGCCTCAGCGTACCAGTGTTGCGTAGGAAGCCAGCAACTAGAAAGACCGGTATGTTGATAGGAGTGTACGTCAGCATATGCCATATGGAGCATTGCTCGAAATTTGTCGCTGATGTAGTGCAATTGATCTTTGGGTAGATAAAATAGGTCAGCAGGTAATGAGCCATCTTCTGGTGCTGACCCATTGATGAGGCTGAGACTTCTCCTAAGTAGCCCTCAGGTTTGCAGAAGGCGTGTACATAGTCAGTTTTGTCCTGATCTCCTGATCTTCTCAGCCTTGCTCCCTCAGTTTTTAGCTGGAGAAGATTTCCTATATAGAGAGGGTTGATGAAGATGGTTTTGCCTTTTACCTCAGTGCATAGGTAGTCGGTGGTGTCATTTGCGACTTTGAGGTTGTGGTAAAATTCCCTCACTAGGTCAGGATAGGTTTCATCCCTAACCGAGAACAGCCCAGTCCATCCATTCTGTGAAATCCATTCGCAGAATGGCTGTTCATTCTGTACAAAGTGTTCTGAGACCCATCTGGAGGGCTCAACCTTCCATTCTCGTATGTTCTCAAAAACTTTGGAGTAGGTTCGGACTTTCACAGTTTTTCCTTGACCAGAGTTTTGGCCAGTTTTTCCCTTGCTCAGCGTAGGAGGATTTTGAGTAGGTTCATCGGAGCTGGTCTTTTGGTGGCCGGCACCGGAGATATTGTAGGATACCTTAGTCATTCTCAAAGATGGGGAAGGTTTAGGAAGGATTTTGAGAGAGAAAGTGTTCTGAAACAATTTCTAGGCCTTAGAATTTGATTAAGCGTAAAGAATAAAAGATGGGGAAATTCCCATAATTTATAGACGGAATGAGCGGTGTGGATTTAATCGAATCCATGTGTCAGTTTTGCCTTGGGATTGTGTACCGACAAAGATCCTTGCATTTATGACACATACGGCGAACATGTCATCTTACAGCTATACGCGTGCTATTGCATTTATGCTAACGGATCTAACACTCAGGATTTAGAATGTCAAGCGATTGATATTCTGAGTGGTCAGGATTATATTTACGGATGATTTGATTTCTAAGTTCAAAAAGCGAACTTACTCAGTGTGCAATGGTTACTCAGTATTTGCTGTTTGATAAATTTTAATGAGTACACAGCAAAGACAATCATTCAGCATAATAATTCACTCAGCATGCATATTCATTTAGTTCAGGAATTTACTGAAGAGGATTAAACATACCAATAGCTTCTCTCAGTATGCTGAACTGCTCACGAGCCAGTGGCTTCGTGAAGATATCCGCAAGCTATTCATCTGTTGGGACAAAGGTCAGCTTGATCTCACCTTTGAGTACATGGTCTCTAATGAAGTGATGTCTGATGCTGACATGCTTCATTCTGCTGTGTTGAATTGGGTTCTTGGAAAGATCAATTGCACTTTTGTTGTCACATTTGACTTCAACTGTCTTCGTTTGAACACCATAGTCTTAAAGCTGTTGCTTGATCCATAGGACTTGAGCAACACAATGACCAGCAGTAATGTACTCAGCTTCAGTGGTAGACAAGGCTACTGACGCCTGCTTTTTACTGAACCAGGATACAAGACAGCTTCCTAAGAAGTGGCATCCTCCAGAGGTGCTTTTACGTTCCAGCTTATCCCGTCCATAGTCAGCGTCAGTGTATCCGATGAGTGTAAAATCATGAGTATTTGGATACCACAAACCTGCGTTCACTGAGCTTTGCAAATATCTAAGGATTATTTTTACAGCAATGTAATGAGATTCCTTAGGGTTAGATTGATATCTAGCACAGTAGCATACTGAAAACTGAATGTCCGGTCTACTGGCTGTTAAGTAAAGTAGAGAGCCTATCATACCTCGATATAATTTACTGTCTACCGACTTACCATTCTCATTAGCACAGAGGACAGTGTCAGTGCCCATAGGAGTGGATATTGGCTTGCAATTCTCCAAGTCATATTTCTTTAATATCTCCTTGGCATATTTGGCTTGACTGATGAAGATGCCATTCTTTCCTTGTTTAATTTGAAGACCGAGGAAGAAGTTGAGTTCTCCCATCATGGACATTTCAAACTCAGTCTGCATTTGTTGGCTAAACTCCTTGCACATTGATTCGTTAGTTGCACCAAATATTATATCATCAACATAAATTTGGGCCAGCAGGGTATCTTTACCCTTTTTCTTAATGAATAAGGTTGTATCAGCTTTGCCCCTGACGTAATTTCTAGTCAGCAGAAAACTGGTCAGCCTCTCATACCAAGCACGTGGTGCTTGCTTGAGACCGTACAGAGCCTTTTTGAGTTTATAAACATGGTTTGGGAATTTTGGGTCCTCAAAACCTGGAGGTTGATTAACATAAACCTCCTCGTTTATAACTCCATTAAGAAATGCACTTTTGACATCCATTTGGAATAATTTAAATTTCATGTAAGATGCATATGCACATAGAATTCTAATTGCCTCTAGCCTTGCCACTGGGGCAAAGGTCTCACCGTAGTCAATACCTTCTTGCTGACTGTAGCCCTGAGCTACAAGCCTTGCTTTGTTTCTGACTACGTTTCCTTATTCATCCATCTTGTTCATGAAGACCCATCTTGTTCCGATGGTCTTTTGAATCTTTGGATGAGGCACTAACTCCCATACATCGTTTCTTCTAAACTGATCGAGCTCCTCTTGCATTGCGATCATCCAGAATTCATCGTACTCAGCTTCAGCGAAATTCTTCGGTTCTTGTACTGAGACGAAGGCAACATTGCTGAGGTACTTCCTGAGTTGATTCCTCGTCATCAGGGTATTCCCAGCAGAATCAAGGATTGCACTTTCTGAGTGCCCTCTTGGAATCCTTATCTCTTTAGGTAGATTTATGTCTT
This sequence comes from Euphorbia lathyris, assembly GCF_963576675.1. Lineage (NCBI taxonomy): Eukaryota > Viridiplantae > Streptophyta > Magnoliopsida > Malpighiales > Euphorbiaceae > Euphorbia > Euphorbia lathyris. The sequence goes on from NC_088917.1 coordinate 68,955,299, forward strand.
GTGCTGTTTCTATTTCAACAATCTCTGCAGAAGTAGATGGGTCAGCAAAAGTAATCTTAGGTTCACTCTTACTCTTGGTCAGCCTTTTCGTGAATAACTCAGTAGCTGGTTCTGGGTCAGCGGTGGTTACTGAGTTTGGATCGTCTTCGGTCAGCGGCTGGTATCTACCTGCATGGTCAGTTTCGTCGAACTCTACATGTACTGACTCTTCTAAAACTTGAGTTCGCTTATTAAAAACTCTGTATGCTTTGCTGTTTGTTGAGTAGCCCAAAAAGATAGCCTCATCAGCTTTTGAATCAAACTTTGCTAAGCTATCTTTGGTATTTAAAACAAAACATCTACAGCCAAAGGCACGAAAGTATCCAATATTAGGCCTTCGTCCTTTCCAAAGTTCATAGGGGGTTTTCTTGAGTATAGGTCTAACTAGAGCCCTATTAAGAATATAACATGTTGTGTTAACAGCCTCACCCCAAAAATACTTTGGAAGCCTATGCTCATCCAGCATTGTCCTGGCTATTTCAACCAGAGTTCTGTTCTTCCTTTCTACAACCCCATTTTGCTGAGGTGTTCTAGGAGCAGAAAAATTGTGGTCAATGCCGCTGGCTTCACAGAATTCAACAAACTTTTGGTTTTTGAATTCTCCACCGTTATCACTACGGCTGTGAGCTAATTTTAGGTCTTTTTCATTTTCAATTTTTCTAACCAAATTTGAAAATATCTCAAAAGTCTCATCCTTGCTGGTCAGCAAGATAACCCACGTATACCGAGAGAAATCATCTACAATGACCAAGGAAAATCTTCTTCCACCCAGACTCAGCGGCCGCTTAGTTGAGACAATATTTTGCTATGAAAAGATTGTTTGGTTTGTTTTCCAGCTTGGCAAGCGTGGCATAATTGATCTTTTTGAAATTTAAGTTCAGGCAGTCCCTCAACCAATTGCTTTCTTGCTAGTTTGGCCAGGAGGTCCATGCTTACATGACCAAGTCTTCTGTGCCATAGCCAGAAATTTTCTTCCTTTGATACTAAGCACACAGTTTTTGAAAACTTTTTCTCTAAGTCTAGCATAAAGACATTATCTATCTGAGGGGCAGTTAAAATTAACTCATTTGTTTTACCCTCGTATATTTTACATCCAGTAGCATCAAATATAACTTTTCTCCCATTGTCACATAGCTGAGCTACGCTGAGTAAGTTATATTTGAGTCCGCTGACTAGGGAGACAGGTTCAATAGTAGGATTACCTCCGATGGTTCCTGACCCTACTATCTTACCCTTCTTGTTGTCTCCAAAACTTACGCTCCCTCCTCGTTTACGTTCAAACGTGATGAACTGAGTTTCATCACCCGTCATATGCCTTGAGTATGCGCTGTCAATATACCACATCTTTGACTTCTCGGCACATCTCAGGCTTACCTGCATTGTAACTAGTTACTTTTAGGTACCCAATTCTTTTTGGGTCCTGACTTGTTAGGTGTAGCAGGTATAGCATCATATTTTATTTTATGGCGACATACATGGACAGTATGGCCATTCTTTCCACAGAAGTCACAGCTGTCCTTCTGTTTAGGATTTTTCACTGACTTGTCAGCACCCCAGTGCTGAGCGTGCCAGCACACCTTAGTGGTGTGTCCTTTCTTCCCACAAAAGTCACATTGGACTTTTCGCTGGGGATTCCATCTCTGCTGAGTACCTTAGTACTGAGTTCTCAGAGGAATATTGTTTTTATTTGGAACATTTAGTTGGTTCTGGATAGCTGTGACGTCCTTCCTCAGTTTCTTTGAAACTGACTGGACTTCAGAGACAGACTCATGTATGATTTTCATATTATCATGCAGAGTTGAATTGTCCTGAAGAAGGAATCTGAGGTCACTCAGTTTGACCTCTTCCACTTCATCACAGCGCCTGCTGAGTGCTCTAACTTTCTTATTACACTTCTTGACAAGTGTGTAGAGATCACTCAGGGCATTAACCATATCGTTTCTGAGCTGGGGAAGAGAAATTACCTTATTTGATTGCTCCTCATCATCTGATGCGATGGATGGGTCAGCATGCTCAGAGACGCATGGCTCAGCAAGTTCGTCAGCCATAAAGCATATCTTCGCTGACTCGGTGGCCTCAGTTTTTGTAGATGAAGACTCATCACTGTCGCTCCAAGTAGCCACCATTGCCTTCTTCCCACTCTTCTTGTCTTTCCTCAGCGTGGGGCAGTTTGACTTAATATGGCCAGTTTGATGGCACTCAAAGCATGTAATGGGCTTTGAGCTGTCCTTTTTGTATTTGCTGTCACTTGAGTCAGCCTTATACTTATCAAACTTTCTGTAAGGCTTTTTAGAGTATTTGTCACTCTTTCTGAATAGCCTTTTCATCTTCCTTGTGAACATAGCCATCTCCTCATCGTCAGTTGAACTCCCGTCAGTGGAGTCAGCTTTCATGACAAGGGATTTCTGCTTCTTGTCTTCAGATTTTTCCTTCACCTCAAAGTTTTTCATGGATATCTCATGGGTCAGCAATGAACCGATGAGTTCGTCATATTTGTAGGTGGTTAAATCCTGAGCTTCCTCAACTGCTGTCTTCTTTGCTTGCCAATCTTTAGGAAGACTCCTGAGTATCTTTTTGACTTGTTCCTCTTCAGTGAAGATTTTTCCAAGTCTCTTGAGCTCATTAATGATGTTGGTAAACCTTGCATTCATGTCTGAAATGCCTTCATCATTGTTCATCTCGAACAGCTCATACAGTCTCATCTGCTGATTCACTTTGGACTCCTTTACTTTATTTGTTCCCGCGTAGGTGACTTCCAGTTTTTTCCAGATCTCTTGCGCCGACTCACAACCTGAGATTTTGTTATATTCTACAGCATCGAGCGCACAGTGAAGCATATTGATAGCCGAAGCGTGATTTTGAAGCTTCTTAAGATCATCCTCTGTCCATTTGGCCTCAGATTTTACAACTGTTTGGCCAGCCACAACCTCGACAGGTACAAATGGGCATTGGACTATAGATAGCCAGACACTCATGTTTGTAGCCTGAATGAAGTTTTTCATCCTATTCGTCCAGAAGGTATAGTTTGACCCGAAGAATAGGGGAGGCCTAGTAATGGACAACCCCTCATGCAGTATTTGAGTTGTTTGGTTTCCAAGGAGAAACCGAGTGCTGTTTTCGCCCATGGTAGGGATCAGCTCAAGGTTGTTAGACCTTTTAAAGTGAGCTTTTAAGCTCTGATACCACTTGTTGGTCCCTTGTGAGGTTGCAAGTATAGTTCCAAGGGGGGGTTAGGAACTATTTAAACTTTTTCGCAATTAGGGAGACTTCTTTTTCTAAGGAAAAAGGTTTAAACAGCGGCGCTGAGTAAATAGCAAGATACTGGCTTAGTCAACTGGTGACTAGGTCAGTTTCTTAGCTTGAGTCAGGAGATAGCACTTAGAGTCTATTCCTGAGCTCAGACGTTCAACGCGCACAACTCAACTTGACCTCTTTACTTGGTCAGTTTTTGGTTATTTTAAGCAAGCAATATAAATAAGGAGTTAAAGGTAAGAAATACTTCACTCAGCAGCTTTATCCAGGTTCGGCTTCTTCTAAGCCTACGTCCTGTCCCCGGAACACGTTCCGAGATTTCAAATCCTCTACTGAGCTCTTTAAAGGTAGAGCCTCAAACCTTTTACAATATCAGCAACTGAGTATGACAAAAGTACCTTCCTCTATACTTCTACTCAATCCTAATCTCTCGTTGAGTACTAAAACCGAGTACTCAGCCTCTCCTTTCTATCTCTAGAAATGATAAGTGTTTTGTCCTATACAAAGATTTGCTAAGACACTTTAGACGATTGAAACAATCACTCTAGACTTTTATACATATATAAGAATTGTAGTGTAAGATTTTGCTTTGCTTCTTTGCTTGCAGAACTTGTAGAAATTTGGTCAGCGTAATGGCTTGATCAAGTTCTGTTTTGAGTGAAGCTTCTGATGGCCCTATTTATAGAGACGTCTAGGCATCGTTCATTTTGAATTTCGAAATAACCGTTGGAGGGAAACGGCTACATGTCATTGTCATCTTGGCTTGCTCAGAGCTCTCGGCCAATCAGAAAACCGTTTCCCTCCAACGGTTATTTCGAAATTCGAAATGACCGATGCCCAGACGTCTCTATAAATAGGGCCATCAGAAGCTTCACTCAAAATAGAACTTGATCAAGCCATTACGCTGACCAAATTTCTACAAGTTCTCGAAGCAAAGAAGCAAAGCAAAATCTTACACTACAATTCTTATATCTGTGTAAAAGTCTAGAGTGATTGTTTCAATCGTCTAAAGTGTCTTAACAAATCTTTGTATAGGACAAAACACTTATCATTTCTAGAGATAGAAAGGAGAGGCTGAGTACTCGGTTTTAGTACTCAGCGAGAGATTAGGATTGAGTAGAAGTATAGAGGAAGGTACTCTTATCATACTCAGTTGCTGATATTGTAAAAGGTTTAAGGCTCTACCTTTAAAGAGCTCAGTAGAGGATTTGAAATCTCGGAACGTGTTCCGGGGATAGGACGTAGGCTTAGAGGAAGCCGAACCTGGATAAATCTGATGAGTAAAGTATTTCTTACCTTTAACTCCTTATTTATATTGCTTGCTTAAAATAACCAAAAACTGACCAAGTAAAGAGGTCAAGTTGAGTTGTGCGCGTTGAACGTCTGAGCTCAGGAATAGACTCCAAGTGCTATCTCCTGACTCAAGCTAAGAAACTGACCTAGTCACTAGTTGACTAAGCCAGTATCTTGCTGTTTACTCAGCGCCGCTGTTTAAACCTTTTTCCTTAGAAAAAGAAGTCTGCCCTAATTGCGAAAAAGTTTAAATAGTTCCTAACCCCCCTTTGGAACTATACTTGCAACCTCACAAGGGACCAACAAGTGGTATCAGAGCTTAAAAGCTCACTTTAAAAGGTCTAACAACCTTGAGCTGATCCCTACCATGGGCGAAAACAGCACTCGGTTTCTCCCTGGAAACCAAACAACTCAAATATTGCCTAAGGGGCTGTCCATTACTAGGCCTCCCCTATTCTTCGGGTCAAACTATACCTTCTGGAAGAATAGGATGAAAAACTTCATTCAGGCTACAAACATGAGTGCCTGGCTATCTATAGTCCAAGGCCCATTTGTACCTGTCGAGGTTGTGGCTGGCCAAACAGTTGTAAAAGCTAAGGCCAAATGGACAGAGGATGATCTTAAGAAGCCTCAAAATCACGCTTCGGCTATCAATATGCTTCACTGTGCGCTCGATGCTGCAGAATATAACAAAATCTCAGGTTGTGAGTCGGCACAAGAGATCTGGAAAAAGCTGGAAGTCACCTACGAGGGAACAAATAAAGTAAATGAGTCCAAGGTGAATCAGCAGATGAGACTGTATGAGCTGTTCGAGATGAACAATGATGAAGGCATTTCAGACATGAATGCAAGGTTTACCAACATCATTAATGAGCTCAAGAGACTTGGAAAAATCTTCACTGAAGAGGAACAAGTCAAAAAGATACTCAGGAGTCTTCCTAAAGATTGGCAAGCAAAGAAGATAGCAGTTGAGGAAGCTCAGGATTTAACCACCTACAAATATGACAAACTCATCGGTTCATTCCTGACCCATGAGATATCCATGAAAAACTTTGAGGTGAAGGAAAAATCTGAAGACAAGACGCAGAAATCCCTTGTCATGAAAGCTGACTCCACTGACGGGAGTTCAACTGACGATGAGGAGATGGCTATGTTCACAAGGAAGATGAAAAGGCTATTCAGAAAGAGTGACAAATACTCTAAAAAGCCTTACAGAAAGTTTGATAAGTATAAGGCTGACTCAAGTGACAGCAAATACAAAAAGGACAGCTCAAAGCCCATTACATGCTTTGAGTGCCATCAAACTGGCCATATTAAGTCAAACTGCCCCACGCTGAGGAAAGACAAGAAGAGTGGGAAGAAGGCAATGGTGGCTACTTGGAGGGACAGTGATGAGTCTTCATCTACAGAAACTGAGGCCACCGAGTCAGCGAAGATATGCTTAATGGCTGACGAACTTGCTGAGCCATGCGTCTCTGAGCATGCTGACCCATCCATCGCATCAGATGATGAGGAGCAATCAAATGAGGTAATTTCTCTTCCCCAGCTCAGAAACGATATGGTTAATGCCCTGAGTGATCTCTACACACTTGTCAAGAAGTGTAATAAGAAAGTTAGAGCACTCAGCAGGCGCTGTGACGAAGTGGAAGAGGTCAAACTGAGTGACCTCAGATTCCTTCTTTAGGACAATTCAACTCTGCATGATAATATGAAAATCATACATGAGTCTGTCTCTGAAGTCCAGTCAGTTTCAAAGAAATTGAGGAAGGACGTCACAGCTATCCAGAACCAACTAAAGGTTCCAAATAAAAACAACATTCCTCTGAGAACTCAGTACCAAGGTACTCAGCAGAGATGGAATCCCCAGCAAAAAGTCCAATGTGACTTTTGTGGGAAGAAAGGACACACCACTAAGGTGTGCTGGCACGCTCAGCACTGGGGTGCTGACAAGTCAGTGAAAAATCCTAAACAGAAGGTCAACTGTGACTTCTGTGGAAAGAATGGCCATACTGTCCATGTATGTCGCCATAAAATAAAATATGATGCTATACCTGCTGCACCTAACAAGTCAGGACCCAAAAAGAATTGGGTACCTAAAAGTAACTAGTTACAATGCAGGTAAGCCTGAGATGTGCCGAGAAGTCAAAGATGTGGTATATTGACATCGCATGCTCAAGGCATATGACGGGTGATGAAACTCAATTCATCATGTTTGAACGTAAACGAGGAGGGAGCGTAAGTTTTGGAGACAACAAGAAGGGTAAGATAGTAGGGTCAGGAACCATCGGAGGTAATCCTACTATTGAATTTGTCTCCCTAGTCAGCGGACTCAAATATAACTTACTCAGCGTAGCTCAGCTATGTGACAATGGGAGAAAAGTTATATTTGATGCTACTGGGTGTAAAATATATGAGGGTAAAACAAATAAGTTAATTTTAACTGCCCCTCGGATAGATAATGTCTTTATACTAGACTTAGAGAAAAAGTTTTCAAAAACTGTGTGCTTAGTATCAAAGGAAGAAAATTTCTGGCTATGGCACATGAGACTTGGTCATGTAAGCATGGACCTCCTGGCCAAACTAGCAAGAAAGCAATTGGTTGAGGGACTGCCTGAACTTAAATTTCAAAAAGATCTATTATGCCACGCTTGTCAAGCTGGAAAACAAACCAAACAATCTTTTCATAGCAAAAATATTGTCTCAACTAAACGGCCGCTGAGTCTGGGTGGAAGAAGATTTTCCTTGGTCATTGTAGATGATTTCTCTCGGTATACGTGGGTTATCTTGCTGACCAGCAAGGATGAGACTTTTGAGACATTTTCAAATTTGGTTAGAAAAATTGAAAATGAAAAAGACCTAAAATTAGCTCACAGCCGTAGTGATAACGGTGGAGAATTCAAAAATCAAAAGTTTGTTGAATTCTGTGAAGCCAGCGGCATTGACCACAATTTTTCTGCTCCTAGAACACCTCAGCAAAATGGGGTTGTAGAAAGGAAAAACAGAACTCTGGTTGAAATAGCCAGGACAATGCTGGATGAGCATAGGCTTCCAAAGTATTTTTGGGGTGAGGCTGTTAACACAGCATGTTATATTCTTAATAGGGCTCTAGTTAGACCTATACTCAAGAAAACCCCCTATGAACTTTGGAAAGGACGAAAGCCCAATATTGGATACTTTCATGCCTTTGGCTGTAGATGTTTTGTTTTAAATACCAAAGATAGCTTAGCAAAGTTTGATTCAAAAGCTGATGAGGCTATCTTTTTGGGCTACTCAACAAATAGTAAAGCATACAGAGTTTTTAATAAGCGAACTCAAGTTTTAGAAGAGTCAGTACATGTAGAGTTCGATGAAACTGACCCTGCAGGTAGATACCAGCCGCTGACCGAAGACGATCCAAACTCAGTAACCACCGCTGACCCAGAACCAGCTACTGAGTCATTCACGAAAAGGCTGACCAAGAGTAAGAGTGAACCTAAGATTACTTTTGCTGACCCATCTACTTCTGCAGAGATTGTTGAAACAGAAACAACACAAGACATAAATCTACCTAAAGAGATAAGGATTCCAAGAGGGCACTCAGAAAGTGCAATCCTTGATTCTGCTAGGAATACCCTGATGACGAGGAATCAACTCAGGAAGTACCTCAGCAATGTTTCCTTCGTCTCAGTACAAGAACCGAAGAATTTCGCTGAAGCTGAGTACGATGAATTCTGGATGATCGCAATGCAAGAGGAGCTCGATCAATTTAGAAGAAACGATGTATGGGAGTTAGTGCCTCATCCAAAGATTCAAAAGACCATCGGAACCAGATGGGTCTTCAGGAACAAGATGGATGAACAAGGAAACGTAGTCAGAAACAAAGCAAGGCTTGTAGCTCAGGGCTACAGTCAGCAAGAAGGTATTGACTACGGTGAGACCTTTGCTCCAGTGGCAAGGCTAGAGGCAATTAGAATTCTATGTGCATATGCATCTTACATGAAATTTAAATTATTCCAAATGGATGTCAAAAGTGCATTTCTTAATGGAGTTATAAACGAGGAGGTTTATGTTAATCAACCTCCAGGTTTTGAGAACCCAAAATTCTCAAACCATGTTTATAAACTCAAAAAGGCTCTGTACGGTCTCAAGCAAGCACCACATGCTTGGTATGAGAGGCTGACCAGTTTTCTGCTGACTAGAAATTACGTCAGGGGCAAAGCTGATACAACCTTATTCATTAAGAAAAAGGGTAAAGATACCCTGCTGGCCCAAATTTATGTTGATGATATAATATTTGGTGCAACTAACGAATCAATGTGCAAGGAGTTTAGCCAACAAATGCAGACTGAGTTTGAAATGTCCATGATGGGAGAACTCAACTTCTTCCTCGGTCTTCAAATTAAACAAGGAAAGAATGGCATCTTCATCAGTCAAGCCAAATATGCCAAGGAGATATTAAAGAAATATGACTTGGAGAATTGCAAGCCAATATCCACTCCTATGGGCACTGACACTGTCCTCTGTGCTGATGAGAATGGTAAGTCGGTAGACAGCAAATTATATCAAGGTATGATAGGCTCTCTACTTTACTTAACAGCCAGTAGACCGGACATTCAGTTTTCAGTATGCTACTGTGCTAGATATCAATCTAACCCTAAGGAATCTCATTACATTGCTGTAAAAAGAATCCTTAGATATTTGCAAAGCTCAGTGAACGCAGGTTTGTGGTATCCAAATACTCATGATTTTACACTCATCAGATACACTGACGCTGACTATGGACGGGATAAGCTGGAACGTAAAAGCACCTCTAGAGGATGCCACTTCTTAGGAAGCTGTCTTATATCCTAGTTCAACAAAAAGCATGCGTCAGTAGCCTTGTCTACCACTGAAGCTGAGTACATTGTTGCTGGTCATTGTGTTGCTCAAGTCCTATGGATCAAGCAACAGCTTGAAGACTATGGTGTTCAAACGAAGACAATTGAAGTCAAATGTGACAACAAAAGTGCAATTGATCTTTCCAAGAACCCAATTCAACACAGCAGAATGAAGCATGTCAGCATCAGACATCACTTCATTAGAGACCATGTACTCAAAGGTGAGATCAAGCTGACCTTTGTCCCAACGGATGAACAGCTTGCGGATATCTTCATGAAGCCACTGGCTCGTGAGCAGTTCAGCATACCGAGAGAAGCTATTGGTATGTTTAATCCTCTTCAGTAAATTCCTGAACTAAATGAATATGCATGCTGAGTGAATTATTATGCTGAATGATTATCTTTGCTGTGTACTCATTGAAATTTATTAAACAGCAAATACTGAGTAACCATTGCACACTGAGTAAGTTAGCTTTTTGAACTTAGAAATCAAATCATCCGTAAATATAATCCTGACCACTCAGAATATCAATCGCTTGACATTCTAAATCCTGAGTGTTAGATTCGTTAGCATAAATGCAATAGCACGCGCATAGTTGTAAGATGATGTATTCGCCGTATGTGTCATAAATGCCAGGATCTTTTTCGGTACACAATCCCAAGGCAAAACCGACACATGGATTCGATTAAATCCACACCGCTCATTCCGTCTATAAATTATGGGAATTTCCCCATCTTTTATTCTTTACGCTTAATCAAATTCTAAGGCATAGAAACTGTTTCAGAACACTTTCTCTCTCAAAATCCTTCCTAAACCTTCCCCATCTTTGAGAATGACTAATGTATCCTACAATATCTCCGGTGCCGGCCACCAAAAGACCAGCTCCGATGAACCTACTCAAAATCCTCCTACGCCGAGCAAGGGAAAAACTGGCCAAAACTCTGGTCAAGGAAAAACTATGAAAGTCCGAACCTACTCCAAAGTCTTTGAGAACATACGAGAATGGAAGGTTGAGCCCTCTAGATGGGTCTCAGAACACTTCGTACAGAATGAACAGCCGTTCTGCGAATGGATTTCACAGAATGGATGGACTGTGCTGTTCTCGGTTAGGGATGAAACCTATCCTGACCTAGTGAGGGAATTTTACCACAACCTCAAAGTCGCAAATGACACCACCGACTACCTATGCACTGAGGTAAAAGGCAAAACCATCTTCATCAACCCTCTCTACATAGGAAATCTTCTCCAGCTAAAAACTGAGGGAGCAAGGCTGAGAAGATCAGAAGATCAGGACAAAACTGACTATGTACACGCCTTCTGCAAACCTGAGGGCTACTCAGGAGAAGTCTCAGCCTCATCAATGGGTCAGCACCAGAAGATGGCTCATTACCTGCTGACCTATTTTATCTACCCAAAGATCAACTGCACTACATCAGCGACAAATTTCGAGCAATGCTTCATATTGCATATGCTGACGTACACTCCTATCAACATGCCGGTCTTTCTAGTTGCTGGCTTCTTACGCAGCACTGGTACGCTGAGGCTCGGGTCAATCATCACAAGAATCCTCATTGACCACAAGATTGACCTCGAAGGTGAGGAGTCTTTCTGAGGATCTGAGATAACAGCTGCCTCACTGAGGGCACTGAAGTTTGGACAGCCTTTAAAGAAAGGTAAAGCTGTTGCTGCTGCTAGCCAGACTGAGGGAACTGCTGAGCCTAAGAAAGGGCGCAGGACTAAGGCCCCAGCTTCCTGCAAGAGGAAAACAGCTGAGACTCCTTCTAAAAACGATGAGTCTCCAGCGAAGAGGCAGAAGTCAGCTGGCAAGTCAGCTGAGAAAAGAACCAGGCAAGGTGAGCCTGGAACTGAGGAAGCTGCTGAGCAACCTCAGAAGAAGAAAAAATCTTCAACACTGACTCCACTGGACGCCCTACCGACCGACTTCATTGTACCGGGTGACTCTCACTTCACCCAGTGTCAAGGTACAGTTGCTGAGTCCGAGGAGCATGAGGTCCAACTAGATGACCACTTCATCTCTTAAGTTGAGGAAGAACTTGATGGTGATAGTACTGAGGAGGACGAAAATGACGAAGCCAACGGTCAGGATGACGCTGAGGACTCTGAGGAAACAGCAAGTGAGATTGAGGCTGAGGATGCTAATACTGGGTTAGCTGGTGGAAATGTGCATGCCGATACTGAGTTGGCTGCGAGAGTTGAGCAAGTACTTGACCAACACACTGTTGATCAAGTTGAAGAGCAAGCTGACCAGACTCACACTAAGCAACAAGTATCTTCCCCTACTCACTCAGGAGAACCTGCTCATACTGACACTCCACCTCGAAGAAGGCGAAAGTTGGTCAAGGCCAGTGAGAAGGTACTCTTGTTATACTCAGTTGCTAAGATTGTAAAAGGTTTGAGGCTCTACCTTTAAAGAGCTCAGTAGAGGATTCGAAATCTCGGAACGTGTTCCGGGGACAGGACGTAGGCTTAGAAGAAGCCGAACCTGGATAAATCTGCTGAGTGAAGTATTTCTTACCTTTAACTCCTTATTTATATTGCTTGCTTAAAATAACCAAAAACTGACCAAGTAAAGAGGTCAAGTTGAGTTGTGCGCGTTGAACGTCTGAGCTCAAGAATAGACTCTAAGTGCTATCTCCTGACTCAAGCTAAGAAACTGACCTAGTCACCAGTTGACTAAGCCAGTATCTTGCTGTTTACTCAGCGCCGCTGTTTAAACCTTTTTCCTTAGAAAAAGAAGTCTGCCCTAATTGCGAAAAAGTTTAAATAGTTCCTAACCCCCCCTTGGAACTATACTTGCAACCTCACAAGGGACCAACATAAAGAAGCGGTTAACTGTTGTGGTTTGTATAGTGTGCCAATGCTAGGGCATCCTTTTACTTGGGAGGTTGGTAGGGGTACAAGTAGATGGATTGAAGAGTGTTTGGATTGTGTGCTGGTTAATACGTCTTGGAAGAGCCAATTTGTAAATTCAAAGGTACAAAATCTTAATACTATTTGTTTTGATCACTCGGCTCTTTTGTTAACTTTGCAAGTATGGGTTCTGGTTCAATTTGTAAAACGATTCAGATTTGAGAATAGCTGGTTAAGGGAGCAGACATGTGGTTTAGTTGTGCTACAAGCATGGAATCAGAATGCTTCTGATGTAATTTTGTCTAAAATAAGAAGGTGCACTGAAGCTTTATAGTTATGGAGTAAAGGTCTGGATGGAAACTTTAAGAAAGTGCTGAATGGGCTTAGAATTCAACTTGATAGGCTTCGGGGTCGGCGTGACCAGTATAGTATTAGTCTCTTTGCCAGTACAGCTATGGAATATGCTAAAGTTTTGAAACAACAAGAAGATTTTTAGCGTCAAAGGGCTAAGCTATTTTGGTTAAAGGATGGGGATGCTAACACAAAATACTTTCATACTGTTGCGTCTGCAAGGAAACGTAATAATTCATTTACGGAGCTGAAGAATAATGATGGTGTGCTTTGCGGAAAGGGCAATGGGTTAGAGGGTATTTTTGGTGATTACTTCCAGACTATTTTCACTAGTAATAAATCTGATGCATCTAGAGTGGTACCACATTTGCTCAAACGGATCAGTCCCGAGATGAACGAGCAGCTCTCAATGCCGTTTTGTGCCGATGAGGTAAAATCTGCATGTTTTTCTATGAACCCGGATAAAAGTCCCGGGCCCGATGGATTAAATGCTGCTTTTTATCAGCACTTTTGGGCTTTAATAGGTAATGATGTGATTAAGGCATGTTTGTCTATTCTTGCTCTTTCTCAACTTCCTCCCACGTTGAATGATACTCTTTTGATTCTCATACCAAAAAAGCCTCAGGTGGAGTTTGTTACTGATTTAAGACCCATTGCTTTATGCAATGTCTTGTTCAAAATAATTTCAAAAATGCTGGCTAATCGGTTTAAGCTTGCTTTGCCCATGGTAATCTCTGAATCTCAAAGTGCTTTTCTTCCGGGTAGGCTGATATCGGACAATATTATTGTGGCTTATGAAGTGATTCATAAACTGAAGAATAAGAGACAGGGTAAGAATGGCCTTGTAGCATTAAAGCTGGATATGAGTAAGGCGTACGACAGGGTTGAGTGGGGTTTCTTAAGGCAAGCGTTGGTTCAGATGGGGTTAAATATGCAGTGGGTCAAAAGGCTTATGATGTGTATTACCTCTGTTACTTACAAAATTGCTAACGGAGGAAATGAGATTGGGCCTATTATCCCCACACGAGGCCTTAGACAAGGAGATCCCATCTCTCCCTTTTTATTTTTAGTATGTGCTGAAGGACTCTCTTCACTACTTCTGACCAAGGAAAGAGCAGGGCTTCTACATGGGTGTCAAGTGGCTCGTTCTGCTCCGTCTATTTCCCATTTGTTGTTTGCCGATGATAGTTTTGTATTTTTCAGGGCAAATGGGGAAGAGGCTCGGGTGATTCGTGAATGCTTGGCTGATTATGAACTTGCTTCTGGGCAGTGTATCAATCTTCAGAAGTCTTCAATTTTATTCAGCAAAAATACTTCTCCGACTGACAGAGCTGTGGTTAAATCTATTTTAGGGGTTCGAGAGGATGATGAGATGGGATGTTATCTAGGTGCTCTGATTGCTGTTGGTAGGAATAAAATGCAAACGTTCAATTACATAAAAGATAAAATTTGGAAACGCATTAGCAATTGGAAAGAAATTTTTTTATCTCGGGCCGGAAAGGAAGTACTCATTAAGGCTGTTCTTTTGTCGATTCCCACCTATATTCTTAGTGTGTTCCTTATGCCTAGTCAATTTTGTGAGGATATAAACAAAATGCTTAATAGATTTTGGTGGAGGTCCTCTAATTCTGTCGGTAACAACATCCACTGGAAAAGATGGGACTCTCTTTGTTATTCTAAGGTGTCCGGGGGGATGGGCTTTAGGAGCCTTCATGAGTTTAACATTGCTCTCTTAGCGAAGCAGGGTTGGAGAATACTTCAATTTTCGAATTCCCTCTTATCAATGGTTCTCAAAGCCCGATATTTTCAACATTCTGACTTCTTTCAAGCTGAAATTGGGCATAATCTGTCTTATGTATGGAGAAGTATTCTGGCGGGTCGAGAAATTCTAATAAAAGGGGTTCGATGGAAGATTGGTAATGGAGTTGATACAACAATTTGGAACTACCCTTGGTTACCAGTTAAGGAAAATCCAATTCCTTCTCCCGCGACTCCTATGGTTTTCCCTACGGGTACTGTTAGGGACTTGATCAAGGAGGATGGCCATTGGAATAGACTATTGGTGGAGAGATGTTTTCATCCTTCTGATCAGGTTAGTATCTTTTCTATCCCTAGGAGAAATTTGAGTTTGGATGATGGATGGTTTTGGTTTTATGAAAAATCTGGAGTTTACTCGGTGAAGAGTGGTTATAGGGTTTGTTGGGAGTTGTTGGAATCTAATCCCTCTGTGGCTGTGTCTGATGTGTGGAGCTGTATATGGAAGTTGAATTCTGCACCAAAAGTAAAGAACTGTGTGTGGAGGCTGTTTGCGCGTTGTTTGCCAACATTGTCAAACTTAGGTAGGCGACATAGTGCTTTACCTGATCTGTGTCCGATATGTCAGAGTGTTGGGGAAGATGAAAATCATGTTTTCTTGGAATGTTATGTGGTAAGGTAGGTCTGGTCTTTATATTTTGGTGATGACAGGATGAGGAATGTGGCCAATTTCTTATGTTGGCTTGAAAGTCAGCTATTATCAAGGAATGATGAGGAATTATCAAAACTAGCTGTTTTGATATGGCGTATCTGGGCGCATAGGAATACTGCTGTTTGGGAGAGAAAAATATCTCGGGCACAGACTATTGTTGAATCGGCAAAAAGTGCAGCGGAGGATTGGCGGAAGGCTCAAATTCTCCGGCAATCTTTTGCTCTTCCTGAAAATTGGGATGTGAAATGGAAATTTCCGGCGCCTGGGCAACTGGTATGCAATGTTGATGCTGGACTGTTTGCAGATGAAGGATTTTGCTCGGCTGGATTTGTGATTCGAGATCATGGTGGGGTATTTGTTTATGCTGGTCAAATGGTTACGGAGGGGATTTCTGATCCGGTGATGGCTGAAGCGATTGCAATTAAGGAGGCTCTTACATGGATTAAAAAATCTGGTATTAATAATATTATGATTAGATCAGATTGTTTGTCAATTGTTCAAGCTATACAGCGGCCTTCGTTGTCTTTATCCTACCTTGCTGATATAGTTTCGATTTGTGTCAATCTAATTAGAGATTTAGATAGTTGTTCAATCTCATTTGTTAAACGATCAGCGAACTATGCGGCTCACTGTATTGCCCGAGCGGTTAGTTCTAGGTCTGGTTGTCGAGAGTGGTTTGTCCCACCCTCATTTCTCAATAATGTTCTTCTTTCAGATTTAAGTCAATAAAGATATTCTTTCATTAAAAAAAAAAGTCATTCCATAAAAATAATAGTGCAATTAAAAAAATTGACTTTATGAATTATCGAAAATACAAAATTTGATTTTACAAATTAATTAAACTATAAACATTTTTAACTGCAAATTTTACAAAACTGAATCTTTATTTAAAACTTTTAAACCATGAAAAACTGTGTTAGCAAATCCATAAAACCATAATTTTTTTTTTACCCGTAACAAAATTCATTAGACATTCAACCGCACGCTTTGCTGATCATTTTAGTCAAGGAGCACGTGTGGGCAAATTAGTATATGATTATTAATATAGAAATATTGAAAAAAATGCACTAAAATGCTTAAAAGAAGAAACTGAGATAAGCATAATGTTGTTGTCCTTCAATCGCGACTTTTTGTTCACATTAATGGAGGCAAACCCTTAATTCTTTAATCATTATATATATATATAAACTTTTGAATTTATCTATCTAATTATATAGTATTTTAGGTTCATAATCTAGATTCGCGGTAAATCATAAAACTTACTTACCGAATACTTTAATTATAACCACATTTCTATCTTTAGTATTTGAATCTAATTGAATATTAAACTATTCTAATAAAAATATATTCTAATAAAAATATAACGAGTACAAGTTTCATAAGTATCTGACATTATTCGAATCTAATAAGATTATTCAAACTCTGTGTAAAAGGGTATGAAAAAGATATGAAATCTAAAAATTTACTCGTAACGGATATGAGTTTATTCCGGGCAATGGTATCCGTCATGTATTTTTTGTTATTCAATTTATTTTTATTTTATTTTATATTATAATATAACTTACTAATTTGTATATTTTATTCTCTTAAAGATTGATGAATGCAAATACTAAATGGAGGAAAAATGAACATTATCATTGTATCAAAATAAACTCTTATTGTTAACTCTATTGTTAATTTCTTGATAATTTGAGTGATTTAAAATGTTTCTTCTCGCGATGCTTTTATATTCTCTATTCCCTTCTCCGTTGTTTTTTTTACTTTGTTTATAAGAACTATATTTTTGCTATTAGTAAAGATTGGGGCCGCATGTGGCGGCGGATTTGGCGTGAGGTGAACTCTACTTATGTTGTAGACCTTTTCAAACAAACTGAAATCTACTGAGGTTCATTGAGAAATTAGATAGGATTGACTCGTATATTTTTCTCCTTGCTCTCAGATACCGCTCACGGTTTCACATATCTTTTGGGAAGACAATTGAGTTGCCGATAAATTAGCTAGACATGACCTTCACATTGTGGGGAGGCTTTGGTTGCTCTTAGCTCCACATTTTAGCAAAGATTTAATTAATAATGCCATCAATGATGTTAGAAATTATAGCTTATCTTAGTCTATTGTTGTCGATTTTCCTTTCCTTTTTGAGTTTATATTCTTTTTATTACCTGTAACTTTCTCTTATTCTTTATTTTTTTTTAATAAATTTCTAGCTCTAAGCTCTGAGGTACTGGGGTGTCAATCTAGTTGGGACGCTCGGTTCTCTTTCCCTTCCTTAGTGTTCAATTGAAAAAAAAAGAATGTTTGAATTTAGAATGTTTGTTAAATTTAAGAATAACTTATTAAATTTGTAGATGGTTTATTAAATGTATGTTTTATTAAATTTGTAGTTTATTTATTTTATATGTTAATTATTAACGAGTAAAGGTACTTGTAAATTAAATATAACAGGAATGAGATTTGAAAAGTACATAAGACTAATACGATAATGAAAAAATAAATGGTAAAAAAATTCCATTTACGTTACCAATGAATACCCTACCCGTTTTCATCCCGAGTTGAAAGCAGTAAGAGTGTGAAGAATGAAAAAAAAAAACTAATTATAAGGTTGGTGGGTGTGGCCGACATCTATTGTAGGCAAACAAAGTAAGGATTGTGACTAAACTTAAAATATTACAAAATATATAAATTTTATTTTTATATATATTTAAGGGTTCCACACAAGGTTTTAAAGTTGGAATAAACAAAAGGAGTAACTTTTTGCAGTATTTAGATTTGACTAAATAAATATGTTTTGAACCTAACCTTTTCAGGAATTTGCATGTGCTTCCAACCTTACTTTCCACATATCATGTCTAACAATATATATCTATACAAATTTTTTTTAATATACATTGATTTTTATTTTTCTAAGATAATGAATAAATTAAGTAGGACAGTATCAAGAAAAATTGTCATACTAACGTTTTTATTTGTTCCAAATAAGTAACTTAAGGAGTTATTTGTTCCAATTGAGCAAATTAAGAGGGTTACTTGTTAAAAGTGCAAGTACAGAATCAATTGCAGTATTGAGCAAATTTGAGGGGACTGGAAGGGTATTAAATCTAAAAAAAAAATTAGTTCCAAATGGAACCAAAATGGCATTAAGGCAACTAGAAAATTGACATTTCAAGGTTTAATATGTTATTTGGCTTTTCAAGGTTTGAATAATAATTTGTCCTTTGTAATTAAGTGAGTGCCCCTTGATTACATGAGTGTCCCTTATTATTAAGCAAGTATTAAAAAATATAAAATGAAAATTTTCCTACTCTTGCATTATGCCTATATTATAAGCTTCATCTTCTTTATACAAAGATGTGTGAGGAAATATATAATTATCTTACAAACAAATTGTCTACATAATTTCTTTTTGATTCATGCTCCTTATTAGTTTTGGTCCGTTTTTTTTATATATACATCTTATCATCTGAATGGTCGAAAACTAATTTTTACTTATCTATATAAAAGTTCTCAAAATTAAGCTAGATTTGAACTACAAAAATAAGATTGAATCGTAAATTTTTTAGAGAAATTTATCGTCTATCATATACTAATCAAGTTGCATTTGGTAACTAAATACTGTTAGAAATAATATTCCAATTATCTCTGTAAATAGATTCCTATCTAGTTAGAGTTTCAATCTGTCTATATTCCTAGCTAGGTAGAGTTTCAATACGACTATACTTATGTATTGTATTCCTATACAAACTACTATTGGCTCACTATAAATACAAGGCCTCTGAGCCAAAATCATTAAGGTGATTCAAACCATTAATTGTGTTATTACTTATCTCTCTCTATCTCCATAATCTTCCCTATATCAAAT
Source organism: Euphorbia lathyris (assembly GCF_963576675.1). NCBI lineage: Eukaryota > Viridiplantae > Streptophyta > Magnoliopsida > Malpighiales > Euphorbiaceae > Euphorbia > Euphorbia lathyris. Next base: position 68,974,288 of record NC_088917.1, read on the forward strand.
CATTCATTCAATATGGTATCAGTAGTTTCAACTTCCGCATCTTCTGAATCCTCTGATCATCCCCAATCCCCAACATATTCTCAATATAAAGTTGCCGTCGTCGCCACCACCGCCGCAAATGCCGCTGCCTCCGCCGCCGCCGCCGCCGGCGTGGCTGCCGTCACCATCACACCGAACGCGGCTGCTCAGAAAACGGACGACGCCCTCGGAGGGTCGTTTGCATCGTCACGATGGAGGTTCACTTCACCATTCATCACCGGAGAATCTGAGTTCCTAGCCACGACACCTCCGACGACTGCGGCTGCGGGTTCGTCTGCGCAGGTTGCGCAAAATCCAACCCCAACGGGCGCGACGACCTCGCTGCCTCCGGAAGTGCAGGCTGTGCTTCACGCGTTCCAAGCGGCCAGCGCCCGTGCGCCCACTACGGCACCTCCGACGACTGTGGCTGGGGGGCGTCTGCACAGGTTGCGCAAAATCCAACCACAACAGCCGCGGCGACCTCGCTGCCCCCGGAAGTGGAAGCTGCGCTTCTCGTGTTCTAAGCGGCTAGCGCCCGCGCGCCGTCTGCGCGCCCAACGGCAACAACAGCTCCTGTTCAACCCGCGAGCCATCTCCCTTCCGCGGCTCCTGTGCAAAACGCAAAGCTACCACCACCGACAACGTCCGACGCAGACGCTGCGGTGCTAGCCGCCATTGCAGCATATCAGGCGGCTGTTCCGCCTACACGGACTCAACAATCCTCGACTCCTCCAACTCTATTTTCTCCATCAGTTCTTGCTGCCCTAGCAGCATATCAGGCGGCTGAAGCCAGTAACACACATCAAGTTATTTCTGAATCTCAGACTTCACCATTTTGTTACAGTACTCAATTATCCCATGATCCCTCACCATCTTTCTTCTCAAATTCGTTTCACAACACTGTTGATGCACCGTCAAACAATGTTAGACACAATTTTATTTCCTCATCCATCCCTCATAATACAAACAATCCTGTCCATCCAGAACCTATCCCCACTCATGTTGAACAACCAAGACAACCACCCATAAATATCAACATTAACATCAAATTAACCCCGAATAACTACAAAGCATGGTGAATGTCCATGGAATCTACCCTTCAAACCTATCATCTTCTTCCTCACATTCTTAGTTCAAAACCACCTCCACCCAAATTTATTCCTAGAACAGGTTTTGTGACATCAGCTGCAGATTTAATCATAAATCCATCTTTTATTCAATGGGATGATGTAGAAAATGTGGTTAGGACTTTGCTCCTAAATTCAATCACCGAAGAGGTGTTTTCTGAGATTGCATATCTTAAATACTCACATGATATTTGGCTAGCCTTAGAGGATGCCTACGGGCTTATTACAGGCAGCAAGCAGTTTCAGATGGGAGTCGAACTGCATGAGCTTGAGCAAGGGGGAATGTCTGTCACTGCGTATATGCAAAAAGTGAAGTCCATCCTTGATGATCTGGCTGCCTCAGGGAATCCTTATCCTCGACATCTACTACCGTCAGTTCTTTACAAAGGTTTAGCAGAAGAGTATCGCTCCACTGTCCAGAATCTTGTAACTCAGCGCGGTACAAACATCAACTATCAAGAGATTTTGCACAGCTTGAAGATAGTTGAGGGCATGATTCAATCAACTAGAAAGACAACTCTGCTTCAGCCCGAGGGTGTATCAGCACATCGGGAGGCCAATGTATCCACCATGGAAACAAATCACTCAAAGAAGCAGAATCCAAGGAAGAGAAGAAGTGGCAAGTGCTACAATTGTGGTGATCCAAGCCACTGGGCTGACAAGTGCAAAAGACCAAAGAACAATTCAAGAGCACAATACAATCCTGGACCACAAGCGCACATGGCATGGCAACAACCACCAAATCCATTCATGGGTCCTAATCAGCCGTGGTATCCAGACACAGGAGCAACCAATCACATGACGGCAAATCCGACTCAACTTCATCAAATGAAGCCATATCCAGGATATGATACAGTTCAGTTTGGCAATGGTCAAGGTTTGCAAATTTCTCACTTTGGAAATTCAAATATCAATAATTTGAAAATTAATGATGCCCTACTTGTTCCCAAGCTTACAAAATCTTTATTATATGTTCAAAAATTTACCCGTGACAACTCATGTTTCTTTGAATTTTGGCCTAACCATTTTCTGGTGAAGGACCAAACAACTGGGGAAATCCTGTTACGGGGCCCGAGTAAAGATGGGCTTTATGTGCTTACACCCACCCTGAAGGAGGCGCTAGTTGGAGAGAAGGTGTCTTTTGAAAGGTGGCATGCACGGCTTGGACATTGTCAGAATCAGACAGTCAGCTCAGTTCTCAAAGGAAACAATCTATCCTCTTCAAAACCAGTTAGCAATTGTTCTTTTTGTCCATTAGGCAAGCTTGCTAGAAGCTCTTTACCCTCTATTAGTCGCTCTAGCACATTTACTTTTGAGAACTTACATCTGGATATTTGGGGGCTAGCTCCAGTTGTTTCTTGTCTTGGCCACCGTTATTTTTTAATAATCATTGATGAATTCACTAGATTCGGATGGGTTTTCTGTTTAAAGAATAAGAGTGATGTTTTTTCAACCTTCTGTGATTTTTATGCCATGATCTCTAATCAGTATAGTGCAAGGGTTAAGAATATTTACTCTGATCTTGGGGGAGAGTTTCAAAAACTACAACCTTTTTTCAAACGACGTGGCATTATACACAAAATTGCATGCCCTCACACTCATGCACAAAACGGTATAGCTGAGAGAAAAATTAGACATGTCGTTGATACCTGCCTTACTTTGCTAGCCAATGCATCTTTACCTTTAAAATTCTGGAACTATGCCATGATACACAGCATTAGGCTAATAAACTACTTACCCACCAAAATCCTAAACAACAATTCACCCTATTTCTTGTTCTACAAGAAACAGCCTGCCTATAAGGCCTTACGCATTTTTGGCAGTGGTATCTATCCCCTTCTTCGTCCATACAATCAGCACAAATTTGACTTTCGCTCCAAGTTATGTGTCTACCTTGGTCCATCAGAAAATCATTCTGGGGATATATGTCTTGAATATGCCACCGGACGCATATACATCTGCAAATTTGTGTAGCACAATGAAGAAGTATTTCCTGCATCAACAGTCACTGCATCATCACCTTCATCTAGCAACTCGGGGGTAAGCACATCGTGTCAACTACCATCTCTACTCGGACCGTATCCAGGTAATTTCTCTAATCCCAATCCTATAGTATCTACTTCTAACTTGGTTCCATGCTCCCAACCCATCACACCTGTCCACTCTGGACCTCATCCTGGAACCCCAATTACTCCCCCTGACTCCGAAGCAACAAACACAGCTCCTTTAGCTCCACCTCAATGTCTGTCGCCAGTGGTCACTGCTGCATCAACACTTGTTCCTCAGAATGCTCCTAGCACACCAGTTGATGTTGTGAACATCACCACACCGGAAATACAGAATGCAGTACCTCATGAAGAGAACATCATGCCACAAACAGATTCTCCTCCTTCTGAAACTGCACCACAAGCTCCTATTCCAGCTGAAAGGCCCAGACCTCGCAATGCACCGCTGATTGGTCCACGACAACATTATATGCAACTTTGACAGTCGTCTCTTCAGTCAAGAGGAAGGTTTGAGGGACTTCTAACCACACATCCAAATGGCACAGTGGATCCCACATGCTTCAGTAAAGCCAACAAACAATCAGAATGGCGTACAACAATGTCTGAAGAGATTCAAGCTCTTCTGGACAATGGCACATGGCAACTTGTACCAAGACCACATGATCATCATGTCATCACCTCCAGGTGGCTCTTTCGTACAAAGAAGAAGTCTGATGGAACCATTGATCATCACAAAGCCCGCTTGGTGGCACGGGGCTTCACTCAAAAAGCTGGGATTGACTACAAAGAAACATTCAGTCCAGTAATCAAAGCTACAACCATTAGGTCTGTATTTGCCATTGCAGCAGCAAACAACTGGTTCATCAATCAGCTGGATGTCTCTAATGTATTTCTTCATGGAAACTTATCAGAGACAATATATATGGAACAACCGCAGGGTTTTTGGGACAGTGACCGACCAGATCATGTCTGTCTTCTCAAAAAGAGTCTTTATGGATTAAAGCAAGCACCGCGAGAATGGTTCACTCACCTTCGAACATTCCTCCTCTCCCTTGGGTACAAAATGTCACAGGCTGACAACTCTCTGTTCATCAGACACACCGACACTGAAAAGACTTACATTTTGTGCTATGTTGATGATATACTCATAACAGGTAACCACCCTGCACACATCACCAACACTATTGCAGCCATCGAACATGAGTTTCCCATTCGCAATCTTGGCAAGGCAGAATACTTTCTCGGAATTGAGATCAGATATGAGAAGGATGGCATTCATATGTGTCAGGCCAAGTATGTGGCTGACATTCTAGACAGAGTGAAGATGATTGACTCCAAGCCCACACTAACGCCCATGGCAACCACGCCAACACTTTCAAAGGAACTAGGCACCAGCTTAACCTCTAGAGATGAATATAGAAGCATTGTGGGAGCCCTTCAATACCTAACATTCACTCGTCCTGACATTGCATTTGCAGTTAACAAATTATGTCAGTTTCTGCACTGTCCGACTGATGAGCACTGGAAAGGAGTTAAGAGGGTCTTACGCTATATTCAGGACACATCAGACTTTGGCATAGTCATGTCCATCAAACCAATACAACACATCCATTGTTACTCAGATAGTGATTGGGGAGGGTGTCCTGATGATCGACGATCCACGGGTGCCTTCTGTGTTTACCTTGGATCCAACATTGTCTCGTGGCAGACCCGCAAGCAACCCACAATAGCCAGATCCTCAACAGAAAGTGAATACAAGGCAGTGGCAAATGCCACAGCAGAACTTCTATGGTTCAAATCTCTTCTCTCGGATCTTGGATTTCCATTACCCACCCCGGTTCAGTTATGGTGTGATAATGTTGGAGCAATTTATCTCACCTCAAATCTAGTGTTTCATGCTCGCACGAAACACATTGAGCTAGACTATCATTTTGTTCGTGAACAAGTTCACAGAGGATTTTTCAGTGTCAGATTTATTCCAACAGATGATCAAATTGCAGACATACTCACCAAGCCGCTAGCTCCGGCTCGCTTCACGATGCTACGCTCTCGTCTCTTTGTTCGTGCCCGCCATCGGCTTGAGGGGGGTGTTAGAGATAATATTCCTATTATCTCTGTAAATAGATTCCTATCTAGTTAGAGTTTCAATCTGTCTATATTCCTAGCTAGGTAGAGTTTCAATACGACTATACTTATGTATTGTATTCCTATACAAACTACTATTGGCTCACTATAAATACAAGGCCTCTGAGCCAGAATCATTAAGGTGATTCAAACCATTAATTGTGTTATTACTTATCTCTCTCTATCTCCATAATCTTCCCTATATCAAATCATTCATTCAACAAATACAAATTTAATGAGTTAATTAACTACTTCGAGCCTTAATTTTTTGAAAACAGGGGACTGAAACCATCTATAATAAGGGTAGTTTTAATGACCGAGGGGACTGGAAACCATCCATGATAAAGGTGGTTCTGGCGGTTGAGGGTAGGGGCAGCTCCAGGAGGAGACTGCACAGGCAGCCGCCTAAAGCCTCCCGTTTAGGAGGGCCTCTATTCCAAAACAGTTTTAATTGTTTTTTATAAATTTAAAATAATTTTAATTATAATATAATAATTATTGAGATTTCAATTCTTGAAAAATTATTTTCATAAATAATTATTATATCATATATGAATTTAATAGTAATTACCCACTAAATATAATAAAAAAATCGACAATAATAACATAAATTGCCTCATTTTTTTTTGTTAGTCATCATTTCTTAGTGAGGGACTTCAAAATTTATTTCACAAATTTTCTCTTTACAATATGGCGATTAAGGGAAAAAAAATTTAGTATCTACGTATAAAATAGTACAATTTTAAGTCTAAGATTCAACAGAGGATACTATTTCTACGTCATTAAAGGAGGGTGAGTTTTTTTTTTAGTCAAAGAAAAGCCTTATTGGGTGGTCAAAATGTTAGAGGTTAAAGAATAGTCATAACATAAAATTGCACACGAAACAAAAACTCATCTTTCATTAATGAGGCTTACAATTAGATAAAGATTAAATCAATTTTCGCCCAATAACCATAGAGTTAAAGTTGTATATAATCTAACAATGATATAACAATCTTTATATATAATCTAACAATGATACAACCTCTAAAATACTAGAGTCACCCTACCCCCTCCTAGCCCCCTTATCTGCCCCTACTTCTTATCTTCTATTGTTTTGCACGTGGTAAATTTAATCAAGTTCAAGTTTGTTATTGTATCTGAGAGATAATTGCTGCATAGTAGAATTTTTTTATCTTAAGGAAACTTTTTAGTATGAGTCTCAATGTTTCCTTCATTTATTTTACCTTCCAAAAAGAAGGTTACAAGTGTTTTATAACTTTAATTACTTGTTGTAATTCAGATTATTAATAACAATTTTTTTTTTTTTTTTTTTTTTTTTGGGATTGATATACTAACAATCTAAAGACAAAATTGTATAAGGGATTGATATGGTTAACTTAACATTGAGGTAACTTGACAATATATTTTTACCGACGGTTTGGATAAAATATAAATAAATAATAATTATTTTATTTGACCAAAAGTTAGTCGAAAGGATAAATAATTTATTAGTTTATAGGCTTAATACATACCCAGCCCCCTAAAGTTGTCCATTTTATTCATTTAACCCCCTCAACTTAAGGGACATCCTTTTAACCCTCTAAACTCCAAAAAAACGCTACTTTTAACCCCATATCGTCCGACGTGGCATTGACCTAGTCAACGTTTGTGTCTCAAACACAGGAGGCGCGTGGGAGGATTTTGTTCTTGCCTCCAACGGTAAAAAAAATGCATACAGCCCCCTAAAGTTGTCCATTTTGTTCATTTAACCCCCTCGCCTCACGGGACAACCCTTTAACCCCCCTAAACTCCAAAAAAATCCTAGTTCCAACTCAAGTACGGACATTGGAGATAAAGAAGATTTAATTGGTGCTTTTTTTGGTCTCAATCCACGTTGGAATTGTAAAAAATGCTTTAACTTTGTATGAATTATGACCACAGTGTATATAGATACAGTGGAAGACAATACAAAGGAAGAGTTAAAATCTGATTTGACATGAAGTATAGAATACAGTGGAAGAGAAGTGATGATTAAATGATATTTATAGCAATTTTTCAATATTAAGGACTTTCAAAAGAAGAAAGTAGGAAAGAAAAGAGCAAATCAAGTTTATTTCATCATATTAAAAAAAGGTAGTCATTACACAATATAATGCATACAAGAAAGGTAGCTATTACACAAGATAATATATACACAAGATAAGAACAACAGCAAACAAGAAAGGTAGCCATTACACAATATAATGCATACAAGAAAGGTAGCTCTTGCTCGCCGAGCACATATGCTCTTGCTCGCCGAGCAGAAGTCTTAATTTGCTTGGTCGATGCCCTGAGTGCCTGATGAAGTTATACACACGGACAACATTATATCTCGGCAGTCTAAAATATGGGGTTAAAAGTAGCGTTTTTTTGGAGTTTAGGGGGTTAAAGGGTTGTCCCGTAAGGTGAGGGGGTTAAATGAACAAAATGGACAACTTTAGGGGGCTGGGTAATTCGGGATACACACGTGTCACGCGCGTGATACACACGGACAACATTATATCTCGACAGTCTAAAATATGGGGTTAAAAGTAGCGTTTTTTTGGAGTTTAGGGGGTTAAAAGGATGTCCCTTAAGTTGAAGGGGTTAAATGAATAAAATTGACAACTTTAAGGGGCTGAGTATGTATTAAGCCTAGTTTATACTTATTATACTAGTTAGTCTCTCTATTTTCAATAATATATTATGAAGTAATTAGTTTTGACAAAACTAATTACTGTACTTGGCTCCTCCGTTAGAATCCGTTTCACCTAAGGTGAGCGTTGAAGAAAATTATAGAGTTGAGAATAGTTCAAGGGGGGTAACATGAGCCTTTAGCCAAAAAAAAAAAATTGTAGACATATATTTCTTTTTTTATCTTCTACAAAATTTATGTTATTATTTTTTCTACCTTGGAATTTATATTGAGATGTAGGGTTGTAATGGAGTCCAGCCGAATCGAGCTTTTGTATTTGAGCTCGGTTAGTTTAGAAGTCTGTTTGATCACGAGTCAACTTGTTTAACTTGTTCACGAGCTTCGCTTGTGAGCTTTCGAACCGAACTTTACTATGCTCAAGCTCGGATCCAGTGGCGGACGCAGCCCGACGCCAGCCCTCCGGTGCCGGTGCTGCCTCCAGAAAACAAATAGGGGAGGGGGGAGGAATTAGCCCCCTATTTTTGCAGCAACCAATGTGCTGCACACTTATTTTTCAAATTTGGCCCTTTACCGAAACAACGTCGTTTTGGTAAAGGGCTAAAAATGCAAATAGATCCTCCACTTATTGCTCCTCCTTCCGCCCCTCTCTCTTTTTAGTTGAAAAATACATTTTTAGTCCCTCTTTTTTTATATTTTTCCTTCTCAATCTTCTAACACCAACAAACAATAAGTTTTTCTTTTCTCTTTCTCTCATTTATCTTAATTAATGTAGCTTTTAAATAAATTTGGTTTGTTTTATTTAGATTTTGGGTTGAACTAATTTAGAGATTTTAATTTAGGGTGAAGCCATTTTATAAGATTTCCAAAATTCGTGATTTTGAACACTAAATTTGCCACCTGCTGGTAGCTTAACCGTTGTCAAAAAATAGGTATATTTATCGGTAATATAGTATATGTAATAAGTACTTTTTAGCATTTATCGATAGAATTAATATTTTACATAGTTTGATTTTAATTTTTATACATGATTTTTTTCTTCTAACGTTGGGCTAAAATTAGCCCCTATTCGGAAATCATGCGTCCGTCACTGCTCGGATCGTTTATGAATCAAACTTCTAAATCGTGTTCGTGAATTGAACCGAGTCAAATTATTATTGAACCGACCATCGAACTACTCATGAACGGTTCGGTTCATTTACATCCCTATTGAAATGACTCATGAGCAGTTCGCTTCATTTACCGCGCCCTATTAAGATGGCATTTAGAAGCAGTAAATCCCTATTATTGTTGAAATGCATGCAAGTTTTACGTGAATGTATAGTGTTTTGTTTACCCATCAGAAAAGGCATTCAAGTGGTGGATAGTAAATGACCATTTGGTACATCACATCCGATGATGTCTAACTATAACACTTTTTAGATTTTTTTCATGGGAATATACCCTATACTATAATATGTTGGAATTCAATCAACCAAATTCCTCTCAAATAATGATGAGAATAAACTTTTTTTAGTGCAAAGTGAAATCTCCACAACACTAACCACGTCAGCTTTGACCTTAATAATGATTTCTCCAATATGCCAATTTAGCCATTAAAAAAATGTTATTGGATAAATATATAAATAAAATTCCAAAATTATTAAAAGTAATCTACAAAAGGTGTGCAAGTACCTAGATTAATAGAACATATTGCGTATTTATATAATTTTCACTTAACACAAATACAAAATCATATGGTTAATATAATTTTAATAAATTTGAAATCCTCTCAAGTAAATCATGTTTAATATAATTTAACCTAATGGTTGAGATTTAATTGTCAAATTCAATGTTTTAAAAGTTGGAATAAAAGTTCTTTAAAAAAAATTGGAATAAAAATTGAACTGAATTGATAACTAGATCATAGGTCAATGAATTCAATATATATATATATATATATATATATATAGACAATAAACACAAACAACAAATTAGAGTGGTGGTGAGATATAAATACTCTCTTCTTAAAGACGAATATTTTAATCCCACATTGCCACACAAACTAATTTGTTTATATTAAATACAGGTAAAAGCGAATTGAATAAGACCACTCACCTGAAATCGGTTCAAAAGGGTTGTGGTTAACCGACCGGTTTGAGCATTCTATCCGGTTTATAGAGATATACAAATATAGCACCAACTGAATCAGATAAATGGTCGGTTTGTGGCCGAATTGGTTGATCTGGACCAGTTTTTAAAACATTGATGATGTGAGTAAATCTATGAAGCGTCTTTTGCCGTTGACTAAGGTTTCCTTTGATGCTTGAGATAAGAGGAAAAAATGAGATCAAAGGAGGGGTCATCGACCAGGGACTCCACTCTGATGCTAAAGTTAGTATAGTTGAGAAATATGGATACTGCAAAGTACGCAATTGGGGGGTTTTCTGCAGGGAATGCATGTGCACCTTAGTTGTATTAGCAATTTGTTCCATTTATAAGATGCCAGGGGTAAAATTCATAGTATAACATATTGCACACCCTAATTTTGCTCATAGACAATCATCAACCTTTGAGGGGGGAATGTTCGCAGCTAGTGACAGATTATGATAACTTGTGAAAAAATCCTTGATCGGAGCACTTCCCTGTGAGGCGCCGTTGGGATCGGCCGGGGACACTCCGATGCCAAAGTCAGTAATATTTCTGAGAATAAACTGTAAGCACAAAAGTAGAGAATCAGTAAGTGTACCTTTGATCCTAGGAAGCTGGGGTATTTATATAGGTTTTTGTAACCTTCAGCATTAATGGGGAAGCAGGTGAAGAGTTGTGTCATTACTCATCTTTAATTGCTATCAATTCTCCATTAATCCCAGCATTTAGCATTGAAACCCTCAGAGTTGAGGTATTCGAACAGTCAAGTCTTTATTCCCCTTTAATTGCTATTAATTGTCATTTAATTGTATTTATTCCCATTCATGGATGGTAATAAAGGCGCCTTTTGGTATTCTTAGATCCGTCAAGCCATATGTACGCTCTCCTTGAGAGCTATGGCGGGTCTCCACTACTCGCTCTCATCGGGCGTATCTCGTTATGGCGTATCTCGCCATGGTCCACGTGGTGTGGCATAATGCTAGAAACTCCTTCATTTTCTTCATTATTTACATATTCACCCCTGCATTGATCCTGCAATAATTGTCATTAATTCTACATTAATCATGCACAAATATCTCTTTTAGAAGGAATAATGGTTTGCCATTATTTATATTAATTTTTCCTTATTCCTTATTCAAGAATAATCTGGGTTGTTATCAGATTGCATTTGCAAAAATTGTCATTCTGTGATTCTAGATGTGGAATCATGGACGAATATTGGTGTGATTTCACAACTCCATGTGTCTTAGTAGTTACGTATCTTCAATCAGCTTGATTTGGAGCCTTTCCTCATGAGATGTGTCCTTATTTCCTTTCATGGCAACACGTGTCTAACTTTGTATATTTAGGTGTTATCAAATATCCCCCTCTAGTTTTTCAAAGTTCTTTAGGTGTTATCAAATATTTAGGTGTTATCAAATATCCCCCTTTAGTTTCTCAAGAGTTAAAAATCAAAGAGAGACCAACTGGAAATTTCAGTGAGGACCAGAGTAGAAACCAATACCCGAAGCCAAAATCCCTTAATGATGAAACAAGATTTTTTTTGTCTTGCATAACGTATGATCCCTTCTTTGTGGTAAGTGATGAGTTCGAGAGCACTATTAAAGGTTGTCGTCATTTTGTGAAGCATTCAATTTTCCACATATATCCCTTCCAATTGTCATCATTCCCCGCCTCAGATATGATGTCACGTGTCGATAGCATGATGTATTTTTTCAGAAGCACATAAATGAAAGGATTTGGATTTTCGAGCGACGCCCTTTTAGTGACTGTTATAAAAACTGTTGTTTCATTGTCCTAGGCTTATAGTCTTTATAAAAAGGAAAAGGACGAGCCATGTTATTCTTTCTAAGTTGTTTGTTTCTTTAAGCTTTTTTTACTTTCCAAATTGCTTCTAGATTCCTTCATCGAGTAAGTCTTTCTTTTCTTCCTTTTTTCTTCCTTTTGGGTTTCTTCGTTGTATGGAAGGTTTGAAGAGGAAGAACTTTCGTTGCCCTCAAAATTTTATTGTTTTTGAGTCATCTTTTAGTGATTCTAAAATTATCGCCCCCATGGAAAGTAAATTCTCCTTAGCAGCCAAATCTTAAAAGAAGGCCACTATTACCAAGAAGTCACAGACACCTGGGAAAACTCATCTTCCCAACCAAACCTCCCAAGAAGAAAATTTATAAAGCTTGGGAACAAAATTTATATATGTTCCTAAGTTAGCTAGCACCTAATATGTAACAGCCAGAAATTTTCACAATCTTATATATAGTATAGATACAATAATTTCAATGTTTTAAATAAGAGGTTTTTGGCAATTTCTCTTAAAAGAAAAGTCCTACATCTTTTTAAGGGATTTTTTTATCTTTAAACTTTATTTGGAAGATATATAAAAAGGAATTGATAAATTTCTTTTCTATACTTGTGTTTTTTTTTGGAAGTTAAATTGTCGTCATCTCTTTTTCTCTTTTCTTTTCCTCTTTTTTTTCTAATCTGATCACTATAGAAGCTTTCCGATGATATTTGAGAAATAAAAATACCATATTCTTGATCCTTGTATAAAAAGATTTCAGGCAAAGTCAATTTCATTTCGAGATTGTTTTGATTTCGGTTGAAGAATATATGAGTTGGAGTTTTGATATTTCATGATTTGACCTTCAAAATATTGTTTTCATGATCTAAAACGTATTTTAATCAAGTATTTATGTCCCTAGCAAGGTTTTATATCATTAATTTTGTTTTGATTTCATTTTTGGTCGAATTTGGTGGCTATTGAAGTTGAAATAGGGGTGAATTCGAATTTTTCTTGTTCATAGATGTTGGAAGATTGACAACCATTCAAATTTTGGTCATAACTATTATATATGAACTTTGATTGCAACGATTCAAGTTAAAGAATAAACTCAAGACATAGCTTTACAAAATGTTATTGCAATGATTCTAATTTCGAATTCTAAAAGCTTAAAAATTGAGTTGTAAACATATACATATACTGAAACTTTATCTTTTGTTGTCACTGTTTTTCTCCATTTCAATTCCATAATTTCCTGATCGATCTAACAATTATTTTGAAATTGTCTGAACTTTAAATAGAATTTCTTAGATATTTTTACGGATCTTAGAGGTTTGTTTTGACATGCATAAGTATCTTTATTTTGATATATAGATTGATTAATTATTGAAAATGCATTCTTTATTTATAGGGGTGTAAAGTGACGGGTCAATACGAACCCAGACAATTTGATTAGCCTATTAGAGAGCGGTAAGCGCAATTGCTTATTTTCATATATGTATATTCATATATAATTATTTATGTGAATATTCATTGCTTGAATTGAGTAGATTGAAATGTTGAGTATATATATATGTTTGTTGTGAAATGATTAGACAACATTAATAAGATGGTTATGTTGTTAAGACTATTATTGTGTGATCAGAACAGAAGAAATTGATATTGTTAAGATTAATTTATGATAAGAATTAGATGATTAAGAATTACTAATTATGTTGAAATATTTTGACTTAGAATAAAGGATAAATAGCTAGCTTTTGTGGGTATGTACAATGGTTTGGAGGTTTCTTAACATTGTGATCATAGACACCTGTCTCAGTAGGGAGACGATATGGTATTATTTGTTTTTTTCTAATTTGAGCTTGTATTGTATCCTGAAATAAGATAACATTATTGTTATATTAAAATTGTTACTACAAGATTTAACTTTACGTGTCCGTAAAAAACGGGGTCGGCGTATACCTTTATTGAATGATTGTTTAACCATGAGACCATTAGAAATATTTTACTTAAGTTTAGTAGGGCCCTTAAAATTGAACATAATAAACTTTAGAAATCGATTTCAAAAATATTTCAATTTACAATGACCTATTGGAAATCGATTTCTGTAACTTTGTTTTACTTTCTACTCTCTCCCCTAGTCAAGAAACTTAATTTTTTTTATTTGTCCACATGGAAGTGAAAATGTTCACGCCAGCAGATTGAATTCTTTAATGGCACGTGTCATCCAAACTCCATGGAAAAGTTAAATAAGAGCCAGATCCATAACAAAATCAATAAGAAAATGTTGATTATGGAAAAATAACTAACTAGGGCCTTGATCCTTAAAACATGTAAAGTTCGAAAAATTTACAAAACTGACTCAATGGAGAGACCTATTTATATTTTTGGACTCATTTAGATATATGCTACCAAACTAGACTCTTCTAATACCCCTTTATCCCAAAATACCCAAACCACCCTTATTCTCAAAACCCTTATTCTCTTTGCTATTTGCGATTTGCGAGGCGACTGAGCATGGACTTAATGTGTTATGCTTGGTTACGGTTAGTGTTAATGGTATAATGATGATTCTCAAATTCATTTGGGATGTATTTGTTGGTCCCGTGTGATTAGTTCCAAAGGGGGGGGGGGTTAGGAACTAATATAACTTTTTCTTTTTAATTGAGCTGACTTAATATAGTCTCTTGAGTTTGTTAACTCAGCCTTGGTCAGCACGGCCGATTGTAGCGTAAGACAGCTTTAGTCAGAAATTGACTAGAGCTATTCTACATATGAGTTGGGAATTGACACTTTTGTGGTCAGCTTCCAACTCAGCACTCTTATTTACTCAGTGTCAGTTTAAACACTTTATATGCCGAGTAAATATGACAAGCAACACATACAGATATATATATATATATTGAGAGAGAGTTAGAGATTACTCAGTACGACTTATCCTGGTTCGGCCTCTCCGCCTACGTCTAGTCCCCAGAATCCCTCCGGGCTTTTTAAATCCAATACTGAGCTCTTTAAAGGTAGAGCACAAACCGTTTACAAGGCAGTTGAATATGCAAGAGTACCGTCCTCTATTCGTCTACTCAACTCCTACTAAGTGCTATAATCGAACACCTAGATTTCTCCACCACTGAGCACTTAACACCAAGTACTCAGCACAACACTCTCAATTTACAATTGATACAAATTGTTCTTTTCGGATGAAGAACACTTTAGATGATTACAGAGAATCAATCTAGCTTTTACACAAGAATAGAAATTTAGTGTAAGATCTCTTTTGGTTTTTGTGTGCTTTGTATGTATGCTCTTTTTTTTGTTGTATTCGGCTAATGATCCAAGAATGATCATGTCCTTTTATAGTTGTGGTCTGAAGTAGAAATGATTTGTATCTTGGATTTGTCCGTTGATCAAAACGGCTCCTTTTTGAGACAAGGCTCTGGTCAGCTTCAGACTTGCAGGCCAATCCTGTCGTCTGAATTCCGCAGGCGTCAGGTTTGTCTTTTTCTCGCAGATTTCGTCTTCTTGTGCCAGTTTGTCTCTTAGCGAAAGAACAGTTGACCTATGCATCTCGAGATTGACTTTTGCGTAATTCCAAGGTTTCTATTATTGGTGCAGACAGTTGTCGGAGCTTGTCTTTTAGCAAACGGATCATTCGCGTTGTCCTGAAGATCACTCAGCTTGTCTTTGATAGCCGTTGTCTTCGATTGTTGCTAATACAAATACTGAGTTCTCTTTTACTCAGCTTCCATGGTCAGCTTCGTTCTGCAAGACACAGTTCTAAAGAAGACTTCTCTACTTTTGATACTGAGTTGCGTTCCACTCAACTTCGTTGATTTGTTTGATCTTTAAGCTTCTGTTCTGAAGATCTTCTATCATGCCGAGTTACACTCCACTCAGCTTGTGCTGTATTCTCATGCTGACTTCGTCCTGTCTTACTTTTTATTTCCATTTGTATTTATATTTATACTCAACATTGAACAAACATATTAGTACAATTAAATCAAAGCACTTAAATTTAATTGTTCCTTAATCATGGATTAACTTAAATAATTTTGTCAAATCAAAATCATATGGAAAGGTAATAGCTCCCATTTATATAGGGTTTTTAGGATTGTTTTAGTTCGTTTTTGCTTTATTTCCATTCAATTTCAGTATCATTTTGCTATCTATCAGTCAAAATCAGTAATTTCCATTATTTATGGCATTTTTTGTATTTTCAGGTGTTTTGGGACTGTTTGAGCATTTTCGAACCAGACCCGTGCCTTTCGGAGCACCTCCGAACAATTCAGGGACCGTCGGAGCAAATTTCGGAAGTCCAGGGACCAAAACAAAGAAAAAAACCGGACTCAGCCCCAATTTAGTGCCTGTCTCACCGAGATAGTGCATGTCTCGTCGAGACAGGCCCTCGTCTCGTCGAGACACTGCCCGTCTCGACGAGACGAGGCGGGTCGATGGTTCCAAAAAAAGGAACCATCGCATGGTGTCTCGACGAGACGCCTAGTGTCTCGTCGAGACACCCTCTTGTCTCGTCGAGACACCTCTTGTCTCGACGAGACGAAACGCTGGAAGCAATTTCCCAGCGTTTCCTCACTCCTTAGGCGCGAATTTCAACCTACAAAATACCCAAACTACCCCTAACTAAGCCTGCACTATAAATAGAACATGATGGCATCTTTGTTAGGGTTCTTCTTTTTGCCTTTTTGTTCTTCTCTCTCTCTTTTTCCTTGTATTCAATTTTACTATTTTACTTCCATTGTAACAGTTCTTAGCTTGGGGGGAAGATTGATATAGGAGAGTCCTCTCCCGATTTGTAATCAGAATCAGACAAAATCGGGTTTTATATTCCTAATTCCTTATTCTGTCTCTTGCTCTTTGCTTATTTGAATTAATGATGATTCAGGCTTATAATGCATGTTATAATTGCTTGTTTAATTTAACTATGAACTAATCCCCTTCCAATCTGGGATGGGGATGAATTGATTGCGTGACCATGTATGATTAGGGATTTAGTTTACTGGATTGTTTCCAATTGATTAGATTGTGCGAGCTTAATGTCTAGATTTGTCAGAGATAGGATGATTGCTAGAATGAGATTCGATGATGATCAACTAGCCTGACATAGCAGAACCTAATGCCTTGAGTCTGACAAATTTAGGATTGCAGATAGGTAGATACCTAACCAAGGAATTACCTAATCCGAATTAGCATAATCTGACCTCGCTAGAGACCACTAGGAGTGCGGGCTAGTGGCTGGGCTATGGCTTTAGCCTTAATCACCACAGACCCTAATGCTTAGCATGCCCTAGGTTATATGCCTAATCAAGCCATCAACCAAATGCATGTGAATAGACTACAGGAGACTGACAATCTCCATGTGGTTAATTAGGTGGTTACCGTCAATTATCATTATGATATGAAACTAAATCCCAGTAAATCATACATGGGATCCAATTAAGGGAATCCCCATCTTAGATTGTGCCATCAATTAATTCGAATTCTTCCCTGTCAAACGTTTTTATCTTTTATTTTAGAAAATTTGCCTCTTTAATCACTCCACCACATATTTAACCTTCCGAGCAATTGTGTTCCTACCTTGGGCCGACTAGTTGTGATAAATAGTCCTTGTGGTTCGATCCTGTGCTTAGCACTGTATTACTTGCTGCGATAGGATACACTTGTCCTATTAACCGCTATATATTTTACGAGCATCAAGTTTTTGGCGCCGTTGCGGGGGACTATTTTTGTTTATAACTAGTTTACTTTTGGTGATAGGTTTATATAATTGTTTGGAATTCCAAGAACCGAGGTTCTGGGAATTACTCATCATTGCATTTTGATTCTTAAGCTGATATTGTTCTTGCAGGACGTAAAAGGGTGACACAATGGCCGAAGATCCGCCGGTCATGGAGCTGTTGAGGGCAAAGCGGCCTATAAGCACCCCTGGCATCCTCGATCCGACAATAACAGCAATGTCATTTGAAATCAGACCAACAATGATTCAGATGATCCAGAACTCGGGACAGTTCGGTGGGGATTACTACGAAGATCCTAACTCACATCTTGACAAATTCATGGAATACTGCAACACTTTCAAGTCAGGGTCTCTCACTGACTGGGACACTACAGTATCAGCGTTTCTAGCAAAGTACTTCCCTCCGTCAAAGACTGGACAATTCAGAAGCGACATCACCTCGTTTAGGCAGTCCGACGGTGAGAACTTGCATCTGGCCTGGGAGAGGTTCCAGAAATTGTTAAGACGGTGCCCCCACCATGGTTACCAGCGGTACCAGCTTGTTGACATGTTCTACTCAGGAATATCTCCTGTCAGCCATGCCTTTCTGGATGCAGCAGCGGGAGGAAATCTATTCAACAAGACTGTAGTTCAAGCATACAATCTGATGAAAGAATTAGCTGAACGAAGCGCATGTTGGCAAGTTGAGAAGCCGGCTCCAAGAAGAGGCACAACAGCCAAAGAGTTCCCTGGAATATTTTCAGAATCAAATCATCAGATAGCAGCGCTTACAGAAAAAGTAGATCTACTGGGAACTCACCTGAAATCATCGGAACCAGTAGCAAGCTGTGAGGTTTGCAGCGGAGGGCACAAGGACGTGGAGTGCCCGATTGTACTTGAACAGATCCATTATCTAAAACAGTATGGGTCAAATAGCATGCATTGGCAGCAGGACAGACATCGAGGATCAGGTTCTGAGACTGAATGGGAGAGAAGTATAGATGTCCTGAGAGAGAGCCTGAGTGCCATAGAAGGAAGATTGGCACACAATGAAGCTTTCTGCCAAGGGCTTCAAACACAGGTCAGTAAATTGGTAGAAGAGGAAGCACGAGCAATCACGCTTAGGAGCGGAACACAGGTAAGCGCACCAGCCTTTGTGCCTCAGCAAGACAAGGCTTCAGACCCTATTCCTGGTAATATCTCTACGCCGTCTGCTCCACAGGTAAGTGTTTCTGATCCAACTCCGATTACTGAAACTGATGTACCACCAACACAGGTTACCTTGCCTTATCCTACTTCTGGGAGAGCTAAGTTAGACAAGGATTATTCCAAAATGTTGAATGTGTTTAAGAAAATCGAGATTAACCTCCCGTTTCTTGAACTTCTTGAGAATATGCATGTGTATGGAAATTTTTTAAAAGAGCTGATCTCTAAAAAGAGAAAATTAGGAGATCATGAGACTGTAATGCTAAGCCAGGAATGTTCTGCCATGCTAACAAATCTGTTACCTAAAAAATCTAAAGATCCTGGTAGTTTTAGCATTCCCTGTACAATAGGCAAGGTTCATTTTAAATGTGCTTTATGTGATCTTGGTGCAAGCATAAATCTTATGCCGTTGTCTGTTTACAGGAAATTAGGAATGGGAGACCCAAAGCCTACATCAGTCACAATTCAGTTGGCTGACAGGTCTATAAGGCGTCCGGTTGGAGTGGTGGAAGACCTTTTGGTCAAGGTAGATCAGTTCATCTTCCCAGCTGACTTCTTGATCATGGACATTGAAGAAGATGATCAAGTCCCGATCTTGTTAGGGAGGCCTTTTCTCGCCACTGGACGAACACTGATTGATGTTGAGGGAGGCAAACTGATTCTCAGGCTTCAAAACGAGGAAGTTGAATTCAACATTCTAAAATCTATGAAATTTCCTATTGATGATGAATGTTGTAATTTTCTGAGCATAACTGACTCTTTGGTTGAGAATGTTTTCCAGGAAACTGAAGAACGGAACCTGAGTATTGAACTAGATGAGGAGCCATTAGATTTGGAGACCGAGGGAGAAGGTAAAGAGGGTTGTCATTGGGCCCAGCACGATGAACTCCTAGACAGAGGAACCAAGACAAGGCCTAAGACCTCGATTGAAGAACCACCAACCCTCGATCTCAAACCCTTACCTGCCCATTTAAAATATGTGTTCTTGGCACCTCCTTTACACTTACCTGTGATTATTTCGGCTGAACTTACAGGTCCTGAGGAAGATCGCTTAGTGGAGGTGCTGAGGAAGCACAAGGGAGCGTTTGGATGGCAAATGTCTGACATCAAGGGAATCAGCTCGTCTCTCTGTGAACACCGGCTCTATATGGAGGATAAGGTGAAGCCGACTGCTCAACCACAGAGAAGACTCAACCCAAAAATGAAGGAAGTAGTGAAGGCTGAGGTAATTAAGTTGCTTGATGCAGGGATGATCTATCCAATCTCTGACAGTCAGTGGGTGAGTCCCGTGCATATGGTGCCGAAGAAGGGGGGCACAACAGTGACATTGAATGAGAAGAATGAACTAATCCCGGTGCGGAAAACCACTGGGTGGCGAATGTGCGTGGACTACAGGAAATTGAACGACGCCACCAGGAAGGATCATTTCCCTCTTCCGTTCATTGATCAAATGCTTGAACGCATGGCAGGTAAGTTTTTCTTCTGTTGTGTGGATGGGTATTCGGGCTACATGCAAATATCAGTGGATCCTGACGATCAGGAAAAGACCACTTTCACTTGCCCTTTTGGGACATTTGCATATAGACGGATGCCCTTCGGGTTATGCAATGCACCTGCTACGTTTCAGAGGTGTATGACAGCTATATTTTCTGATATGATAGAAAAATTCATGGAGGTCTTTATGGATGATTTTTCTGTTTTTGGTACCACTTTTGATAGCTGTTTGCATAATTTGGGATTAATGCTGCAAAGATGTGAGGAAACTGACCTAGTCCTAAACTGGGAAAAGTGTCAGTTTATGGTCACTGAGTGTATAGTTTTAGGGCATAAGGTATCACGAAAAGGGATTGAGGTAGACCCGGCTAAAGTTGAGGTCATTGAAAAACTACCTCCCCCTTCCAATGTCAAAGCAGTTAGGAGTTTTTTAGGCCACGCTGGTTTTTATAGGCGCTTTATTAAGGATTTTTCTAAAATTGCCAGGCCTATGACCCAATTGTTGCTGAAGGATGCCAATTTTGTTTTCACACCTGAATGTCTTGAATCTTTTAACACTTTAAAAGACATATTGATTAAAGCTCCCATAATGGTTAGTCCCAACTGGGATTTACCATTCGAGCTAATGTGTGATGCCAGTGACACAGTTGTAGGTGCATGCTTAGGTCAGAAAGTGGATAAAATTTGCCGACCAATTTCATATGCTAGTAGAACTCTGAATGACGCTCAATTAAATTATACCACCACAGAAAAAGAGTTATTAGCTGTGATTTTTGCACTTGACAAGTTTCGTTCATATTTGGTGCTTTCAAAGGTTATTGTTTACACTGACCATGCTGCATTGAGGTATTTGTTTTCAAAACAGGATGCCAAACCTAGACTCCTTAGGTGGATTCTATTACTGTAGGAGTTTGATATGGAGATACGAGATAAGAAGGGAGTTGAAAATATGGTTGCTGATCATCTTTCTAGATTGGAACAAGAGGAGGTGGATACAGACACCGATGCAGACATCCAGGAGACATTTCCCGACGAGCACTTACTGTCAATTAGACATGTCCCTTGGTTTGCCGATTTTGCTAATTTCCTTGTAGGAAAGCTGATCCCTCCAGACCTCTCTTACCAGCAGAGGAGGAAGTTCCTGCACGACGCAAAGCAGTACATCTGGGATGATCCCTACCTATTCAAGGTTTGTGGCGACAACATCATCCGTCGGTGCATTCCTGAGGAGGAGGTAGCTTCCGTCCTTGCATTCTGTCATTCTAAAGAGGTAGGTGGCCACCATGGCGTGGACAGAACTGCAGCTAAGGTACTCCAGAGTGGGTTCTATTGGCCCACAATCTTCCATGACGCATTTAATTTTGTTAAAAACTGTGATAAGTGTCAACGAACTGGTAACATTTCACAGAGACATGCCATGCCTATGAAACCAATTTTAGTCTGTATACATCAAAAATACAAGTCAAGAAAAACTAGCGAATCTAGCCAAGCTATTTCTTCCTATTGACTTGGGCAGGATTAACTTTGCCTTTTCCCTTTTGTTGCTGCTGACTACTAGATGCGCCACCTGCTTCCCTTGAGTGGTGCTGGGTTCTATCATCTTGTTCGTTCTCTCCCATTTTGCCAGCATCGGGCGGAGGAGGAACGAAGGTGTCGTTGAGAGCAGCACGAGTTAATCTTACGGAATATGCCTTAAGCCTTTTCATGCTTTCCCGTAGACCATCAAAAACTGGAACACCATCGTCCAAAGTAGAACCGGGAATTCTAATGGAGGCAGTGAGCATACTCAAAATATATTCTTGGGATTTTCCTACCCATGTGATAGTGTCAGTCAGCATGGCATAAGCTTGATGATACATCTTGAGCAAAGCCGAATCATAGAACTGACGTTGAGCATTAGTGTGGCGCACATGTTTGTAAGTGGCTCGGGAGTATTGCAAAAGTTCGTTCGTCTTGAGTTGGTCAGTGTCCATTTATTCCTTACTCAAGTTGAGTAGGCGGACTGCCTCACTTATTTGCTCAATAGAACACTGGGACGAAGAGGAAATTAACTCACGAGCTTTTGTCTGCTCAGTATGTAGCTGGGCGAAAAGTTGATGAACCTCAGTGGAGGTTGCATACATTGAGTTCATAATTGACAGGTTGTTGAGTTGACCCTAGAGAGAGTTCATATGGTTTACCATTGTCAGCTGGAGTTCAGCCAGCTTTACTATAGATTCCTGCTTGGGCTATTGAGATTGGAGAGATGTCATGACACTCAGAAGATCCTTAAGGCCTTTGATTTCGGTTAGAAGCTGAGTGACAGAAGAAAGTTGAGTTGGCTCAACATGAACAGACCCAGCGGCATCGGCATGAGAGGAATTCAGATCCTGGAGAAGTGTTTGAGCTGAGTTAATGATGCGACGCCCAGACTCAGTAGCATTAAGGTAAGCATATGTTGCCTCAGGATTGGGCTCAGTGGTCGGAATTCTAGTAGAAGCAGATGGTGGAGGAGTAGGTTGCTTTCTAAAACCAGATGGGTCGGCTTGGTCAACAGCTGGGCTTTTGTTCAGGTCAGTGGTAGGAACTGACTGTGCAGCATTCTGTGTACTTGAGTTAGGAAGAGGTGGATCAACAGAGATGTTAACCTGCTCATTATTGGATTGAAGTTGAGTTGGTGTAGGAGGAGGCAACTCAGCATGATCATGAGCAGGATTTTTCTTTGTTTGCTCATCCTCTTGAGCAGCTTGATCTTCGAGCTCGTGCTCGGCAAAGATTGGATTTTCAGGAGTCTTGGCTTGTTGCTCAGCATGAGTAACAGAGGCTTGCTTTTGTGTAAATTGCTCCAGAGCTGGCTCAATGACAGATGAAAAGAATTTGAATTGCATGTCAGAGAGATTAGTGATGGGATCCCGTAGAGGAGAATCATCCAGCAGGTCAATAATTGGCGATTTATTAGTCTTTTTCTTGAGTCGCCTTAACTTCTTAGCCTTTGGAGGAGAGGGGTCAGCTTGAATAGAATCAAGAGATTCAGAAGATGAATTTACCCCTAGGTCAGCGTGATCCTTTGCGGTTGGCTCAGTTTGTTCTTCAACCAGCTCAGTGTTAACTGTCTCGTGTTGCTCTCCAGCTGCTGTCTCCTCAGCATCAAACTGACCTCCGAAATTACCCAACTCTTCTTCATTTTGGTCAGTGGGGGTTTTCTCAAGATCAATACCTTGACTTTTCATAAAATGTGAGTCTTCAGAGATCACAACGTCAAGTGGGGGTGCATCAATAGGACTTATCCCAGAAGAGATCTTCTTCTTCTTTCTCAGAGGCTGCTCGGGAGTATCCTCTTTTTCTTCTTCCTCAGGCTCAACTTGCCTTTTGAGGTTTTCTACTGACTTAGGTTCATCCTGACCTTGCTCAGCTTCAGCTTTCTTTCCCTTTGAAACAAACCGGATTTTCTTTAGGGCAGCATAAGTATCTTTAGAAGCGGTTTGGATGGCTTTCCTCTTCTTCTCTAGCTTAGCTTGGTCAGCAGGTTTAGCCATGGCGATTTTCCCTTCCTTGGGTTGCACATCCTGTACAGCATCGACTTCTTCCTCATTTTCCTCAATGACCCCTTTT
This sequence comes from Euphorbia lathyris, assembly GCF_963576675.1. Classification (NCBI taxonomy): domain Eukaryota; kingdom Viridiplantae; phylum Streptophyta; class Magnoliopsida; order Malpighiales; family Euphorbiaceae; genus Euphorbia; species Euphorbia lathyris. The sequence continues at coordinate 68,998,142 of NC_088917.1, forward strand.
CCCTTCTTAGACTTGAGGGGTTCGTTGTATACTAACCCAAACAGTAGAGCCGCTGTGATTTCAGTTCCCTAAGTCTCAGTTTCATTAATCATGTCTATTTGATGATCTTCAAGGATTCTTGTAATGAGGGACCCCATCCTGAGTTTCCCAGTACTTCGTTGAAGTGCACCGATAAGAAACACCGGCATGTTGAGTGGTTGATAGGTCAGCATGTGCCAGATGAAGCACTGCTCGAAGTTTGAAGCTGATGATGCTGAGTTGATTTTAGGGAAGATAAAGTTAGTCAGGATGTAGTGAGCCATCTTTTGATTCTAACCCATACATGTACTAGCTATTTCCCCTTTGTGGTCCTCCGGCTTACAGAACGTCATGGTGTGGTCAAGTTTCTCCTTTGTAGTCCTGAATTCTTTCCCTTTGGCTGGCAGTTTTAGCAAGTTTGCTAGATAAGATGGGGTAAGTGTTATTTTTTGGCTTTTGACATGGGTTACCAGATGGTCAGCATCTTCTTCGTCAACACAGAGGTTGGAGTAGAATTCCCTTACCAACCTAGGGTAGGTTTTACCAGGAAGGGAGAAGAGTCCATCCCATCCAATTTTCGAGATCCACTCACAGAACGGTTGCTCAGCCGTTACGAAGCTTGGAGAGAACCATCGACAGTGAAGTACCTCATGGTTCTTAACACTTTTATAGACTTTAAGGAATATCCTTTCCTTGGGATGCTTGTCCTTCTTTTTCTTCTTCTTTTTCGAAGAGGTTGCGAGGTCAGCTTGAGGGCTTTTGCTTGGAGTTTGGTCATGCTGACCTTGTCCTTGAGACTTGGTGGGAGTCTCGACGTACTCCTGTTGAGCAGGAGATGGAGGATTTTCATCGGAGTGATTTCTGTCGTAATCACCACCGGAGATATTCTGAGAGTCCGACATGATTTTCTCAGAGATTTGCGAGAGGTTTTGGAATTTAGAGAGCGAGAGATTTGAATGCCAAGGATTTTGAAAACTTTTCAAGTGTAAAGAGAGATAAGTGGGAATTCATCCACTATTTATAGAAGTTTGAATTGATCCAATATGTTGAACTAGTCGTTTTACCTCGAGATGATCAATCGACAAAGATCCTGGCATTTATGACACATTCGGCGAATGTGTTTTCTAATTATTTCTTACATCACCCTAGGTGGCTATTTAATTCCCGTGCTAGCATTTAATGATGCAAGTGGGCTTTACTCAGTTTGTTAGAATACTGAACGTTTGTGATACTGGGTGCACAGTTTTACGTAGAGGGTTTTCATAATACTTTAGTAACTCAGCTTAAGATAATCACTCAGTATATAAGTCTACTCAGTATAAAGTGATTTTATATCATATTTGACTCAGCATGCAAAAGTTACTGATTTAGCACAATTCACTCAGCATGGTAATCATTCAATATTCAATTTAAGCATAGAATTTTACTGAAGAGGATTAGACATACCGATTGCTTCCCTTAGTATGTTGAATTGCTCACGAGCCAAAGGCTTGGTGAAGATATCCGCAAGCTGTTCATCTGTTGGAACGTAGGTCAGCTTGATCTCACCCTTGAGTACATGATCTCTGATGAAGTGATGCCTTATGTTGACATGCTTCATCATGCTGTGTTGGATTGGATTTTTAGATAGGTCAATGGCGCTTTTGTTGTCGCATTTGACCTCTATTGTTTTTGTTTTGATTCCATAATCCTTTAGCTGTTGCTTAATCCATAGGACCTAGGCTAAACAGCTTCCAGCAGCAATGTACTCAGCTTCAGTTGTAGACAGGGCTACTGACGACTGCTTCTTGCTGAACCAAGATACTACACAGCTTCCAAGAAAGTGACATCCTCCCGAAGTACTCTTGCGCTCAAACTTATCTCGTCCATAGTCAGCATCAGTGTATCCAATGAGTGTGAAGTCATTTGAGGTTGGATACCATAAAACTGCATTAACTGAGCTCTGCAAGTATCTAAAAATTCTTTTTACAGCTATAAGGTGAGCTTCCCTAGGGTCAGCTTGATATCTTGCACAATAACATACTGAGTACTGAATATCAGGTCTACTAGCGGTAAGGTAAAGTAGAGAGCCAATCATGTTGGTCCCTTATAACGTGACAAGTTTAGTTCCAAGGGGGGGATAGGAACTATTTAAAATTTTGTCCGTTTAGGCTGACTTCTTTTCTTAAGAAAAGGTTTACACAGCGGCGCTAAGTAATTCTGAGACACAAGCTTAGTCAACTTGTGACTAAGTTTGTTTCTTTCCTTGAGTCAGGAGATAGCACTTAGAGTCTATTCCTGAACTCAGCTTCTTAGTGCACTCAACTCAGCGTGAGTTTGTTACTTAGTCAGTTTTATAACAAGCAATATATAAAGGAGTTTAAGGGTTAGAAATATGTTACTCAGCAGACATATCCTGGTCCGGCCTCTCCGCCTACGTCCAGTCCCCGGAACTCGTCCGAGCTTTTTGAATTCTCTACTGAGCTCTTTAAAGGTAGAGCACAAAACCTTTTACAATAGAAGCTGAGTATACAAGAGTACCTTCCTCTATACCTCTACTCACTCCTATATCTACCGCTGAGTACTGTAACCGAGTACTCGGCCTCTCCTTTTATTCTTCTAGAAATGATAAAGTGTTTGTCCTAAACAACAATTGCTAAGACACTTTAGATGATTGAAAATCACTCTAGACTTTTACACAATAATTGGAAATTGGTGTAAGATTTTTGCTTAGCTTTTCTCACAGAACTTCAAGTATGAATTTGGACAGCGTTTCGGCTAATTGAAGATCTGCATCGAATGAAGCAAATGAGAGGCCTATTTATAGTGACACTTGAGGCACCGGTAATTTCGAATTTCGAAATAACCATTGCAGGGAAACAGCTTCCTGTCATTGTCACTCAGTACGCGCTCAATGTCGTTGGCCAATGAGATTCTTGCATCTTCTATCCACGACAGTGCTCGGTAGCTTTTCGTCTGGCAAACAGAATGTTTCGACATTTTTGGCAAAGTCTTCCAGACGGCTTCCTGCGCCTTCTGAACTTTACCCAAAGTAGAAATACTTTGTCTAGAAGTTGGTTCTTGTCTGTTACTGTCCTGACTGCTTGTCGCTTAACTCAGCAGCTTCCTCTTGAAGCTTTTGCTAGAAGGCTTCTCGATCCTTCTTCATGCTGAGTCGTCGTTTTGCTTGATACGACTTCATTTCGTCTTCTTGGGCCGTCAGGTCTTGATTATGTTGACTTGGGCTTGACTTCCACTCATGGGCTTTTAGACTTTATATCTTAATGTCTTATAGATAAATAAACTCAACATTGAACAAACACATTAGTATGAATAAATCAAAGCATTTAAATTTAATGTGTTAGAATATTTTTTATCAATTTACTTAAATAATTTTGTCAAATCAAAATCATGTGGAAAGGTGTTTCAACAAACTCCCCCATTTTGATGTTGGCAAAAATATTCAGTTGAAGAACTCAGTGTTGAGCTCCCCCATGATAGTTGACCTTATATTACTCAGTATACTCCCCCGTAAGGGTTGAGCCACTGACTTAGTTTTACTTTAAACATTTCAAGGTTTAATCAAGTAAGTCTAAGGTCAGTTTTCAGAAATAGGTCAGCTTATAAGTCATATTCTTTTTAACTCAGTTTATGCGGAAGGTTTAGATATCAGAGAGCGCTGAGTATTTCTTTGTTCAATGTGTTTTAAGAAGACATGTAAAAGAGGTCAACTTATAGATCAACACAGCATACAATCATAAAGCAATGTAGACAAATAACACAGTTGATTTAGTGAAGATGCGTTTAACTATTCAATACAAAACATAAGTAAGCATCACATAAGATTGGTTAATTTTAAAAGGATAGATGCATGCATAGTTTTGTATTCAGGTGGTCAGCACAACAAGAATACATAAGGGAAAGACTACAAGTTTTAACAAAATGAAATCTAGTCAATCTTAGTCAAGCTATTTCTTCTTGTATTTGAGTTGGGCTTCATGCTCTTTAGCTTTACCCTTTCCCTTTTGTTTTTGCTGACTACCTGAAGCTTCCTCTGAATGATGAGTTCGTTGAGCTTGGTCTTTCTCCCCCTTTTTGCCACCATCGGCAGGAGGAGGAATGAAGGTGTCTTCAATGGCAGCTTGAGTTAGGCGTTTAGAGAATGCATTTAGTTTTCGTGTGCTTGTATTTATGCCGTCGAAAATTGGAACACCATCATCCAGAATAGGACGTGGAATACTGATAGCTGCAGCACTCAGCATACTCAGAACATATGCTTGAGACTTTCCAACCCAGTGTATGCTGTCAGTGAGCATTGCAAAAGCTTGATGAAACATCTTTAGGAAAGACGAATCAAAATACTAACGATGAGCATTGGTGTGTCGCACGTGGTTGAAAGTAACTCGAGAGTACTTCAGGATTTCGTTTGTTTTGAGCTGGTCAGTTTCCATCTCTTCCTTGCTTAAGTTTAGCAGACGCACAGCCTCACTAATTTTCTCAATGGAGCATTGGGAGGAGGAAGAGAGTTAGTGATTGGTTTTCTCTTGCTTAGTGTGAAGCTGGTTGAAGAGTTGATGAACTTCGGCAGAAGTTGCATACATTGTGTTCGCAGCTGACAATTGATGAAGTTGACCCTGTAGAGAGTCCATGTAATTAACCATGGTCAGCTGGAGTTCGGCCAGCTTCGTTATAGATTCCTTCCTGGGCTGTTGAGATTGTAATGAAGTCATGACACTCAGAAGATCCTTCAGAACTTTGATCTCAGTAAGAAGCTGAGTGACAGACGAAAGCTGAGTGGGCTCAACATTAATAGACCCAGCGGCATCAGCGTTTGTTTGATGAAGGTCCTGGAGAAGGGCTTGAGCTGAGTCAATGATTCTTCGACCAGACTCAAAGGCAGTAAGATAGCTGAAGGATTCATCATTATTTGGCCCAGATGCCGGAAGAGGAGTAGAACCGAATGGAGGCGGTGTTTGGTTCTGCTCAATATTGGAAGTGCCAACATGATCAGCGGCTGGTCTTGAATTCACATTTCCAGTTGACACTGACTGGATTGTATTCTGCACTTGAATTTGTGGAAGAGGATGATCGGCAGAATGTGTTACTTGCTCAGAGTCAGGCTGAAGCTGACTAGATGTTGGAGGTTGAGGAAGTTCAGTGTTCACCTGTGCAGGTATTTCCTTAGAATGCTCAACATGATGAGGAGCAGGAACTTCGAGCACTTGCTCGGGATCTTCTTGGTTCAAGGAAGCAGATAAGTCGGCATGTTGCTTAGGCTGAGAAACAGAGGCTTGCTTTTCCTGTTGCTCTGGTTGAGACTCAGGAGGGTTAGAGAAGAACTTAAGATGTACTTCTGTTAGGTCAGTGATCTCATCCCTCAGAGGTGAGTCACCCATGAGGTCAATGACGGGGGCTCGATATGCCTTCTTCTTAAGTCTTCTTAGTCTCTTTAGCTTTGGAGGAGTAGGGTCAGCAGGAATGGACTCAATAGAGTCAGTAGGTGAAGTTTCCCTTTGAACAGCGGGATGATTTGCCGTTGGCTCATCGTATTCTTCGTCAACCAGCTCAATGTTGGTTGGTTCATATTGCTCATCATCAGCTGTCTCCTCAGTGTCAACCTGACCACCCAGTGCTTCTTCTTCTTCAAACTGACCACCCAATTGGTCTTGTTCTTCCTCTTCTTCAAACTGACCACCCAATTGGTCTTGTTCTTCCTCTTCTTCTGACTGTTGTTAAGTGTCAATGTCTTGACTCTGTACATAATGTGAGTTAGGAGGAATGACGACGTCAGTTGGAAGGGCATCGATAGGACTTAATTCAGAAGAGATCTTCGTCTTCTTTCTTAATGGTTGCTCATCAATATCCTCTATTTCTTCTACCTCAGGCTCAGCTTGCCTTGGTCTTTTCTCAGCTGACCTAGGTCCATCCTGACCTTGTTGAGGTTGAGGCTTAGTTCCTCTAGATACAAATTTAAGCTTCTTTGGTGCAGAGACAGCTTCTTTAGAGGTGCTTTGAACAACTTTCCTCTTTCTTTCCGTCCTTCCCTTTCGAGTCACCAGCCCCTCAGTTTCCTAGACAGCGGCCCCTTTTCCTTTCTTGGGCACTATTGGTTGATCGTAGAATAGACCAAACAGTGCCGCAGCAGTGATCTCTGTCCCTATTGCGTGGATTTCCTCAACTAAGCTCACCCTGTGATCCTTAAGGATTTTGGTGATGATGGAGCCCAGCCTAAGGGTTCCGGTACTTCTTTGAAAGCCACCGATTATGAAGACAGGCATGTTTATCAGCGTATAGGTCAGCATGTGCCAGATAAAGCACTGCTCGAAGTTTATCGCTGAGTTGGTGCAATTGATCTTGGGGAAGATGAAATTGGTCAGTATGTAATAGGCCATCTTCTGATTCCGACCCATGGAGGTACTTGAAATTTCCCCCACATGACCAGGAGGTTTGCAGAACTCAACGGCGTAGTTGGTTTTGTCTTGGTCACCAGATTTACGAAGTATTGCTCCTTCGTTTTTCAGCTTGAGTAGCGAGGCCAGGTAAACAGGGTTGATGAAGATATCTTTCCCTTTAACCTTGGTAACCATGTAGTCCCGGTCATCATCCATGACTTTTAGGTTAGCGTAGAACTCTTTAACTAACTCTGGGTAGGTTTCTTCGCGAATAGAGAATAGCTCGGTCCAGCCGTTGTTCTTTATCCAGTCACAAAAGGGTTGCTCAGCTTCCACAAAACCCCTTGAGAACCATCTGGAATGGTCTACCTTATACCCCCTCACACTCTCATAAACTTGAGTGTAGGTGCGTTCCACAGGCTTCTTTGCCTTCTGTTGTTTTCCTTTTGAGGAGGCAGCTTGGTCAGCTTTGGTTTTCTTGCTCGGCGTAGTGACCTTAGAGTGGTCACGCTAGGTAGGAGATGAAGGATTTTCATCGGAGCGATTAACGGCACCGGAGACATTCTGAGAATCTTTCGTCATGATTCTTAGAGAAGTTTGAGAAGTTTGGGAGATTTTAGAGAAGAGTATTTGAGTACCAGAAATTTCTAAGTGTAAAGAGATAAAGATGGGAAATCATCCACTATTTATAGAGGTGTCGAATTGATCCTACGCGTTGAGGTGGCCGTTTGACCTCGAGATACTCAATCAAAAAATATTCTGGCATTTATGACACATTCGACGCGTGTATTTTCTAATTATTGCGCTTACGTCATCCTAGGTGGCTATTTAATTTGCGTGTTTTGCATTAAGTTTTGCAATGGATGTTTACTCAGTGTTAAGAATTCCAAACGTTTAAGGTTTTGAGTAGTCAGTGTTGCGCAAGGGATAATTCTTATACTTAGTAGCTCAGCTTAAGATAAACACTCAGCATGTATATCTACTCAGCATGTGATAGTTATTGATTTAGCATAAATCATTCAGCATGGTAATTCACTCAGCATGCATATATCACATATTATACTTGGAATTTATTGGAGAGGATTAAACATACCAATGGCTTCTCTAAGTATGTTGAATTGCTCACGAGCCAGTGGCTTTGTGAAGATATCAGCAAGCTGCTCATCCGCTGGGACATAGGTCAGCTTGATCTCTTTCTTGAGTACATGATCTCTGATGAAGTGATGTCTTATGCTGACATGCTTCATCCTACTGTGCTGGATTGGGTTCTTTGATAAGTCAATGGCACTCTTGTTGTCACATTTGACTTCAATTGTTTTAGTCTGAACGCCATAATCTTTAAGATGCTGCTTAATCCATAGGACTTGAGCAACACAGCTTCCAGCAGCAATGTACTCAGCTTCAGTGGTTGACAGGGCTACTGACGCTTGCTTCTTGCTGAACCAGGACACAAGACAGCTTCCAAGGAAGTGGCATCCTCCCGAGGTGCTTTTTCGTTCAAGCTTGTCTCGTCCGTAGTCAGCGTCAGTGTATCCAATGAGTGTGAAATCATGAGTATTTGGATACTACAAACCTGCATTCACTGAGCCTTGCAAATATCTAAGGATTCTTTTTACAGCTATTGAATGAGATTCCTTAGGGTTAGATTGATATCTAGCACAATAACATACTGAGAACTGAATGTCCGGCCTACTAGCAGTTAAGTAAAGTAGAGAACCAATCATACCTCGGTACAATCTGCTGTCTACTGACTTACCATTTTCGTCAGCGCAGAGGACAGTGTCAGTGCCCATAGGGGTAAATATTGACTTACAATTCTCAAGTTCATACTTCTTCAATATCTCCTTAGCATACTTAGTTTGACTGATGAAGATGCCATTTTTCCCTTGTTTGATTTGAAGTCCAAGGAAGAAGGTGAGTTCTCCCATCATTGACATTTCAAACTCAGTCTGCATCTGCTTACTAAATTTCTTGCACATTGACTCGTTAGTGGCACCAAAAATAATATCATCAACATATATCTGAGCCAATAGGGTATCTTTACCCTTTCTCTTAATGAATAAGGTTGTATCAGATTTACCTCTGACATAATTTCTAGTCAGCAGGAAACTGGTCAGCCTCTCATACCAAGCACGTGGTGCTTGCTTGAGACCATACAGAGCCTTTTTGAGTTTATAAACGTGGTTTGGGAACTTGGGATCCTCAAACCCTGGAGGCTGATTAACATAGACTTCCTCGTTTATAACTCCATTAAGGAATGCACTCTTAACATCCATTTGAAACAGTTTAAAGTTCATATAACTTCCATAAGCACATAAAATTCTTATAGCCTCTAGCCTTGCCACTGGGGCGAAGGTCTCACCGTAGTCAATACCTTCTTGCTGACTGTAGCCCTGAGCTACAAGTCTTGCTTTGTTTCTGACCACGTTCCCTTGTTCATCCAGTTTGTTGCGGAAGACCCATCTTGTTCCTATGGTCTTCTGACTCTTTGGTTTTGGCACTAAGTCCCATACTTCATTTCTCTTGAACTGATCAAGTTCTTCTTGCATTGCATTCATCCAGAACTCATCATACTCAGCCTCAGCGAAGTTCTTTGGTTCCTGAATTGAGACGAATGCTACATTGCTGAGGTATCTCCTGAGTTGATTCCTTATCATCAGGGTGTTCTCAGCGGCATCAAGAATGGCACTCTCTGAGTGTCCTCTTGGTATTCTGATCTCTTTTGGTAGATTGATGTCTTGTGCTGGTTGTGTTTCAACAATCTCTGCAGGTGTAGATTGGTCAGTGAAAACAATTTGAGTTTCGCTTTTACCTTTGGTCAGCCCTTGAGGTAATGACTCAGCGGCTGTTTCTTGGTCAGCAGGAGCTGAGTGGGGGATCATCCTCAGTCAGCTGCATGTCTCTTCCTGCAGGGTTAGTTTCATCGAACTCAACGTGTACTGACTCTTCTAAGACCTGAGTTCGTTTATTGAAAACTCTGTATGCTTTGTTTTTTGTTGAGTAGCCTAAAAAGATAGCTTCATTAGCTTTTGAGTCAAACTTAGCTAGGCTGTCTTTGGTATTTAAAATAAAACATTTACAACCAAAGGCACGAAAGTATCCAATGTTGGCCTTTCGTCCTTTCTAAAGTTCGTAGGGGGTCTTCTTTAATATGGGTCTAACTAGAGCCCTATTAAGAATGTAGCACGTTGTGTTGACAGCTTCTCCCCAAAAGTACTTTGGAAGCCTATGCTCACTCAGCATTGTCCTGGCTATTTCAACCAAGGTTCTGTTTTTCCTTTCAACAACCCCATTTTGTTGAGGCGTTCTAGGAGCAGAAAAATGGTCAGTGTCGTTGGCTTCACAGAATTCAACAAACTGTTGGTTCTTAAACTCTCCACCATTATCACTTCGGATGTGAGCTAACTTAAGGTCTTTATCATTTTCAAGTTTTCTTACTAAAGTTGAAAATGTCTCAAAGGTTTCATCCTTGCTACTCAGCAAGATGATCCAAGTGTACCGAGAAAAGTCATCTACAATGACCAAGGAAAATCTTCTACCACCCAAGCTCAGCGGCTGGACTGGACCGAAGAGATCCAAGTGTAGTAACTCTAATGGACGGTTAGTTGAGACAATGTTTTTACTATGAAAAGATTGTTTGGTTTGTTTCCTTCCTCAAGGTAGGACAGCTTGATTTGATATGGCCAGTTTGATGACATTCAAAGCATGTAATGGGCTTTGAGTTGTCCTTCTTGTACTTGCTGTCACTTGACTCAGCTTTGTACTTATCAAACTTCTTGTAAGGCTTCTTGGAATATTTGTCATTCTTTCTGAACAGCCTTTTCATCTTTCTAGTGAACATTGCCATTTCTTCATCATCTGTTGAGCTCCCATCAGTGGAGTCAGCTTTCATGACAAGAGACTTTTGCTTCTTCTCTTCAGACTTCTCCTTCACCTCGAAATTCTTCATTGAGATCTCATGGATCAGCAATGAGCCAATGAGTTCATCATACTTGTAGGTGGTTAAGTCTTGAGCTTCCTCAACAGCAGTTTTCTTGGCTTGCCAGCTTTTAGGAAGACTCCTCAGTATCTTCCTGACTTGCTCTTCCTCAGTAAAGATCTTGCCAAGTCTCTTGAGCTCGTTGATTATGTTTGTGAATCTTGAGTTCATGTCAGAGATTCCTTCATCATCATTCATTTCAAAGAGCTCGTACAACCTCATGTGCTGGTTCACCTTGGACTCCTTCACTTTGTTGCTTCCTTCGTAGGTGACCTCCAGCTTCTTCCAGATCTCATGCGCTGACTCACAACCTGAAATTTTGTTGTACTCTACAGCATCTAACGCACAGTGAAGCATGTTTATAGCCGAAGCATGATTTTATAGCTTCTTGAGATCATCCTCTGTCCATTTAGTCTCAGCTTTAACAACCGTTTGGCCATCAATAGTTTCAACATGAACAAATGGGCCTTGGACTATAGAAAGCCATGCACTCATATTTGTTGCCTGAATGAAATTTTTCAATCTGTTCTTCCAAAAGGTATAGTTAGACCCGAAGAACAGAGGAGGCCGAGTAATGGACAGTCCCTCAGGTAAAATCTGAGTTGTCTGATTTCCTGGGAGGAAACGAGTGCTGTTCTCAGCCATTGTGGTGATCAGCTCAAGATAGTTATATCTTGCTCAGTGAGCTGTTAAGCTCTGATACCACTTATTGGTCCCTTATAACATGACAAGTTTAGTTCCAAGGGGGGGGGGGTATAGGAACTATTTAAAATTTTGTTCGTTTAGGCTGACTTCTTTTCTTAAGAAAAGGTTTACACAGCGGCGCTAAGTAATTCTGAGACACAAGCTTAGTCAACTTGTGACTAAGTCTATTTCTTTCCTTGAGTCAGGAGATAGCACTTAGAGTCTATTCCTAAACTCAGCTTCTTAGTGCACTCAACTCAGCGTGAGTTCGTTACTTAGTCAGTTTTATAGCAAGCAATATATAAAGGAGTTTAAGGGTTAGAAATATGTTACTCAACAGACATATCCTGGTTCGGCCTCTCCGCCTACGTCCAGTCCCCGGAACTCGTCCGAGCTTTTTGAATTCTCTACTGAGCTCCTTAAAGGTAGAGCACAAAACCTTTTACAATAGAAGCTGAGTATACAAGAGTACCTTCCTCTATACCTCTACTCACTCCTATATCTACCGATGAGTACTGTAACCGAGTACTCAGCCTCTCCTTTCTATTCTTCTAGAAATGATAAAGTGTTTGTCCTAAACAATAATTGCTAAGACACTTTAGATGATTGAAAATCACTCTAGACTTTTACACAATAATTGGAAATTGGTGTAAGATTTTTGCTTTGCTTTTCTCACAGAACTTCAAGTATGAATTTGGACAGCGTTTCGGCTAATTGAAGATCTGCATCGAATGAAGCAAATGAGAGGCCTATTTATAGTGACACTTGAGGCACCGGTAATTTCGAATTTCGAAATAACCGTTGGAGGGAAACGGCTTCCTGTCATTGTCACTCAGTACGCGCTCAGTGTCGTTGGCCAATGAGATTCTTGCATCTTCTATCCACGGTAGTGCCCGGCAGCTTTTCGTCTGGCAAACAGAATGTTTCGACATTTTTGGCAAAGTCTTCCAAACAGCTTCATGCGCCTTCTGAACTTTACCCAAAGTAGAAATACTTTGTCTAGAAGTTGGTTCTTGTCTGCCGCTGTCCTGACTGCTTGTCGCTTAACTCAGCAACTTCCTCTTGAAGCTTTTGCTAGAAGGCTTCTCGATCCTTCTTCATGCTGAGTCGTCGTTTTGCTTGATACGACTTCGTTTCGTCTTCTTGGGCCATGAGGTCTTGATTATGTTGACTTGGGCTTGACTTCCACTCATGGGCTTTTAGACTTTATATCTTAATGTCTTATAGATAAATAAACTCAACATTGAACAAACACATTAGTATGAATAAATCAAAGCATTTAAATTTAATGTGTTAGAATATTTTTTATCAATTTACTTAAATAATTTTGTCAAATCAAAATTATGTGGAAAGGTGTTTCAACAAATCATACCTCGATATAGCTTGCTATCTACAACTTTACCTTTCTCATCCTTGCATAGGACAGTGTCAGTACCCATTGGGGTTGATATGGGCTTACATTCTTCCATATCAAATTTCTTTAACATTTCTTTGGCGTATTTAGACTGACTAATGAAAATGTCGTTCTTCCCTTGCTTGATTTTTAGACCAAGGAAGAAGTTGAGTTCACCCATCATGGACATCTCGAACTCAGTTTGCATCTTTTTACTAAATTCTTTGCACATAGATTCGTCAGTAGCACCAAAGATTATATCATCTACGTAAATTTGTGCTAGCAGGATATTTTTACCCTTTTTCTTAATGAACAAGGTTGTGTCAGCTTTGCCTCTGACATAATTCCTGGTCAGCAGGAAGTTGGTCAACCTCTCATACCAAGCTCTTGGAGCTTGTTTCTGCCCATATAGGGCCTTCTTGAGTTTATAAACATGGTTTGGGAATTTTGGATCTTCAAACCCTGGAGGCTGACTAACATATGCCTCTTCGTTTATAAAGCCATTAAGAAAAACACTTTTGACATCCATTTGATATAGTTTAAAGTTCATATAGCTAGCATATGCACATAAAATACGTATTGCCTCTAACCTAGCTACGGGTGCAAAGGTTTCACCATAGTCAATGCCCTCTTGCTGACTATAGCCTTGAGCTACAAGTCGGGCTTTATTTCTGACTACGTTGCCTTACTCATCTAGTTTATTTCTAAAGACCCACTTAGTTCCTATGGTCTTTTGATTCCTAGGTTTTGGTACTAAATCCCATACCTCATTTCTTGTGAATTGATCAAGCTCTTCTTGCATAGCATTGATCCAATATTCATCATGCTCAGCATCAGCGCAGTTCTTTGGCTCATTTACTGAGACGAATGCAACGTTGCCAAGGTACTTTCTAAGCCGATCTCTCGTCATCATCTTGTTGTCAGCAGCATCAAGAATGGACTTCTCCGAATATCCTCTTGGAATTTTTATTTCTTTAGGTAATGTTGAGCTGTCTGGAATAGGTGTTTCTACAACATCTGTAGGAATAGATTGGTCAGCAAAGGTAATTTCAGGTTCGTGTTTACCTTTGGTCAGCCCTTGTACTGATGACTCAGTGGCTCCTGTTTGGTCAGCAGAAGCTGAGCTCGGTTCATCTTCGGCGGGCTGAGTTGTCTTTCCTGCAGGGTCAGTTTCATCGAACTCTATATGGACAGACTCTTCAATAACTTGAGTTCGTTTATTATACACTCTATATGCTTTACTGTTAGTTGAGTACCCTAAAAAGATCGCTTCGTCAGCTTTAGCATCAAATTTTGCAAGGTTATCTTTTGTATTGAGTATAAAACATTTACATCCAAAGGCACGAAAGTAGCCAATGTTAGGCTTTCGTCCTTTCCAAAGTTCATATGGGGGTTTCTTAAGAATAGGTCTAACTAAAGCCCTATTGAGTATATAGCATGCTGTGTGGACAGCTTCACCCCAGAAATACTTTGGAAGCCTATTTTCACTCAGCATTGTCCTAGCAATTTCGACAATTGTTCTGTTCTTCCTTTCAACCACCCCATTTTGTTGAGGCGTTCTAGGAGCAGAGAAATTGTGGTCAATACCACCGGCTTCACAGAATTCGTTAAACTGTTGGTTTTTTAATTCTCCGCCATTGTCACTTCTAATATGAGCTACTTTTAGGTCTTTGTCATTTTCAAGCTTTTTAATCAATGTTGTGAACATCTCAAATATTTCATCCTTGCTACTCAGCAAGATGATCCAAGTGTACCGAGAGAAATCATCTACAATGACTAAGGAAAATTTCTTACCTCCCAAGCTGAGTGGCTGGATAGGTCCGAAAAGATCCAAGTGTAGTAATTCCAATGGTCTCTTGGTTGAGACAATGTTTTTACTTTGAAAAGACTTTTTCGTTTGTTTACCTTGCTGACAAGCATTACATAATTGATCTTTTTCAAATTTCAATTTGGGAAATCCCTCAACTAATTGCTTTCTAGCTAATTTGGCAAGGAGGTCCATGCTTACATGACCAAGTCTCCTATGCCATAGCCAGGAGTTATCCTCTTTAGATACTAAGCATATATTTTTGGAAAACTGTTTTTCTAAACTCAACATATATACATTGTCAACACGAGGGGCAGTTAGAATCAAATTGTTTGTTTTTCCCTCGAGTATCCGACACTGAGTAGTGGTGCGTGCCGTCTAGTGGTGTAAATATGAAATGTATATTACGATAGGTGCGTTACGACTATGGATGTGATCTTTCTAATTGCTCTATCTTTACTAGACGTCACTACTTAGGGGCAAGTGTACCCCATCGTATCAATTAATAATCCGGTTAAGACCGGGTATCGAATCCATGGGATTTATAACTGCAAGTATTAAACGACTCAGTTTTATACGTTATTTAAGCGGTGAATACTTTGAGGTTGATATGGGGACCAACTACAAACTACTCCTAACTACGGGTGAGGCGAATTTATATAACAAAACTCTATGGAGTGTTGTGGATGAGATAAGTTATAACTATGACAAATAACGACTTCTAATGTTTATACGGTTGATGGTTTTGCTCTTGCAAAGACGACTACGTGTAGTGTAACCGACCCGTGAAGTACTTAGACTACGTGGTTCCTAGTCAAGGCGTGTCTAATGCTTGGGACCAGAAATTAGGGCCCGTAAGTTCTGTGGCTTGTCAATTCCTACGGTTTCCGATTTGTCACTTCCGGTAAGGCAACACCTATATGAATCCCTAAAGATAGCCCGAATGGCGTCGGAAATCGCGTTCTCCTACACAATAATCAATTATGAGTATCAAAACAAGTAACAAACATCAACACATATATAGAAAAGAAGAATATGAATCATAAATTATAAATATGGAGAATGTAAATATGAATTACAACCAAGCCTAGTACATAGGATGAGTTCAAGCTAATTAGCAAGTGAAAAGGGAAGAATCCACCCTCGGAACTAGCTAACCGAACTCAAAGCCGTCTCTTAGGACTTGGATGGTGGAGCTTTCGAGCTTGGTGCACGG